>NC_080600.1:35175207-35787886 GCF_027887145.1 Ammospiza caudacuta
GCTGGGCCAAAACAGAGCTTCTGGAACAGGGCAAAAAGTCAGTGAGTTGCTGGCAAGCTGCTCAAGCCCAGCAGCCTCTGGGAACTCAGGCAGTTATCCTAGGTGAATCGTGCCCCAGGCAACAGCATATCTACCAAAATGGGGTTTGGCTTGTGCCAAGGCCCATGGAGCTCAGACCAGCCCCTTATCACAACTATTTTACCTCAGGATTTCCCTCCCATCCCTGCAAGTTATTGCAGCCAAGCGGACAAACTCATCCTGGCATTTAAAAGAACTAAAGAGGAAAAAGCTCCTGGGCCAGATGGTTTCACTTTGCCTCCTGCCTAGACACCTCTGCTGTGCCTCAGGAAGGCAGACTGGCCACCAGACAGGGGCTACCACATGTCCCTGCAGCCCCACTCACTGCTGGCTGTGCATGAGAGCCCTGGGCTGCTGCCCATGGTGAAATACCCAGTTATACCCAGCCCTAGGTCCTGCTGCCCATGGTGAAACACCCAGTTATACCCAGCAGCCAGCTCTGGGTCCTGCTGCCCATGGTTATAAAACCCAGTTATAGCCAGCAGCCAGCTCTGGGTCCTGCTGCCCATGGTGAAACACCCAGTTATACCCAGCAGCCAGCCCTAGGTCCTGCTGCCCATGGTGAAATACCCAGTTATAGCCAGCAGCCAGCCCTAGGTCCTGCTGCCCATGGTGAAATACCCAGTTATAGCCAGCAGCCAGCCCTAGGTCCTGCTGCCCATGGTGAAATACCCAGTTATAGCCAGCAGCCAGCTCTAGGTCCTGCTGCCCACCTACACCAAGCAGCGCTTGCTGAGGGACTCAGAGCTGGGTTAGAAACATGCTGATAATATGGGATTTCATTAGTGATTTTATCCCCCAGCTCAGTTCAGTCTAAGAAGAAGAGAGACTTTAAGTGGGACAGGCTTGAAGGAATAGATGTTGTGTTTTCACCTATGATCAGTTTTTGGACCTACCTTAGATCACATTGCCAAGATCCAGCACTGGGTGCTCACTCATTCTGCTTCAGAATCAGCCTTTTTCAGGGATGTCTGTTAATGTTACACTGGCTTAGGAAATACCTCAAAATATTTGCATCTGACCATTCTGACAAATCTCCTTTGAAATACACAATAAATACAAAAAAAAAAAAACAACAAACCAACCAAAAATAACCAAAACCAAATCCACCAAAACAAACAAACAAAACAAAACAAAACCAAAAAAACAAAAAAACCCACCAAAACAACCCCAAAAAATCCAAAACTGAAAAAAACCCAACCCAATTTTAAGTCTTTAGCACTACTAGAAAAACTTGGCTCCATATTTCAATACTACATAAGTTGGGGGAAATAATTCCGTTTCTCAGCTGTCACATACATATTTTTTCTATCAGTAAAAAGTCATATCAGGAGATTTAAAAGTAGCAAGTACATTGAACTGGTTAGCCTGTCTCCCAAGCTCAGAACTTACTCAAAGGAACAGTGTTTATTAGGAGGAGAGGACATAGCATTGCCTCAGCCTTTTGGGAAACACAAGTTGGTGCCTTGCACAGCTGGTGGGGACAAACAAGGTGTCTGCCTGGCTGCACTGGCCCAGTAATGTAATTGTTTCTCTTTCCAGGGTGTAGAAAGAAAGTAGCGATGCTTCTTTTGAAGCAGTTCATGTGTACTGGGAGTAGCTGGGAATGAAAGTTAAAAGATCACTGCAGACAAGCTCCATGTGAATTCTGTATTCTGAAGATACAACGAAGCTGTGTGTGACTTTCACAGATACCCTGATTGTACAAGAAATACAAGCTCATTCTATGAATGATGAAGACCCATCTAAAATAGATTGATGGTATTTGCACTTTAAGTGAGCAGCTGATTGGCTAATTCACAGATTGGAAGGTACTTCATAGACTTGTGAGGGGGAGAAAAAAAATAGATTCTATTTTTGTTCCATTAACTTTTATCCTTCTGAGTTTATCACTGTGAATGCACTCAAATGTCTTCTATCAATGTGGTATCAACTTGTCTTGCTTTGACAACTTGGAAGACTGTGTAACCTACTTCTGGGGTGACAGCTGTGGTATTTAGAAAACTGTCACAACCAAAATACACTTTCTGTTTCCCTAATTTATAATCAATCTCACAAAATGGCTTAGATGATGGTCAGTCACCCCAAAGTAGTATTGCCCAATACTGTTTGCTCTGAACATTTGGGGGAAGAGCAAATATTTTGAACAGCAGCAAATGCAATTGTCATTTATTTTTAGCAGTATCAGCAGGGTCATATAAGTTCAAAGGTTAAAATGCTTCCATCATGAAACAGGATCACTCCAGATGAGTACTGAAGAATTTTGAGTCAGTTGCACGCTGCAGTCAGCCTTGGAGGGCCTTTTAACCAAAGTGAAAAATTTACCTCACAGGGTTGAAAAGTCTGTTATGGGCCTTAAGCAACATGCCAATACTGATTTGTTAAATCTGTGCTATGAGCGTTACACCTCCACATGTTTGTTAAAAGCAAGCAAAACCCATCAGAAAGAGATTTCCAAGGAAAACATCATCCCCTTTCTTATCTCTACCTGCAGTGGGTGCCATTCAGCTCTGTGGTCCTCTGTGCAAGAGCTAATCATAGAAGCGTGATAGAAGGAACACTGCCTTATCACACACAGAGTTAACATTTATTATTGCCCCATCCAAAGTCCAGGCTCTGTCCTGCACTCTGCAGACTCAGCAGAGCAGGGCTGAGTGTGTGTGTGCCAGGTGGCCTCTGACCTCCTGCCTGTTGGGCTGGCTTCAGTGCAGTCTCCTTCCCTCCTCCTTCCCCAGCTCTGCAAGCATCAGGATGTAGCTGGCCTTTCTTTGATCTAACCAAGAGGAAATAGCAGCAACTCCCTGAGAGGGTGTCAGAACAATCCCCTGTTTTGCAGCACTGCCCAGCCATCAAAAGCATCTGATCCTCCACAAGTACCGTGAGCAATGGCTCTGGATTATATTTTAGTTTGAGGCTTGCTGCTTCTGTTTCTGATATCAAGGCTGTATATGATTATGGTTGTCTATTTTTACCACCTTATTAGTTTAATAAAAGCAAGCACCTCTACCTACAAATTTGAAGACGCCCTCAAACCACCACTGCTCTGGTGTTATTTATGCAGCCCAGGTGTCTCACACACCTTACCTGCAAGCACTAGGCAGTCACTAGGTCAGCAACGTTTTCAGGCAGCCCAGCACCCTTACACATTTACAGACACTCATACTGCTGCTAGACAACCACAACGAGCCCCTTAGCTCACAATTACTACCTGTCCAGCCAAATTTTGTGTTGCTGCTTCTTGTCACAAACACTGTGCACAGCCACCACCAGTACCTTTGCTTCTGCCTTCATGCCTTTTGTAGTCACTTATTGCCACATCTTGAAGTTTTCAGCTTGCTCCTGAAAGACTCAGTTGATTGCAAAAGTGCAAGCTAAATAGTAAGACCACTGATGTTACTTTCTCAAGGATGGTGAAGCTGCAAGCAGAAAGGTGTTACTACAGTAAAAAATTAAGTGTCCAAATAAAGGCATACAAGGTAGAATTCTCAGTCACTTGTATTTCTTGGCAAATAGCATTATTTGTAAGCCTGGCTAAGAGCAAACCCTCTCTGGGATCAGCACTGTGTACAAAGTGAGGCTTTACTAATGCTAGAGGTATCAGAAAGGAGAGCAGCACTGTAACAATTAATTGTCACAAGGGAAACAAATCCAAATGAGGACTGGGATATAGAATTTGCTACCCCCAGGCCATCCTTTAGACCCAGCTCCACTTCTTTAGCAGTCAAAAACTCTGAGTACACCTGTTTTGACAGAAAACATGCTGGCAAAGCACAGTGTGCCCACAGTGCACCAGCTAACAAGAGCAATGTGGGAGCATTTGCTGTGTGAGCTCTGTCCTGGTAAAGGCTGGCAGAATCCTTCCAAGGTAACCAGCTTCACAAAATACAGCTGCCAAGATGGAGCTGTAGAAGATGTGGAATTTTGGGCTAGAGAAAAGGTAAAAGCATTTCTCATGGTGAACATCTGCTCTTACCCCTCTCTTGCAAAGTGAATTTAATTAAGACAATCTCAAGTAACAGAGGATACAAGAGCAGGTAAAAAACCTCCAAATCCTTATTTTACTTACCCAGAAGAACAAGGAGGAACAAGAATAAGCTGCCTTTTTTTTTTTTTTGCTCGTTATCCTAACACATTTTAAAGGACAAAAAGCAGCTCTAAGAGCATTTCCCATTAAAAGTAGTAAAGGGGAAAGTTAAAATTTTTGAAAGCATGTGAAGTAATCACTAAATCTACTACTCACCATGTATAACTAGCTACAAAACTATTTACCTAGACAGATACATGATAGTTTTCATCCCTATGTAGTTCCACAAATCAATTGCTTATCTGAAGAGTGCTTGAAGTTCTCACCTATTCAGATGCTAACCAAAATTACAATTCCTTATTCCTGCATAAGGTTGTGATTTCATTCTCAAATGCTCTATGCTGGAATACTTCAATGTCACATTTTTAAAGCAAAATCTTCCCTTTCCATCATCAGCAGCTCCAAGAGACTACAGTCGGCAGACCAAAACAATGAGCTACTAGAGACAGTCACAACTGTGTGTTTTGTAACTGAACTTCTGCTGATGATCACTAAGCCTTTCTCTTTGAGCTGTCTTGCCAAAGTCTATAGGGACTCACCCCTCACTGCAGCCAACTGTGTGGCAACATCAAATTTGATTCTCTTGCTTTTACAGCACCAAGAGGATCAACTCCACTGCCTCTGGGATCTCTCCTTGCCCAGGGAAGGCTTTGTGCTCAGCATTTGCCTTTACTCTAGAAGCCCAACATCGTTGTTGGGAAATAACACGTCCCAGAAGTGTTTTATGAAAGATGATTTGGCAGTTGTTGACGAAGTCTCCGAAGGCTCCAGGCAATAAGTACCAAGCACCTTGCTCCTAGCACACACAGCACTAGAGATAACCGTTTCCAGATAAGCTCTGGGATGCTCCAGCTGCCGTGGCTGTCACTCAGGGCTGAGAGGAGGGGTTTGGCCGGGAGCCGGCGGTGCCGAGCGCATGGGACCGTCCCCCTCTAGCGGCACACGGACGGGGACGCGGCTCTGCCCGGCGGCACTCGGGGCTGAGCTCACCGGGAGCGCCGAGGGACCACCAGAACAACAGCTAAAGTACCAAATGCACTTTAATGAGTTCCAGATTCTGTTCCCAGAAGGAATTTATACCGTGTCAGTACATTAGCCAGGTACATGATTTCTCCTGAACTACAGGCATGAGGAGAACCGACTATGACATACTAGGTATCTAAGGTTACTCTTAGAAACCAGTTTCCCACATTAGAAATAAGGCAGGTTTCAGGCGTGCATGCAGCTGACTTATCCAGTCCTCAGATGCCATATTTGCCCTTTAGTTCTTCCACTTTTGCTATGTAAGCTTTCATTGCATCTTCTTTGGATGTTCCTGAAGGACAGAACACAGGAAGCAGTCAGATACCTTCCACAGATTAAGAATTACCTCAAGAATTTACAAGTTACAATTCCTTGCTCTAGTTTGTGCCACTGGAGAGCAAAGGAGCCAGGAAGGCCACCTGTCTGTGAATCCACTGCTGAAGATTTAAACAAATGTGTTTTGCAAGTCATGAAAACACAGCGCTTCCAAGCAAAGTTGTTCTTGCTCAGACAGCAACTAACCAGTGTACTAGTTCTATTAATGCCATTGACAATTATTGCAGGAAAGCTATTCCTAAAAACACCAGAAAAAACCCCATTGTCACAGATCAGACCACTTGTTTAGCTCCTCAGTTAGAGCTGGGAGCTCAGTTGTGTCTTCCAAAGCTTTCCTAACTGGAAGATGCATAACAGCTGGAGGGAGAGCTCAGTCTCTGGGGTACCAGGCTGGGACCAGGACAGCAACTTTAGATTTCTGCTGCTGTTATTCTTCTTTATTTAACATCTTAGGCCAGCTGGGCATTCTGCACCCTAATTCCCTTTCACACAGGCCATATTTTTCAGGGTTACTTCTGCCTTGCAGAGGTAATTAAGTTTATTATCATGGCATTCTGAACTTCGAGAACTCTTGTACTAAAAGGCAACACTATCCTGTTTCCTGCTGAACTACACGTGTCTTTCTGACTAATTTGCCAGGCGTAATTTCATTAATTCCTTTAATCAGACACTTACCTTTCAATGCACTCCAGGCATCCCACTTTGCTTTGCCTTTGAAGTCCAGCATACCAGGGCGCTCTGAGAAAGGCAGGATGAGCAGCAGCATTAGTTTGTGTGATCTGGCTGTGGGTGATACCCACTTGAAGGCTTAGCTGGCTCTTAGCTGTGACTAAATACACTGGCTCATCTCGGCAGCTGCTGCTTGCTAACCTGTAGCCAGGAAATCACCTCAGGGGAATATGTTACAACATCGTTGGTGACGACAGAGATAGGCTCTTTCAAAGTCCCTTGAGACAGCAGCATTTGGGCAGAAGAGCACAAACTGCTGTCATTTGGTTTAGCTGTACTTTCTGAAGAGCTTGCTGTCACATAAGAGCTGTCCAATTAAAGAACACTAGCTCTAAAGTAAAGCAGAAACACCCTGAGGTCCATTATAGGCAGAGACACAGAAACAGGCAGCTGTTTGTAGTAACACACAGCTTGGAACTCATTATCATCAAGTTTGTGGTGTATTTCTAACCTACAGCTGTGCATTTGAAAACCTTGGAAATTTAACTCACTTCACTGCAGGCTGTGGTGAGGCCAATCAGAAAGTGAATGACGTGTATATGGTTAATCTTGGTGTAAAGTCCTCTTTGTGGCTTTACTTCCTCTCTCTCTCTCTCTCTCCTTAAAGATAATTCTTAGAACTCACAAATGGCACTGGGCAGCGCTCACAAACAGCCTTGTGCAGCTCCCATGGCACAGTGACCTGTGGCTCCAGTTGGCAGCTCCCCTTGTCTGCAGCACAAACCCCAGCAGCCACCCTCCCAACAGGCTCCTGCTCGGGCCAGCTCACGCTGGCTGCTGCTCCTCAGGCGTGCAGACACTCGCAGGAACGGGGGCACGTCCCCAGCACTGCTTCACCCTGGCAAGCACTAATAGTGCTGGTGTCCAGCCACAACGAAAAGACCACATCTTAAACCCAAAGTAAATTATTTTCTCCCTCACGCTGCCAGCTTTGGGAAAAGGAGATTAAATTACTTACCATTTCCTGTACACTTCGCTGCCAGCTTTTAAATCAATGGACACTCAATAAACTTTGCCAGCTACTGGGTTAGGAGGCCAGCACTCCAAAGAAATGACCTTTTCCCTTTCTAATTCTAGCTACTCCAGCCTTACACAAGGTCGATAGAGACATGCTCCACTTTAAATGTAATTCCAAAAGTTGAGCTGCCACGGACAGCATGGTAGCAAGAGAAGTAGGCAGAAACATTCTGCACTGTGTACCTAAGGACAAAATTTTGGTACAATCTTTCTGAAGTATATTTAATTGCAGCTTATATAAAAGTTTTCTCCTATTCTTCTGGTTTTGCTTTCCAGTACTATTTTTAGCAGCCAATCCAGTCTGAATAAACTCAAATGTGTCATCCCCTCCAGTATTGCAATTCCGCCCTTGTATTGCAATTCCACCCTTGTATCTCTCGCCTTGCTGTTTAAGTCTGTATAACCGAGAAGTGTCTGCATTAAAGCAGCACCCTCGGCCTGAGCAGCTACGCACTGACAGAGCTCTCCAAAAAACCCAATCCCAATATTTGCACAAAGCATCCTCAGTGCCTCACTGCACGGAGCAGACGGCGGCAGCCGGGTTAATCTAAAAACCCCGAATTGCACAAAGCCTTATCGGGTCAGCCCGTGCCCTCCGCACACAATCCCTGCCAAGGCGGCTCCCAGGCACTTTTGCAGCAGAAACATTTTGCAGGGATTGAGGGAAGCGCAGAGAGGGAGAGGTTTTGCCTCCCGGCCGGTGCCTACCGGTGTTCACGTCGCCCACCGTGGCCTGCTTGTAGTGGCTGTAGATGTCCAGCATCTCCTGGTCCGTGGGCTGCGACTTCAGCTGCTTCACCTCCTCGGCAGCCTTCTGGAATGCGGCCTGGGGGGAAGGCGGCAGGGGGTGAGTGAGGGAAAGGGTCGCGGAGCCCCCCGGCCGCCCCCGGTTCCTCCCAGCCCCGGCGCCCCCCGCACCTCGCTCATCGCGCCCAACCCGCCCGGCCCCGGTCCCGCCGCGTCTGCCCCGCCACCCCCGCCGCGCGCCCGCCTCACCCCTCGCCAGACCGGCCGCCGGCCAATCGCAACGCCGCGGGCTCCGCGGGCACCAATCAACGCGGGCCGGGGACGGGCAAGGAGCCAATGCGGAGGCGGCACGGGTGCCTCCCGTTCAGCAGCGCGTGAGAGGACAACGGCGGCGCGAGGGGTGGGGCAGAGCCCTCTCAGCCAATCGCGTGTCTCAGGGCTGCCGCCGAAAGGACGCGATTGGCGGGGCGGGTGGGCGGGACGCGGAAGTGGCGGCGGAGAGCGGTAATGGGCCCGGTGGGGCGGGCGGTGCCGGTGCGGCCGGGCCGGGCCGCGCTGGGGCGGGCGGCGATGCCGGGGTTGCTGCGGGTCCGGGAGGTCCCTTTGTCCCAGAGGAATGGGCCACCAGCGCCTCCCACCTGCCTGCTTGTCCACGTGAGGCGCGGGGTGGTGCACGGTCCCAGCCCTCCGTGCGATCGGTTTGAGTAGAAATGTGAAAATTGGCGGTTTGTGATGGAGCTCCCCGTTCTGTGTTCCCACAGGGTTCCTCCATGCTGCTTTAGGAGCAAGTGAGTTGAGTGCTGTGCCCTTTACTGCACCCCGCAAATCACCAGCCCATGTGGAATAGCACTAAGAAAACCTCCATCTTTGCTGTTTAGTATAAATCGAGTTATTTCCAGGTGCAAAGTACACCTTTTTGATTATTTGTGTGGTGTGTGACACACACTCATTTAAAATGGAATTGGAACTCGGGGTTATTAGCCAAGGTGATGCAAAAGCAAGTTGCCTTGTGTGGTGGAAGGTCTTTGTCCCAGTTGTGCAGATAGTGATTGATGAAAATATTGGTAGTTGGCTTTGCCAGGCTACGGCTGGGACAAATACAGCCAAGGGTGGGATGCACCTGCAGGATGGTGGGGCACTTAAATAACCCCACAGCAAAAAAAGGGGGGAAAAACCGAAAAAGACACACAAAAAAGATCATTTGGGGATGAATGGGTGAAAGGTTCCCTGTCAGGACTGGAGGTGGACTCTGAGATCGTGCTCAGCATGGGAGGTGCAGAGATCGTGCTGATGTTGGAGCACAACATGTCCCTGCTCATGGCTGCAGCAGCTCTGGCACTGCTGCACTTGGCCAGGAAGCTGAGGGATGCCCAGCGCCAAAAATAGAGAAGTTTGTCAAGGTAGAAAAGAGCTTATTTTCCTGTGGAGAGAAAAAAACCCAACGGAACGATATATGGGCTTGTTTGAAGAGGGTTTTGGGTTGCCAAGGCTGCTCTGTTTTAGGCTCTGCTCTCTAGTATAAGCCCACAGAGCTGTTCTAGAGACTGACTATTATAAATTAAATCCCTTAATTATGCTGTAGTACACCAGGAAAATGATTTGCCTGTGTATGTGGGGTAGTTTTTCACTTTTCCCTGGGGAGGTGAAAATGAGCATTGTGTCACAGCTTAGGCATTTTTCAGAGTATTACACTCTTTCCAACACAAGTATGTTAAAAATGTCTTTGGGTTTGTTTGTGTTAGGGCATTCTTCTAGAGCCCAGCAGGTGAAGTCTTCAGTCACTTAAAACCCACACAACACTCTTGCATTTATCTATTGAAACAGGATGACCCCCGTGGCAGGGAGGAATGATGAGGAGGACTCCATCTTATCAGAAAGCTAATTAATTACTTTATTATACTATATTATTCTATACTATATTGCACTGTGTTACGTTACATCTAAACTGAATGTGGCAAGCTTTCAACTGCACACAACTGCTGAGAATTTTGTGACTGTCAGCTGGCAGTCCTGACACAAACACACACACACACTTGGGCTTGATAGGCCAAGGAAACAAAACACCATCACTTTGGGCAAACAATCTCCATATTGCATTCTACTTTTGCACAAACACAAGTACAGCAAACGATAAGAATTGCTTTTCCTTTCTCTGAGGTTCAGAGAATGTGAAACCCAGAAATATTCTTGGAAAGAATTGTGCCTTGCTTTTCTCTGTGAGGAGAAATGTGGCTGCATTTATCCACAGCACTTTTGCATGTTTAATGGGGGGTCTGGTGTGGCATTGCACAGCACAGGTACTGGAGTGTGTGGTGTGCAGGATCTGTTTGTTCCCTGTGGGAATCACAGCAGTGAAATCCTGAAGGGCCCAATGCTGTTGGATTTCTCTCATGTTTTACTCTGTACACGAGGCCTGCCTGCACCTCCTTTTCCAGCTGTGCTCATAGACAGAGGAAAGGCAGTAATCTTGGAATCTCTGCTGGTCACAGTGACCCCAAGATATGTTAGAAAGTCTCTTTTCCCAGCCTGGCAGTCAAAGAAGAAGTCAGAGCTCTTCATTTCTCAGTCTCAAGGTTGTTTATTGTATCTTATTTATAAAATTCTTTCTCCTGTCCTGCTGAGGTCTGCTCAGCAAGACAGTCAAAGGCACTCTGCCTGCCCCCGGGGCTGTGTTATCTTTTTATACTAAAAACTACGTGTACAATATTTACAATAACTTCCCAATGCCTATTGCCTATGTTAGACAGTGAGCTTCTACTCTAAACCAATCTAAAAGTGCCAACATCACAGCAGAAGATGGAGGCCAAGCAGAAGAAGGAGAAAGGCTGGACATGCCCAGATTCCTCCATCTTTCCCCCTGAACCCCCATTCTAAAACCCCCAAAAATCTATTTTTCATCCTGTGATAAATTCACTATCATTCTGCTTAAACTTTTGTGGCTTGTAATTCTTCATATAAGGTTGGTAATTGTTTTTTTCAAGGGCTAAATCAAAGGCACAGGGATCTTGGGCTCTGTGCTAAGGTCTCTGAGCCCCCTGGGCAGGGGCTCGAGCCCTCCAGGGCAGCCAGAGGAATTTCCTGGGTTCCCACATGGTAATTCCTCCCTTTGGTGTTTCCCAGGTCGCTCAGAGCTGGTTCTGATGTCAGCAGAAGGCTGCACCATCACGGTTCGCCTGGTGCGCTCCTTCCAGCACCGCAATTTCCGGCCCCTGGTGTTCCACGGCGTCCCCTTGGAGCAGACGGTGCGGGAGTTCATGGCCTTCGTGCGCCAGGGTGAGCCCTGCCTGCTCCTCTGCCTGCTCCAGCCCCAAGTGCTGCTGTCCCTCCACCTCCTTGTGGAACAAATGCGTGGGGATGGCTCTGGTGGAGGTGCCAAATTCGTGTTTGCATCCCCCCGTGTGCTTTCCTTCCTTAGATGAAAGGTCTGGAGTTAAGGAGAGCTTCCATGGTGGGTGTGCTGTGCTTGAGTTTGGCTGGACTGCTCCCCCATGCCAAATCCCCACTGTAGGAGCCTCAGAGGGTGGGACAGACAGAGATGAGAGATCTCTGCAGCCAGGTCAGGAAATTTGGGGTTTATTGCAAAGGGCCTGGGAGCAGGGCCCTGCTGGGAGCTGCCAGCCACAGCTGGAGCAGGCCTGAGAGAAGTGTGACGGTGTTCACAGGGGCCTGAGGGTGAGGGAAGAGATGAGGATCTGACTCCATGTTTCAGAAGGCTTGATTTATTATTTTATGATATATATTACGTTAAAACTATACTAAAAGAACAGAAGAAAGGATTTCATCAGAAGGCTAGCTAAGAATAGAAAAAGAAAGAATGATAACAAAGGCTTGTGGCTCAGACTCTCTGTCTGAGCCAGCTGACTGTGATTGGCCGTTAATTAGAAACAACCAACATGGGACCAATCACAGATGCACCTGTTGCATTCCACAGCAGCAATGTTATAATCAATGTTTACATTTTGTTCCTGAGGCCTCTCAGCTTCTCAGGAGGAAAAATCCTAAGGAAAGGATTTTTCATAAAAGATGTCTGTGATAGAGAAGAGAGGGGTAGAGAGGATGAGAGGGTAAAAGGGTAAGAGAGTGAGGTTCCTGTTACAATACAATAAATCTTCTTCTGTGTTGAATATTCTGATTCTCACTAACCAATCTAGTACAATATACAAATCCTATAGCATTTGCATACAGCCTATAAGAATCACTACATTACCATAATGCGTTACATTTTAAACCCTAAAAACTAATCTTTGGACCCCATCTGCCAAGCTGTAGGGTCTGCTCTGACCCTTGGACCTGTCTGCAAGCAGAGGGAATTGTTTGATCAAAAGGGGATTACCTTCAGCTGGCCACACCATTGTTTTCCAGTTGTTCAGTAACTGAGGGATCTCAAAGCTTTCTTTCATTTCAGTCTTGCTTATAGTTTCTATGTTCTCAAAACCTTTTGCCAGGCAATCATATTTATAAGGCTTTCCTGTTTCATCTTCCCCAACACCCACATTTTGTCTAAGAGAAACAAGGGCATTACTGCATTTGGCTCAGTGCCTCAGGCTCCTTGAGGGGTGTTGTCAGGCAAATATTCATCATTAATAGGAATAAATTATTAGAATTTAGAAAGTTTTTGATCCTAACTACGCAAATATGTGGCATGTGGGAATGCAAGCCTGTTTGCTATTTGTGAGAAAAAAGAATCTTGAAAATTTGTTTTTGACACTGTGTGGTCTCACAGTGTTTGTTTCTGTCTCCATCCTGAGCTTTGTGGTGCAGATTTACTCATCTGTGGGCTTTCTCTTGTATAAGCCTGGTTGAAAGTGACAGTGAATCTAAAAGTTAAGTACTGTAGACCAGCCCACACAGTGACTTGATCATTAGGGTGTTACCCTTAATCCTGCAGGTATATTTCCACACACCTCAATGGAAACATTCAAAGGGTACAAAATAACATAATTTGTTTGTTTTATTTTGTTTTGTTTTTTTTTTGTTTTTTTTTTTTTTTTTCTTCATGAAGTCAGCTTAAACAAGTCTTGAACTGTTATATTAGGTAACATTTGAGCAACTCCTAGGACATTGCCCTAAGACTCATGCGTGTGTTTGGCAATTTCCATACTTTTAGACAGTGATAGGCATAACAAAGTCTTGGGATGCTGTTGGAACACTGCAAGCACTTTGAGAACATATGGCACAGCTGCTGTTATGGACAAGAAAATAAAAACCAATGGTAGGAAACTTGCTTTTGATGTGTGCAATATTGCAACTCACTGTTATTTGAGACAAAGCCAATGTTTGTTTTAAACAAGACGTAGAACCCTGTTCCACAGGGGTGCAAAAGCTCTGTTCCTTCATTTACAGTAATCTGGTTTGAAGAGGCACTTTAAGGTAAATGGTTAAACTACTGAAGAAATCAAGGCTTCATCCACCTTGCTGCTGGGCACCCCACTGGTGGCTGGGCCTTCTGAGTCCTGGTTAAGTCACAGGGAGCACTGGCACCAGGGCAGGTGTCAATGTCCCTGCAGTTACCTGTGGGCTGTGTCCTGCAAGCAGCTAAAGAGTTAATTTTCTACAGCTTGGCTTCCTTTTTGTGCCCTGTTTACCTGAGGATTCAGTTCTGGCTGACAGTTGGCAGCTGTTTGTATAAGGCAAAGAGAGATGCTGGGCAAACCATTGAAAGGATGTTGCTGGCAGATTTCTGAAGGATCAGACTCCTGTGGTCACACCCTAATTGCACTGACTCACTGTCCTCGTGGGGTGTTTTGTTCAGAGAGACTTCATGCTCAAATGGACTTGTTCACATATGGAGTCACTATAGAATCTGGGCCAAAGGCTGTGTTTTAGCATTTGATGCTCAAACAACTCTCCTATGTTGCAGATTTATTTTGATTTAAAGGCTGCCCAGGGGATGCATACATTGCACAATAATGGAAAATGAAGGATTGAAAATAATTAAGAAAGAGAACTTTGTTTTAACTTTGTGCTTTTATTTTAATAGATGTGTCTTCAAGATCAGGACTTCCTCCTCCTTTTAAAAATTACAAGTATGGTAGGTGGTTTTTATTTTTCTTGTTGTAATTGCCATCAAATGACCACATGATATTTTACACCAGCATTTCTACAACATAAAAGATAATTGCTGTACAATACTAATGTTGGTGCCAGTGCCTGCCTACATTTGCAACTCTGTCAGCTCTTGTAGCTGGAGTTATGCCACTGGGATCTTGTCTGCAGAACTTGACCATTATTATGAAAATCTGTTTTAATCTTTGAATTAGGCTGCATGGTTTACATTATTTGCTATTGGGAACTGATGGGTTTTGATTTTAATTTTTTATTACTTTTTTAAAGTGCTTTTTAACTCTGTCTTTACCCTAATGAGCAGCTTGTGGTCTCAAAACACTTTGAAATTGTAGTTCTCTGTCTGCTTATGTACTTCAATGTCTGTTTACTGATGGTGAAGCAGAAGCTGAAGGCAAAAAGTAGAAAATGCTTGAGTCTTATATACTTAAATAGCTTACACAATATGAGAGAAACAAGGGAACTTTGCTTCAAAGAGTTATGAAAGCTCTTAAATATAAGCTGGTGGTATGAAATAGCATGATGTGAAATTCAAGCTGACTTTATCAAAGCTATATTTATATTTCCTTTTTGTGCAGATTGTTGTTAACATGTACAATTTATCTGCTTGGGATAGAGAAAACTTTTTAGACAGACTATGTTACTTCCTTTCTTGGAGTTTGTAAATTTGGGTGTCAGTCACATATCTTCTCCTAAACTTGGCAATTCTCAAAGTTCCATGGAGTTTTCCTGCAAGTGATCCTCTGTGTCCCATGTTCTTGGAGTTGGCTAACTCCTTCCTCTATGGTCATTCAAAGAACTGAGTGAAAAATCTACTTAATACATGTGAAGGCTAATAAACTTTATTTGCCTATTAAAACAAACAAACAAAGATTTCATTTTGTGCTCTTGCTGATGGTGAAATACAGAGTGCAAATGGAAACTAGAAAAAGAGTTAGGGATTAAGACTGATGATACATCAGTGGCAGGTATTTGAATGTTCTTATTATTTTTAATGTGTTACTTAAGGTCATAACATCTGGAAGTGTGAGTTTGAATTTGGAGGTGCCCTTCACCCCATTTGTGGCTTTGGCTGTTGGAGGGGTTCCTGTCTAGAGCTGCTGCTCTCAGTTGTATCCCTGGTGCTGCCTATCCCAGCTGCTTCTTTCATCACTTGGAGATCAGTTTAGCTTTTCCCAAGACATATCTGGTGGCTGAGGGCCTGGTTGTGCCCTGTAGGACTCAGCATAACTTTAAAACCTGTTGCACCAGTTAGTGGGAGCCTGCTCTTACTGTGATGGTGCTAACTGCAGGAAAATCAAAGCCAGGTTCCTCACCTTCCCCTCAGGCTGTGAATCATCCAGGTTCCTGTTTTTGGCATTTCTGCTATCTCTATAGTGCTCTGCTGTCTTTCCTGTGTTTTTGTGAGGGAAGGGCAGTGAGACTTCTGCAGCAAAAGCCAGACTGTTTCTCCTGTTTTGTTTGGCAGTGCCAGAAATCTCAGTTGGATCTGGTTGTCTCTCACTGTGCCTGTTTCAGCTTCCTTCCCTGCAGAATTCAGCACCACTTTGTTTTAACATCATACGTAATGCCATCACATTTCTGCTCTTGGATCAGTGCTCCAATTCACATCTCAAAGCTTCTGACTTCCATTTTCTCTTCATTTCTTTGTATGGATTATTCTGGTTCTTGGTCTAGAACTTTTTCTGAGTCAGTCTTATCTTAGCACCTTGTCACCTTTTCACACCACAGTACCTTTTCACTGATGCTGGCAGTCCGGGTGCCAGCTTGTTCCGTAAGCAGCTTCTCAATTTTATTTCTTTCATCCATGAATGTGGAGCAGTATGGCAGGTAGTTCATAAAATCACTTAGAAAGTGGTATCTTATCAATTGCCATGATAGACCTATCATCAGAAAAGGCAAGATAAAAACTTGGCACTTTCCAAGTCCCTGCCACTGATTGAGTGGGGATGAAATAGCGAAGGCCGGTCAGAGGATTTAGCTTGTGGGAAGGGATTATAGTTTAATCTCTGTAACAGAGTTAAAGAAGCCATTTAATAGCTCAGATGAGCCCGTGGTAAAGTGCTGGGTGCCAGTGGTGGAGCTCTGAGCCAGTAGAACTGAGACAATGCTTCAGGATATGACTGGACAAGGACTACAGAAAAGGGAAAGTATCAAAGTGGACAGAGGAGCTTAAAACTAAAGAACAGGCTGGGTTTATTTGCTGCAGTAGAAAGGTTTCATGATTGCAGTATATTTTTTCTGTGATTGCTTGGCTTTTTTGTAATGTTTTTATGCAAGATGGATCCTGGTAATTGCAATTTAATGTCTGTCTTGCTTCTAATACCACAATTATTGCAGAATGCCAGGGCTGCCTTCCCAGTGACCTCTGCAGTGAGAATACAGAGTACTTCTTACCTTATGTAATGTTTTAGATAGTGTTCAGAGTGGGCCAGAATGGAATGGAAGGAAACTTCTGAGTGGGAATGTGATCTCTGTTATTCTGAACATCTGAATACTTGCTCCTGTGATTTGAAAGTTGGTTTAGCCAATAGTTCATTTTGCTGCATCCTTCTCTTACCAGACTATTGCAACAGGTAATGTTCAGTCAATGCACAAAACTAAATTACAGAAAATGAGCAGACAAGCAGAACTGGTTTTTCTTCTTTGCTGGGAAGGTATTGATGTGTTACTCCAGATTTGTTCAAACACAGAGTCTTCAATTTTTTTTTATTAGTGTTGCATGGCTTTAAGCTGTTCCCTCTGGATCTTTGCACTCATCCAGTTGCTTTGGTGACTGTGTTATTTTCCCCTGTGTTTCCCTTCTGTTAACAAAGCCCTGCCCTTGCTGCCAGGAGAAAGTGGTACCTTTTTTTTAATTTCTAAAAGCACTACACAAACGTAAAATAGAAATTATTGAAGAGGGTGTAGCACTACAGAGAAGAGGCTGTAGATGTTCATGCAAAATGAACTTGCTTAATGAAATTTCTGCTGTGGATGGTGGGTGTTGTATACATGAGAAGGAAAATTTCAAGGGATGATCTGAAGTGATCAGGTTACTGTGTCTTAATTACTTACTGCCTATCAACTTAGCTGTAGCAGTTGACAGTGCATAAATGCTGTTGGTCCTGCCCCAATTGCATGTGTAAAACCTATTAAGTTAAAACACCCTAAGTGGCATTTAAATTGATGTGTTTTGAGTGGCAATTGAGATGGTCATTAGTTGGTTATTGTAATTCAGCCAGCAGGCAGAAGCCCAGTGGATGTGGTACCTTAATGTTGCATTGACTGCTTCAAGGCTGTGGCCACAGAACTGTGAGATTAAGATGTTTTCTCCTCTTTCAGGTTGAACACACAAAATTGTAAATAACAAAAGATTTTGAAGCTTCCCCCTTTGTTTGTTTGTCTTTGCCTGAGTACAACTTCAGCGTTGTGTGCTTCTTAAGCCTTGTTTTAGGAAAACACTGTTTTTTCTTTCAGATACAATGAAGATTATTCACCAAGCACACAAATCTAAGGTAAGATTATTAGCTGTGTTCTTCCCCTTTTGCATGCTTTGATGCAGGCAGATCTCTGCACTGTCAAACAAGACTGCAGCAGAGGAAATTATTCTTATTTTTGTATTCTGGTTCTCTGATTTATAGACTGGTGAGCTTGTAGTGAGTTTGGAAGATGATGACAAACTGATTTTGAAGGAAGACAGCACGCTGAAAGCAGCTGGAGTAGGTAGGAGTGCATTTGTATTGACTGAAGGTGCTGTTCCTTGTGGTAGCATTAAACTGATAGCTGGCTGATTATGTTTGGACAGGCTGCTGAAAAGTAAATGCTATTTCTGATGCTCTTTACACGACTTGATAATTATTCAGGGAAGCATTATTCAAATCACTGGTCTGAGGGCAGCAGGTATCTGCACTCCAAATGTTCAGAATGCAAATTGTGATTTTTAGAGGGTATGCTTATAATTCTGCTGAGAGTAATTTTAAATGATTGACAGATAGGTTATTAGTACCGTGCCTGCTTGGTCTTATCAGTAACATTTAAACTGATGTTTTGGTTAGAAATGTAAGTAGTGGAACCAGCATGGAATAATGAAATAAGATTAGATTTGTTTAATGTGCAGCATACAGTGTCTGATAGCCAGATTGCTCAGGAAAGCTGGAGCAGTATCACTTAGAGAATGTGCTGAACATAGCAAAGAGTTGAAACTTGACCTGATTTCTCACATTTTGACAAGAGACTACATATAGGGCATGTCTTTTGGTAATAATGTAAAGAGTTGTCTGTCATGATAAAACTGATGGTCCCTGGATGTCCTTTGGGCTTCTCATAAAAGTGGCTGAGTGACTTTGTGGCAGCAGGGTGCTTGGGGGATGTGGTTGCATTCCACCTTGATATGGACATTTGCTCATTTGAATCTGGTCTGCCTGCCTGGGAAGCTCTAAGTGCCTGAGCTCTGAGTGCAGGGGCTTCACAGAGGAGGCTTCCTCCTGCTCCTGCTGCTCACTGATTGCTCCCCAGCTGCTCAAAGGGATTTCTTTCTCTAGGTTACTTGGCTCTCCTGTTTCCTGTGATTTATTTTCTGGTTTTAAGTGACTTGGGATGTCTCTTCAGTGTTTTTCTCTGGTTCCAATATACCTTTCCTAAAGGTCTTTGAGTGTTCCTGTAATATGAATCATAGTTTTTTACTCCACACCAGGTCTTTCTGTCTGCAGGAAGGGAAACAAAAAGAAAAAAGAGGATTACTGGCACCCAAGCCTTGCAGATTTGTAATTTAGTTAGGAAAAGATTAATTTAATCATGATCTTTATCTGTGTAAGGCATAATAGACAGTGCAGTTCAGGAGAGGGACTGATGACAGTGCCAAATGTTGAATTAGAAATAACAAAGCTGTCTTCTTTCAGAAAGGTATGGATGAGTATTTGTATATATTATCTGCCTTTGAAACTGGGTTTGTAGCTACAGCAGTGAAACAGTTGGATCTCAAAAAGGTGTCAAAACATCAGACTAAATGTTACACTGAAAGGAAATAGGAATGCAGCAGCCTGTTCTGTGTCTCTGTACAAAGGGAGGGGTGGTTCATTTAGAAAATTATTTAAAGCTTTTTTTTTGTTTCTTTTTTTCTAAATAACAGCAGTTATTAGTGATTAGTATATAGAGGATATTTGTGATAGAAGAGGAAAACCCATTCTTTGAAAAATGCAATGTGCCACTATGTCATTTTGAATTTGGATATGTTCCAGTGTATCTTGACATGAAAATTAGCTAAGTTAGGAGTGAGGTTTTTGTAGTAAAATCTTGAAGATTTTTCTCCTTCAACAAGAGGTAGAAAACTTTTCTGAGTAAGGAAGTGATATCATGTATCATGTACCACTGGTCCTCATTTTGTACAAAGCAATAAATTTTGTACATTTTCTTTAAACCAGTAAGAAGATTTGAAATCTCCTATTGAGATATGATTTATTTTCAACATCTAATCTGGACAAGACTTACTAGAATAAAACAATCAGAATCACCCTTAGAAATTCTGGGAAATTCTGATACACGCAGAACAGTTTTCCTAAGCTGCAGCTGATTGCCCTTGGCACTTTACAGGGTTGGGCTAGAGAGTAATAAATTATGAGGACATTAGATAAGTATCCTCTTACAGAGGAAAGCCTCTGTAGTAGTGATTATTATTACAGTTATTATCCAGTCAGCAAAGTTAATGCTTGCAGTTTTTTTTAAAGCAGGGTGTATGTTAATAAAGTGTTCAGTATTCATTACAAATAGTCTTGTCTGTTTTCTAGTTGAGATTCTAAAATCCCTTCTACTCTTTTTTGTTTCTTTTTTTTTCTTTTTACAAGACAGGCAGACTTCATTAACTTGAGGTTTAATTTAAAATACGAATGTGGAATTTATTGGCTCAGCACCTTAAAGAATTTCATGTTTAATAATTGTGAAGGCATTCCATCAGATTTGTCTCTGTTCTGAATTAGTAATGTTGCTGACTTACTGTTTTAGAAGAGGAAGTCCTTGACCTACTGGGTTGAAAGAATTGTGACTGTTCTGAACCTTTGTGGGTCCTTTAGCTCTGCCATATCCCCTGTGAATAATTAGAGGTATTTGAAGGTATTGCTGGAGAAGCCAATTTGTGTCTTTCACTTTGCATATTGTCGAAGCCTCATGAATTAATCATCAGCAGGGCAAAAAATTAACTTCTTCAGACACATATTTTGATGGGTCATGAGGGAGAATGTAAAGTGATCTGTAAAATATTCTACTGATCCTCTAAGTATTAAATTATTATACCTGCAGGCTAATTTAATGGGAAAAAGAAGTTTCTTTCTCCCTTTCCTAACAGAAAAATGCACAAAAAAGAATGTATCACGCTTCATTACTTTCTTAGCATGTGAAGGTGTTAGAAATGTCATCACTAAATTTGCTGAATGTTTTTACAAACAATTCTGAAGACTGTGTTAAACAAATCTTGTGGGGTCTTTTGTACATATTTACTTCTATGCATTCACGTTCTTGGTGGTTTTGTTTGTTTGGCGTGTTTTTTAATGAGATTTAACAAACTCTTTAATACTAGCAACATTTTTCAAAAATATTATGAGGAAAAAAAAAAAGTGGGTGGTGATTTATAATTTTCTTTGACCATAAAGTTGCTAATTGTCTTCTAAAATTCTAAATAGCTGGCTGTTGGTGGTTCATTTACTGGTGTGTTAAATATTTAATTTTTTATTTCTTCTAGAAAATGAGACAGAATTAGCATTCTTCTGTGAGGAAGATTACAGAAACTACAGAGCTAATCCTGTTTCGGCCTGGTGAAGATCCCAAGAGATTGTTTTGTTTTCCCATACCTGTTGTAAATTTTCCTTATTCTGCTTAATGAGATTTTTCTTAAAGATCAATAAATCCTAGAGGATTACTTTGCAAACAGTGCAATTCCCTTCCTATAGAAATTAATTTCTGTCAATATGCTAAGGCTGAGAGAGGAAAAACTGGGGGACATAAATGACTTTTTTCTTCCTCCCTTTTCTGTTTGCTGTGCTTGGCTCTTGAGCCTCAGGCAGTGCCATCCCTGAATGTGACACAGGTTCTTGGTGTGATCCCACAGCACACAGTAACTGCATATGGAGATTATAGAATGCACAGGATGATCCCATCACAGTACTAACTTCTAATGAAAATGAAGTGAAAACCTCCTTCAGATGAAATGAAATGTTTTATGACCAAATCGCTGGGTATTTTAAAGAACTCGAGAAGAGAATCTCTCTGTTTCCAGTCACAGCTTTACTTCTCTCATTTTATGTTTGGTCTCTTTTGTTTAAATAGTGCAGACTGGCCAGTGTTTCATGCTTTTCAGTGGTGAATGCTCTCCATTATCCTCTCTACCAGCCCTCTTTAGCATGCTGAAAGGGACAAATGTCTGCTGGGAGGCTTTTGTGTGCACAGACCAGCTCGCCTGTTTCTAGCTTCACTTCATGGAGCCACCTCCACACGGGGGTAGCAGCTCCAGTTCTGCCAGGACATCACTGTGCCTAAGTAGGGATTGGGCATTTTTCCAAGTGGAGTGAAAGCTCATGGGTTCAGTTTTAAGAATAAACCTGAATGATTGCATTTTTTTCAAGGAGAGGCCCAGCCTGTGAGCCACATGTCTTCAAGACTGGAATTGATTCCTTTGTGCTTTCCATGAGCCAAATACTCTGTTGCTATGTGTTTGTTCTTGGTGATGCTGGCCTTTCCTACTACATGGACCAAATTAAGAATAATAGAAAACAATCATGCATCCCATAAGGTAGACATCACTTATGAAATGCTTTTTAGGGGGTACCTACATGGGACACTGTGCCTTTAAGCCTCCCCTCACTGAAAGAGGAGTGATGCTGGCTCTGTGCCTTTGCAGGATTTTTGGGCTCTGCTGAATTGAATGAGACCTCACATGCAATTGCTTTAGACCCACACATCTATGCTGAGCTCTGGGTGAGGGCTGACAATGCTATAGCCATGAGAACTTCCTGGAGGAGTAACCCTGCCATTTCCTAGAGCTTTGATTATTGTTTTTATTGACATGTGTGGTTTCCAAAGTATCTAAGTAGAATTTCCCTTTGTTTTAGATGTAGGACCAAAGAACCCTCTGTGTGTTGTTCCCACCTCATTTTCTTCATCCTTACTGACAACTCCCTGGTTTAGGCTGTAAGAAAATTGGGAAATTTAGTGACTACAAGAAAATGGCCTGGGACTATATCAGGTGCAGTGCAAAGACCAAAACAGGCCAAAACTAAGCTCACAGATGTTGCAAAAGCAGGGGGAAAAGTCAAGGAGGAAGACACAACTTGGAGGGGAAGATATGAGGGACATGGCATGGGTACTTAAAAAAACAACTTACAAACACTCTGGAATGGAGATACCATGAAAGGAATTGCTATTGGAGGAGAGAAAAAAGAAAATCGGGAAATTTGGTGACTACAAGAAAATGGACCGGGATTATATTAGGTGCAATGCAAAGATCAAAACAGGCCAAAACTAAGCTCACAGACATGGCATGGATACTTAAAAAAAGAAAAAAAGAAAAAATCTTTCCCAAAGTCAAAGCCATCAAAAGGCATGGCATGCCATCAAGGGCAGGGACATGCACCAAAGATTCCTTTGTTGGTCCCTATTGAAATTGCAAGATTCCCTTTCCCTTCCCGAAAGGAAATGAAATTTCATTTCCTTTCGGGAAGGGAAAGGGAATCTTGCGAACCCAAAAAGAAAGGCTTACAAACACTCTGGAAAGGAGATAGGATCAAATGAATTGCAATTGAAAAAAAAGCCCAAAAAACCCAGAAAATTGGGAGATTTAGTGTCCTCAAAAAATGGTCTTTGAGGAAATGAGCTGCATTGCAAAGCACCAAAAGAGGCCAAAACTATAATCTCACAGATATTGCAAAAGCAGGGGGAAAAGTCAAGGAGGAAGACACAACTTGGAGGGGAAGATATGAGGGACAAGGCATGGATACTTAAAAAAAAAAAAGAAAAAAATTCTTGCCCAAAGTCAAAGCCATCCAAAGGCCAGCCATATGCCATCAAGTGCAGGGACATGCAGCAAAGCTTACCAAAATTGATCCCTGCTGAAGGCCAAAACAGAAAAGACTTACAAGCACTCTGGAATGGAGATACCATCAAAGAAATTGCTATTGGAGGAGAAAAAAAAGAAAATTTTGCATTATGTATGCCCTGATCAATTTATGCCTTCTCTTATGTTCTCTTTCTGTCCAGGCAGCCTCTCTGTTTGTGGTTCCTGCTCCCCAAACATGGGCCCACGTTCAGCGCTCTTACAGTCTGTCATGTTTGCAGATTTATGTGATTGATACAAGTTTGTACAATTCAGGCTGATGCATTGCACCCCAGACTATCTCATCTTTCAGCCAAATTTACAATAAGGAAGGAAACTTTGTTAGAACAGATAGTGTACCAGACACATCAGTGTGTCAGGCTGGCCTGCCAAGGCCTCTAAATGGTGTCGGTCACCACATGCAGGCTCTCACACTGAGCATGACTGAGTTTGGTCTCCAGCCCTTCCAGACAGATTTGGATTAGTTTTGTGATCCCTTTTCTTTAAAGCATTTGTGTTTGAAAGAGTCACCACATTTTAACAATTGTCCTTTCTGGGCTTGCACAGTTCCAAACCTGCAGTGTCACATCAAGTGTGGTACAGTGGAAGAGCAATTCCACAGCATCAGGGAGAAAAACTGTAAATGTTCTACTGCAAATAGTCAAGAATGGATGTGACTGGCACTCCAGATTAATTTCTCTGTCCAAGGGAAGAGTTAAACTACTGCTTTGTGAGCTCAGTTCACTCTGGCAATGGCACTTCATTGGCTTCTTTCTCCAGCAGCACAGTGGAGCCTTTTGTAATGCTCTCAATGGCCATATTTGTAAATTGGTTTCTTCCTGAAGTGTTTCTCTACTGTGTTTATTTATTTATTTTAGATTTTTTTTGTGCCTTTCAGTAATACTTCTTTCTAGTAAATCCCACAAAACCACAGATAATAATTGAAAACTTGTTAGGAAAGATGCCGTTCCAACTTTTTTCTTTGGTGGGCTATGGTACAGCCTTGTGTCAAAGTATGTTTGGTTCCAGGATTGAGTACTGAATGAAATCTCTGAACACTGGCTAATAAATCAGTAAAGACTGAGATGTCTTTGCCCATGTTGTTTTGAAATCCTCTTTCTGTTGAAGGAAATCACAGAGCCAGTACTGTGGTTTGTTATCCTGGCAGAAATCATGAACTGCATTGGTTTTCAGATGCTTTAAATCAGAGCTGCAGTGGGGTAAGTCATACTGCTTTGCCAGTGGTCTTAGGCATTGTGGGGTTAATGAGGATTCCTGTTACAGTGGGATGTTCCTGGAACCATTCACCACTTTTTTGTTAAACAAAAGAGCAATATCCAGAGAGGAGTCTGAAGTTTGATAAAATTTATCCTGGGTATTTACACTGCAGTAGGGAAAGGCAGTCAAACTGGAACCCTGGGGTGCTGTGTCAGGCTTGGCTGTTTCTAGGAGAAAAGAATCACTTCAGAGAGACTGGAGTTTTGATTAGGAGGTGTGAAAGCTGAAGAAGAACAGAGGAAATTTTGAAAGAAATTACCATGAATAGGAAGAAGACATAACAGTGTAAGTAAATAAACAGCAAAATTTGCATGTGCAACACTCTTGGTGCAGAGATACCAGAGCAGTGCTGCTTTCTGTAGAACTAAAGGTATAAAAATGGTGCTTTTTCATAATTTTGGAACTGACTTCATGAACAGCTCCAATAGGCATCTTGTTTTTTCTGGCTTTGTCACATTAAACTTTCTACATCCAACAGTTTTAATGATTTTTTCTGCCCAGAGGTAGTCCTGTTGCCTTTTGAAGAAGCAAGGGTTAAGAAAAATCTGCTGACATGGACAGCTGAGTTGACCAATGGCATAAAGGAAAACTCAAAGATCTGATAAGCACCACTTTTACAGTTAGCTGCTTTATCTGATGTAAACATTGTGACTTAAAGGTGATCCAGAAATACATTGTAAGCTGTGGTGTTTCTCTTTCACTCCCTGGCAGTTTTAACATCCCTGACAGACCACTTGCTAAAAAATGAGCCTGCAAGTAGCAGTCCAAGAGTTCCCACATCCATGATGGGACATCCATGGCCTGTCCTTGGAAAATAACAGCCACAGAAATCCAGAGTGTCCAAAGATCAGGAAGATAAAACCAGAGCATAGGATGCTCATTCTCGGTCTCCTGTGACTGATGGGATCCCAGATACAGAGTGGGCAGATGACTGGAAGCATCACAAAAGCCTGAGGCAAATGCACATTTTTGTTTATTGAACAGCTTGGACTGAGCTCAGGCTTCCTGGCTGGCAACTGATCCCCCTTCCATTGCTTCCTTTCCATAGAAGTGCTTGGCACAGATTTGCAAGTGATTAATGAGCCAAGGAACGCCCAGTAGACAACTTTCGTTGCTTTTCATTTTTTCAGGATATTGACTTTACTCCCCATTTCCTATTGAGTCAGAGACACAGACACAGCTTCAAAGGTTTCCCCAGCCACTTCCCTTTGCTTCTTGCTGCCACTTCTGGTTTGCAGTGCCTTAATTGTGAGGTTGGCACCTCATCTGATATGCAATAGCAGCGTTTCCTGTGGCAGCCAAGGTACACTTTTTAAAATTTGTTCATGAAAAAATATGCTTTGACATGGAGACTTTTTCTACACTGTAGCTAATAGTGCACAACAAAGGCTCTTTTCTTGCTTTGCAGCAAGGCTTGCACTGCAGGACAGCACTGTCCCCTCACTGTCAGTGGAAACAAAAATGTGTTTATCATAACGGTTTGAATCTTGTAAGGAAATGAAGGAGTTACATCAGGAAGGAAAAAAAAAAGAAAAAAAAAGGGCAGTGAAAAGCCAAGACCTATTGCCACGAACTCCGCCTGCAGAGAAAGCCACCAGATGTCAGCACAGCCTGTTCTTTGCTTCTCTAAAACCTCTGCAAGCCAAGAGAAGTGTCATGTTTATGAAAAGTGCTTATCTGTGAACTGGTTTAGCCTGTGAAGTCTGTGCTAGGGTTCTGGAGATGAAAGCTGAGTCTTTCCTTGCAGAAAGTATTTCTTTTCATATTAAAATCAAAAAGCGGCAAATTGAACTGGTTTCAGTGCTTAAATTCCTCTTGTTAGAGAGCATCCTTTGCAGAGCCGGTTCCCAGCGTATCTAAATCTTTGCATGCTGTGAAGAGGCATTTGCAGAACATTCATTTGAAGAATTGTCTGGAAAAGATCAGTGTTAATTTGCCGAGGTTTTGTAAAGTAGATTTTAAGTATGCCTATTTCTTTTAAACACAAGGAAAACCATCTGGAACAGGCACACATGCAAAGCAGAGCAAAACATCTTCGGCAACACAGCTTAAACACACAATAAATGTATCCTCCATGCTTCTGGCCCTAAGCTCCCACTATTTCCTCCTTGTGGTGCAAGGGCTGGGGAGAAGCTGGTACTGCACTCTCCAGGCTGTGCCTCCTGAGCTGCCATGAGCTGAGGTGGGATGTGAGTTTTGGAGCCCAAATCCCAGCTCTGTGCACAGCTTTATGTGTCAGTGATTAGAGCATGCATAGATGCTGCCTGGTTAAAAGGTTAAATTTGAATTTTTGCAGAGGGACAAGGTGTGACAGAGCTTTCTGCTCAGATTCCCATCACTCTTCCTGCAGCACCTTGCAGGTGCCAGGGAGGTGTCAAAGAGAGGGGAGTTAAAGTGGCAGCTAGAGCCTGGGTGATGTAAAAATTCCTTCCTCCTGTTTTGGGCTGCTTGTTTAGTTCCCTTCTTCTAGCCTCACACACTGGTGTCATGTTAGGGGGTTTGCCACAGCTGCTTCTCAATTCCAAACTACCACTAGGACCCTCAAACACTGCTCACATTCTGGAGGTGATGCAAGAGAAATTGCAGCTGTGCAGTCTGGGGCTGTGTGCAGGGGAAGCCTGTGGTGTGCAGCCTGTCTGGGAGGTGTTATTCTTGCTTCTGTCCCTTCTGCACAGCACTGAGTTCTGCTTTGCTGGGGACCAGGACCTGGTCTGGAAGCTTGGCACACAAGGCAGAGGAGAGCTGGGTGTTTAGGTGTTTTATGTCCCTGTAGATGTGGCATTTTTGATCAGATATGGATTGTGACTTCTGTTTGTTATCATTCTCTCAATAGATTAATTCCTTTGTAGTGGGACAGGAGCAGCTAGCCAGTAGAGAGGGACTTCCAGCTGGTAGTGAATACATTAAAGGGCTCAGTGTGGCAGATTAATGTAAGAATTTACCTTTGTCTGTCCATTCCTGCTCTCTGGCAGGTGACTTACAGTGTTGTGCACCAGCAATGTCAGTGAGAACTGTAAGAACTGCTGCTGTCTGCCCTCATTCCACACCTGAGAAGGTTTAATTCTGCTTTCTAACCTAAAGCCAATGGAACATATTCTTTAAGAACAGTTTGGGAAGCCCCTTTTTAAAGGGGCTTGATTTTTAAAATGGAAGGCATGGTGTTGTTCTGATTTCAACACTACTTTGAAGTCACATTTTTGTCCTTTTGCTTGTGTTTGGGTGTTGGTCTCTTCTTTCAAATTACCAGTGACAGGACAAGAGGAAATGTCCTCAGGTTGTGCCAGAGGAGGTTTAGATTGGATATTTGGAGAGATTTATTCACCAAAAGGGTTGTGAAGCATTGGAACAGGCTGTCCTGGGAAATGGAGTCACCAGCTCTGGAGGGATTTACAGGACTTGTAGGTGTGGCACTTGGGGACATGAGGGATGGGCTTGGCACTGCTGGGATAACAGTTGGAGTCAAAGATGTTAAAGGTGTTTTTCTGTGCTTCTGTGGTTATGCCCATCCAGTTAGAGGGCATCAGCTGGCTTTAGAGTCAAAGAGAAATCTAGCCATGATAGCTTTATATCCCAGCAGCCACCATCATGGCCATTTCTTCACAACTACTCCCCTGCCCCAGGCCTCCCAAATCAAATACAACTGGTTTTGCAGAACAGAGACTTGAATCTTGCACAGCAACTTTGTTTTCTAGAGTTCTGAACAAGACAGCTACTTGAAAGCAGGCATCTGGCTGCAGACAGCTCTTTAAGGCAGCAGCTGAAGGTAGCTAATTGCAGATCAGATATGGAAACAGGTAACAAGAGTAACTACCCAGCTGAACAGCAGCTGTAGTGCATCCTCTGGTGCTGAGATTTCTAAATCTAAAGCAGATTATTTTTCTAGGAGGATGCACTCGTGCCACTTTAAGTCTTTGAAAGGTTTCAGTAATACTATGGCTTGTGGTATGTGATCCTCCTGAGTGGCTCCAGACAATGCTTATTTTTAGTCTTTGATTATGAAGGTCCTGTACATGCTCTGCTAACAAGAGCTGTCCCTGATCATAGATGGTATCTGTGTATTCTGTGCTCAGCTTTAAAATGTATATGGTTCTCACAAACCCAAAAAACCCCCAACTTGTGCAGAAATTCTGCATAACTGATGCTGCTTATTGAGGCACAATAAATAGATAAAAAAAACCTGTCCTAGTGTAACAAATCTCATTCCTCAAACCCAAGGCACAGTCTGCAAATCCTGCTAGCTCAGTGTGGGAAATTTAGAGCTCAAGAATAACACCAGGTTTTGTTGCTGATTGTAGCTGTGCTGGTCATGTTGGAGAGACTGAAATACAGGAAATATATTGCACAGAGGTGCTGAAGCACGTGCATCCCCCTGAAGATTCAACTATAGTTTGATACATCACTTTGTGAGTAAATCCCTTAAGAGCAAGAAACCAATTGCACTGTTTAAAACTTTGTATTATAAATCTGAAGGAGTGAGAGAACTGTACCTGCAGAGGTTAATCTTCAGCTCAGGAATTTAAATGAACTCATTAAAATCAACTTACAAATTAGCTCATTAAAATGCAACGCTGCAGATCCAGAAGTTGGTTGATTTGGCATGCCACTTGTATGAAAAAGTGACTTAAGAAGCAGAGAACAAATTTATAGTACCAAAACTCCATCTTTCTTTGGAACTCCTTCTTCCTTGGACTCTGTATCAACAACACTTTCTATTTAGTGAATTAAGCTTGTTTGATCCTATGCTACAAGTGCTGTATAATACCAGTAACCCCCTGTAATGAAATATATGTCTGCACACACTTGTGCCCTCTCACACTCACAGGAACTCTGTAATTGAGCCCTGGCACCATGGGTCACAGCAACGATCATTTTATTACCTTGATAATGAGATTCTACAAGCTGCTGGCTGTAGTGGGTTTTATTTCTTAGTGGTTAAATTCTAGATAATCACACTACTCTACTACTGCCATTAAAGTAATGGTTTTGTTTGGGGAGAGGCAGGAAAAAAGACTCACACGAGCTCTGATATAATTATGCAGATTTGTTCAGAATATCTTTATATAACTACAGAGGCCAGAGATTAAAACTGGCCTCACTCTTACAGCTCTTCATTTGGTTCTTACATATCCCAGAGGCACATAGTAGGCAGTACAGAAAATAAAAATACAAAGATTTTTACATTCAAGCTAAATATTCTGCAATAAGATACATATATTTATGTGTGTGTGTGTACATATATACAGAGAGAAAAACTTCAAGTACAAAACCAGTTAAATGGTGAATTTTAAGCTAATCTCACTGAATGTCCTATGCACATCAAAAATGCTTAGGGAAAAGATAACTGAAAAATCCCTTACTTTCATTTCCAGCATTCCAGAATCAGAAGAAACGACTCAAACTGTTGTGTGCCATGTTTTCAGGACCAGATGCATACAGAGGGCATGATGCGAAATGCTATTCAGTATCTTTAAGGATTGGTTTTGGTTTTCAAAAGGGATGGTGGCTGGCCAGTCTGTTGGCACAGGCATTACCTGGGGACCCTTGACCAGCTTTGTTCTTTAGATGCTGTAGAGCTGCAGTAGCTGTGGGGATTTTGAGCTGGCTTGTCTGTCCCTTTGGGCTTGTGTCCATCTGAAAAGCACCATGCTGACTCACTGACTGCCCCTCTGCTCTTGGGAACTGTCCCTTTGCCATGGGAAAGGGTTTGTAGGCATGGAAGTCTTGTAAACAAAGCGAGGGTGCAAACCTTCTGCTGGGCAGAAAGGCGAGTCTTTAACCTTGCAGTGACTCAAAATAAACCATTCTTTTCTCTTTGAAAACAATGCCTGCCAGCCTGTGTAATGCTCTTTTTCTGCCTCCTGATCTTTTTTGGCCACCAGAAAGTAGTCTTGCCTGACCTAAAGATGTGAAAAGAAACCTAGATGGGGGGAAAAAGGCATTGAAATACACCATAAACTGTGTAAACTGGTGCTTTTATGTTGTCTTTGCCTGATGATGAAATGGAAAAGATGACTAAAAACCAGGCTTGCTCAATCCAGTCTTCCCTCAAGGATGAGTTAAATTAGAGTGGGTTGACTTATATTCAGGTGAAACTGTCTCAATTCCATGTGGAAACTTATCACCTAACCAGAAATAAATATTGTTGGGTCATCAGTCTGCTTGAAGAGTGATTTAGTCAGGTGCCAATCTGGGCTAAGTTCTGGATGGGGGAACCTAACAAACTCAGCTTGCTGAGGGGGACAGTGGTAAAGAATGGTACTTTCACCATATTGTCCAAACCCCATGAAGACAACAACAAAAAAGTCACCTTATTATGAAATCTGAGCTTTCCCCTCAGAAGCAGCACTTGGAGATTTTACTGTAAGTGTTAGGCAAGAACAGTCAATATCATCACTGGCCACATGAGCAATATCTGGGGAATATTACTCACTGCAGTTGCTTGAGGCTAAACAGGGAATTCTTATGAGTCTCTGTCTGTGTAGAACTCTTCCAGGTAATGGGAGCAATGTTGACTTGCAGAAGGGTTTATGTGCCCCAAAGCTGGGGGAACAAGTACTTCCCTGTCCCACAAGCTCTACCTCATTTTGGTGCTGACAGCTCTTGTTTCTCAAAGCAACACTGAACACTGAGTGTCTTTTCCTTAACTGTAGGAAAATGAGGCCATTCCAGGCATGTCCTTGTACCTGACCTTACTGAGGTAGTCTTCTTGTGTCATCCCAATTGCTTGCTTCTAAATGAGCTTTAGTGAATGGCTGTCCATTCACTGCTTGGTGATTTGCATGTCCAAAACCTAAAAAATTATTCTGATAAAGAGTAAGAACTTCATAGAAAGCAACAGGTGAAACATGAAATTAGGACAGAAATCTTTGCCCTGTGCCCTGTCCACAGTGGGTGTGAAGTCAGAAGAGCATTTCACACCTGCTTTGTATGAAAGGGACTTTTTAAGGTGTAAGGCAATGAAGGACTGTGCCCAAATGTACAACATGTTTTCATCTTGTGGTCAACACTTGATGATCCCTTTGCAGGACTGTTCAAAGATCTTATTATTGCTACTGAAACCAGTGGGTTTAGAACTGCTGTTTTGTTTGCTTAAATGGGAATGTTCAGGTGACAGCCATTTCTAAAAGCTTCACCCTATTATTTGATGTAAGGCCAGCTGGAAGGCCTTGGTTTTCTGCATGTAATTTTGTGAAGCAGCAGGCCTTTCCAATAATTATCCTCGCTCTATTTCAATCAAATACTGCTTGAAACTTTGGCTCAGTGTAACAGAGAACATGCAGCAGTAGCTGTCCTCTCAGAGGCAGCACTGCAGACCAGACGTCTGGAATTGGGGATGTCTTTCTCTCAAATGCTTTTATACTCCTGGAAAAGGTGCTTTATTTCCTCAGCTTATAAACATGCATCAGGCACTGCTTCCAGGAGCAGAAGTGCTGTCTGTATCTGAGAGAACAGGGATACTGGGCTTGCTGTCAGATTTGATGATTTTAGTAAAATCTGCCGTCACAGTAACATGAATATAGCTGTACTGACTTGTCCACAGAGTTCACTGAGGAGAACAAAACTAGAGGCAATTGATCTTTCTAAACCTCACTGCCCTGATTGATCCATACACTCAAGAGGCAGGGTATTTTTGCTGTCATAAACTCCAGAAAATCTGTGCAACCTTGTATTAAAAAATAAAGGCATTGAAATTTATGAGAGCAGCTAGGAAAGCAACTGAGAAATACTGGTTTGGGGAGCTGCCAGGTAGCACCTCCAGTGACTGATCTGACTAAGAGAGTCCATCAGTTTCCATGTATATTAGTGCTGCTAGCTTGGCTCTCACAGTCACTTTTAAGGCAATAATTGTCCTAGCAAATCAGCAATATAATTTAACTGCAACTGTCTAACCTAAGTTTGATGGCCGTCCATTTTCTAAAGTCAACAAATTTTATTCTTTTATCAACAATACCATTATACCAAAACATACATATATTTAAGAAAAAGAAACACCTTTGAACCTAGAAATGTTGATAGTGCTTCGAAATCCTGAAAGCTGGGGCTGTTAGACATTACTGGAGGTCTCCCCACTCGAGAATTCCCCCGTTGCACTGGGCAGCACAAATTTGACGTATCTGCCCTTCTCCCAGCCCCTCCTGATCCTCAGAAGTCTGTGCTGGATGCAGGGCAAACTGAAGATGACTCTGGCTATGATCACAGTGCATGGGACCAGCAGGGTGAGGGTGTAGGTTGGGGGCAGGTAGAATTTGTACTGGTTCTCATCGAAGGCCCTCGACCAGCCGTACGTGAGCGTGTGCAGGGTGCTGATCACCAAGGCAAGAAATCCAAGGGAGGACTGAAAGGAAAAGAAACACACACCAGTTAGCAGAGTGCCTTGTGCCTGGCTGTCTCCCTGTATTTCTGATATCATTTTCTAAGTGTACACGACAGAGAGGGAGCAATGGGTATTCCTGTGTTTCAATAAAACATGGCTGGAACCCTTTCCTGGGGAGTGTGCCAGACTGGGCTTTTCTTTGTCTAATCAGAGGTTAGGTGTGACATGGGAAGCTCAGCAGGAATTTCCCAGAAGGTGCTGCCAGCTCAGCAGAGAAGAGGGCTTCTGCACCCTGTGAAGCAGCAGCCCCCAGCCCCAGCTGGGCAGGGGGGCACAGGCAGCTCCCAAGGGCTCCTCCTGAGCTGCAGCTGCCAGCTCTGCCCTGCCAGCTCTGCCCTGCCCTGCCAGCCTGCCAGCCCTGCCTTGCCAGCTCTGCCCTGCCAGCCCTGCCCTGCCAGCCCTGCCCTGCCAGCTCTGCCCTGCCAGTCCCTGGCTGGCTGAGCCAGTCCCTTCTGACCAGCAGCATGAGGCAGCAGTGATGTGGCTCTGGACCACAGCTGGCACTGCTGGAAGTGGGTGATGCCACAGCTCCACACAGAGCAGACATCTTCAGGTGAGTGGTGTCACCTACAGGAAAATGAGATTGTGTACAAGTGCTCTGTTCTGAGGTGAGCACCAGTCCTCAAGGCTTTCCTCCTCTGTCTTAGAGATCTGTGTTGGTTCAAAGGCTGTGAAGAGCCCTTTATCCACTCAGTTAGGCAGCAAGAACACAGCCCCTGTTCTACAGGCAAGAACTTCCCCCATTTTCAGCTGAGATCATGCTCCCAAGCACCTACAGGGACAACTCCTCCTCCTGAGTAATTCCAGCTCCCTCTGAGGGTTGCTCTCAAAGACAGGTTTTAAACTCTTTCCCTCACTGAGGGCTTCCTGCCAGCATCAGAGGTGGTGGCTCCTGAGCCTGCCAGCTCCCACTGCCTGCTGGCACTCAGCAGCCCTGGGCACTTGCTGTGTTCTCCTCTGTGCAGGCCTTTGCTGCTGTATTTTCAGGGAAAAGTGCAGGTGGAGCATCTTGCTCTGCTGTCCTACTTTGAATGCTTGGTCTATCTAAGCCTGAAATAACAAATTTCAAGATGCCTAGAGAGGGAAAATTTTGCTAATTTTAGTTAGTCCCTAACTTAGGGAAGAAAGCCTTTCAAAGCCAAAATATCTGTCTTGGTGCAGAGATCAGCAAGAAACCCAGTCTTCCTGAAGATATGTCCAGGAAAGAGGACATGGCAGGGAAATAAGGAACCAGGGCAAGATGGGAGGAAGGATTCATCATCTTTTGAAAATACAGTTTCATCCAAAGAACTACTCAAATCATAGATTCCCCTTCTATTTTTGATTACTGAGAAACAATTAAAAAACCCAGACAACTTTAAAAAATGTAGCACGTTATTACCAAAAAAACCAAACCAAGACTCCTCTAAACTTCAGAGCTAATATTTTAAGCAGCTGAGGGGACTGGACAAGGGAGGGAAGGAGAGCTCTAAAATGTGCTACCAGATCTAGGTACTTCACTTTTACAGTATCTATCTGGCAGTCATGTGGGTGTCACTGAGTCCTGCCAAGGCAGGGTAGGACTCCTCTCTGTGTTACAGCTGAGCATTTCTCAAGGTCATGCCAGGAAGAGGGAACAGAGCTGGGATCTGAGCCTTAGTCCTGTGTGCAAGCCCACACTCACCCTTTCTTTCATGTCCTTCTTACCAGAAGCTGTGTCCATGTCCTAAACCAAAGTGGTAACAAGCACAAACCCAACAGGGTCAAGACTAATTGCATTTGGAAAATTAAGGAGGAGTTTGCTGAAATATGCTGTGGTCCCAGTTGAACCTAACAGCAGGACCTGACCCACAGATCATCCATCATTTATAGTTCAAGATTCTCTCCAACAGGCAAAAAAACCCAGGGTGGCAAAAGGTTTGAAGTACCAGATCAGGACTCACCTGGCAAAGCAGGGCAGGGAAAAGGGGACAGAGGGAATCCAAGAGCAGAAGCTTTCTGCCCTGGGCAGGGGGTGCATCCAGTCAGCCCAAGCAGGACTCTGTGCATGGCAGAGATGTCAGAGCTGGAGATAATTACCCTGTGCCTCTACAGTTTCTCTTTAAACAGCTGCAGGTACTGGGGGAGAGCAGGAAAGGAACTTGATAGGACAAAAGGTGACAAACCATCACAGGCACTCTGTGACTGACCCACCTTTGTGTGTGGATGGTGGGGATGAAACAAAAAGGCTAACTGGCTACAAACACATGGCAACAAACACATGGCTAAGGTGCTGTGGCTGCAGCAGGGCTGGCAGCTCCTCTGGCAGCAGCAATGGGCTGATCCATTTAGCCCAGATGAGGAGCTGACTGGGGTGAGCACAGGGGCTCCCAGTGCTGATGCACGGCTGCACCCCCCAGACAGCTGGATACAGCAGGTCTGTAAGTGCACAGAACCCAAAGCTTTGCTGATTGCAGCCTGGCTCAGTGCTTACAGCTCAATGTACACTCAGTGCAGCACAATGCAGAGCCTGCTGAGCAGCCCAGGGGGCTGATTTGCCAAAGTGCTCAGCCCTGATACCACTCTTGAGCTCTCATTGATCCTCTATGCAGTTCCTGGCTACGAAATCTTTCTGGGTTTTGTTTTCAACAGTGGCAGAGGCTTTTTTTGTACTGTCACAACATGGGGAGTGTGGGGCCAGCAGCCCTGTAGGGTGTTAAAGCTCTCTGAAAGGTCCTGTATGAAGGCAGTATCTTCCTGATGCAGGTTTTGCATTTATTTTCTATTCTGCATTAACTCTTCCACCTCTGCCACTGCCTTGGTGCCTGCAGGCTCCCTGTAACACCTCAGCAAAGGTGATCCAGCCACCTGTGGCTCATTTAGAAATGCTTGGGCAGCACTGAAAGCAAAGAGCCCCTTCCTGACCCAGATAAGCTTCACACTTGTGCAGCCATCAGTACTATGGAATTATCAGCTCAATGGAGCAGCTCTGGCCCCTCACACTGCCTCAACAGGAGGGTTAGAAAAGGTCTGATTACAGATTCTTTACATCTTATGCTACATGAACTATGAAAGAAACCAGGTCAATTCAACCTTCAAATTCCAGGAGGGCTCCTCAGGATAGGAAGGTAAAGGCAATCATACACATTTTTACTTCTCAGGCAATTAGAGTTGATTTGTAAATCACTGGGGAATGTTAAAAATGTCTCCTATAAGCTGAATTTCATACAAATCATTCCTGTTAGCCAGTGTTTCAATCCTGCACATTTTCTGTTAAAACTGGACACACAGGGGAACTGTGTATCCAATTTAACTATATTTAATTGAAATTTGAGTATGTACAAGAGCTACTGTGAAAATTAACCTTTTTTCCTATAACTCTGGCAACAATACAAATGGGATTTCTGACCTGTCAGGCAACAGATGTGTATTTTAATACTGTGGCAGTATATGCCACTAATACAGGTGTATTACACACTGGCTGCTGGAAAATGTCAGACTTGGGAAGTTCTGGGTAAGGAAGGGACTAAAGTGACTCCTGAATTTGCCTCACATGTGGCTTTTGGTACAGCATCCCTCAAACATCATCCAGTTCAACTGAGATGGGAACAAATTGCTGCATTTTCTGGAAGGCATCTGGCTGGGGCATCTGCATTTCACCTCTTTTATGCTGCAGAAGTGCTAGAAATCCCAAATATTTGAGAAAGCAGCCTCATGCTTCACCCGTTGTATTTGCACAATGCCACTGTGCATTAATTCAGGGAGGCTCACTCTGAGCTATGTGAATACAACCTCAGGAGCCTGGAAGCAGTAGCTGTAGCTGCTCCTTTAATTTCCTCAAGAAAGGCACCACCAACTTATTGAGGAGTAAATAATTTAAAAGATCCTAATTAAAAAAAAAAAAAGTAATATGGAAGCTAACATGCCAGGAGATCTGTATCCTGCTCTTTTTACATGGTATTTCCACAAAGAGGCACAATACCAGCTATGTCTCTCTTGCCCGTGATCAGCTGGGAGCTCGTGTCACACTGTCACGCTTCATTCCATGCAGACAGAAATAGGTGTATCTTTCCATGAACTAAGCCAGCCAGTTCCCATGTGGGACAGCCAAGAGCTATTTTGGAACTGACCATCACGAATTTGTCTGGTCCCAGTGCTGATATAGCCTTGGAAAGGCTGGGAAGGGGTCCCAAAGGGCAGATGGGACAGTGGTGTTACACGCACGACCTGCCACGACAATGTTTGTGTTACATGACACAAGGCCAGCACCCTCCAGGACAGCTGCCAGGCTGCCAAAGGCAAATGCAGGGGGGTTCAGAGCCTCTTTCCAGGCTGCAAGGAGATACTTCCCTTCGTTTGGGATTCCTGGTGCGAGATGTGCAAGTCAGGATTGATTTATCCGGTGTCCCAGCAGCTGCAGCCCTCCCCTGAGACACAGTGGTGAGAATTAATATGCTCCCATTGTCCAGTCCGAAACAGAGGTTTAGAGCCAGTCTCCCTTCTCCTTGAGGGATGATCTCTTGGGGTCAAGCTCTCCTGGTGCAGCTCTTCTACTCAGTGTAAATAATTACTGGCTAGCCCACAGCAAGAGGGGAAAGAAGACAAACTGGATTGCTCGTGTGGTGATCGGGGCACTCGTGGGAGAAGCAGGGGAGCAGACTTCAAACTCCTGCTCTAATGAATATTGAATTATTTATATACTCCTGAAGAGCTTCAGCAGAGCTTAACAGAGGCTGGATGATAGATATTCACCTCTGCATCCCTGAGCTCTGCCCTCCCCTTTGGAAGGGTTAGGTGGTGCAAAGGGAGGCTCCACAGGGGAGATGCAGGGGAAGGGAGTCCTGGGGGGGCTCACACACCTTGGGTGCCACAGGGGTTACAAAGCCTGCTGCATGCTAAGCAGCTCTGCTGCAGGAGGCACAAGTGAAAAGGAATTTTAGGGCTCTGGGGTATGACTGTGGCACAGTGAGTGGAATCTGGCCTCAAAATCAGCTTTAATGTGCAGGGGATACTTGAAAGGTTCATTCTCTGCTATCTCCATTAATGAGCCCCAAGCCTGGCTCCAAATGCATCCCTGAAAAAGCTACAGCCAGTGAATACTGTGTCTGTGAAAATCCCAGGGGGTAGACTCAGGTCACCAAGGGAATTTGGCCCTTAGGAGCTTGGCCATCACTGCAAGTGGAGGAAGGTTCCTAAAACACTGGGGAAAAACTAAAGTTTTCTGCAGGTTTTAGAATCAGCCATGGCCTTTTCATTGAAATCACACCCAGTTCTCTGTGCTGTGTGGGCTCTGGCAGGTTACAGACCACTCTAAGCCTTTTTGAACTTGTATATTGAACACCTGGGTGCATGCAAGCTCTGCCAAACCTGTCCTTCCCCTGCACTGTCCTCCCAGGCTCTCTCCTCTTGAGCAGCTCACTCTCTCTGAACAGCAAGGGCAGATCTGTGTGCTGTAGCCAGCTGTGCTCACAGTGAGTTCCTGCCTGCCCTCCACAGCCTGGTGCTGTATTCTCCCTTGTCCTGAGAAAAGCACCCTCCCTAGACAGGACAAGCCCTGTGTGAGAGCAGCACAGCCCCAGGACACACCACAGCCCTCTGCCCCTCTCCTGCTCTGGGTCTCAGCCCCTGGATGAGGGATCTGTGGCTCTGGGGTGCAGGGGGAGGTTTTGCTGCTGACTCCAATACACAGCTGCCCTGCTGGGAAAGCAGGTCAAGCCCTGCCCTGTCTGTGTGAGGGCCTGACTCTGATTCTGCAGAATCACCCTCTGGCATTCAGCAAATATCAACTTTACCTGAATGAAACTGAATTCCCTCCAGTTGAGAGAGTTTGCGATGGATGGAAGTGAAGTGATGGCAAGTAACGACAGCAAGCCCAGGGCAATTATTCCAACAGAGATATAAATCTCCATCCTCCAGACTTCCTCCTCTACCCAGACTGTCATCTTCTTCTCCATAGCCTGGCATGACAATGAAGGTTTGTTAAAATGGGGCACTTAGGGACAGAGGAACTGAGTTTTATCTGTTCTGGTTTTGGAAGCAGGTTTCCTGGATGAGCACTGGATCCTGTTCACACCTCCAGCACCATTTGCCTGTTTGGGAGATGTGGAAATGCTCTCTTATCCCAAAGCCATTCGGCCAAAGCTATACCTGATTTGAAGCCTGCTGGGAAGAACTGCTGAATGCTCTCAGCTCCCATGCCTGTAACCACAGCAGCAAGCCCCAAAGTCACATTTGGAAAGATAATTACAATGAGAACTCAGTTTCAAGCCATGAAAACAAATACAGATGCTTGAATATGCAGTAGTCTCCTAATAACCTTTGTTTTAAGTGCATTTAGGGGGGAAATTGTTCATGCTAATGGAAGGGAAGATGGGTTTTATACTGCATGGCAAAGAGGAACATTTAGAACCGTCCTCTTTAGCCCATTAAATGGGTTTAATTTACTAAACAAAGATGTTGCTAGAAAACAGGAGGTAGAGGGGAAATGAACACAGGATGCTTGCCTGAGATTAATGTGCAACTGTGGCACTTGAGAAGAACCTGCTCAAGGCTGGAGCTGAGAGGCTGGGAATGGTGTTTGATGGATGCTCTGAACAGCCACTGCTGCCCAAACCAGCCATCCTGCTCCCCTCTGCCCCCAACAGCTCCTTCCCTCCTTTTTGGGACAAATATTTGGAATCACTCAGCCAAATACCCCAGCACAGAAAGCAGAGGGGTTGTGGGGTAATCCCTTCATCACATTTCCCCTCAGCTGCACAAAGCCTGTGCCATCCCAGGAAGGAGCAGTGAGGAGCAGAGGCAAGCCAGGGGCAGGAAAGAGCAAATCCCATCTTCCCATGGTACTACAGAGCTGGCTGACCTGCCTGAAGGCAGCAATCTCACACTGGATAAACACTGCTGAGAGTGTCCATAAAGCAATAAAGTCCTTTTCCATTTCCTTGTTCTTATATAACTGGCTCTTCACCACCATTTTGGTAAACTCCTACAGGCACAGGGTGATGAGGACACACAACCCTCTCTGGGATATGACTTGGTTACTCCAGCAGGCACAATTATGAACATCAGTGTGAACAAACAGGGATCTCCCAAGATTTTGGAAGCTGAAGGGAACTCTACTCCTCCTACCATTGGATTTCCCCTTGCCTAGCATTTTTCCGGCCTCAGAGACACCAGTGCCAGGCAAGGCTGGTTTCAAAGTCAGTGTTTCTGGGGAGCAGTGGCATGGGGTGTTGACCCTAGCCCTGGCTAACAATGCAGAGGGAGCTGTGTATCCAGGGAGATGGCAGCTCCTCAGCACAGACAGGCGAGTGCTCAGTCCGTGCCATGCGGCTGACCTGTGGGGCAAGCACTCCTAGAGAGCTTTTCCCCACTACCCCCCACCTCTGGAAAATGAATGAAAAATGCAAGATATTCGGCCCACCACCCAAGATGTGCATGAGTTCAGCAGATCCCTGCAGGTGCTACCTGAGGAGCACCCCCGTTACCTGCTTGACAGCTGTCTCGATTAACAGGTAACGGTGGGAGCGGCGCATGGGCAGGCACAGGCTGTACACGGCGTGCAGGGCTGCACAGAAGAAGCTGAGGAGACCAATCTGCTTCCTGTGCTGCAGCCACTGGTCCAGCCAATCTGGGAAACGCCTGTACTTGGTGCCGTAGTAGAGCTGGGAGCAGGCTGCCAGCACGCCGGGCAGGTAGACCAGGGACAGCATGACGTAGGAGACGCACGGCAGCGTGGTGTTGACCACCTCGATGGGGATCTTGTACAGCTTGTTCTTCTGCTCCCTGATGTAAGGGTGGATGACCTGTCGGATCAGGTTGTAGGTGAAGAAGCAAAGAAAAAGCCCCAGAGCCAAAAAGATGGGGATTTTCCAGGCTGGCAGGAGGCGCAGGGGAATGTTCTCGATCTCACAGGCTGATGACATGCAGCCCATGTCCACGGGGGTGAATCCCATGACCTGAGCAATTTCTGCTATGGTGCGCTTGGCTTCTTGGTTATTTGAGCAGATCAGAACCTGCAACGAACAGAAATACACACATGGGGCAAAGAAATCAGGCTGCTGGGATTGAGTGCATCCAGAGGGATTCTGTGTCACAGGGAGCCTATGTTATTCCACTGAGCATCATAATTCCTGGCAGGCTTTTTGACAGGGATTTACCATGGCTGCCACAGACCTCTCTCCTGGGCAGGTTTCCTTTCATGCATGTACTGCCAGTTTGTCTCACTGGCTCTGTTTAGATAAACAGAAAACTGAATAATACTTTTCACTCAGGCGGATGCTCCAAGGATTACACAGTGTGAACTGAGTGAAGGTATTTAATTTCTGAACAAAGAAATGCAGAAGCTAAGGGGTGATCTCTGGATGCCCAGCCAGCACTCAAGACTCCTTCTCCTGGACCTAAGGCCATTTACTGATGCTGCCAGAGCTGAGCTGCTGAAACAGTTGGGATTTATCCCTTGCTGGAAGAAAACAATACCTGCTTATTTCCATCCCTGGCACCCGACTGCAGCGTCCACGCAGAAACCACATTAAAGGCCTTTACCACGGTGCAGGCCGGGAACAGGGAGGCCAAGTACTCGGCGTTGGATTCCTTGTGATGGTTGATCTCCGTGTTGTTGCTGACATCCACCAGGATCTTGCCCACCAGCACATCAGCCAGGTCACAGAGCGTGGAGTAATGCTCCCTGAAAATGGCCACGAAGATGATGTCGGCCTTCTTCGCGGCCTCGGCCTGGAAGGTGACCTCTGCTGCAGCAGGGAACAGGCTGGCTTTGCGCTTGGGGTTGCGGCTGCCCACCACCACCCTGAATCCAGAGCGCACCAGGCGCACGGCCAAGGAGCGCGCGAAGTCCCCGCTGCCCAGCACGCCCACGGTGCGCCCGGCCGGTGCCGCCGGGGGGCTGCGCTCGCCCGCCGCGCCCCCCTGGCCCAGCAGAGGCTTGGCCATGTCTCCTCTGGACATCCTGGCAGGAAAAACAAGGAGAAATGCAAATTCAACGTGGAGATCTTGCAGAGACCCAGACCATGTCTGGGGTCACGGGGAAAAATGTCACTTAGGCTGCTCAAACATGGTTTTGGTCCCAGGATCTATTTGCCAAACCCATCAGGAAATGTGCAGTAATGCACAGGCACCACTGGAGGGGCACAAAACACCAGGCTGGGTTGGAAGGTGAAGCTTTTATGGAGTTTTCTCAGAGATGTGTGGTCCAACACCTGCTGGATGCACTCATTCATCCTCTGCTGTCCTTCATGCTGGCATCTCACACTGCAAAGCCAGGCCAACACTGACAGTAATCAGGACCAGAAACTCTGAGATTCCCATGGAGCTACCAGACACCTCCTAAAGAAGGGGTCCATGAAGATCCCTGAGACTACATCTGGAAAAGCTGGAGGGGTGCTTCTGATTTGCCAGAGCAGAATCAAGGCAGAAAGTCAAACTGAAATGAAAGTGTCCTAAAAGTGGTAAATCAAGAGAGTTTCAGCCCTTGCCTGTCTCAATATTTGGGTCTGGCAAGCACTGTTTGCTTCAGCTCTTTAATGAGTAATGAGAACTTACTCGTGACATTTAAAAAATATATTAAAACATGATGGGATTTGCTCATGAAAGATCTTGATGAGCTTTGCAAACATTAATGAATTTTGCCCTGTAACAGATTAGATATTGAGGGCATGGAGAGGTTTTAAACAGATCAATGAATTCACAGGCAGCACAGCAGCTGAACCTGGAGGTCAGAAGAAACTTGGGCAGGGAACTGCCAGACTGCTCATGGGCTGTGTTAGGGGCTCAAATGTGCCTCCCAACTTAAGGAACAGCAAATTTACCCTAAAAATTCCTGAGGGTGAGATTTTAAGAGGGCTCAGAAGGCAGCCCATGGAACTTCCACACAAGGACATCTGGCTTTTGTATTGGCACACTGCTAGAGAGCATAATAAAGACTGTAATTTACAGACTTGTGATATACTGGGAATGGAGAAAATTGGTTTTGGTGGAGTGCAGTCTTGCCTTGAAGCTGGTCAAGTTCTTTCAAAGTGAAGGTGACCATTTGGATGGGGTGACCTAGTCCTTGGCACAGGTGTGTTTTTCATAGGCTTTTGGAAATGTCCTTCATCCAAGGCTCTTCTGGGATTGGCACAGCAGTGGTGCAAAGGGGAAGGGCACTTCTGCATGAATAGTTACCAATGGGAAACAAAGGGTGAGAAGAAATAAATTATTTTCATAATGGGAATAGGTTGCCAAGGGATTTCCCTGAGGATTTATGCTGTTCAACATGCTCATAAGTGATTTGGGAAAGGGAGTGAATATTGACAAGATGGAACTCATGCATAGTGATCACAGAATCACAGAATGGTTCAGGCTGGAAGGGACTTAAACATCATCTACTTCCGACCCCTTGCCATGGGCAGGGACACCTTCTACTCGAGCAGGCTGCTGAAAGCCCCATCCAGCCTGGTCCTGAACACCTCCCAGGATGGGGCATCCACCAGATTTCTTTGCAACCTGTTCCCATGCTTCACCACCCTTATACTAAATATTTTCTTCCTAATATCTACTCAAAATCATTTAGGACAGTCAATCTTTCTTGTGAAGAATCTGCAAAAGGATCTCCCCAATCAAAGTGTCTGAGCACCAAAATTCACTACAGACACTAGAGAGACATGGCAAGAGCTGCCTGTGGGCATAAGCTCCCCTAACTATATATATACTTTAAAGAGCTGTAAATTTGTTAAACTGTTCAGAAAAATTATCAAAGGGTCACATTACTATGAAAACACCAACTTGGTGGTCCCTGGCAGACAAACATCAAGCACAGACAAGTTACTGGAGGAGATCTCTCACACAGCAGCCAGGACCTCAATCCTGCTCCTCACTGAAAACCTGCAAAACACCTTCAGCAGATGGACTTTGAAACTCAAATTCACTCTCCTGGGTATAAACCATCATGGTTTCAGTGACAATGCTGTTTCTATGGCAGAGGCCTGTCTGCTCTCCTTGCCCCTCACCAAGCACTACCTTATCCCAGAGACCCAAAAATGCTCATGGAAGAAGTGCCAGCATGGGAAAATAAGTGCCAAAGAAGTGCATGGTGACTTCCCCTTCAAAACACGTCCACTGCATAAATACAGAGATCAAACAGCCCACTGCAGTTCTGCTTACTCCATTGAAAAAAAAAAGGGGGGGGGGGGGGGGAATAACCACAGAAAAGGGCCACAGGGATGACTTTCAGATCTCTGTCTGCAAAGATACTGTTTTTTTATTTTCCTGGTCCCTTATCTGAAGCTTTATCACACACTCACTGCTTTACTTTTTAGAAGCCTTGCTTCACCTTAATGTATTCATGTCCAGAACTATTTGTTCTAGGGCCAACACTATTGTTCAGAATAATTATCTTGCTCACCCCCCTCCTCTTTTCTACCACCTGTGCACACAAAATATTACCCCAAAATAAAGAAACACATCTCTGGCTCACAGCCATGGGGGGAGAAATTAGCATTCAGGGTGACAAAGTGATTGTTATCCACAGACTCATTTCATAATCAATTGAAGGCACCTCAAAAGTTCTCTCTGTGGTCCCACTGGGATGTAAATGTTGCTGCAAGCAATTTCTTTTATACTGTGTTTCCTCTGTCCTGCAGCTGCCACTGAACATGTAGAGAGATGTTGGCAATGTTTGGAGATAAACATCTTTGCTGTCTCCAGTTATTTTGATTAAAAGGGATGACAGCATTAAACAGCCTTTGAAGTCAGCAGGAGAGTTACAAAGTAAGAAGACTCAAAACGTTTTCTGTGAATTTTGGTGTGATTATTTCAGTCATGCTCTGGCTGGTGGGGCTTTGGAGCAGCACTCATCCCTGCTGCCAGCCCATGGTGGCAAGGTGCCTGGTGCTGGCTGCTGCCTGTGGGTTGCACTGCTGTCATTGCCATGCACTGAAATCCTCCTGAGGAAGGAGGGGAACATCCCTCTTTCACCATGAACACATTTCATTGAGACAAGCACTGTGGTCTCTGCCTAGCAGATGCCTGGCAATGGACTGTCTGATTAGGCAACAGCTTTTCTTCACTTCTGTATCTCTGGGGAGCACACAGACCCCCCCTCCTGCCACCACCCTGACTTACCGTGACCACACTGCTTTTTCTGCACCTATGGACAGGTTACCTGCTTGAAACTCTCCCTCCCAAAGCTAATTCACCACAGCAAGGCCAACCCATCCAGAGTGGGTGCACAGCACCATGGCCAGGATGCTGCAGAGGAGGCCAGGAGTGAATATCATGGTGCTTAGACATCTTTAGCACCTCCAGACTTAGATAAACCCCATTTATTGATCTTCCTTGTCAAGCAAAGTGCATCCCTGCTGAGTTATAGCACATGCAATTCAAGAGATCAGTTCCTTACCAGGGAAGCTACAAGATGATTTAAAGCACAGCCCGGTGGGGATAAACAAGCTCCAGTTCTAACTGGGCAGCAGTTCCTTAACTAAAATACTGAATGCAATGTACAGCTGCCCTTCAGCTCAGCTGCTAATGACACCCTTACATCAGTGCTGTGTCCACTGCAGCACACTTGCTCCCATGTGCAGTTCAATGACTGCACTGTCGCTGCACTGTTAACTGCAGGGCAATGGCAGTGATGGGCAGTGAGCAAGATGTATTTCTTTATTTTGGGGTAATATTTTGACTGCTGGGCACTCTACAAGAACTGTCCAAAAAGGAACTTCTGTCCCAAGGAGTGGGACCAGACAGACAGCAGCTGCAAGAAACAAAGCAGTCAAATCTCTGTTGCCCAGGCAGAGGAAGGGAAGGAGGGGTTCTCACAGAAGAAACACAGGAATAATGCTACATATTTTGCACCTGAGGCTTGGCAGAGGCTGTTAGCTTAGGCTCAGTGCCAGGCAAACAAGGTTTTTCTGCCTCTCTGCCCACACTGAGAGGCCTCACTCAGGTTTTGAGGCAGGACAGCTATCCTGGATGGAGCTGGGCTGCAGGAGCCCACTCAGGTGTCCCTGGGCTCACAGCAGAGTCAATCTGCTGAGCAGATCATCCCCCACAGCCACTGGGGAGCAGGCACACTTGTTATCCTCTTTCAACAGATGCGGGGAAGGAGATACTAACAATGATGGGACTCCAGCAAGTTTGTCTGGGCTGACCCAGATATCTTTCACCATGTCTTTAACAATGAGACCATCTTTTGGGGCCCCTTTCACATCCTCTGGTGCAGGAGGATAGCCTAGCTGGTTCCTGTAATTTGCAGTTCAGAGGTGTTTGAGTTGTACACCCTGAAGAAGGATGGACCTGTGGTGGCAAGGCTTTGCTTCAGTTCTGGACAAAAAAAATCAAGATTCATTTCAATGCCCTGGTATTCAGATTTATCAGATAAAAGACAAGTTAGTTTTACCCTAACTCTAATAAAAAGGCAGTGTTTTAAACATATCAAACTGTGCTGAAGAATATGGCAGCAATCTCATACAGAGCTCCAAAAAAATGTCCTGTCCAGTGAAACCAAACTGGCTCCTGTTTGCACAGAAACTCATCTTTGAGCTCAGCCTCACATACTCAGTCTGCACCACCTTGGCTAAAACCACTGCTTTTGTGTCTTCCCCCAAAGTCAGTGTTTGTTTAGACTGACCACAACAGAGTTTCCATAAGCTGTGGATTCAACCCGTGCAGGTCATCAAAGAGTCTGCTCAGTGCTTCAGCTTCTGCTTGGGTGCCACGCGAGATAAAGCACATGATTATTACACACATTCCTTTATGAGCACATGGGTTGAAAGACCAGCAAGGCTCATGAGGAATCAAAGGATGCAGCAGAGCCTTTGGTCAGGTCTCTGCAGGGGAGTGTCACAATTTCTGCACTGGGAAGGTCCCTTTGGGCCCTGCCAGCCATGGCTGGCACCAGCTCGGTCCCACAAACACACACTCCAGGGACAGGGGTGATCTCTGCCCCCAGGGGACTTCCAGTCTGCATGGAGAGACCTTTGAACCATGAAGCCAAAGCCCTCCAGCCTCTGTTTGCAGAGCATCTCTTGCTGAGTTAACCCTCCAAAAGCCCCAGCTGGAGAGGAGCATTCAGACCTGAAGTGTTCCACTCAGGTCTTGCTCTGAGCAGAAATACTTTTTTTTTTTTTAATTTTATTGCTACCACCATTTTATTTCCAGGGAAAATCAAATGTTTAAGTCTCTTTCCCACACACAGAGCATCCCTCCCAGAAGCAAGTGCCATGAACCTGAACCTGTTGGAACTGGAACAGATTTAAGTAATAAAAGAGCTTATCCAAAGCTGCTTTAATCTCAGCTCTGGTGCACATTTCTGGAGAGCTTGCAGTCCTGCCCAGGCTGACTGGAAATGCCTTCCCCAGCTCTGCCTACAAGAGAAAGAGACAGGGAAACCAAGCCTGCTGCCTTTTTGCTTGTCTCTTTTCTTCTTTCTCCTTCCAAAGCAGAGTTACCTCCCTAATGGTGCAAACCAGGAACTGGCAAAGGATGTAAATAGCCCTTCCAGAAAAGCCATACTGCAAACCCAGCCGGGCTGCCAGCCAAGACATGAGAATGAGGAAATGCTGGGAGCTGGGCTGTCCCCGCTGCTGTCCTTCAGCCCAGGGGCACATGGGACAGGGATGGGGGCTCTGCTCCCTGTGCCCCTGCTGCTGGGGTGGGGAGGAGGGACAGGGACCTGCGGCAGGGCAGCTGGTGCGGCCCCGAGCTGGCATCACGGTGTGCTGAGCATGGCACCGAGGGGCAGGGGGACAGACTGCTGTGACCCCAGGCCTGCTGTGGGCTCAGGGGCTGCTGTGGGCTCAGACCTGCTGTGGGCTCAGGGGCTGCTGTGGGACACCCAGGGACTGCTTTGGGCTTAGGGACTGCTGTGGGCTCAGGGACTGCTGTAAGCTCAGGGACTGCTGTGGGCTCAGGGACTGCTATGACCCCACACCTGCTGTGAGCTCAGGGACTGCTGTGGGCTCCAGGGACTGCTGTAAGCTCAGGGACTGCTGTAAGCTCAGGGACTGCTGTGGGCTCAGGGACTGCTATGACCCCAGGCCTGCTGTGGGCTCAGGGGCTGCTGTGAGCCCAGGCCTGCTGTGGGCTCAGGGGCTGCTCTGGGACACCCAGGGACTGCTGTGGGCTCAGGGACTGCTGTGACCCCACACTTGCTGTGGGCTCAGGGGCTGCTGTGACCCCACATCAGGGACTGCTGTGACCCCACACCTGCTGTGGGCTCAGGGACTGCTGTGACCCCACACATGCTGTGGGACACTCAAGGGCTGCTGTGACCCCACACCCGCAGTGGGCTTCAAGGACTGCGATGACCCCAGGCCTGCTGGGGGGCTCCAGGATTCGCCACAAGTCCCCCTGCAATTGTTCTCCACCCCAATGCACTTTGCATTCACTGGTCCTCATCCCTCCTCCTGCCCCAGGGCAGCTTTATCTGATTATCTCATTATCAGGTATTTATCTGCTAAAACCACTTCCATAAGCTCCTGCAGAGCCCCACTTTCTCTCCTCTTTATCTCTCAGTCCAGTTAACCTTATCCCTTCCTCTTTTACCCCCAAAGGACATGGCAAATGATTTGCCTTCTCCTCTGCAGACAGACACATTCCGTATTTGGAGAACAGGTTCCATATCTTCCTTCGGTTTTTCCTGCACAAGTGAAACCCAACTCTTTCATCAGAGCTGTTATTTACCGAATGTCCAACAACTCAGCCTCTATTCCTCGCTCTCATTTTTCCTGGAGGATGCCCAGAACTGCATTTTCCAACTGAGCCCCTAAAAGGCACCACCTGGAGCAGAGACGCTGCTTCCCCAATGCACCATTTCTCTTTATCCATCCCAAGAGGACTGTTTGCTTTTGCACAACTGTGTGTCCCTGTGAACCCATGGGGCACAGTGTCCCTGTCCTCTGGCTCCTGTGACCACTGCCTGGCTGGTCGCTCACCTGGTGTCCAGGAGGTCAGTCAGTCCTACCACACAGGACAGAACGTGTGCTGTTTTTTTTGAAACCAGCTCTCCAGCTTGTCACAATCTTCAATTCTAAGTCTCTCCTCTAAAATGTTTCCAGTCCCCCCTAGCTCAGTGTCACCTACAAATTCAGTATCTGCCTCCCTACTCCATCACACACTAATGAAAACACAGGCTGACAGGCACTGACCCTCCCAACTCCATACACCCTCTGGTTTATACACTGAAAAAAAAAATTAGAGTGTTGTTTTTGGAAGCCAGCAGTGAAGCCTAAGGCATGTCCATGCCCCTGACCACAAGATGTTCTTCACCAGGACCAAAATTCAAAAATAGCTTTCAGAACAGGGGAAAGTAGAGGAGAAAGGGCTAGCAGAATTTCCCACAGGGACAAAATAACCTTTTTCCCTCACAAGCCCAGACATCTTGTCTACAGTTTTCCTATAGAACTACACCAGCTCGTGATCACTTGGCAGGGACAGCTTCTCTCTCCAAGGATAAACCTTCATTTCAATGCTGAGCAGGAAAACTGCCTATCTATGATAAACAACTGGAAAAAAACCCTTTGCCCTGGTTTCATAAAAACGATGTACTTTAAAGCAGTTACCAACAGGTTCTGCCATAGAGATGTTCAAACTCTCCCCCAAATTTGCCTCCATTTGCAGAGCCACTTCTCTGCAGCAAAGTCCTTGTCTGAAGAACTTCCTCTGCTCTTCTGCAAGAACATCTTGCTGTCTGTGCCCATGGTGTTGATAGAGTAATGAGAAGCCTGAGAAAGACCTACCCTGTGATAAAACATCATGAAATGGGAATGTGAAAGTCTGGGAAATCCTGAGGTTTCACTGTAAGACTGTGGAAGGCAGAGACCTAAAGCAAGACAGAGTTTGCTAGAGCAGTGCTGATGCTGACACAGCACGCAGGAGCTTATCTGGCTGATGTGACTCTGAATGAGAAGGTTATTTCCTCAGCTTAGCATCTCACAGTTCTTAAGTGACATAAAAGGGTGATTTATAACAACTTTTGGTACTGTACTTAAGTCTTGTATGGCTTCTCTTGCTTTTTTTGGGGGTTTTCATTCTCAAGTTGGCAACTCAGTGACTCACCCATTTCTGAGCCATCCCGTCCCCAAATGTGAGAAGAGCAAGAAAGCAACCCAAAGGTGAAAGCTTCTCAGGTAGATCTAGTAACTCCCTGCAGACAGACACGATGGGTGGAGGTGCTCCTGCCTAAAATAACCTGGGGCTTCCACCCTTCTCCAGGCCTACAAAGATCAGGCAGGACCTGACTTCAGCAGTCACCACAGGGAGCTGGCAGGCTCCAGCTCCCTCTTCAAAATCTCTTTGTTTCTTTCCAGGAAAAGCATGGAGGAATTGTGCTGAGCATGCAGGGAAATATTTGTATTGGCTGTTTCCGTGCCACAGCGCCTGTCAGAAGGGTCTCCAAGATCAGCACTCTCCTGCCTTTCTGACTTTGCTTCACCCAGTCACTCAGAAGATGCACAGGACCACACGGGGAGAAGATGCCTGGGAGGCAGTGTGGGCTGGAAGGAAGACACAGCCCATGGCAGAGGGCCAGCCCATCTCCTGCCGATCTGTTTTTTCCCCTCCACGGAGCACAGGCATGACACACAGAGCAGAGGTAGCTCTGAGCCAGCCCTGAATAAGCACAGTAGTGAACACAGGAAAGGTAGCCAATGCAGGGCCATGTACTGCCTCTTCTGATTTTCCCAACAGCTCCTGGGAGAGGCAAACACAACTGGCTGACCAGGTCGTTATCTTTGGGGATCCAGATGGGTGGGAGAGAGATGCTCCTTGCTGGAAGTCAACTCACTGCCCTGCCTTCCCCTTCCTCTCACACCGTTTGCCTTCAGTCCAGCATCCTGCACAGCAGATCCAGCTTGCTTCACCTTCACCCTGCACTGGCAGGGGTCTTGCCCTGGTCAGGTGAGCCCAGAGAGACAAATACATGCAGTGTGAACAATATGCCTCCCCCCAGGACCCCAATCCTTAGTGAGACCCACCTGTGCTGGACAGGTACAAACAGCATGTATTTCACCACAGTGCCAAGCTGCACTGGCACAGGTTCTGTCCTCTATCTAACCCCTACATAAGAAGGATGTGGACCTGCTGCAGTGAGTCCAAAGAAGGGTCACAGAGATGCTCAGAAGGATGGAGCCCCTCTCCTGTTGAGAGGCTCCATCCAGGCTGAGAGTGTTGGGGTTGCTCAGCCTGGAGAAGGCACTGGGAAGATCTTAGAGCAACTTCCAGTACATGAAAAGTACTTCTAAAAGAACTTTTTAGAAGGACTGTAGTGGTAGGACCATGAGGAATTGTCCTTACAGTGACAGAGGGCAGGTTTATATCAGATATAAGGAGGAAATTCTTCACTATGAGGGTGGTGAGGCACTGGCATAGATTGCCCAGCAACCCTGTGCATGATCCATCCCTGGAAGTGCTCAGGATCAGGTTGGACCAGGTTTAGAGCAACGTGGTCTAGTGGAAGGTGCCCCTGACCATGGTGGGAGTTGGAATGAGATGATCTTTGAGGTCCCTTCCAACACAAAGCACTCTGTAGCTCTATGAGCTATTAGTGCTTGCACATGATCAGCCGTTGGTATCAGGCTCCTTCAGTGGTGGACATGTTATCTACAGACCCTGATTCTTGCAGCTGACATCCTATGGGGAGCTCTTAGGATATTTTTTCCAATGACTACAGGGATGTATTCATACTAAAGGAAATGCACGTGTTGCCACAACCAAGGCTTTAGACTCACTGAAAATCTGAGAACCTGGAAAAAGGATGGGAGGAATTTCTGTGTCAGTACCTTAAATGCCAGGAAAAATTTCAAAATGTTTAGGCCCCAGAGTATGTAAAGACCTTTAGAAATGTGTTGGAAGCTCCCACGTCACTGACATACTTTCAGAAGCTTTTTACTTTTAGTTCAGTGACAGTTCACTTAAACTTAGATGAAGATGGGAAGCTGCTTAATTCACTGTAGGTCTGCATATGAAACCTATGCAGTACCTAAGCAGTAAATTCAAATTTGAAAATAGCATTTTCTTCCATAACAATGTTGACAAAAGGTAACTCTAATCAGTGACGGTAAACTTACAGATAACAAATTGGTGTGTTTTAATTCCTGGTGTGTGACATTTCTTATCACAGCTGCCACTGCCTTTCCCACCTCTCAAGAGAGCTGGCATGGCTGGCCTACTTCTTCCATCATCGGAAAAAATGTGTTTCCCCAGAATCTAAACCTGCTTCTATTTATGGGTGTGATGTTACAAGGTCATAGTCAAAGCATAGTTCCTAACAATAAAAAGCAAAACAATCCAAAACAAAAATAAAAAGCAAAATAAACAACAAAAAATTATTATGCTGTCAAAGAGCATGTTTTCCTGGGGTTTGATGTGGTTTTGTTAAACACAGACTTGTAGAGTCATCATAATTTTCTCCTTTACAATCACAGAGGAAATCAAATATGTGCAGTGACTGCGGCATCTTATATTACTGTACATTTGCTTCATAGCAAATGTGATTTTAGAAGAAAACGAAAGCTTGATGCAGTATTTAAATCTTATTAGTCCTGCATCTCCTCAGCCCACAGGAGTATTGATGCTGTAGGCGACAGCCTTCCTCTCCTGCTGTCTCTCAGTTTTGGTTTCTTGCCACAGCAAGCAATTCTCTGTGTTAGTTTTATTTAGAATGCTCTGATTGAAATGATCTGGGGTTCTCTGTACCCCTCTGCCCAGCTCAGGCATTAGGAACACAAACACTGCCCCAAGCTCCCTGGTGTCCATCTGTCATGGGCAGATGTCAACCCTGGACAGGGCCACGGGACAGGGACAGTCCACCCCAGCTGCCATCACCTGTGGGATGTTCCTACTACAAAGTCACTTCTACAATTCCTTCACAGCTCTCATCCCTCTTTACTCTTACATGGATCAAATGCTGAAGTCCCCCTCAAAAAGCATCCAACCTTTGCAGCTTTTACAAGTCCCTACAGCGGTTCAGAAACCCCACAGCCGCTCCCTGCTCGCCTCTGAAGGATCCTGGGCCCTGGCCAAGATTGTCCCCAAGTTTTTTTTTTATATCTCAGTGCTGATTTCTCCACGGCTGGAAAGAGCCTCTCATCTCCTCAAAGCGAGCTGAGAATGAAAAGTGAAATCTAAGTGCCAAGTGCTGCTCCCTGAGGAGAACAGCGTGAAGGTTCTCCGCCCGCCCATCCATCCATCCATCCATCCATCCATCCATCCATCCATCCATCCATCCATCCATCCATCCATCCATCCATCCCCACTGCGCTCACGAGGACCGCACCACTCGGAACCAGGAACCCGACCCGTTCCGGGGGCTCTGTGCCCCGACCCGTTCCGGGGGCTCTGTGCCCGGTTTGTGCCAGGGACAGCGAGTTTCCCGCAGCCGCACGGATGTGTCCAGCAGCCCGGGAAGGACAGCGCTTCCCGCGGGCAGCCCGCACCGCAGGTCCGCGGACCTGCAGCCCCCCGAGGCATGGGTGACCGCCCGCACCGGGACACCCCGGCCCCGCAGACATCTCCGCCCGGGACCGGCCCCAGCCCCAACACCAGCCCTCGCACCGAGGGGTCCGAGAGCGCCCTGGGACCCTGCCCGAGCCCGGGGCGGAGCGGGCCGCGGGCAGCCCCGCTCCCAGCTCCGCCGCTGGATCCCGGGCGGGAGTGCGGCGCAACGGGGCCGGCACCAGCGCTCGGCGGCGGGGGAGCCCTCGCTAACCCGGGACATTCCCCTCGATAAAGCAACCCCGGCGGCGCCGAGCCCAGCCGAGCCGAGCCGAGCCTCCCCCGCCCTGCCCGCCCGGCGCGGGCGGTTCGAGCCCCGCTCCGGCTGCTCGCCGCGCTGGCGGTGCCCGAGCCCCGCTGTGCCCGTCCCCCCGCGCTCCTCACCTCAGCGCGGCGGCGGGAGGGCGAGCGGCGCCGTCCGGCAGCGCGGAGCCGAGCCGTGATGTCAGGCCGCGGGCTCCGCCCTCTGCCCATGTGCCCGCCGGGGCCGCGGGCACCGCGCGGCTCCGCTCGGCACAGCCCGGCCCAGCACGGCTCGGCACGGCCCGGCTCGGCCCGGCTCGGGTCAGCGCCCAGCCCAGCACAGCCTGCTCAGGGTGAGGGGCCCCCAGCCCCCAGCCCCGTCCCCGCAGCGCTGCCCGGCCGTCACTGCCGTGCCCGGGTTAATCACACGCGGGTAGGAGGGCATCGCTGCCGGGGCAGCCGGCCCGCGGTGTCCATTACAGACAGGAGTCGAAGGCAGACCTGAATTCTCTATTTATAAACGCATTTCAGAGCCGGCCGCTGTCTCATTTTAATGGGCGGGTGCGGCTTGTTGCGCCTCTGCCCCTGCTATCAGGGGCCGCGCACTTGTTCTGGAAAGCTGTGCCGGCAGGCGTGGAGCAGATAATGAAAGGTTCTGCACCCTAAGAGCTGTCCTGCTGCGAACACCCCAACACTGCCGCACGGCCCCGCTCCCATGGAGAGTCTGCAGGCAAAAGCACTGGGGCAAACCCACGGGGACTTGAAAACAAATCCCTCTGGAGCTTTGGTTTGCTCACTCAGTAAAGGAGAGCGGGGAAGGGACCTGAAGGGGTTGTCTTATCCGCCCCAGCCGTGGGGAGCTGATTGCAGTGTGTGTTTGCGGCCCGGGCAGAGGATGTGCCGCCCCTCTGAACCGAGCCTGAAGTGTTTCACCGCCCTTGCAGTCAGGAGGGTTTAATCTTTGCCGACGGCCATCCCCTCTGTGTCCTCTTTGCACATAGGATATATCTTCCTGGGATGAAACAAGTCCCATTTTTTCCTCTCTCCCGGGCAGGCTGTGATTTTAACTATCTCAGCCCATTCTCACTGCTGTCCTGTGCAGATGTTCCCCCTCTCCAGTCTCTGTGCTGCCTGCAAACAAGCCCAGATACCAGCCAGGACTGCCCCAGCTTGCAAGGGCACTCACCACCTCTTACATCCATGGGATGGGAGATACAGAAACCTGCAGATATGGAGTGGCTGCAGCAAAGATGTGGGATTGCTGGGGAGAGTTCCCGTTGGTGACTCCCAGTGACTGGATGCTGGATACAGAACTCCAGAGGCTCGGGATGCTCAAGCAGCAAACTTAGAGATGCTGTGAGTTCCCTGGGTGCTGGACAATACTGGAGAGGTGTGAAAACCTATTGGCATGGTTAGGAGAAGGAGGATCATTGGGATAGCTGTACTTCATCACCCCTCTGCAAAGGCCATCTGTGACTAAGTGCATCTGGTAGAATGAGATTGCTCCTTAGCCCCTTCCTGCGTGTATGGCCCCTGCCTCCTCATGCCTATCATGGTGATAATTTATATGCCACGATCAGCTCTTTGTGAAGACTGAAAGACAAAAACTATGTGGGTTTCCCCCTGTTTCTGTTTCCCTGCATGGGGCAAGGCTGCTGCCAGGGCAGTGTGATCAGTTCCCTGAGTAATGATCAACTGACCAACCCTCTGGAAGTGCTGAAATCTGCTTCTCCTTTTTTTAGATTGCACTTCCTTTTTTGTAAATTAGCAAACTTTTCACTGTAACAGCCTCTGCTTTCCCACCTTTATGTCACAGAGAAGAATGAATACCAATTTTATACCTGTTTTCATCTTCTCAAGCCTCTGGCTAGTCCTGTCCACCTGTTTTCTGGATGGTTTGAGTCCTGCACCCCATTTTTTCTGCAGCCATCTCAGTAGGCAGCTAAGGCCTCCCAGCTCCCAGACCCTGACTGGCTTTGTTGGTTGCTCAAAAGATTTCCTTGGTATCCATGTTTCTCATGAGAGATCTGATGTGGGCTTGCAAGTTGGCTTAATTTCTCTTCTACCCAGAGAGATCCAGTGTGTCAGGATTGTGCTGAACTTGGTCAGTGTTTCTGGGTGTATTTCTGGGTTCTTTCCTCTTTTTCCTTGCTGGTCCTGAGCAAGGACTTTTCTCTGTCATCTGGACTGTTCTTCTCCCAGCAATCCTCTTTTCCTGGCCCATCACTCGCTGGTCAGAGCTGCAGCTCTCTGGCAGCACCATCTGTGTCCCTGTGCCCATCTGGCTGTGTCCTGCTGTCCCCTTAGCCCTGATGCCACCTGCACCCTTGGATCTGCTCAGGGCTGGGGCTGCCAGGCTCCCCCAGTGCCCGTGTGCTGGCACAGCATGGCACCGGTGAGCAGACGAACCTCGACAGCTTCTGGCTGCCCAGCCAGGGAGCCATGGGGAGTCCCCACCTCCCACACTGTTTTGGGGGGCTGGAGCCATCCAAGGGGACAGTGTGGAGGGGTGCACAGGCCAGCTCAGCTCCTGCCCACACCCAATCAATAAGGGGGTGACCCAAGGCTTTACTGCAGTAAGACACAAAGGCAGTGGTCCCTGAGCCTCCCTCCTGTGCCCCTTGTCCCCTGCCAGCTCCCTTGGGTTCATCATGTGCCAGCCCAAGGGCTGCTGTGCACCCGGAGGCCACAGGGATGCAGCAGTGCTGGGCAGCAGTGGCTGCACCTGAGCAGGTGCTGTGACAAAAGCAGAGTTTGAGGACACCACCTCACCTGCCACTCGCAATGTCATAGCCAGGGAATGGCTCAGCCTCCCCCTGAAATCCAGAAGCAAAAATGGCAAACTTACCCCTGGAAAACCAGACCTATTTGGTGGGGCAGTCAGTACACGTGGCTCCTCCTCTGGCTGTCCCAAAGCTGTGGTTTGGGCTGGAATCTGCTGTCCCGGTACCGTTTGGGTTGGGAAATTGGGTTATCGGCACAACAGGCTTCTGTCTGCTCTGGACTGGCACATGGCCCAGGGTGCCCAAAATGCCAAGCTCAGAAAGGAGCAGAGAGGCTGGAACACGAGCAGTGTACATGTACAGCAGAGGGGCAGTGTGGAGATAACATGGTTAATTATTGCCAGAGAGTGAGTTTGGCACGGTTGGGAAATAGAGAGCTCGTGTAGGGGAATGATCTGGGGGCTGCAAAGGTGGCATGTGGGCAGCTGTGATGGCTCTGTGAAGTCAGAGCTGGGCACACAGTGTCTTTGTTGGGTGAAGAAGTGGTAGCTCATGCTGTCACTCGACCTCTGTGGGGTTACCCAGAAGGACTGGGAGTGATGCTGACACCTGACAGCTCTGGCTGAATCCTCCGGGAAGTGCCAGGAGGGAGCAGGCAGAGGGAAGCAGCCTGGGGACAGTTTTCAGGCACTGTGTGTCCCTCCCAGAGTAGGGAGGGATGGGTTGGATCCCCACAGCCCATTCTCCTAGCTGAGAGCTGTGTGGGGGCAAATGTGGTGCTGAGTCTGGTCTGTAGCACACCAGTAACACCATCAGTTGCATGTCTCCTGCTGGATATCCAGAAATGCCAATTAAATGCCTGGGGTTTTTTGGACTGGGCTTTTGAGATGAGCTGTGGCCAAGTGTGGGTGACTGCACAGCCGTGGCACACACTTCAGCCCAGCATCCTCCTTGCCCCGGTGCTCAGCGGGATGTCTGGGCTGGGAGTGCCCATCCAGGGCTGGTGCACACCTGGGCTACGCTGGATGCAGCTCCTGGATGGCCCCGTTATCCCCCTCCCTCCTGGGGTCTGGCAGCGCCCCTGGGGGAGCCCAGTTAACGTGGCGCTACCAGAAAACAGCTTCCTGCTACTAATCAGCTCCCGGCAGGTTCTCGCCTTCTCAACTGCCTGGCTTTTCGGGGAAAAGTGTCATTTATCGGCCCTTCACGCAGGAAACCTGTTAGAGATGCTCCCCGCTGGGGCTCGTCTCCGCCTGTCATGCAGGCGCCACCTAGTAGGAAAAGGAGAAAACGGACCGAAAGTCGTGGATGTTGGATGTAGAAATTCAGTTTCTCTCTGGGAAAACTGTTTCATCCAACACAAAGATGCTCTGGGGCTCGGCTCTAGGGCTGAGCCTGTGGTTTGGGTACTTGCAGCAGAATTCACTGCCAGGAAATGATGAAGTGTGGAAATGCCCCAAACTGGAGCACAGCTTGTCCAGCATGGGTCTGGATTTATTTGATCTAAAAATAGACTTTGACATATAGAATAATTTCCAGGCAGCTCCTTGATAACATTGTTGGGGCTGGATTTGATTAATTAGCTGTATGGGTTAATTGCATTATGCTGCCTTCTGCTCTGGTGGGTGACAGATGCTCCTGTTTTGAGCACTGAGGTCATCCCATCAGCTGGAGGCTTTACTTACAGCTGGAAACCTCTCTCTGCCATCCCTGCATGTACAGTTCACATTCATGGAGGCATTCATGGTTTTACCACAAATCCCATTCTACTGCTGTCATCTTCTAAGAGTCACATGGATTTTCAGTGTGATTTCCCAGCCCTAGAAAACCTCCCAAAATCAACTCTTCCTAGGGTGGAATAAAAGGGACCTATAACAATAATTTCCTTTGTAGAGAAAAAAAATTAAAATAATGATTTTGTACCAATCTTGCGATTTTTGCGCAGCTTGACTCCCCCTGTCCCATGTGGGGAGGTGATAAATGCTGGTGTCTGTTATCTGCTGAATTCCTGCAGGCAGGCAGTGTGTCCCCTGCCAGGGATACACAGCTGCACAGCCCTGTGCAGCAGCTCTCTCCTGATATGTGCATGCTGTGGTGAGTCCTGCTTGAGGGATATCACCCTCTGGTCTTTCCCCTTCATCCCCCAAAATATCAAGAACCAGAGGCCAGAGATGCTGCAGTGTCACCCAGGTCCTGGGGGTTCACCCTGCCAGGGACTGCACAAGCATCATTGCCCTTTGCCTAGAGCACAACCTTAATTCATCTCCACTTCCACAGATAAAAGCCTGGATTAATTAAAGAAGAGAATAGAAAGCACTTTGATTTCCAGAACACCGGAAACTCCTAATTATCACGGCTCCCAAAAGCACTGCTATAATTAAGGGGCTCTCGCTGGTGCCACTGCAGACCCAATTTTTGCAGGGATTTACAAGTGGCACCTACATTTTTTTGCTTTTGGTGGAGTACAGCAACTGAAGGCATGAATTCTGGCTCCAGGTGCATCCCTTAAATCAGCCAGAACACCACTGAAACAGCATCTAATTCCCTCATGGATTTCTTATTAGAAAACCAGAGTCCCCAAAGGCACTGTGTTACAGACAGTGTCTGCTCTCCAATTATAGTCTGATTATACGAAATAATAAAACTGGGGGCCTTTTTTTCTTTGCCTGCTGTCTTTCTGTTTTCAAAATACACCTGGGGGCTGTTTCTGGCTTTTTTACCATAACCAGCATTTATTAGTATTTTATTAATATTTAAAAAAGGCAGTGGAAACTGAATTTCTCACCTGATCTCTGGTCCTCTGGTTCCTGTAACCTTTCCAGAAGCACTGAAAGCATCATGATGATATTGATGGTGAAACAGCCAGACTTTGCTATAGCATGAAAGCAGCAAAACATCCCTAAAGCAATAACTGAGTAAATCCCACAGGAGCATTTTCCCTGCAAATGCCAGATCCTGTGCTGCTGGGCAGGACAGGAGTGCCTTTTGCCTTCTTGCCAGAGAAGGCAGAGAACTGGCCAGGTAAAGATGTAGCTGATAATACACATCACCTCCATGTGCAGAGGTTTATCCTTGGGCTGCTGCAGCTTTCCTGTATTTATCCTGAAATGGGGTAGGTTTGGATTAGATATTAGGAAGAAATTCTTTTCTGTGAGGTTGTTGAGGCACTGGAACAGATTGCCTGGAGAAGCTGTAGGTGCTCCATCACTGGGAGTGTTCAAGGCAGGCTGGATGGGGCTCTGAGCCAGCTGGTCTAGTGGAAAGTGCCCCTGCCCATGGCAGGGGGGTTGGAACAATATGATTTTTAAAGTCTCATCCAACCCAAACCATTCTGTGATTTTTCTATTCTATCACCTCTTCACTAAGTGTTGTCTGAAGTCTGCCCACTGCCAACAGTTTTCTCAATGAGTGTCAGCTTCACCCCCAGGGTGATTCTCCTGCTCCCTGGGTGTTTCACAGATGTGCATGAAACTGTCATAAAAATTCTCCTTCCTTTTGTCAGCTGCATTCCCTGTCTGTTGAATGGCCCTGGTTTTGCCCAGGTCTCCCCATCCTGCCCAGGAGGTGCTGCCTGACTGCAGAATCCTCATGGGACTGCAGAGCTGGTGCATGGCTTGCAGGAGGGGTGGGTTTGGCTCCAGCATCAGGGCAGTGAGCTGTGCTGGGTGTCTGGGGTGCTGAGCTGCAATGCCCTGAATATCAGACATGAAGTCAGCAGTCTGGCTTGCTCTGAGCTCTCCCAGGTACTTGTAACCTGTGTTTAACACCATGCTTTCCATGGAACACTTCCTCTTCTCCCTTTGGAAGGGGTAAGTGCATAAAGGCTGTGTTTGAAGGCATACTTAAGATAACAGAGGGATGTTCCTGGACCTCTAACCACAAGGTTTTCCACCTCCATCTGTTGATGCAGGAGCCTGTCCCAGGCTTGCCACCCTGTTACTCTGAGTTTCCTCCCTGACCATAGGGAGCACAAAAATCCTGACATCCAGCAGAGGCAGGTGACCTGTAAAAAATGTGTTTTCCCTCCCATCACTTGTGTATGGGCAATGCAAACGTGGTCAGACCAAACCATGGCTCTGCTCTGATCCCATTGCTGGAAATTGGTTTTGTTAAGCAAAATGTTACCAGCTTGGGAAAAAAAAAAAAAAAAAAAAAAAAAAAAAAAAAAAAAAAAAAAGGAAAGTAAAAGGAACAAATGCAAAATTTGCCTGTATTAGAGATGCAGGGAAGCATTGGAAGTTAGGGAGATCACAGACAGTTGAATTTAATTGAAAAATATGATTAACTAGAATGAGACTTGAATATGAAGATCTAATTTGAATTAAAGAAACAAGCTGATTGCCTGAAGAAAAAAGTTGGAGGATTAAAATTATTTTGTATAATATGGGTTCCAGTATAATGGGTTTCAGTACTGCTCATATAGGATAGCTCATAAAAAAATCCCCAACTCCACCCTCAAAGTGGTTTTACCATCAAAATTACAGGGGTGTTTTTGAGATGGTCATAGGGAAATGGGGCTCTTACTTGATCTCATGGGCTTAGGGGAGATTTGAGCTATGGATGGTAAATTTTGATCCAAGGCTTAGAGCTTGCCAGCATCATCTCAGGTCTGGTAGCAAGGCTTACAGCTCCCTCCTTACAGGGAGGGGAACAAAACACAAACCCTGGGAGCAAACCAGGGGCCAGTGACAGGTGCACCCTTTGCTCAGGAAGGGCAGTGGGAGGAACATTTCCAGGACTGTCAAAGCCTGGTGCAAGTGGCTCTGAGCAGAAGCCCCAGGGGCAGGCAGTGCTGGCAGCTCATTCTCACTGCTCATGTCCAGGCTCTGCTCCCACACCAACTCCTGGAAGCAAAATCAGCAAGAAAATAGTTTTAGGGAAAATAAATAGTCTGTATTCACAGCACAAACAGGAAAATTATATACCAGCAAGTAGCACAAATGGGAAAAATAAGAGCTTAATTTACAGTAATTTTGTGTTATAAGCATCTTTATTCCAAGGGAGTTCTCCTCAAAGCAGCAAAATGGTTTAGTGCATCCCCCTGCAGCTTTTTTAATTTCCACTTGGCTGCTGCACCCTCTGCCACAGCATTTCCAGCCACCAGCATCCTCCTCCTCGCTGAGCAGTGCCACTGGCCACGGTGACACCGCTATGGCCGTGTCCCCCTTGTGCCCACAGGCAGGCAGGGTCTGTCCTCTGTGGGATGAGGCATCTGGGAGCCCATGGGAGGCCCCTGCCTCCTGCTTGGCTCTGTGCTGGGAGCAGCTGGGCGTGCTGGGCGCTGTGGATGAGCCAGCAAAGGTCACTCCCCTGTCACCCTGTGGCACGGCTGGCCAGGACAGAGCTGCGGGCACGCTGGCTGGCACAGAGCCCGGCCAGGGGGCTAACAGAGCCCTCATCCTGGGGGTGGGCATGGGGATGGGAGACAGGGAGGGGATTCAGGAGGGTGGAGAATTTGTTGGACTCTTTCCAGATGATAATTTTGACATTTTGCTGTCTCTTGAGGATATTGAAGTAGGAATAAATGCAGCGTCAGTGCTCATTTGTACTGACTGTCACTGCCAGACTGGGGGCTGACCTGAGCGTGCTTTTAATGCATATTTAATGGGTACAGTGGTCTCTTGGCCCCATCTTTGGCTGCTGCACACCTGCACTTTGACACCACACACCTGAGCCCATCAGAGTGCACCCACTGCCTGCCCTTCCTCACCCATCCCTGCTGTGTGCCTCATTCCCAGCCTCCCTCACCTCCCCCAGTCCTGCCCCACAGCATCTGCTCCGTGCCAAGGAAACACTGACAGGGATTTAATTCCTCCAGTGCTCCATGGAAGAACATGAGCAGGGTCGTGCACATCCTGCAGGCTGGTCTGGTAGCACATCCCAGAGCAGGTGATAACCTGCCCCACACCCCAGGGATTACCCCAGATATCCTCTGCCCTAATATTGTGTGAGGATCTCATTTCTGAGCAAAATCCAGCTGTGGTTTCATTAGAGAGGCTCCTGCTCCTTGCGCTGAATATTTAATTTAGCACAAGTGTGTGCATGTTGAGTTCAGGGTGTTGATTAAGCATGACTTGAGATAGAGGGAAATTAGTAATATGGGAAAGTGCAGTCAGTATTTCATGGCAAAGAGTAATTGAGCTAACAGTTGACATATGGAGTTGTGTGGGCAAACTAATTAAATTTTACATCTTCCCAAGCATTTGTGAGTTTTATAAGTGTTTGATTTATATATTAATTAAACCTCAGAGTGAAATAAAGAGGACACAACTATTTATACTGCAAATGTGTCCATCAAGAGGAAGGGCTTTAATGTATTTTCAAGCAGATGCTGAAGTACCTCTGTGAGCCCCCAGCTCAGCTCAGTGGAGACATCCCCTATGGTGTCTCTTCCTCCTCTTCATTATCAGGAAAAAGCTCTCTGCTTTTTGGTATCTCCCTGATGGCTGCAGACCACAGGTTTCCCACTGATCTGGATGCTTTGCAAGTAGCTAGTGAGAAATCTAACACATGATTTAAATATTTTTCTGACCCATTAGTAAGGCACCAGAGGTAGTTATGGCATGTCCTGGGATGATCTTGCTGAGGTTTTTTGGAATTGTGTTATTTGCATTATTTCATATTTAAACTTGCACTGTGTTTATTTGCAGGTGGACAGAAGAACATGTGGAGCATTCATGGTGGTCAGAATAGTTTTCAGCCTGGCTGATGCTCTGTGGAAAGGAGTTCCTGAAGTTACAGGATGAGTTGTGCTCCTGGGATCTTGGGCATGGAGCTGGGAGAAGATGGTATTTGGGTTCAGTGACAGTGAGGAGCCCTAAAATGTGCAGCCCTGGCCCTGATTTTTCTTTTAGGCTGTAGTGCACTCCCCACCCCTGACACATCTCTGGAGGCCTGCACACATCTCCCAGGTCTGTTTGGGTGAGTGGGAGGCCAGTGCTGGGCTGGTGTTGGGGCAGTCCTGGGAGGTGCAGGGCTGGCTGGGGGCTTCTGGCTGTGCTGGGCTGAGCTGAGAGCCTTTGTGGAGCAGTTTAGTTTATTTGAGTGACTTTGTGTGAGTTCCAGAGCTTGAGCTGCTCCTGCCCAGGGCAGGCTGGCTTATTGCTTCAGTGAGTGTCCCTGCTCCTCTCCAGAGCTGCTCCTGCTAAACTTACTTACTTACTGCCATGTGTATTTTATTCCTGGGCTTTAATGTGCCTGTCAACCCCTCTGATTCCAAAATAAATAAAATAAGGAAGTGTTGCTATTCTGCTCTCCAGTGATGCTTCCCCAAAAGCACAGGTGATGGGGCCATGCCAGAGAATTTGCATCTGTTTCTATATCCTGGCTCTGAAATCCTGATCATGCTAAAAAATAAATTTACCTTTTATATTTGCTATTATTGGCTATTATTATATTGGCTATATAATTGGCTATTATTATATTGGCTATATAATTGGCCATTATTTTTTCCTCTTTTGAATGGAGAAACAGGAGCTGTTCATGTCAGCAGTGATATAGGATTCAGAAGGCATTAGGTTTTGATAGGATAGTGGAATTACAGCTAAAACATGGGTATTAAAACTCCCTTAAATTTAGTAAATTATTCAGGTATGTAGCATATTATAATCTACAAAAGCTGTGAAATAGATGGCAGCTATGTTAGGAATCATTCTGCTTGCCACCCGCTGTCCCACCTGGCCTCTGTGGACTCCATCAATCTTGTGATGGCCAATGATCCCTGTTCACAGAGTCAGTGATTAATATATTTGCCCATTGGAGAGGAGGAATTATAAAAACTTAGTGTTTGTGTGCAGTTAGAAGCTGTGGGGACAGGGACAACCGGGACCAGATTGGAATGAAAATGGGAGGAAAGGAAAGGATGGTGCTCGGCGTCAACTACTTCTAAGAATTGGTGCTTTGTAGAGCACCTTCCCCAGAAACCTTGGGAGAAGGGAGATGCAAAAGGCTCCTATCACATGGCACAGGGGGTCATGGTGCCTCCTGCAATGCTGCATTGCAACATCTCAAACCCTGGAAAAATGCACTCCACTGTCACATATAACCTGCAGGACTGAACAGGTGAAGCAGTATAAAATCTGTCCTCTGCTGCCACTGATGTTGGACGGGCACATGCAAGGCTGCTCTTGGATGTCCTGCATAAGTGCTGTTTGTCCTGCTGGAGCAGGTGCCCAGGCCAGTGCTGCAGCCCTGCCCAGGACTGTGCTCTGAAGGAGGTGGGGATGCCCATCCTGGGGCCTCTCTGCTCCTCAGCATCCCTCAGCATCCCTCAGCATCCCTCAGCCCTGGTGGCATTGCTTGACTTTCTCTGCATAGCCCCTATGCCCCGAGCTGCTTTCAGAACAGAGGGGACTGGAAGAGTTGCTCCAGAATAACATATAAATAGGAAGTGAGAGGTCAAGACTTCCCACAGAGTAATTTTGCTCAGAGCATCAGAAAACACAAGGGATGAGAAGGGATGAGGACTCATGTGGTGATCAGCCACTGATCAATGCCAGGTAGCACAGCCCTGGCCCTGGGCAGCCTTCTGGTTTCTGTTTCCTCCCTGCTTTTTGCAAACTGCCCTGTCAGACCTCACTTACTGGGAAGCCCCATGTGCAGTTTTTAAGATGCTGTTGGCTGCTCCCTGTTCCTCCTCCATCCTAATGTGAAATCTGTCATTGCACTCTATCAGGGTGCCTTTCTGCCTGCATCCTGTGTGAACTCCAGATTGCTATTGATAGGTGGGAGAGCCACGACAATCTTGAGGAAATTTGTGATCTGGTCCTGGCATATTTGACAGATAACACTCCAAATACAAATGTCAAAACGCATTTAGGTTTTTTCCCTTTTCTAACTTGCCCTGAAGAAAATGCAAACACTTCTTGACAGAATCAGTTCAGGAGCCTCCTCTAAGCCAGGCCTTGAGTGTTAGAAGAATCTGCCTCTTAAAGCCATATAGATCCACTGCTGCTGTATAAAAAATATTCTTTACCCTGAGGCAGAATTACTTAAGAAAATCCTGACGTGATTAGACACCACTCTCTTCTGAGAAAAGAGTAACTATACTATTAAAGGATAATGGAGATGCTGCATAAACTGACAGTATTTAAATTACTCAGTGTCTCAGTTCTGAAACGTCATTTGGCATGAGGGCACAAGGAAGGATTTGAATATTTTCTGGCTACCACCATTCTGTAACCTGAATATGATCTGCTGGAAGCACTTGCAGGTGCTGTCACTGCCCTCCACCTGCTGACATGAGGTATATTTAGGCTCTGGGTTTGTAAAATTTATAAATGCAGGCTTGAGCAATTTATAACAATTAATAAATAAGTAGCTTGCAATTTTTGCATATGCTTTAGCATGCAGGAATTCCTCTTGCCTTAAATCAGTGTAATGATGTCAGTTAAACAATTATCTTACTTGTAGTGCCTAAGAGCCTGGCTCCACCACTCTGTTCAGTGACACACAGTTTAAACACAAAGCTAGGATCTATATTTATATGCAAATATCATCAAGTTCAGGCTTAAATCACAATATTTTTGAAGTCAAGATTGTGCGTTAAATAATAGTTGATGCACGTATGTAGTTATATATCAGTGATGTAAAACCCTTCAGACTTCAACTCTAAACCACAGCAGGCAGAAGGGCTGAGCCCAGAGCACGTGAATAACCACAACCCCCTGGCTTAAGTAGATTTTGGGGGGCAGTGTGAGTATTTTGTGTTAGCTCAGAGCTCCAATCCAACCAGCTTTGATAGCTCTTGGGAATATGTGTGATTAACCAGCCCAGCCACAATATGTCACCAGCACTCCACACAAACAGCTCTGCTGCTGCTGGAGAGCAGGCAGAGGGAAAACATCACATCCTGCAGCCAGGGGAGGGAAAAATAGCACCAAAGGACAGGGAGAATCTTAGAGGAAAGTGATAAGGGACAAAATGGAGATTCCTGGAAAAATAATCATAGGAAAGGTGAGGTCAGCAGCAGGTTAGGTGGAGGTGCATGAGTCCTGGTCCCTGGGATATGCTGGCACTTCAGCATTGGGGTTTACAGGCTGTAACTTAAAAACACTCATTCCTTCAACTTTGCTTTCCATTTTGAAGGATTGTTTTTCCTCCTGGTTGTATTAAGCCTTGCCTGTTGCAAACTGAAACTACTCAGTACACTAATTCCCATTCCTCCTCTCCTCTCCTCTCCTCTCCTCTCCTCTCCTCTCCTCTCCTCTCCTCTCCTCTCCTCTCCTCTCCTCTCCTCTCCTCTCCTCTCCTCTCCTCTCCTCTCCTCTCCTCTCCTCTCCTCTCCTCTCCTCTCCTCTCCTCTCCTCTCCTCTCCTCTCCTCTCCTCTCCTCTCCTCTCCTCTCCTCTCCTCTCCTCTCCTCTCCTCTCCTCTCCTCTCCTCTCCTCTCCTCTCCTCTCCTCTCCTCTCCTCTCCTCTCCTCTCCTCTCCTCTCCTCTCCTCTCCTCTCCTCTCCTCTCCTCCACCCAGCACTGGGTATTACCAACAAAAAAGCTGTGTCAGAAATAAAATACGTGAAAATAATGGAGCTTCAGCAGCTCCATGCAAGTGTAAAGAAAACACATCCCGATGCAATGAGCGTAGAGCCCGGATAGAGCATGACCTTTGTCAGGGGCTAGTAATCATTCCTGGCAGTGTTTGCTCATGAGGATTGGGAAATGTGGGCAGCCCATTAACCTGTGCCACTCAGGATCCCCGTGGCTGAGCATCAGGAGCAGGGAGTGACTGAAGCAGCCCTTACAGCTCTCTGCTCCCTATGCTGGGTCTCACAGCACGGACAGGGAGCAGGGGATTCACTCGAGGTCTCATGGGCTTGGAATGGAAGGGATGCAATGCAGCCCTATCCAGGGCTGTTGTACAGCTCTTTCCTTCCCTTCATGGCTGTGGCAAACTCACCAGGCCATGCTGCTGCTTGGACAAGTGGCAGGGGAGTCAGTCCTTCTGCAGACACCTGGAGCTCTTGGGAGCCCATCTCTGTGTGTTTGCATGAGCACTGTACATGCTGAAACCACTGGAAACACAGCTGGGGTAATTTCCATAATATATTCAGAAACAGAAAAGAGGATGCATCTCTTCATGGATTTGCTGTCTTTTTGCTATTGGGTTAGAATTTAGGAATCTTTAATTCCCAGTTTATAGGGTGATATGCAGTTCACCTATAGATGTGCTTTAGTGTGTTTCAAATATACCACTTTGTGCCTTTATATGGAGAGCAAAGCTGCCTCCTCCTCCAGGGAGGGAGGAGGAAACATTTCAGTCAGACACTTAAAGGCTTAAATCAGCTTGCCTGGCACTATATGGGTTTGGGGATGCTGAGGAAGTGGAGGTGTGATGCCAAAGTATGGTATTCAGCACATGTAATACCAGGAGAGTCTCACTGGAGAGTGACAACCCTGTCAGCCCACCCCAGCTGGGATGCAGTTCCTCTGGTCAAACCCCAGGAGACCCAGCAGTAAGTTTGGGGTCTCTGTAGGTGGAGGTGAAGGCTCAGCCAACCAAATTTATCATGCAGTATAGCCTGAGATGTGTAAAGATGTGTTCTGGCTCTATTTTTGTGTAAAACTTTTTTTCTTTATTATGAGCTACATAGTAAAATTATTTACTGGATAACAAAGCAGAGGACACAGGAAATAAAACCCTACAGAATATTCATGTTGTGTGATGCTAAGCACCTGATTTAAAGGCTTGGTGTCTGAGTCTCTCTACAAGTGACTGAGAAACCTGTTCCCCTAGAGCACAGCAGTGTTGTGGGTGCTCTGAATGATCCTCCTTTTCTCTCTCACTCTGCAGAGACACTGGTTGCATGTGATCCCTGGAGGGAGGAAGGTCGCTTCCTTGGTATCCAGGTGGATGCCCTGGTTTCACTGTTTCTGGACTATTTTTAGTTGTGTGCACTCATGCTGATACCCAGCCCTGCAGGCTGCCTGCTGTGCTGGCTGGGTTGGTGGCACTGTGATGGGGTGTCTGACACGGGCTGGGGGGCTCTGTGCTGTGCAGGGGGATGTCAGCCTGGGAGCAAAGCCAGCTTCTGGCTGACCCTGCCAGAGAGGTAAAACCAGAGTTTTATGCAATGGTGTGTGCAGCACACTCAGGCCAATTAACTTGGAAAAGGATTACTGGTATGCCACTGGGATGCATCTGTGACAAGTTCAACCTCCGATGGCCACTGCGTAAGGCAGCGCTGATGGTAATATGCAAAGAGTCCCAAATTGTCATGAATTAATACAACTCGGAGCAGGAACTCCCTAAGGGTGATTAAAACATTTAAGTCAGCATTTATTTAAGGCTGACAACTCTTATGGGCACTAGGGAGAAGGAGAGGAGGATTTGGGCCAGGATCCCTGCACTGGGGACATGGGGTGGGACGGGAGGCACAGCTCCCCAGGGAGATTTATCAGGAGACCCCAGAGGATATTGCTGTGCTACAGCAAAGTTCAAGGCAGAGAAGAAGAAAAGGCAATGACAAATGTGAAGTGTTTTGTTTCTGTTTTTGTGTCTGTGTTGAGGAGGGCTGTGCAGCCCAGCTCTCAGTGCAGAGCTGTCGCTCAGAGGGAGCCTGGAGCGGCTCCGTGTTGGGAGTGACGCGCGGCCGGTGCTGCTGCCAGCCTTCGGACACGTCACGCTCTCCTGAGCAGCCATACAGGCTGTGGCTTGCTTAAAACCCTCTTCAAGTCCAGCAGAGCTTCTCCAGTGCCGGCTCCACAGCAGGATTCTGTCTTTCTGTGGCATCTTGCAAGCACTGCTGGTGGATTGTGTTTACCTGTGCCCAGCTCCCTCCCACATGCGGCAGCGTTTTGTGTGCTCCTTGCCCCTCTGTCCCCTCACTGACAGCCAGTGTGCCAGGAGGCAAAAATATCATCAATTTGGACCATAAACTTCTGGACCTTTCCTCCTGAGGGTCCTCCTGTCAGTTTTGTCCCAGCTCTGTCTTGTGTCTGCCTGACTGTGGGGCTGAGCCTGACCTCATGGAACTGAAGTGGCCAATGAAGTGTCACTGTCGCAGACATCTTTTTATGAAAAAATCCTTTCTTAGGATTTTTCCTTCTGAGAAGCTGAGAGGCCTCAGAAGCAAAAAGTAAACAATGGTTATCTGCTGCTCTGGAATGCAACAGGTGGATCCTGATTAGTCTTGTGTGGATGTTTGGAATTAATGACCAGTCACGGCAGAGCTGGCTCTCTCTCTGTCTGAGCCACAGACCTTTGTTTTCATTCTTTTCTATTCTTAGCTTAGCTAACCTTATGAGATGAAACTTTTCCTTCTATTCTTTTTAGTATAGTTTTAATGTAATATATATAATAAAATAATAAATCAAGCCTTCTGAACACGGAGTCAACATTCTCGTCTCTTCCCTCACCTGAAAACCCCTGTGAACACTGTCACAGTGTCACAGTCCCTGCCTTAACTGAGGCAGGTGCCTGCCTTGGCTTTGTGTCCTGCCAAACACTGCCTAAGTCTCAAACTCTGTGTGGTGAATAACAAGGATGGTACTGAAACCAGCCAAGAGGTCTCCACACTCCACCTGGGTGTCAGCAAGTGAGCAAGACTTGAAATGGGTCTGGGAGCAGAGCAACAGGGACAAGATGGACTTGATGTGAGGACCTGATCTCACATCCTTGTAACAGCTGAACTTCAATTTTACACTGTGTTGTACACAACTGCTCTGTCAGATCAACAAGAAAAGCCCACTATATCCTTTCAGCACCTTTGTTCTACATATTTTGCAGCTAATGGGGAGAGGAATTGAGGGGGGATTTCATGGCTGGCTCTGCAGGCTCAGCAATGTTGCATCTGCAGCAAAAAGCCCCTTCCATCCCTGTGTGGGGCTGTACCACCGTGCCAGCTGCAATCCACAAGCAATTAAAACTGCTTAGTAAGCAGACAAATCACTTATTACATTTTCCACCTTCTTCTTTTCCATTTTTATGTCTGTTGAGCAGGCAAACACAGCTTTTGCAGAAGTCCTGAAAGGGAATTTTAAAAGCCATCCTGCCCTCTCATTTGTTTAAATGTGTTTGTAGTGAAATTCTGCCAGTGCTGGCAGACAGAGAGGATGAGAATCCTCCAGGGATTTTCCCTAAATGACACTTTCAAAGTCAGATCTGCATATGCACTGCATCAGACACCATTTAGAGAGTACATGTAAGATCCCAGTTAAAAGAATCACATTTGCTAATATTTTCCCTCTGTTTATTCTGGGTCAGTGTGCATTACAGAAGAGGCAGAGATGACCATGTTGCAGAGTTTGATGGGATAATGGCAAAGGGAGAACAGGCGAGTTCAGAGAGATGGGAGATGCTGATGCAGTTTTGTAGGACAAGGTAGGATTTGCAAGGCGTCATTCAAAATAATTGTGAAAAGTAGAACTGAAATGGTGGAAGCAGAACAAATCTGAATGTGCCTTTTTTTGTGGTAAAGCACTATTTTCAGCTAACATTGATTTGATTTGAAAGGGAGTTTCAGTAGAGTGAAGAATAAATGAAATTGAACATTGTTTTCAGATTTTTCTGTGATACAGAGTGATGTAGAAATTAACTTTACCTTGTTCTAAGTAATACAGACTGTGATGTCTATTTAAAATGTTTAAACATGATAAGATTAAGTTTTATAACTTTACTAAACATTAGCTCTTTCAATTGAAGTTTTTCAGCCTGGAGTTGGTACAAACATGGTAATTTTATATTTGCTTATAGGTGTCAATGCAAATTTTCAGCTCAGAGAATATAGTTATTCTTGAGAATAAATGAGAGATGGGGGTTAGATTGGTGTAGGTGACAATTTTAAGGTGTTAAATCAGAGATGGGGGTTAGATTGGTGTAGGTGACAGTTTTAAGGTGTTAAATCAGAGATGGGGGTTAGATTGGTGTAGGTGACAGTTTTAAGGTGTTAAATCAGAGATGGGGGTTAGATTGGTGTAGGTGACAGACCTCAGAGAGAGGCAGAAGCACTGACAAAGCCTGAACCAGGCTCCTCCAGGGCTGGTTCTCCAGCAGGATTCACTGCATTTATCTCATCCTCATCCAGAGTGGCAAATTCTGGGCTCAAGAACTCCAATTCCTCTGCCTGTGATCTGCCCCCATCCTGAACTCTCCCTGACCCATGGAACTAGGACAGTTCCTCATCAGGATGATTTAAAAACCCTTGGCTTTTAAAAACCAGAGGAAAAGACACAGTGCTTCACTTCAAACTCATTTCCAGGGGCAAGGTCTCCAAAGGCCAGAGACTTTCTGCCTGGTGCCATCTGATTTCCTCCTGCATTAGCATTACACGCTGGGATTTGGGCTGATGCACAAGTTTCTTTTCCAAGATGCCAGCCTTGGTTGGTGCTGTTTTGCCTGGTCTTGGGATGCAGGCTGGGATGCCAGGGGCAGTTCAGCCAGCCCCATCTCTTCTCTGCCAGCCTTGCAGCAGTGACCTTGGGGAGATGTTGAAGCAGATTGAGGTGCTGCTGGAAACACCAGAGCAAGGTTTGCTGGAGCTCATTTATTGTCACCTCCAGTTCATAGCCCCAGCTGACCTCAGGGGGTGTTTTGAGGTTGCATTCATTAGTGTCTGTAAGAAATTAAGATGCTTCAGTGCTACAGCTGTGGAAAAGTACAGGAGGAAATTTGTGCAGGATTTAGATACACTGAGTAAGATGTGTAGACTGATGAAGAACAGAAGCCTGTTTTCCAGTGGATTTGCACACTTTTCTCCCCCCATCCACTTCCTCCCCTGTGTGTGACACTCCTGGTGGCTGAAAGTGGCCTCCTTGGTTGGCCTGTCCTGCCACAGGTGGTGTAACCCTTGGGGACATTGTCTCCTCTCACCAGAGCACTGATTTGTGCCTCTCTGATTTTCATACACTTGTAGGAACCTTGGGCCTTACCCATTGATGGAGAGACAGTGTGGTTACTCAAGTGTCATTTCTTTTTTAGTAACCTGGATAAATATCCTGCTCACCAAGGCGCTAAAACTAAAACCATCCTTGTCCTGGGGGGCTCAGGGAGGCCTCAGGGAGCCCTGCAAAGACTGTTACTTTGATGTATTTTTAATGTAACACACACAACAAGGGTAAGTAGGAAAACTGCAATTTTTTTAATGCCCTTAATTACATTTTTAGCTTCACTTTGGGGTCAGCTGATACCACCACAGAGCTGGTGCCCATTCAACAAAGTCATGTAGATGATTTGGGATTGGGTCCAGTGACTTGAAATAATTTTACTCCTGATGTAAACAAGAGCAGAATAGAGCTGTGAAAGTTTATAAATAACAAGAGCTGGGTTTTGACTAAATCTATAGTATTTTTTTTCTGGCATTCACCTTGCATATATTAAGACATTTCCATAAATAAGGAAACTTAATAAGCCTCAGAAAGGTTAGACTGTTTCCATTGGATTTTATGCCTGTTGCATAAATCCTACCCAAGTAATTCCATACTTTGTGTGGACATAATTTTTTTACAGTATAAATTCCATTAACACATTCATGCCATATGTGCCATATATTAAAACAAGCAGCCTCCTGCACTCCCAGTAAATTACTAGCATCCATGCCCGCTTCCCAATTCCATCAGCATGGATCTTCTTGGGCAGTGTGGTGGGGAGAGATCCTGTATGGAGCCTCAGGGCTGCAAAACCAGCCTGTCTGGGCTACATCCCTGGCTGTAGTGAGGCTCTTCCATGATAAGCTGTGATCCCATGATAAAGAGGATAAGCCCATTCTCTCCTCTCCTCTCCTCTCCTCTCCTCTCCTCTCCTCTCCTCTCCTCTCCTCTCCTCTCCTCTCCTCTCCTCTCCTCTCCTCTCCTCTCCTCTCCTCTCCTCTCCTCTCCTCTCCTCTCCTCTCCTCTCCTCTCCTCTCCTCTCCTCTCCTCTCCTCTCCTCTCCTCTCCTCTCCTCTCCTCTCCTCTCCTCTCCTCTCCTCTCCTCTCCTCTCCTCTCCTCTCCTCTCCTCTCCTCTCCTCTCCTCTCCTCTCCTCTCCTCTCCTCTCCTCTCCTCTCCTCTCCTCTCCTCTCCTCTCCTCTCCTCTCCTCTCCTCTCCTCTCCTCTCCTCTCCTCTCCTCTCCTCTCCTCCTTCTCCTTCTCCTTCTCCTTCTCCTTCTCCTTCTCTTCTCCTTCCCTTTTCTCTGTTGAAGTTGACACTAATAACCTGGGATGCAAAGAATTGTTTTAATTTCTAGACGTTCTGAATATCCTGAGAATTTGTAAAAGAAAATTATCCTCTTTATCCTAATCAAAAGCAATTAAAAGTACACTTAAATAGAGCACAGATCTGTGCTTAATTCCAAATGTTTTGCACGTACAAACAACAGGAGTTGTTACTAACTCCTCAGCTCCACAAGCAACAGCAGAGCCCCCATTTTGCTGTCACAGGTGCTTTGCAAATTCAGATTTTCTGGCTGGAATACTTTACCTTGCTAATGGCCTGTGCAGATCAAAACTCCATCAAATAAGATGAAGTTTCATTGCTCGCCACAACGAGTGCCATGATTTAGCACTTCTGAAAGTTGTTTTACTCTGCACAACCAGAGTGGTGCAAAATGCCACGTTCTCAGTTACTTTGCCTTGCAGCCTTGGAGTTGATGCATTTTACTCATTCATTTCACATAACTATCTCCTTGCCATTTTCTCTTCCTTTGGCCAGAGCTCTTGGCTTTCAGACAATTCCTGCAGACCCTGCAGCAGTTGTGTCACCATAAGATGTGTCACTCAGACTGGGAGCAGTCAGGTTTGAAAGCCACGAGCTGCCTGACTCGCATCCGAGGTGGAGCAGGCGGTGAGTGAGCAGACAGCAAGAGGGATGCAGACAAAGTCTTTTAGACTTAAGCAAGGCTTAATGCAGTTAAAACCAAGCCTTAGATGAGGCTCTTGATAATGCTGGTAATAACTACCTTTTTGGGACTTCTAGAAAGAAGTGGTCATCTCATTTTGTGATAAAACGGGCGTGCAGAATGAATGGTCTCGTTTCCCCAGAAGCAAAGTGTGATAAGGAAGGAGTTGGCATATCCTTTTGGGATAAAAAAAAAAAAATTAAATTGTTAATTTCTTGGGACAGGATCCATCTTTCATTTCTGATTTTGCCCAGCACTCTGCACAAAAGGGTGCCCATTCATCACAAGCTTCCTGGCAGCTACCAAACCATACAACACTCATGTGATACAGGGGTAAGTGACAGCCAGCATATGCATCTGGGTCTGGTACTACTTACACCACTACTAAAGGCACTGATGATGGGATAGGGAACACTTATTAAACTTACAAGCACATGGTGACAGCTGGCAGGCTGGAGGAGAGGCTGAGAAGTTCAAATAGTGGCAAATCATGAATTGCATGAGTAGACTAGAATGTCTTTCAGATCAGAAAAGATGTGAACCATCAGAGAAAGTCCAGGAGAGCAGTGGGAATGGACAGAACTCTAGGAATAAAAAGTGATGAAGAAATGTGGAATAGACTGAGCATTTGGAGTGTGGACTGACCAGGGAAGCAAGGTGGCAACTATGTCAAGTGTATGAAATACAGAAAGAGAAGGAATCACCTGCTTTCTCTGTCCATGGTGGATAAGACAAGGAATTGGAGGCTTAAACTGCAGCAGAGAAATTAAGGTCAGATGCTTATGAAAATTTTTTTGTGTATAGGAGAGATAATGAAGAATTGCAACAGATTTCTTGAGGAGGTTTAGATGTTTCTATCCCTGGAGAGATTTCCATGTGTTAAACATTGATCATACCCAAAGGCAGAGAAAGTGGTGGAGTACCCAACCCACCTTCTGGAGATGCCACTAACCTTCTGCTACTGGGAATTGCAAGAAGCTGACCTTGCAATCAAGGCAATGCAAGAAAAAAAAAAGAAATAAACATTCAGGTTTAGATCTCAGATGTGGCAGGTTGCTTTTGTGAACCTACCCAGAGAGACAGTAGTGTGCCAGAAGCTATCTGAACCTAGGAGTCTGCTTTCAAGGTGGCTTGTTTCAGTATTCTAGGAATTCTTAGATTTGCAGAGAAATTAGTGTCTGTTGTCACTGTTTGAGGTCACCATTGAGGATTCATTCTCAGAGCAGAATTTTGGGTGTCACATGGAATCAGATCCATAACAGTAAACTTCGTATTGATGACAGTACATGGCCAGACATCTGTGGTATTCCCTTTTCTGTCTAGCAGGAACTAAAACAGATGGATTGAATATTTCCTACATCTACAGCTTTGTCTACACAACACAGTTACAAGGGTCAGTGGGCTTCAGACCTACCACACAGGGTGGGCACTTCTGGCTTGCAGAAGTCCATTACCTCACCCCAGGCTTTTATTCCACACGATGTGAGATGTGCAGAAGGGTTTGCAACCCTGCTGCCCTTGTTGGGAGGTGACCAGCCGCTCCTTCTGTCACTGCCTCTCCTTCTCCTGTGTCCCTGTGGCCTGCAGTTGGCCCTGCTTGCTCAGGAAGAGATGGCTGGAGGTGAGCACTTGGGGAGGGCTCTCCTCCTCCTTCCACCTGTTTTTCATTCCTTGACTCACTGGCTCTCAGCCGTAAGCAGTGACGTGACAGCTGAGTCACGGACACACCACCTGGATGCTGTCAGCATCAATCTCTCTTATAAGGATCATAGAAGAACAAACAGAGAAGACTCTTAGGGCTCCTCATTCGTCTTCCTGCCAGTGGGGCACCGAGCCCTGCAGTGCAGTTTCTGGCTTTGCCCAACCTCGCTCTCAAAATCCCAAGCCATGGGATTCTGCTGCCCTTCCCCAGGAGCTGCTCTGTGATTCAATAAACATCATTACCAAGGAGAGCACTGCTTTTCCATTTTGATTACTTACCCTAAGTATTCCTAATGTGAGCAAATAGCTTCTTACTGATATCCACACTGGAGGGTATTTTTGTTTTCTTGTGAAGAAATTCAGTAAAGTTGCAAAATCGGAGACGAAATGTTTTATTTGTGCTCTGTTTAACAGTTTTAAGGATGTCCCTGCTGCATGCATTGTTGTACACAGCGGATGAGAAAGCCCAGAGATGTAGCCCTATGCCCTGAAGAGCTTACACTTTTCATTTAAGCAAGATACAGTGACTGAGAATGACAAGTAACGAGAAGGCAGGACAAGAGTCATACGAGAAAGGTCAGGATGTTTCTAAATAAATCCTATTGTCATGCTTTTAATTGGGTTTATATTGAAGACATTATACATGGCTACATAGTTTTGAGAAAATTTCACTGTGTTTTAATCAAACTTTTTTAATTTCAGAAAGTCATCTTGCCTACTTTGGTTTGGTGCTTATTTAAAGCTTCATTTTTTATAGAAATTTATGTTTTTCTCTCACAGTTACTCTTTCAGCTTGGCTAACTTGTCATAGTTAGCCTGTTTATTAATTCCCTGGGTGTCTCAGAGGTACAGGAGGTTTCCTGGCTGATCCATGCCACTGGACTGCTTCTCCTTGACCTTTGTCAAGCTCCAGCTCTCTGCCTCCTCTCTCAACTCCCCAAATTGCCCTTACTCCAGAGGTGGCAGTCAAACTCTTCACCTGAGAGCAGCAAAGCACCTTCTCTCTGCACAGACCTCACAGCTCCTCAGAGCAGCAGTGACTCCTCTCGTGGGCACCAGTAAACCAGAGCAGAGCATCACAAAGCCAAAGTACCTGCCCCACCTCCTCCATATGCCCTCTCCAGCTTTTACACCCCCCTCTCTGTGTGTTTCCTACAGCTGATGGAGATGTAAAGCCAATTCCTGCCGTCCTGAGCTTTGGCTTTCCAACCCACACATCTTCCTCTTCACGCTACTCGATTAGCAGAGGAGCACATTTAATTTTGGGGGATGCAGGGTAAAAGTCTACCATGGTAGCTCAATGTTATTCCAACAGATGTCCATTCAATGCCATCTGTCCCACCTGTGGCTTTGGCTATTATTTCTTACTAATTTTAATCTTGTCTTCGCCTTAAGGAGACAAATTCTTTCTGGTACCTGACTGCAGGTTTAGCAAACTCCCCGAGGGAAGCCCAAATGCATTTCAAAAGCATTTTTAATGTGTGCCTTTCATCCTGGTGAAACCAGCTGTCCATGCACATCAATTCCCTGCAGCAATTTTTCCTTTCATGGAATGGAAATATTCAGCCTCATGGTTGGGTATGGAAATTTTGCTGATTTGAGACAAAGGGTCTGTTTAAATGGACTGAATTTAGTACTCTGACTTTCCAGCCTGCCTCTTAACTCCTCTGAAGGAAGTCATGAAGACTTGAGAGCTGAATCCTGCTGGGAATTTCAGAGAGCTTGGAGCAGAGATGGGTGATTTTCAGCTGGAGAACCTGCCAGGGGTTTGGTTTTATGCACACACACTTTGCTGAGCATCTTAGCCAAGTGCACACCTTGTACTCAGAAGGCAAGGGGAGGATTTCTTCCTTCTACTAGACCTCCCAAGTCCAGTTAAAAATATATGCTTAACTGTGACTTAATGATTTGTATTTTGTGTGGAAGGCCCTCGCTCAATTAAAAAAGCAGATGCTTATTTGTATAGATAGTGCAGAGTTATTGCAGCAGTCGCACTGGAAAAGCATTAGTTATCTAAGGAGACAAATTGAACAAGACAAATCTAGGGCCAACCTGTTTCTCCTCAAGCAGTTTGTAAGCACATGCTGAGAAGCAGAGAATTAGGAAAGGAGAGTTGAACTTGCTCTTGCTGTGACCCGAATGCAGCTGGTTAAGGGCAAGCTTCATTTTAATTTACTGTTTCTAAGCAAGACATCATTCAAAGCTGATGTTTGACAGGTGGTGATGCTCATATCCTGCTGTTTCTTCAGGTCAGTTTTGTTTCTCTCTAAACCTTCTCTACATCCACCTGAAGTCCTGCTCTGAGAGCAGGGAGCTCCCAAACACCTTGGAGCTCCTTTGGTGTTTCTTCCACCACTTTGGCTGCTGGGGCCAGGTATCAGCTGCTGCTCCTAATACAGTTCCTAACAATTTCCTGGGCACAGGAGCAGCCATGGATCCTGGGACCAGGCATCTTCAGCACCAGCTTTAGTTATTGCCTGAGGTTGCTCTGTTCTCACAGAATTCATCTAATCTTTGATGCATTAACTTCAGGGTGTGACCCTGCAGTGACAGAAGGCAAGGGCAAAAGTCCCAGTGGGGCAAAAGTGGGAAGTAAGGTTCAGTTGCTCAGATTGATTATTTTTTCCAGAAAATACAGGGTGATTTCTTCTGAGTTTGGTGAACAGTACCTATTTTGGCTATGAAGGCATTTGGCTCTCACTGATCCTCTCCACACCTTTTGGTATTTCTCCAAGCAGTGCCCTGAAGGCAGCTCTGGGGTTTGTAAGCTGCTCTCCTGTAAACACTCCAAGGTATTTGACCAACAGAGGGAGAGCCAGCTTCCCTGCACAGCAAGTGGATGTGGCAAAATGCAAATAGCAGCAGTTCACAGGGATCGATACCCCCAGCACAGCCCAGGCAGCTGCAGGGTCTGTTTGGATGGTGTGCAGGCTTCTCCTTGAGCTGGATCTCTAATGGACACTGAGCTGCTACAGGGGGGTGATTCTGGCTGTATGGACAGAAATTTATGCATTGCTACAGCAGCTCAAGTGCCTGTGGGCTACTGCAACTCTGCCTTGCAGTCAGATAAGAGCCAGCTCCCCTCCTTGTTCTGTGCCATAAAATGCTTCTGCTGCTCTGCAGGACCTCATGTACTCATGGGGTCCATCAAATGGGAGTAAATGGAGCTTTGTGCTCTTAAGACAAGTCCTGTTGGAAACCCTGGCATAGGTCATAAAGAAGTGCACAATTTTTGTGGGGAATGATGGCTGCTAGTACAATAAACCTAACCATTTCTAAACTTCTCCCTCCATTAAGCAAAAATAATCAGTGTCATTACATTTTATATTTTGTGAATGAAAAGAATAGTACATGAATTCTGAACAATAACAGATCTGAATGTGCTTTTAGCAAGAAATGTGAACATTTTAATATAAGGACTATATGTATTATGTTTTACTAGCTGTTGAATACACCAAGTTCCACATAGCTAATTTTGGAAATGAGAAATAGCTCATGATGTGATAAAGGCAATGAATGAAGCATTTCAGAGGATCAAAATGTAATGTCATCCATAACTTCCATCAATTAGGACAAAAGACAGCAAAACAAAGCTACACACTGGGATGGATGAGGTACTGATCTAAGGGTACTGTGCCTTTACTCAAAGTAATCTTGATTTCAGCTTCTTAAAAGTATTTTACCATGGCTCACAAAGTCCTTAAGCCATGGATTGATGGAGATTAAGAGAAAATACCAGGAAACTATGAGCATAGACTTACTTTGATCTTGACATTTTTGCTAAATAGGGTATCTGAGCTAGTATGGCTCTTACATTTTCAAGTTAATGGCCAAATCCAAAATGTTGCTAAAAGAAGGAACTAAAGCAGAATATAAATATCTAAATCCAGCATTGAAATCAAAAGGCTCTCTCAGCTCCAGTCCAATCCTAGAAGCACCTAACTCAGGAGGCACCTACCTTCAGTCTCCAAGAACTTCAAGTGTACAAGAGTCACCTTGCACCTGTGCCTGGAACCTTCTCCTCCTCTCTGGGTCTGAATCCAGCTCTGGCTGGACTTGGAACAAACCACAGGCTTGAGTTCATGAGCTCAGTTTGTGCTAAGGATGTGCAGCTGAGAAGGTGAAAAAAGAAAAGTAAACCTTCTGAGAGAAAAGAGAGCAAGTGCAGAGAGGCCTTTAGTTCAGCAGCTGGGACTGCTCTTTCAGGGACAGGAATTGTGTCCTCCTGGCAGGAATGCACAATCAGCTTCTGGAGGAAGACTGAAACTCCAGATCAGGTAGGTGCTTTCACCTCTGAACTAAAAATTATACTCACCTTTGGTCTTCTTCTTATAGCCCAATGAATCTTTAATTCTTTTTATGCAAAGAAGAACAGGTTCAGCATAAGGGCATACAGCGCTCTCTTGCGCTCTCCCCATCTTCCCTGGATATCCTGCATCCTGGAAGATTTCTGTAGCTCTCTAGGGAACACAGGTTGGTATTTCTCAGGCAGCCAATCAAGCTGAACCCAGATCTCCTCCTTGTCACCCTGCTGACAACCTCCCTGAGAAATGAGAAGGCCAGCTGGGGCTGCAGGAGTGTGCTGTGTTTGCCTCCAGAGGGACAGACTGCCTGTGTCCTGAAAGGTGGCTCAGCCCCAGTGACAGGCATGGTTTGAAAGCTCATCCCTGAGCTCCTTCACTCATCGTTTTCTTCCTGTCTCTTGGGAGAGGGCATTTTACAGCAGAATAGATCCTAGAGAACAAGCTGGAGAAAATCCAACTCACAACATGCAGCATCTGGAATTCTGAGACTGCTCTCCTGGAAGATGGGAAAGAGTTTTAAAAACATGTTCCAAATCTGGTAAATGGGGAAACACTGGAAGAAACATCCAACCTCCCAGGCTGGTGTCCTCACCACTGCCTTGTATGGATGTAAGTGCTTGCAATATTTGAGATGCCCAATCCAGCAGACACCCTGGGATGACTGTGGAAAGTGGATCTGATGGAGCACATCTCCTGAAGGTTACCAGCCCTGAGGTGGGTGGGTGACTGTCCCTTGAAGCAGAAATTAAAGAATGGAAATTCTTGTGCTCCTGAAATTTTGAAGCTTCAATGCAGTGTCTGCGTTCTTTGCTTGTCCAAATTTGGGAACTGTGTCTGAACTGCCAAGTGCTTCCCTGATCAGTCAGGTTCCCATGTCCTTACAAGATCTGAAAAAGAAGTTTCAAGTTAGATCCACACAAGCTTTTACCAACACCAGCAATCACCAAAGCTGCTGCTCAGCCAATGTCTAATGCCGAGGTCTGACAGCCTTTGTGTTTCACCAGGGATGCCCTGTGGGTGCTTTATCCCTCTCTGGGCTCACCCAGAGGCTCCTGAGTCTTGCCAGCCCTCAGCAGCCAGCACGGGAGCACCAGCCTGACTCACTTTCTGGAAGAAGTGAAGTGCCTGAGTCTAAGAGGGGCCCTGGTGCTTGTCACCCCAGTTGCAGACAGATACCTCCCTGCAGGGCTGGCAGTGCCTCAGACACTGCCTCAGGAGCTGATTTGGTAATTCCCTGCTCCTTGTATGCTGTGGTCCATCCCATTGCACATGGAAAGCAGGCTCCCAGCAGTGCAGCAGCAGCCTGAACCAAACTGTAATCTAAGTGTTCCCAGGTACCTTTTTGTGCCTATATTCCAAATTACTTGTGTAGGTTCAGTAAATGGCACCAGCTGCCTCAAGGATCACAAGTGCTGCGTCTTGGGGCACAGGATGCATTGCACCAGCCAGGCAATAACTCCAGGTCTGCAGGAATATAGATCTTACTGGAATTATACATTAAAGTCACATTGTGTTTACCTTCAAGCAATCTGACGAGGGATTAACTAGGTGATCAGTCCATCTCACCACATCACAGAGGAGTAATTAAATTATTCCCAAACAAAATTGCTAGAATTTGACACCTAATCTAACTTCTGATATCTCTGTAATCTTTTCTTCCTACTTGTTCAAATGCTCAACCCTCCTTATTAAGATCAGTGCCAATTTTGTCCTGCAGAAAGTTGGAATATATTTCTTCTTCTTCTTCATCTGTCCATGTTGATCTATGGGAATAAAAGACCCCATCACATAAAATTATTCTGGCTTTGCAGAAAGGGCTGGTGAGCCTGTACTTGGAATAAAGTTCCCAGTCCCGGTCACCTCATTAGAGAAGTGAGTTGGTACAAACAGGGACGTTGCAAAAGAGCCCAAACGATGCAAGAACTTAATTATTCAGAAAAGGTTTAGAAAAGCTACGGCATGGCTTGCTGCCTTTGGAAAACAGGAGATTAAAAAGCCACTTTAGGGGGGTTTGCGGAGCTCCGGGGGAATAGGAAGGATTCACATACACGGGAAGAACAGAGCGAGTGACAAATACCAGTACAAAAGGGAAATTAACAGAAGCTTAAGTAGGGATGAGCAGCAAACCAGTGTAATTTATTTGTGAATTTATTTGTATTTAGCACAGTTAATATATGGAAAATTATACTAAAGCTGAAACAGAAATAACTATTAGAAATCATTTTACAAGGCTTTAGACACGTGTGGGAGCTTAAAATAACTCTGTGGGGTGCAACTCATAATTCAGAGGAGAGGAAAAGGACTTACATCTTCCTCACAATCTCGTCTCTTAAAACATTTAGCTCTGTTGTGCTAAGAAATAGACATAGTTACTTTAATCTGACTATCCATACAATTCTCAGGGAAAGATTTTCATTTATAAAATTAATTTTCCTTCCAGCTTCAAGTATATAAGTGTGGATGAAAATAATCAGAGACAATTGAAAGGACAAGGCTGAACCCTGATCTCAGCAACAGCAGAGCAAAGCCCGAATAACTCCAAGAAAAATTCTGGATGCACGCAGGGATGTAACTGAGATGAGATCTGGTCCTGAAGTGCTGCACTCCAGACAGAAAAATCTTGATGTCCCCTCCTTAAATTTCAAGAAGAACTATCAAAAGAGTCCCAAGTCCTTTTGGGGCATTTCCTCAGTTCTTGGAAGAAGCCTGCATGTCCCTATTTGCATAGGATGCCTCCAGGCCATCCGCTCCAGCGGGCGTTGGATCAGACTGGGCGGCTCGCTCCCTGACCTGCAGCTGTAAGAGCGAACGCACTGCCTTCAGCTCGGCGAGCCCGCTGGGAATCCACCCTTCCAAGGCACCGGAGAGCGTGCGGCACCGGGATGTCGCCCCGAGGCAATCTGTGTAATCCCTGCATCGCCCTTTCCTTTCCTGCCAGGCGGGTGCTGAACCCGCCGCTCCGGGACACGTGGGTGAGATCCCAACTTTCCCTCCAGGGGAGATCTCCGCAGGCAGTTTGCGATGCCTGAGCTCCCGCTGTGCTACCGGCGTTTACTCGGAAAATCACAGGCAATTAATCACAGTTTTCCCGGGGGAAAACCCACTTGATTTGGACCCGTCATTACGCAGGGAAACTACAGAACACCGTGCTGTAACCTAACCTGAACTCTGCTAAAGGCGTTTCTTCCTAGGGCTCCCTTTTCACTTGGCAAGCGCTGCCTGCCTTAGGAAAACCTGGACGGGTGTAGCGGACCCTGGTTACACCTGGATGTGTTGAGGAGCAAGATGCACCCGCGATGCTGTCCCGCTCGTCTCTGGGCCGCCGAGGCAGGACGCGGGGAGCCTGAGGAAGCCGCGGGGAACGCTCTGAGGTGACCTGGGGGGCTGTCCCCGGCCCCCTGCCACACTAAGCTGTGCGTGTCGGCGCCGGCAGGGCGCTCACCGCGGCGGCACCGGGGCTCCGCCGCCCGGGCATCGCGCAGGGGCCGCCCCGCCGCGGGCAGGGGGATGGAGGGACAAAGGGATGGAGAGATGCAGGGAGGAAGCACTCCAGGCGGCAGGTGAACGGGACATCGCGACGCGTCCCCGACCGTCCGGGTCTCAGCGGGGGCACTTTGGGCGGCACCGCAGCGATTCGCCGGTGACGGCGGCGCGGGCGCGCTCTCCCCCCGCAGCCGGAGCGCCCGGGGCCGCGCGGGACGCCCCGCCGCCTCTCCCCTCCCCTCCCTCCGCCCGCCCCGCCCGGGGGCCGCGCCGCCACCGGCGCTCGGAGCGGCGAGCGAGCGGGCGGGCGGGCGGTGCCAGACGGGCGCCCCGCGGACCGCAACGACGGCGGCGCCCCGGAGCCCCCCGGGCGGCTCCGCCCCGGCCCCCCGCAGGTGGGTCCGCCCTGCCCGCGCCCCCCACGTCGGGGCGGGACCGAGGGCTGGAGCCGGGCGCCCGCTCGCCGAGGCGACGCCCCCCGCGCCCGCCCAGCCCCGCCGGGCTCTCGGGGCGCCGCGTCCCCTCGGAGCGGAGCGGGGCGCCTCTCGGCATGGCGGGGCTGCCGGCCGGCCGGCGGGCGGGCTGAGGCGGGGGCCGGGCGGGGAGGCGCCGGCGGCGGGGTCTCACCGCCTCTTCTTGCCGTCCCCCGCAGGGAGCGGCCGGCCCCCCGCGCCACCATTGCCTCGCACGGCAAGGAGGACCTGCTCGCCGCCGCCGCCCGGCTCTGGCAGCGGAGGAGGCGGCTGCTGGCCGCCGCCGGGCTCGCCCTGGCCATGGCCGTCGCGCTGCTGGTCGCCGTGCCCCTGCTGCTGCTGCAAGCGCCCGCCGACACCGGCGCCCACTACGAGATGATGGGCACCTGCCGCATGATCTGCGACCCGTACAGCGGCGGGCGGCCGCCCGGGCCCGGCAGCACCGCCGCCGTGGAGGCCCTGCAGGACCTGGGCGCCAACCCCCCGCCGCCCTTCGTGCAGGGACCCAAGGGGGAGCCGGGCCGGCCGGGCAAGCCGGGCCCCCGCGGGCCGCCCGGGGAGCCGGGCCCGCCGGGGCCGCGGGGCCCGCCGGGGGAGCGGGGCGACGCGGGGAAGCCGGGGCTGCCCGGGCTGGCGCTGGCGGGCGCGGGCGGCGGCGGGAGCGGCGGCGGGGCGGCGGCGGGCGGCGAGGCGGCGGGCGGGCTGAGCGCCGCCTTCAGCGGGCCGCGCATCGCCTTCTACGTGGGGCTCAAGAGCCCCCACGAGGGCTACGAGGTCCTCAAGTTCGACGACGTGGTGACCAACCTGGGCAACCACTACGACCCGGCCAGCGGCAAGTTCACCTGCCAGGTGCGCGGCATCTACTTCTTCACCTACCACATCCTCATGCGCGGCGGCGACGGCACCAGCATGTGGGCCGATCTCTGCAAGAACGGCCAGGTGGGTTCCGCGCGTCCTCCCCGCCCGGGGTTCCCCGGTCGTCCCCGTCCCGCGGGCGCGGCACCGGCCGCCGCCAATCCCGGGAACAGAGCCGGCGGGAGCATCCTGCGCGCCGTCGGGGCGGGGTGCACCTCTAGAGCCGCGAAGAAATCCGAACTCCCGGCTTGCAAACTTTTCTGCCGGGCTGGGGAGAAGGAGAAGCGAGGACAGAGGCGGGAGGGAACACACAGTGTAGTGGAGGGGTTGGGAAAGAGGGACTCGGGGCTGGATGGTGCGGGCTGGGGGGCTGATGGAGGGGCCGGAAAAGAGGTACGTGGAGGACTGATGGGGAGACTGCAGAATGACTCGGAGGGGCAGGGGGGCTGATGTGCCCAGCGGCTGTGTTGGCAGGTGCGGGCCAGTGCCATCGCCCAGGACGCAGACCAGAACTACGACTATGCCAGCAACAGCGTGGTGCTGCACCTGGACTCCGGCGACGAAGTGTATGTCAAGCTGGATGGAGGCAAAGCACACGGAGGCAACAACAATAAGTACAGCACTTTCTCTGGCTTTCTTTTATACCCCGATTAACACACAAGTGACACGACGGCCCCGCCACTGGTGCACATGGGGCTGTTTGGCAATTCCATACCCCATCGTGCTGCTGTTCCTGCTGGTGTCCACTGTCTCCGCAGGTCATTTAGCTTCATTATCAGTTTGTATGTTTTTATTTTCACCCTTGTGGAAACGAAATAGAAATGAAACAAAGTGAACCCCTTCCTTACTCTCCCCCGTTTCTTCTGACCCCCACTCTCTCTTTGTCTGCCTGAGTGTTTCATGTGTCACATGAGGAACTTGGCAGCTTGAAACTCTGAATGGTTCCAGGAGGGTTTGAAAGAGCCCAGTTTGGACTGTGTCACACGGGATTTGAACAGGTCGCAATTTTTCATCAATAAGTATTAATGACAATGATGAATTTTCAGATCGACAATTCACAAAGTGGGACTGGATCATAACTGTTTTTTCCTCTGCTGCTTTGTATGGGGTCAAGTGTAAACTTTTCTTTCTGTGCAATGCAATGCTCGTGTGAATGATGGTGTCATTAACGTCAAACCTGTTTCTGTCTGCAAAAGAATTTGGTCACTGACCACAGCCACCCAAATACCACATTAAATTATGTTTTTAGACAATGCCTTCTTGCTTTTTCTCTCTTCCAGTGCTACAAAGCAGCACTGTGGTGGTGCCACAGGAGGGTGGGGAGTAAAGGAGGGGGTCACTTCAGTCCCTTATGTTTATAGTCATATTTAAAGTTAGGATGGGGTTCCTTGCCTAGGTCTTGAATGTGGTTCAAGGGGGCTGGGAAGAAGTAGAGAGAGAGGAAAAAAGCTTCACAGTTATGCCGTTTTGTGAAAAGAAGGCACACAGTTATCTAGAGGTGAAAGTGGGGGTGTGGAGTGAATCCTCTAAACAGATTTACTGGGTTAAAACCTGATCCAGAGGTTAGCAAAGTACAGGAAAAGAAGATTAATCAGTTATTATGGAAAGCCATGTTTCTGTAACATGATGACAAATGTTAAGAAGGCAGCAGGGGACGGAGTGGCTAAACTCAAGAGTTTGTCTAAACCCTGGCACTTGCAGTATGTGTATGGGTTGGAAACCACACCTGACTGGGCAGTGCCTGAGAAGGGCTGGGTGACACAATTCGCTCAGGACTGATGGATTCAGACCATTTAGAAGGGTTTTCTCCTAGTGCTCCTGTGTAAATCCCAGCCACCCTTGGTCTTTTTTCAAAATGCGCAGGTGTGGTGCACTGGTATGCCTCAGTAGTGCACGTGGTTCTGAGCCTTTGGTGGAGGAGGTGCATTTGTCATCATCACCCCAGTGGGTAACTCCTCAGTTTGGGTAAATTGGGACTGCTCTGCTGAAGCTAGGAGAGGTAAATTGATTTACAAAAGCACTTACTTTCATTATACTGTCTTGTCATTTCATTTTTCCCTCCTGAAAGTCTTACCTCCATATCAGCTCTCTGCCCTTGCCAGTGTTAGTGCAGTTTCACAGACCAGAGAGACAGGGGCTGGTCTGAAACAGCTCTGCCCAGGCTGGAGCTTTGCCCCTGCCCTGATGTTGCAGGAGGAAAGGGAGCCACAGTCAGATGGACTTGTTCCAGCCCCACTCTGGGGCAGCCCCATGATGACCAAGTTCTCAGAGTCACTCCTGTTTCCTACCCAGTCCTCAGTGGGTTTTGTCTTCTCCTTGGTTGGAAGGGGAGGGTCAAAGGGAGAAGGCAATTCCTCCATCCTGTCCTCAAACATCCCCTGCTGAGGGAAGCAGAGTTCATAACCAGGTACACGTGTTAGACACTTATCAATCTCTTATGTCTTGTCGATTTGTACTATTTAGAATATGATTAAATCCAGTGTCTGAGACCATCCAAATGAAGCATAATTGCTATGGATCCTCAATTCCCACCGGATCCGTAATCCTTTTTGACTATTCCTCCTCCCTCCTTCAATGAAATGGAGCTTAGACACAAAGCCCTTGGTTTAAATTTCAAAAAATTAAAATTGACATGCAGCAGCATTAGCAGGAGCCAGGAGGAATTCTAAGGAGGTGCCTGGGCTCTGCTTTATCCTTTGCATTAAGAAGCAATTTGTACTTCTAACAAAGACCCAACTGTTCCCCCTTGGCAAAAGGGCAATGAAGATGCCTTGCAAGGGAATTGCTGTTCACAATACTTAAACAAATTTGAATCTTAGATTTTTAAATCTGTATTCCCTGGTGGAGCCTGGTCCTCTCAATTCAAATGCAGGGCTGGTGGTGTGTGCCTGTCAAGGTGTCAGTAGCTAAGCGGATGATGGATTGATGAGGCAATGGGAAGACACAGGCTCACAGTGGCAGTTTGCCCCGACAGTGATCTATGTATCTGCACATTATCAATGTCATGAGGAGGCTTGAACCACCCTCGCTAGATGTCTCATTTTCCACTTATCTCTTATGTACTAATTATCAGGCTGGATTATTCCCCAGGACAGAAACAAAAAAATATTGCTCATCGCCCCTCCACTGACAGTTTACACAATCAATAGAATGTCTCCCTCAGCTGCTCACAGGCTTTTTTGTTTCCTCTCCTCATTGCAGGGTCTTCCGAGATTGCCTCTGTGGGGGGCTGATGGCTCTCACCCAGCATCTGTTTGGACAGGGCTCCTCTGTCCCCGTCATCCTGGTGGGAGCTCAGTGTGTGGGTTGTGGTTTTTTATTTTTTCTGAAGTAACACAGGGAGAAGCAATTGGGAGATGGAAAACTTCAGTTTTGCTCAGTGGTGCAGTTATCCAGAAAAGCAGAGGAGTGCTGTGGATGGGGACGGAGGTCCTGTGCTGCCAGTGGCTGTGGGTGACAGCAGGGTCACACACAAACAGCAAACAGCCTGAGGTGGCCTTGGAACCCTCTGGGCTTGCACTTGGGCTTCGAGTGAGTCTCCCTGCCCTTGGGAATGGTGTGTGGGTTCTGCATGTTTCATGTCACAAAGAGAAGAGCTTGTTTCTGAGGGGGATACCCCGGTCCCCTGGTTTGGGTGGGAAGAGAAAGATTAAAGGGTGCTCAAGGGGCTGGCTTCAGCTGTCCCTGGGACTGGCTTTCCCAAATGATACTGCACCTCACACATTAGCTAGTGTCTGCTCTGGAGGTCTGACCCCTCAGAGGTGTTATTTACTTGATGAGTTAAGCAAATGTGCTTTTAAGAGTTAGGATGTGATCAGGTGTGATGTGAATAGGGAAAGCTTCCAGGAAGGAGTGAAATATTGGAGTTTTAAACAAAAAGTGCTCTCTGTTTCTGAGCCCAGCCATGTGCTTAAGTTAAAATCATAATACAAAACTTAAATTAAGAAAAAAAAAAGACAGGTGTTCATGCTGTCAAAGTAGCTTAGATACTGCACCAGCAAATCCTTGATCTTTGTGACCAATGTGAAACCTTAACCCTTACCCTGTGCCTGGTCAGCACTGGCTATGGAAGAGATCCCTGGAGGAAAGGTGAGCAGGGAGAGTTGAACCACACAAACATCATGAGAGGGGAAATGGGGATGCTGCTGCGAGCCCTGAGGGGTTGCCAGCCCCCCATGTCTGTGACTGTCCCCTGGAGGAAGGTGTTCAGCTTACTCTGCTCTACCGCAGGCGAGTGGATTTGTGGCTGGCCACTTGTTTTCTTCTTAACCTTCACTAGTTTAGGAAATTCCTGGCAAGTCTGTAGGGAGGTGGGTGAGGAAATCCTGCTCTGTCTAGGGTGAAGGGGGTGAGCTGCTGGTGCTGTTTTCTCCAGCCAGAGTACAGAGCTGAGGAGTCCATGCTGTGAGAGCAGCTGGTGTTGGGTGTCCTGTGCCAAGTCTGGTGCCTCTGTGCTTTCCAGGATCTCAGCTTGCACATTTCCTCCTTGATGTTCATTCCCTTTTGGAGCAGGCCTGGGTCAGTGGGGCTCCCTGTCCTGCAGCAGCAACAACAGTCCCGTGTTGGGTTCTCCTTTTTCCCTTTTGCTGTAAGAAAAGCAAAGTGTTGCTTTTTGTGCCTCCTGTCTTTACACACATGCATTAAGCCATGCATTGGTCTTTGTCTTGCTGCTTTTGAAACTCACTCTGGGCATTTTTCTTGGTGATTTAAAGCTAGTTTATCTCTTTGCTTCCCTTCTTCAGTGCCTGGACAGGTTTAATTTGTGAACTCAAAAAGTATGGAGGATGGGTTTTGGTGGATACTTGTGTTCTTTTTCTGTTTATGCAACAGGCTAATTATATATTGTCTATGACAATCGAGGCAAAATAGTATATAAATATATTTTAAATCTGTGCTAAATACTTTTTTTTGTAACATGCTATTTTTTTTTTCCTCTTTTGATTGGAATGAACTGTGGGAAAAAAATCCTGGTAAAATCATGTGTCTTAGTATTGTCTCTGGGATAAAGAAGCCTGTCAGAATAAAATAAAGACTAACTGAATCTTCACTGACTTTGAGACTACAAGAAGTTTGGTCCTTTTTACTGTGAAAGCCTACATGGTGCAGAGACCTGGAAGATTAATTACAGACAAGAGAGGTAAATTGTTACCGTGTGCAGACCCTGTCAGTTTTGGGTGAGAGCCTGCTCTCAGCTGGTTTCACATTTAATGGCAGAAAGAGGTTCAGCTTGTCTATAACTGCAGGTAAAATGCACATGGGACCCATTTCTCTGGACCAAGCCCGTGCCAGTTCAGGAGTGAATCCCTTGGTCACAGAGCAGGAGCCACAGCAGCAGTGCAAGAGATACTTCACTATTTCTTGAGCCCACTTGCTCTTGAATGAGCTTTGTTTTTGAAGGTCGTGGGGGCATTGCAGTAGGGGCATTAAAGAATAAAGGGGCTGAGCTGCTGGTTCCTCTCTGTTTAGGGCCAGTTTGTTAATTGCCTCAATGGTGAGTTACAAAGAGGCCAGCAAAGGGCAAGGCTTGTTCCCTGGATCAGGCAGGGGCACAGGGGCATTCCCTCCTGGGTGTCAGGCTGAGGCTGGGGTAGGACTTGGTGTTCTAGGCTTGGATATACATTGGAATTCCCCTTCTTTCCCCCTGCATTTCAGGCTGAAGCCTTGAGAGCTGGTGGTTTCAGGTGAAAATGTGAAGGGTGCCAAGCCACTGTTGTGTCCTGGCCCCTGGCACAGAGTGCTCAGCAGGAGCTCCCAAGGTTTTGCAGAGCAAAATTCAGAAGGAGCTATGAGTGATGATCCCGTTTCCTTGCAGAAAAAGTCCCAACTGCCCACAAATTGTGCCCTTGCAATTATAAAATAGCCTGAATTTTCTGTTCTCTCTATATCCTCATAAATGGGAGTAGATTTTCTTTGCAGGGGCTTACGACATATCCCTCTCTGTGCATTTGCTCCCATTTTGGGTTTTTTTTTGGCACGAACTAGGGTAGAAACAGAAAAGGCCTGCTTGATCTGTATGATCTGCTGCCCTATTAATGCAGGATTATTTCCTCCAGTGCTCTGTGAGCACGGTGACACTGAGAGCGTGGCTTGCCTGCAGCCTTTGACTGCGCTCCTCCCAGCGAGGGCACATTCACATGATCCTGGCTCTCCGTTTTGCTTGCAGCTGCCAGATCATGTCTAGAAAAACAAACAAACAAAAAAGTATCCAGCCCCAGTCTTGAATGCAGCCGAAATGTCTTCTTGGTGACATTTCTCTTTGTCAACAAATTGCTTATCACTTAAGTGTTGTCTTGTGATCCCCATCCCAAAGAGGAGAGATCTGCTGCTGAGAATGGGGGGGAGGAATGCTCAGGAGAATAACTTGTTTGAAGATGTGAGCCCAGGCTTTATGAATGATGATTCTTTGTCGGATCTTAGCTCTAAGGTGCAGTTTCGGTGGTATGATAATGCAGAAAATGTTTTAAGTCCTTGGGGAGGAAGCTGCTTTTCAGGTGGTGTCTTGCTCTTCCCTCATTATTGTAATGCTGTTCCTGAAGCTTTGTGTCAGTCATGCTGTGCTGCAGCATGTGAATGCTGGGGGTGATGGAGATCACATCCAGGTGGATCTCTCTGTGTTGTTTTGCTATACAGTTGAATTCTTGACATTTGCTTCCCATTCTTCCCCCGTTATTTTTCATGGGGGCTGTGCTGCTTGGGAGCCCAAGGGCCAAAGTTTGCTTCCAGGTGCACTTATCTGATTCTTTTCACACTTAGTTTTCTTCACACTGGAGTCAGAATCAATCCTTAAGTGCATTACATGTATGTTCCCTCAGATTGCCAGTGTGGCAACTGATTAAATAGCATTTGGGGATGTAAGATGAATCTCAATTTTTGCACCCTAGGGGTGGAAATGGTTCAAGTCCATTTTTTTTGTCCTGCCCAGTAAGTGTCACTATGCAAATGCTTTTCAGAAAAAACATCCCGAGAGGGCAGGACAGCTCCTTTTGCTGAAGTGTAGCAACCTGCTGAGGAAAGAGTGGTGTCAAATACCTTTGAAGCTCAGCTTCTCCAAGCCCCTGCTGAGGGCATTGCCGCAGCTGAGAGAGCTCAGATTGTAAACTTCAGCCTCCCCTCTCAAAAGGCAAAGCATCCTTGAGGAGTAACACTCCTGCTATTTATCAATTTGTGTGAGAGCGAAGCCTGAATACTATTTGAGCTGAAACACTAATTAAGCCAATAAATTCCTTTGTCTTTTTGGGTGTGTTTGCAATTAATATGCAAAATCCCATTGATTCCAGCAACTCCATAATTCACGATGCAGTGTTATTACATATTGACGTGGTACCCTGTGAAACATCCAAAAGACACTGCTGTGCATAGTAAGGATCCCGCTGTGCTCCCAGTTAAACTCTTACAGGCTGGGTGAGTCACAGTGCTCCACCAGGTTCTTCCAAAAGCTTGGCTGTCAGTGCAGGGGGTAGGAAGACCACACAGAAATGTGTCTCTGCAGAGCATACGCTGTGTCTCAAGGGCTGTTTGCACTTTATATTGCCTTCAGAATTACAGTGGAAAAAAAAAAGGGAAAGATGTTCCAGCTGATCTTGAAAAAAAAGGTTGAAACTGATGCAAATAGAAACAGATCGTAAAGGAAATTTGTACTTGGATCAAAGCAAGGCAGTTCTTAAAAGCTGCCTTAGCTTTAATTTGCATGGGGCAGTCTAAATAATCTTTCCTCAAGGTTTGTTCGAAGCTATGAGAGGGGAGACAGGACAGGAAGGCTTCTGAGAGATGGAACACTTTCTCTCTTCCAGGGGAACATTGTTTTGGCATCCTAGGACAGAGCAAGAGTCCTTGACCACTGAACCCTGCGGTGACTCTCTGCCTAGAACTGCCTTTTCCAGCATCAGAATAAGTTCTGCCCAAATATTTTTCAGCATCCTTCCCTAAAGCAGCAAAATCAGGAGGACACTGCAAGGAATGATTGGCTCTTAGTCTCAGAATATTTAACTGAGAGGGCTGCCTATATGAGGCTTTGTTGCTGTTTTTTCTAACATTGAGACTCCTTTGCATCCCCAGGTTTGTGACAGCTCTGCTCTCAAGCTGAAAGGGCTCAAGAGAAGGGATATGGTTGTTAGAGTAGATATTCTTCATGGGATTGCTCTGATTCCCATCATCCCCATGCTTTGGTGAAGCAGGAGCCAGGTTAAGCTTAATCTTGGGCTGGGGTTTTGTGGTGGTGATCTTTTCTATTGCTATTTTCATTTCTCAGGAAATTACTCGATTTGGTCTTGGCATAATCAATACACCTCTGTATTGATATGTGAAGCCTCTGGAGCAGAGCATGGTATGGATGTGCTTTTAGTTCAGAACAGCACAAATCAAATACACAGTTGTTGAATTAATTTGTGGTTGGTGTTTTCTGATAACTGCAATTCAGATTTGCTCTTCCTCTTCCCACTGCCATCCTTCTAAAGGCAAATAAAAGAAAAAAAAAAGGCAGGGTAAAACTGAAGCAATTGTAGATGCATTTGATCCCCATGTATGCAGAGGCTGCATGACAGCTTTAGAGAATGGAAGATGAGCAATATACAGGATGCTATCTCTGATTTCTAAGACAGCATGTTTGATTTCAGGCACAACGATAAAGCAGAATTCTTGATAGCTTGTCCAAGCTAATTTTCTTCTGAGTTAGTGCACTAACTACCTACCTAACCACAAGCTGTCCTTTTCCTTTTTCTTTTCTATTAGTGGACTAATAGGATTGCCAAGCTTTACTTTCTAGATGGGTCTTAAATGGGAAGCAGTTTGTTTCATGGAAGAAAGATGTTTGGGGAATCAATTTATGCCAGCTTGTAGCCACCGGAAACCTCTGTACTTCAGCAGACTTTAAATTGAAAAATGGAGCTAGCTCTTCATACTAGATTTCTCAAACTACTTACTCCAAGCAATAGAAAAGCAAACTTGTCAGGTAGGCAGGGATTTTTTGAGGTATCTGTATGTTATTATCACTTGATTCACTTCTGGAAATCTCCAGCTGAAATACGGAAGCCTGAATTGCTTGAGAAGGTCAGATGAGGTGAATATAACACCCCCCTCTGGCCTAAAAAAATCCATCAATTGTGCTGTCAAAGGGAAGTTTGGACAATGGCAGAGCTGACTTCTTAAAAATTTCTCTTAGCTCTTACAAGCTGGTGGTGAGAGGGAGTAAGGTGAGAGGAGTAAAATGATTTTGGGGTAGGATTGAGCAATCGCCTATGTCTGCAAAATGAGGTCCATTTCTGTCCTCAGACCTTTCTACAAGGGCACCTTTCTCCTAGAGGCAGGGTGGCCTGGTGATTTCTCATGTGTTTCCCTGTAGGCTTCTCTGTGGGTAGCAATTCCTTAGGCAGGCATCAGAGCTCACAACAGGTAATGCAGGGAAAACCGTGGATTTAACAGATGTGAATCTATCTTCTTCCTTTCTCTCTTTTATTTCTCATAAATAAGAAAATTACCTGCAATTGTGGCAAATTACTTTCAAAACAACTGTGGAAATATTATAAATACTGATCATAGGATTTGGTTGAATACAGTGAATTCAGAGCCTGCTGGGTGTTGTAGCAGGAGACCAGATATGGATGGCACATTGCCAGGAGGAGCAGTGCTGTGTGGGACAGTGCCAAAGTGTGTCCTGGGCTCTGCTCTGCCCAGTGCCATCGTTAGTGCTGGGACTCATTAACCAGAGGACCTGTCTGTTCAACTTGCAGATTGCATAAAGGCAGAGAAAAGGATTAACCTCAAAGTGGCTCTGACAAAGCAGAGGAAATAAATGTAAAAATACAGGAGAGAATTAGAGATGCAAGTTACCTCTCACCTGGAGGCAGTCCATGGCATGGACATGAGTTGGAAAATTAGAAGAAGTGGTCTTGAAGGACAAGAGAGGAAAGAAAATGTGTTATTGACATAATTTTGCATAGGAAAGAGTGAGGGCTTTAAGATGTAGTAGCGAGCTCAAACAGAAGGGGAAATTTTTGGATGGTGGGGCATGGGAGCAGGTTTCCTGGGAAGGCTGTGGGTCTCTGGCACAGTAGGACTCAGAGTGCACCAGACATCCATCAGATCTAGCTGTAACATAGCTGTGCTGGGGTGGGGAGCTGAGCCAGACTCCTCAGACCATATGCACTATTGATTTTCCATCACCCTTCCTTTCTCCGTGGATCTGCAGAGATATATACACCCATCTTCCTGCCTGTAATAGAGCCCTCAGAAAATGAACTTTGGTGTGTTTCTGTGCCCACAGCAACTCTCTCTCTGCACACCAGAGTGACTCCATCTCTGTTAGGTCCATTTTGGAAGAGCAGGTGGAGGTTCATAGGGTGATGGCATGTGGGCAGGGTGATGCTGGTGGAAGGACTCTTGCAGGGAGCAAGTTCCTAGAGCTAAGCCTTGTTATCCATAGCTCCAGACTGCTCAGGATGTCCAGGATTCCCCCAAAATCCTACTGAATTACTGTGCAAAGGTGTTCTCGCCACACTGGGTGCTCCTTTGGCACAGCTTCTGCAAATCTGAGCACATTGTTTCTGCATCTGAGCATGTTGGCTTTGCATCTGTGGTAAGAAGATGGAAATATGGACCTGCTGATCAGCAGTCATCTAACACTCAGGTGCCTTTGAAGTTCATGAATAAGAGAAACTGAAATGCCTCTGAGCTCCAGGAGTGCTGTGTGTTTGTACCTGATGCACCAACACCCAGCTCCATTCACCCCAAGCAGAACTGAACACTCAGTGTTTTCACCATAGTGTCCCACACCAAGTGAGAATGCCTCTGAATTTTTACTGTTTTGTTTTTTTTTTAAATCTGTATAATCCGCAGATTACATGTTTAAAAACATCCGTCATAACCTCAAGTATTTTCCTATGTAACTTGCCATTGGTAACTGTGTGAGTTACCTGCAGAGGTTCATCTCAAAGCTCTGTATCCCTGCCACTTAATTTTCCTGTTCCTGTAGCCCCTTTGTCCTGCATCTCTGGCTTTGTGAGGGCTTTCTGAGGTTTCCTCTTCAAGTCCTAATGCACTTCCAGGTGTGTCAGTCCTACATGTGGAAAATACAGTGTTCATTGAAAGAAAACTTTGAGGTGTAAAAGGAAAGGGCACAGCATAGTCTGGGCATCCTGCTTGTGGACTTTTTGTTTTTCCCTCCTATCAGCTCAAATTATCAAATGGAACAATGATAATAATTTTTCCAAAAGAAAAAAGAAACCCCACTGTAAAAACATCCATGCTTTTCAAGTCTCAGCTTGAGTTTGCTTTGACTTCATTCACAAGGATCTGACTTAGCCTTGTTTCCATCCTGGGTCAGAGCTGCTGTATTTAAGCCTCCTCAGGACAGGGTTTACAGTGGTCGTGCTGACTCACACTTCATTGAGAGTCACAAACTGTGACTCCTGTGATGCATCAGCCACTGCCAGACCCAGACCCTGCATCCCTCGCAGCCGAGCAGGGCTGAACCTGCTGCAGGAGGGTGTGGTGCAGGAGGAGGTGGTGCAGGGAGATGTGCAGGAGGATGTTGTGCAGGAGGATGTGCAGGAGGAGGTGGTGCAGGGGGATGTGCAGGAGGATGTGGATGTGGTGCAGGAGGATGTGCAGGAGGATGTGGATGTGGTGCAGGAGGGTGTGGATGTGGTGCAGGAGGATGTGCAGGAGGATGTGGTGTCATCAGCCACTGCTGCCCTGGCCTTTGGCTGAGCCAGCATCCCACGATGGGGCAGCATGGGCTGTGTGACAGTGACTGAGATGAGGTCCTTAGGAAGTGAAATCAGATTCAATTGCGTTAGAAATTCATGTCAGATAAAGCCAGTGGAGGCACTGCACAACTATACATACATCTGTTTAATATATTTATTACATATCCCTCCCAGGTTGATTCTGGGCTTAAATTAAAAGGAAAAAAAAAGTTTATTTTTCTTCTTCTCTGTTACTCATCTGGTAGTTTTGTGGTGTTTAGTTCTTCCTCACTGTTTGATTGGATTTGTGAACTTCCCAGTTGTGTCAATAAAGCGATCAACAGAGGAGGGATGGAGCTAGACTTGGCACAGGGAAGGAGTGTGGCAGATTTTCCTGCTCAGGTCTGGCATCACTTGCAGTCACCAACAGCAAGCTGGACTGACCCATGGGCAGCTCATCTGTGCAGCCCAATAGCAGCACAGATTAAAATCTGGCATTAGCAGTGCAGCTTGGAGTGTACTTCGGGGCTGATTGGCTAGCAGAGTACAGGTGTAAAAACAGTCTCCAGCTATGCCTGCTTTTTGTGACCAACAGAGGGTTCCTCCTCCAGCCTCTCTCTGGGGTATTGTTCTGCCTTGCTCCTGGCTCACAGGGACTGCATTTATTTTGGTGGTAGCAGCATGCAGGGCTGTAGAGCTATTTGTGACTCATGGAGTTATCTGGACTTTATTCAAAGGCTGCTGGAATACAATCCTGGGTGATGTTTTAGGGGACCCTGCCTGAGCAGGGAGGTTGGACAAGATAACTTCCAGTAGTCCCTTCCAACCAAAACTGTTCTGTGCTTCTGTGAATTTCCCCCTCTATAAGTGAAATAGACCATGGCCCATATGTGTCTCTAGAAGACAAATCACCCTTCTTTGGTGGGATTACTCATCTCCCCTCCTCCAGGGCACACTTTGTCCTCTGTGCTCTGGTGCCTGTGAAAACGCGGCTGGAGCAGGGGTGCCCAGCTCACTGCCATCACCCAGACCACAAGCTCAGTGTTGTATTTCCAATGCTCCTTGGTCTCATCTTGCTGGGACCTGGCTCAGACCTGCTGAGTGTGATGTGGTGACTTTGCATTGTTTCCTCCATGAGTTCATCTGCTTCCCAAACCACGTGCAAGGCTGGTGTCCACACCACTGTCCTGCAGTGCTGAGTGATCTGTGCTGTGCACAGCAGCTCCTCCATATCTATCTATCTATCTATCTATCTATCTATCTATCTATCTATCTATCTATCATCTATCTATCTATCTATCTATCTATCTATCTATCTATCTATCACTTCCTTTTTCTGTCTATCACTTCCTGGGCTGTGTTCTTCCTTCTTCAGTCCAGTGGACTCGGCTGCTGCCTCTGGGCTTTCCCACCTTTCTCATGCTCTCCCCTTTCAGCTCCCATGGAGAAAAGGGAATCTCTAAGCATGGACCTAGAGAGGAATACAGGTCACTTTGCTCTGTGTTTGGGGCCCCTGTGCTGCAGCCCATGCTGTGGTGGAGGTGGCCAAGCCCTGTCTTTGTGAGTACTACAGTGCCTCTGAAAAACATATCTGGAATGGAGAAGTGAGAGTTCTTCAGTGTCAAATAACCACACTGCAAATTTCCATGTTTTGGTGCAGTCTGTGGGAGCAGCCACAGGGGTGGGATCTCCATGGGGCAATTTTATTTTAGCCTGTGCAGGCACTGGGAGTCCATGTAGCCAGAGGGTGAGGAAGTGAGATTGTGCTGCAGAGAGGGTGAAATCTTGGCAGAACTCCCACCTTCTTCAAAAGGGGTCTGTGTGGTCTGCTGATTAAAATGATTTTAATGCGAATCAACATTAGCCTGTTCCACATTGCATAGAGAAAGGAGGCAGAAAAAAGAGAATGGTTTGACATGGTTCTTTTAGCTTTCTGATTCTCAAATTTTGGTGCAGAGTGAGGCAACTTCTACTAATAGCAAACCTCAGGGTAAAGCCTTTAAAAAATATTCTTGCTAGGTTTTTAGCCAATTAAACTAAACCAGAGAAACCCTGCCCCTACATTCAGCAGTTATGCTTAATGAAGGGTATTTCTCAGGTGTAATTTAATTGTTGATGTCACCCAAAAATTAGAGAGATTAAAAAAATATCAAAATTGATGCAAACCAGTGTAATCTGGAGAGATTAGAGCTGTGAGAGTCTGTGACCTGCAAAAAATCAGAGTGCAAAGCAAACAATGCTCTGCGTTCGAGGAGCACTGATGAACATATGTGGGGATGGGGAGGAAGAGAGGATCAGGCATTACCTGCTGATGCAGACACCCACCAGGCTCGCTCACGTAGTGGTTTGTGCACACACTGACTGGGCTCAATGGTTTTGCTGTCTCAGAGGAAATCTTCATGCTGCCTCTGCCAGAGCTTGGTGGACAAAAACTTGTGGAGGAATGATGCATGGTCAGTGTGAGTGCAAAGAATGTTATATTATCTTCTACTTCTTGTTCTACCTACACCTGAATGTTAATTTTTGCTTTCTCTTCAAGGTAAGCTGCTAAATGCAAATTACCTCTCCACCACCAGAGAAGCTGATAAGGTGATGATAAAAAATATACAGAATAAATGATGCTAAGCACTGCATTATTCTAGAGAGAGCAGGGGAATGCAGAGGGCACTGTAAATATCCTTTATGTACATCCCTATATAATCCCAGTGGTGTAGTGCAGGAGAGGGCACAGAGCCTTGGGGTTCACCCAGGCACTTCTATAAAATAAGATGCAGCAGTGTGTGTTAGAGCTAAGCCATAATTAAACACCCCCAGCTAGTTTAAATGAGACGTGCACATTCAGAAGATAGTTTTTAGCAGATCCTGTCATCATCTGACTGGCAGAGAAAACAAACAACTGTGGCATGCACTTCCAGCACTGTTTGCACAATGAGCATCGAGGGTGCATTGGCTGTGGGTCCACAAGTGTGTAGTGCTTGTGCAGGGATGTCAGAGGGTTTCAAGCTGGTACCTTCCACTCTCCTTTGTGTCCTGGCAGGTGAAACTCACCCCATGCCTTCCCTCCACCAGGGCAGGGGGACAGAGAGCAGCTGGGGCTGTGGTCCAGAGCTCCTTCACTCACCAGCCACATTCCTCCCCTGAGGGGGTTGGCACCTGGCAAAGAGCAGCCAAAGCCTGAAGCCTGCAGCTGCTCTCACTGCCATGGCAAGGATGCTGGAGCTGATGGCTGAGGTGCAACTGCCTGATGGAGCTCAGGGCTTGGCAATTGTGAGTGACAGAGCCAGGGTGTTCTAGAAAGCAACTGAACCAGGGTGTTCTAGAAAGCAGCTGTCCCATCAGCTGGGAGTTCACGCCCCGTGAGTGGGGCTATTAAATTGAAAAGGCAAATGTGTTAACTTGAACCTCCAGGAAGGTGATTTCCTCAAGGCTGAGCCACTGGAGCCCGCTGCAGCCAGACTTCGAATTGTTACAGCAATGACAGGATTTGCACATGGTTACCACCCATCAGGTGTGAAGAAGAAACTTCCAGCTGAAGGAGCAGTTGCATTCCTGCCCAGCTTATCAAAGCTGTTAAATTATCTGTTAAATACTATCTGAGTATCTGATGAGAATGTGCATAAGGCTCTGGAATTCAATTTCAAGCAAAAAACATGGAAAGAAAAGTTTACCTATAGCACTATAAGCTCCTCACTGTAAGACTCAAAATGGCTAAACACCTTGTGGAAGTGCTGGCAGCCTGTTCCAAACATATTGAAGCCTGCCTTTTTGCTCCATCGAGGAATAGGAGACTGTCCCTGTGCACTACTGGGGTGCTGACCTGCTGGGACCTCGCAGAGTTTAGGACAATAGGCTTTGACAGGGTTATGCTCACTATTTTTACAGCCTTGAAGAAATGAGCAGTTCCTCTGTAGGATCATTTTCTTTTCCTCATCCAGTCTTCTGCAGAACCCCTGCAATAAAAAACTGCAGAACGAGAGGCACCCCCTGAAGTCACCTGGCCTCTTGTTCTGCAGCTTTCTGCTGCAGGGACTCTGCAGAAGGTGGGAAGGGGAAAATGCTGGATCTGTCCAGCAGTCAGCTGCCTGATGTGGCAGCAGTACCCTTGGTGCTGGGGGAGCACTGTCCTTGCCTGCGGAGACAGGAGGGAAAAAAGCCTCAGTTCCCAGCGGCAGCGCTGGAGATGCCGGCCAGAGTTAGGACTGGCTTGATGGCTCCTGATGGGAGCAGGACAGGAGCCTGGAGCTGGTTTAACTGTGCCTCTGCCATCGCCATGGTGGGTTCTGTGTGTTCTTGGGGGTGTTGTGAATTAAGGGACAGTGTCAGGATGCCAGGTGGGGTGTTCTGGTGAGCTCATTGCATTGCAGCCCTGTGGCTGCAGGGGATGTGCCTCCCTGCCTTGGAGCTTTGCTTCAATATTTACAGAACACAGTGACACATGTTTAAAAAGCTTCAGCTGCAATGAGCAAGACCAAACACTGCTGTGGGAATGTCACTGTGTTCCTTTTTAGAGACAGTGTGGGGGGCTGGCTGTAGGGCACAGAGCTCTTTTGGCAGGTTTGAAGAGAAGCTGAGCCTGTAGCAATGGATCAGCTTTGCATAGGACAGAGGTGGGAGATATGGGAAGGAAGGGATGCTCAGGTCTGTGGTAGTACTGTGAAACATGAAGCCAAAAGCCAGCTTGAAAGGCTTTGTAGGAGATGTCCCAAAGAAGGCAAAGACCAGTTTGGAATAGAAAGTGAACCAGCTTTGGATCTACCAAGGAGACTTTAGAGATACAGCAGTGCACCCTGACTGGGAATAGCCCTGTCTTGCCCAAGGGGATTATCCAAGGGAACCCTCAGAGCCACCTTGCAATAACTCCTTGGTCCCAGCATAATCATTGTCATGATTATGATTATTCTGTGCTGGGAAAGCTTGATTTTCCTAGGCATTAAACAGACAGATCAGTAAAGGGTGGTGTCAGCTAAACACTTCCAAAAGCTGTTATGGATATTTTAATGTTGCTGTGGAGTTGTTTTCCAGCTTTCTCTAAAAACCAGTTTGGGGTGCATACAGATGCACAGTGTTGAGCTTAGTGTCTCTTCAGAGAGGGAAAGGGACCAGAGCATCACTTTGCTATTCATTTCCAAGGGCAGGATGTACAAACAATATCAATATTTATTAAACAGCTTTGTTTATCCCAGGTTTGTAACAAAGAAAGTGACTTAGATTGTGGTGTTTGTCCTCTTTTCAGTGTCCTATTCCTCACCTGGGTTTGCAAGTTTTTTGTAATGCATGTATTATTTCCCTGTTTTGAAGACAGCTGTATCCCAAATATCTTAAAAAGGGAAAGTGGCATTTGGTTTTTGGTTGCCTCAGTGGTTATATAATTTCTGCTTTTAAGAGTCCCTGTCTGTGATAGACAGCAGCTCTCACTACCCAGGCTTACAACAGAAGCTTTGTTGTCTGATTTTGCCCTTCCACTCTTCCTTCCTTCCCCTAAGCTGCTTTAAATAAACAGGGAAGTTTTAAGTTCAATGAGACCAGTAAATTTACAAAATCTACTCCTGTGAATGGCTTATTTTTTTTCACTTCAGGTTAAATATGATTTCAAGCGACATCAAGAAGAAGAAAAATATTCAAAAACCCCCAAAGCCCACTTACAGCATTGTGAAAGTGCCCAGCCAGCAGTTTCCACAGCAGCAGCTTTGCTGGAGGCTGTTTGCTGTGTCCCTTGCTGATGGGCACATGAAAGTGCAGAGAGGGATTTCTAGACTTCTGCACTACAGAAGTGAGAATTTAGATATTTACTCTTTTTTAAAGATGCAAAAGGTCACTCCCATGCATGGGGACTCTGCCACTGCTTGTTGCATCCTCACACAAGACAAAAACACACTGTGAGGCACAGTGCTGCTGCCTCTGAAAGATCAGGACTGTTACCAGCTGCTCCCTTTAAATTAATTTTCCCAAAGTCAGTCACAACGTGAGCAGAGCGATGATCCTGATGACACTTCCCGAACAATTAGCACCGGGAGCGAGGAGCACCAGAGGACTCATGCCATGTTCTGTGCTGCATGTCTTCGGTATAAATAGCCTGGCTGGAGGATCTTTTGCCCAAAATTATGATGAAAGGGTGATTTTATGTTAATTCAACATGTCAGTTGCGTTTGAAACCAGGGACACCAGAGCTTTCTGCTCTGCTTCGATCGGGAGCAGTGGACTGATTAGACTAAACATGGGGCCACAGGAGGGTTGTTCACAGGGGGCTGGTGGGCACAAGGGCTCGTGGGGTGGGCAGTGTTGGGCAGGTAGCTCCTGTGTACTTCACAAACTGCCTGCTGTGTCCTCATGCTTGAGGAGAGGCCATGCTCTGCAGGTGTGGATGCAACTGGGATAAGGAGCACTCCTTGTGAGTGACCTTGTGATGAGGCACCAAAGGAGACCTCAGGGATGTCCCATCAGGAAAGATCCAGGATGACCCACCAACAAGGTGGGTTGAAAGTGCTCAGCAACAGCCTGGCTCTGGCTGTAACTGCTGACAAACCCAGCAGTGTCTGTGGTTTGCTGAGCTTCATCTCCAGGTGCTTTGCAGGCAGCCACAGTGACCTGCTGCTGGTCCTAGAGGAACTGTGTTTGCAAGAGGACACTTGGCCATCACAGACCTCATTCCTGCACTGCCTTCCACAGGCAGAAGTCTGTGGGAAGGATGTAAAGCCCTTGGGATGGAAAGTACTACTTACAGTGCCAGGAGTTAGCTGAGTCCTTGGCAGAGGTATGGTCCTTACTACATAAGAATTAGCACGCAGCCAAAATGACTCAGACTAAAACTCCTTCAGAAAGTCCCTTAGTGGATGGTTTTACACCCGTTCCCTTTCTGTGTTTGACCGGCTGTGGGCCAGTGGAAGGAGAGAAGAGAAAGTGTGTAAACCAAGGGGAACATCACCATGCCCAAGGCAATGTGCTGAACAAACTTCAGAGCAGGCACTGAGAAAAGTGCCAAAAGTTGCGTGGGCAGAGATCCACAGTGATTTGTGTTAAATAGCTAATGAGCAGTCTGTTGGAGACACCCAGACCCCTCAGCCTTTATCTCATAGAAAGACCAGTTGCAGTGTTGAGGTCAAGTGTCAGGGTCCACCCTAAATGATGGCAGCATGTGAAGTACTTAGAGAAATATCCCAAAGACTGAAGACTGATAGCAAAGCGTGGTGGAAAGGCAGCCCTCACCTGCTTGCGAGGCCTGTGGAGGTTTTGCTTGAGTCACTCTAGTGGGGAGAACATGTATGAATGTGGAAATTGGCTGTGGTGTGTTGGAGCTTAACTCTTCCTATCAATGGGGGCTCCTGGCTCATGTTTTTAAAGCATCTGGTCCCTCCAGCTCATCTTTTCAACTTTAATAAGAGATGTGCATGTGCTTCCCCTTCCCCCCAATGCGTTACATTTTCAGATCAATTTTAAAAGTAACCTCTTTAATATTGAATTATTCCTGATCTCTATTGTCACTTCTAGCTGATTAGTTTAAGGACTGTGCTTGGTTTGTTTAATAACCTCTTGACACTAAACAAACAATCCTGAAAAGGGAACAATTTGCAAAACAGAAGGAAAACAAATAACCTACAAGGGCATCCTCTTCAAAATAGAAAGACTGATTACATTAAAATGGCAAAATAATTCCAGACATTAAAAGAATGTATATAGATATTGGCTTATCTATATTCAAGGAAGATTTGAAAACACCGCAAAGTTAAAGTTTTCATTAGCAGTACAGTGAAATCTCTCAATTAGAATTCCTGAAGCATATTAAATGGTATTTAGTTTCTAACTCAATGCATCATTTTCTGTTAAATAATTGATCGTGGTGCAGAGATTGTGTTTGTGTAGTTTAAGAAAGCGATTAGAGCAAAGAACATTTGGTAGGAAAGTTGCATTGATAACTGCGACACCGCTCCAGCCGCGCTCTGGAGGTGCTCTCACAGCAGGGCTGGCCACTGGGGTGGGCAGCTGCTGGGCCTGAAGGCACCTGGGGCAATAAAAGCTGGACTGGAGCACAAGAAACTCGTCTTGAACACAGTGAGGAGAGCCTGGTGCTTTCAGGGACCCAAACTGTCCAGGGATGAGATGCAGATGGGAGGAGGGAGAAGCCCTCATCCCAAAACCACAGCGATGAACGGAGCAGAGGGTAAAAGAGATGCTCAAAACTCCAGAGATGCTGAGAGAAGACCTAGTAAGGAGCAATAGGAGTCCTGGCAAAGGCCAGGTGTAATGAGGTTAGCCTGGAGGACAAAATCATCACTAGGCTCTGGCACCTCTGTGACCAGCGCCTGAACCTCAGGGTTGTTATTTCTCTATGTGACATTAATCTACCCTCTGCCCACTTGGTGCCTGCAGTAAAAGAATACTGTGATGTTGTACCTCTCTGTTGCCACAACACAAAAGACTCTGTCTTCAGAGGTGTGCACTTAAATAACATTTGAAATGCTTATTTCAGCCTATCCCTCAGCTGTGTTTGGATGAGGAAGGGTTTAGTCTTCCTTTGTGGCTCTGCCATGACTGGCATGGTGCAATTGCATTGCATGCACCAGAACATGGAAGGTTCTGGTGGAATTCCCACTTGTCTGAGGTTAAACCCAAGGTTTCTGTTGTGCCTTTTATGTGGACAGGTCTCCTTGGAAACTTGCTGCCTAGGTGAGCAAAGGCATCTTCTGGGTTGCCCAAACACCACCCAGTTCTTCAGGGCTTCACCCCATTTTACGAGGTATTTAAGCTGATTGAATGGCACAACACAAAGCCCATAATGTCTAACCACCAAGACTTTGGGCAGCTTCTCCCCCCGCTCAAGTTTTTAATTTTGATTTGCTGATATTCTTTAATGAGATGCAATTACAGTTTCAGTGTAGTAGGTAGGAGGCTTTATATTTGTACCGGTTTGTAGTAAAGACATAATTACTGTGTTTATGAATCAAATCCCTTTATGTATCATAAATACTTATTAAAACAGCCACTGGCAATTTTACCTCAACATGTTTCTTCATGAAGTAGGATTTATTGCCTATATAAAAATGCCAGTCTTCCCTGGATCTCCCTGCCCTGCAATTGTTTGGCTTGCAGAATGCCCGTGTCTGGTTCAGAGTGGTTCAGAAGGTGAGACACCCTGCAGAGCCCTTAAATAGCCGTGTGCGTGCGTGCACAGCTCGCGTGCCCTCAAGACACCTTTGGGATTACTGCTTGTGCTCCAGCCTTATCTCCTGTCTGTCTTGCTCAGCGTGCTGGGAGCAGACTGTAGATGTCATCTTCACCTCAGCCAAGTGTGGGGCTGACTTGGCTGTAGCCTCTGCTGTACCACCTCAGCCATGGCAGAAGCGTTTGCCCAGTTTATTCTGTGCACTGGGCAGGGACAAGTGGATTGGTGCTTCAGAGAAAATGTCTCCATAAGTCTTTAAATTATTCAGTTTTGTGCAAAAAGGTGGGTTTCATGCAACTGAAGAAAGTTTCCATTCAAACACAATTATTTTCAAATTCAAGTGTTTCACATTCTCCTTAACCTCTGACTGGTTAAGTGGAGTGTCTGCCCCATCTTTGGGGGGGGAAAATACCTGGGGTGGGAGATGGGAACACAGAGAGCAGGAATCTGGGAAAGACTTGAACATGGTGAGTTGTTTGACACTTCAGAGGCTGCTGTCAGAAGGAAGATTTGACTCATGGACTATTCAAACTAGGGAAAGGCAGCTTTGATTTCTGTAGACAAAGGTTCAGAGTCCCAAACAGTTTAAAAGGAAGGCTGGTAAGGCAAATTCTGCAAGGTGTTGCCAGGAAGTTCGTGCCAGATTAATCTGATTTGTGTCTCCTTGGCTAAGTTAACAAGCACCCTCAACACAAGAGCAGTAAATCTCCTCCCTGAAAATGTAGTCTTGAGAAAGTACTTTGCAAGAAGTCATTGGTGAAACTAGAAAAGTTGTTTCTCAACAGATGAACAAATAAAGTTGATAGGGAATTCATTTACAGGCAGAGAGCAGCAAGCAAGGAACTTAATAAACATTTCTCTCAAAGGTAGGTCTTGGGACAGATTTTCTTTAAGGACATAAGGACATTTCTTTAATGGCCCTAAAAGACAACATTTTATTTATTTCATTAGCCATTGAGACACTTTCAGGAGATCTGGTCAGTGGAGAGCAGAATCACAGAGGGTTTTTTTGTTTTGTTTTGTTTTGTTTGGTTTGGGTTTTTTTTTGTTTTTTTTTCTGAGAAGCAGTAGAAATTGAATGAAATGTTGTGAGAAGTGCAAAATCCTACGTTTGTGCACTGGAGACCATGCTGGGAGCTTGTGGCACACACTGGGGACTGGGAGCTAGTGAGGACAGCCACCCTCTTTGGTCCAGTTATCAAAAAGGCAGCAGGGTAACCTAAGGATGGCACAGACTTTCCCCAGATACAATAAAATGAGATATAATTACCAGCACACAAGGTCTGTACAAGTCCTTGCCTGGAATACTGCATATGTGGGTCACACATCCTCAAGAAAGATGAATTTACCCTGGAATTCAGAGAAAGACTGATAGAAAGAGAGCAGAGGGGAGAGCTTATCCTGCAGAGGAGGCTGGGAGTGCTCAGTGAGCAGGGACAGGAGTTCTTGTCTTTGGGTGCTCTCTCTGACAAAGACACGGGGGTGCAGAAGGAACTGAGTTAGAGGACAAAGCTGGGTAAGAAAAAAGATGGATATAACATCATACAACTATACATGAAGAATGAGGAGGGGATCCCTACCAGCAAAAGAGCTGGGTCAGCTCCTGAAAGGACATGAGGAAGGGCACAAAGAGCTCCTGGCTTACCACAGACACATCTAATAGCAGGGGACAGTAATCCTGGTATCCCTTTGGTCATCAAGTCACTCTTAATGAGCCCCTTTATGCTCAGTCCTTCAGAGCCAACACATGCAATTTAGGCACACTGTGAAGGTCCTAACGTGCCTGCCCTAATTTATCCGATGGCTGGTATTCCTTTTTCATCAATAAGGAATAATGACACAATGAGGCCCTGTAGTTGGATCATTAATTAGAAGAGTTTTCACCTTTCAATTAACAAAAGCCAAACAAAAGCCTCCTGGATCCTTTTGCTGCAGTCCCGGGGGAAGGGAAAGGCAATCACCCCACACAGGTAGGGCAGCAGGGGAGTTTCATTGAGCAACAAGAGGTGCCGTCTCCGGAGCTGATTGATTGGCCCAGGAAGCTCGTTTAACCTGATATCTATCTTCAAGACTAATCAGGCGTGATGAATAAAAAAGAAGGCGTCAAGCTCCTTAGTAAGAGAAGGCTGGCGGCTGATAAACAGATAATTACACAAAGCAAAGCTGTCACAACAATAAATGTGCTTTGGCAAGAAGTGACCTCACGATGTGGGAAGCTCAGAAGAGTTGAAACCTCACCATCATCCGGGAGTGAGGGGAATGGAGGCAGATTTACCGCGTGGCAAATGGCGCTGGCGTTTGTCACAGGAGATGTGCAGAATCTCTGGACACTGCTTTGGCAAGCCCCAGTGCAGCCGGTCGGTGGTAGTTGCTCAGTCATCTGATTTGCAGTTTGTTTTTTTCTGGTTTGGGGGGAAGGGACCTTGAAGATCTCATTCCAATCTCCCTTTCACGGGCAGAGATGCCACCTGATAGATCATATTGCTCAGGGCCCTCCAACTTGGCCTTGAACACTTGCAGGCATGGGGCCTCCAAACCTCCTCTGGGAAACTTGTTCCTGGGCCTCAGCACCCTCACACTGAAAATTTCTTCCTCGTATTTAATTGAAAACTTCCTCCCCTTGACCTAACACCGTCTGCCTGTGTAAAAGCTGCTCTCCCTTTCTATAACTTCTTTCTTCCAGCTCCCTTTAGGTACTGGAAGGTGTTCTAAGGTCTGCCTGCTTCTGCAGGCTGAACACGCCAGCTCTCTCAGCCAGTCTCTGCAGCAGAGGTGGTGCAGCCCACTGGGCATCCCCATGGCCTCCCCCGGCTTCAGTCCAACAGATCCATGTCTTTCCTGGGCTCAGGACCAGACCTGGATGCAGTGCTCAGGGTGCATGTCTCGTGGGACCCAGCAAAGCCTGGAGTCATCGGACAGACCGGGCCGGGACAGCTGCAGAGAGCAGAGCTGCCTTGCACCTCTCCCGGGAGCTGCCACACTCCTGCTTTCACCTCGTGCTCTATCTCGGGAGCACGGGAAATCCTCGGGGCCTCAGTGGGTGTCCATTGGGCATCCTTCGGAAAAACGCGAGCCAGGGCCGGCAGAGGCTGCTGGAGCTGCTGGCCGAGGGGCTGCCTCAGGTTTCCGGAGCCGGGCTCTCTGCAGGGGACAGGCCCGGCCTAGGGGAGCTCCAGCCCAAGGTACCGAGGGGAGCCGGGCAGTGCTGGGAGCCGCACCCAGCCGAGCTGTCCGCTGCCCTCCTCTCTCCACAGGGTGGCAATGCTGCCTTCGGCTCCGGAGCCCGGCCCGCCGAGCCCGTCGGAGGCTCCCCGGGGCCCGGCCCGCCGAGCCCGTCGGAGGCTCCCCGGAGCCCGGCCCGCCGCCGCTCACAGCGCCCGCGGAGCCGCCGCGGCCCGACCGGGGTTCCCTGCGCGCTCCCCGCCCTGGGGACAGCGACACGGGGACAAGAGGTGCTGCTGGCCGAGCCTGGCACCTGTGCTGCCTTTTCAGCATCATGGGGTGCTCCTCGCCCGTATCTGCACCTTTTGGTCCCGTTCCTGGCCGTGCTCCCCTCTCTCAGTGCCCATCTCCCCGGGGTTCCAGCAGCACACGCCGGGTGGAAGATGTCCATAGCTGAGATGTCTCTGGGGAGGTCCAAGACCTGTGCAAAACCCTCATCACACACTTGGAGGGCAGCAAGATACTGGTGTTTAATTGGGATTTGTAAGTACGTGTGTGGCTCTAATTCCAGAGCCTGCAGAAGCTGCCGAGTGGCAACAGAATGAGCTGCTGAATAGCAGGCATTAAGTAGATGAATATTAAAATTGCAATGTAAAGGCAAGCACTGGAAAGGCAGGTTCTACGGAGAGGAGCAGCTCGGGGAAAGAATTGAAATGAATTCCTCTGAAGCAGCTGCAACTATTTGTTTATTACAAACCACATATCTCCACACACATGAGAGGATGATGTGGCCAGGCACAAGCTCACACCACTCCGATGGCCGAAGGTGAAGCCCTAAGAGAGGCAGAAGCTCTTTGTGAACTGAGCAGAGCACTCTCCCCTGATGAACAGCTGGAGCCCATGCCAGTGAGCAGGGCTGGGACCCCACAGTGCTCCCGTCCTTATGACTTGGGAGCAGCTGTGCCCTGGGAAGGCATCCCCCAGGGTGCTCTTTTTTATAACTGGGTATTTGCAATGTGCCAGCCCAAACAGCAGAGGCAGGTGTTGTATTTTAAGGCATGCAGGAGGCTGAGTAAGTGGTGTACATAATTGTTCTCAAGATTGAAGTAAAAATTCAACTCCATCTCCATTTCTGCCACAACAGGAGAGCCGAGATATGTCCTCTAACGATGTCATGTGTCAGAATTTCTTAATGACACTTTCCCCTCTGATTTCTGTTTAATTTGCCCCCTCTCCTTCTGAAGATCACTCTCTTTTTACATCCCTCTAAATAAAGAGCGTTTAGTTAGCGGGGAAGAAAAGGTTGCCATTGAAGAACTAAGAAAAGCACTGGATTAATTCTCTGCCTGCAGCTAAACTGAGAGTTCATCTCCTAATAGGCCATTTCAAAGCAGTTAGATTTACTCTTTTAGACTAACCATACTGTCTGAACAATATTTTATGCCTGTGTTAAAATATAATAGGCTAGAGAGACAACTCAAATGTCAAGAGTAGATAGTGCTGTCAAAGTAATTTGTCTTGGGTAATAGATAGAGTGACATGACTTTGAAACATTCTGAGAAAGAAATCATTGTACATTCGAATGGATTGTTTCTGTCCCTTTAAAAAAGCCAAGACTGCATTATTTAAGTCATGTCTATCAGGAAATCTTTATTTTCTGTGAAAATAACATTGGTATTTCCAGTGGTGGGGACATGGCACAATGGGACTTTGCAGTGTTTGACAGGGGAATTAGGCAATGCCAGCACGGTGCTCCCAGAGCATCCTCAGACCACCCCTCATGGAACCTTGGATACTTGGGGGAGCTTGGGAGTGGGTTAAAAAATTAAACCCAGTGCTCAGGGAGGCAGCAACAGTGCAACTGAGTTTAGGGGAAATGCCATTCAGCCAAGGTGTTTCGAGGTCCCCTAAAGTTTTTCTTCTCCAGCATTAACCATTTAGATCAAAAATGCTAATAAAATGCAAGGGTAATTGTCACAGGTCCCCCCGTGGCAGAAATGTTATTCTTACTGCTTATAGATTTTTAAAGCTTTCATCAGCTTCCTCATGGGCAGTCAGTGAATGCATTTATACTTGAGGGATGTGGACGACCTGTTATCTAGTCTTGTCATTTGTCCAAATGTTCTGGAAGAAAAGAACAACTTAGTTCTTTGCTAAGAAAGTCTGTGTGAGGACTTAGAAAAAGTCAGAAAAGTCTTAAGAGAATTCATTGTCTTGTGTTAAAAAGATGAAAAGGAAGTTGGTAGGGTCTTATTTAGCAGAATACAGACTAAGTAAGATTTTCAGTGTTTATTTAGTCCCTTCACACCACTGTGCCAGGTAAAAGAATGATTGAGAAAGGAGCTAAGAACATTTATGCTCCCTTTAAAGTCTATTTCCACTGCAGGAATAAATATAACCAGTTAGAACAGCTGACAATCACCTTGTTTGGCATCTTCCCCAGGACTTCAGTGTGCTCTCTTGGGTTCATGCTGAGCTGTCTCAAGGCTGAGGGGGTTCTGCTGGGGCAAGTGTAGGGTCAGGGTATTATCCATCCATGGGGTTGGGGATTGCCCTGGGAACAGAGTCTGGGGCCACCTCAGTCATGCCCAGGATGGGAAACCTCTTTAAAGGCACATCAACCCCTGGAGGTCATAACAAAATAATCACACGATGTGTAAACACTTCCTTCACCAGGAAAAGAGGCATCTCATTTGGAAATGGGCCAATACAAACCCAGTGTTGAATGTTACAGAAAAGCACTTGTCATTGCAACTCTGCCTGATGGTGTTTGGATGGGGACCAGCTTCCCCAGGCAGGGAGGGAAGAGGTCCCCTCCGGTGGTGCCTGCCCCTTGGCAAAGTGTTTGCCAAGCATCCAACACTAACAGCACATTTAATTCCCCACCTCCCACACACACAGGTGTAAATGACCACCAAAAACCGTGGGGCTGTAGCAATAAATGGTCCAATTTGAAGGTTTCCCAGGAACTTTCCATAGCAAAGTAGACAAACAGTGGTAACATCCTTGTTTTATGGAGGAGCAGACCGAAGCCTGGAGAAATACTTGCCCTGTTGGATACAGAGGCAGTCTGTGGAAACAGGGTGTAGGTGTAGCTATGGAGTCTCACATTTTAGTGACAGCACTGACACTTGTGGGCAAAATGTCCCTTTTCAATTGCTATTTTACTGTCACTTGCAGTCATTTCTATTCAAGGCATGTTATTAGCAAATCTTTGGGGAGCCCCCTGAGATTTTTGGTTGATAACTAAAAGAAAGTCCTTTATGTTCATAATGATAAAACAAAGCATCAAGTCATTTGAGTTGATTTTACCCAAGACATTTCCTGAATTATTGCTCTTTCACAGCTGTCATGGGCTTGGAGCTTTCAGAAGCCCATTTTGTTTCTGCTCGTAGCCCTTTCATCGTCAAAGGCTGGTGCTGCACCCCTGGGTTTGCTTGTGCAGCTCAAAGAGGAGAGAGCTCCTCAAAGTTAAACAAAAATTCCTCACGGTTAATGAACTTGTCTAATTTTATGCAGAAAATGCTAGCATCTCTCCTTTTAAAACTCACTCCAAATTCCAGGTTGATACCAATGGGGATAGTTTAAAAAGCATCTCAGACTTGGATGCAACTCCCTTTGACTTTCAGCCAGACCTATACACTCTTACACATTTTCAGGAGGGGAATATTTTCAGCTGTCAAAGTCTTTTAGGCAGCATCACAAACCCACCTGGCTTCTCTTCAGCACTGTGGCCAGCCAGGAAAAATCAATAGCCCTCTACTTAGCTGTGTAAATCCAATTTACTGTAATTACCCGTGTAAGAAAAAGATACTGCTCTGCTTTAAGGTTCTCCAAAGTTGCTTTATGATCTTCCTGCAGTATTTTATCAATGTTGCACTGTTTTCCCCCCCCACACCTTGAGCAGTGAGTGAATAAGAAACTAAAAAACCCAGCAAATAGCCCATATACAAAAAGACAAATAACATCCCTAAAATGATTAAATTTGTTTGCAGGTGACTGTGTAGAAATGCTCTTGCCTGGTCTGAAATCAAGTTGACCTAAATTATACAGTATAGATTATTGCATTTAGAATAATAATGGTGTGCTGGATATAGTGGAGTGATTTTAAACCAAGGGCGTACAGCCTTTGCTGAGATCCAGATGGTTTCTTAATCTGATTTATGATGCAAAATTTAGGTCAGGTGGATTGATTCCTAATAGAGATATAATGAATCAAAATTTCTAGAATGGCTTTATTTTGCACAGAGGTGTCAACATGCTGTACTTCTCTATTTGTGCACTTGGCGTGTAATGATTCTCTTGCAAAAATCATAATCCATCAAGTCTTCCATTCAGGAATATCAATCAGTGCCAAGAACAAGACTATTTTAGCCAGGAGTTCTCAGTCATTTTGTTTTCCTCTTCATGAACCCATAAGGTGCTGTGATATTTAAATTGTGTTTTGACATGTAATCATTAAATGTTTGAAAATGTCTCATTCTGTTTTTGTTGCCTCATCCATTTGTTTACACTGAGTCCTTGTTTTGCCATTGTTCCTGGGGTTTTTAGCATACAATAGCCATATTGTTGCCTTTAATAGCTGCAGGCAGACCCATCTCAGTTTTCTGAAAAGAAATTTGGTTTCAGTATTAGAAGGCTAAAATTAAAATTAATTATATATCAGTCCCTGCTTTAACAGAAATTAAACCATTCCAAACCTTTCTCTTAACATACCTATCTTTCACATAACAAGCCAACATCAAGATAATCATCATAAAACTTGTGATGTAAACATGAATATAGATCTGTGGGATCTTCTTGCTGAGATTTATGTCCTATGTGTTTTCCTCTGTTATGCTTTTTTTTGGGGGGGCAGAGTGAAAGCAAAGTTACGTGTTTGGGCCACTGTAATTTCGAACCTTCTGACAGTGTTTATCTGTTGGGCAGCTTTCTGGCTCCATGTGAGCATCTGATACCAGGGTTTGGCTTGGAAATACAGCAAATCCCTTACACTCAATAGCAGTTCTGGGCAGGGCTGGGTGTGATGAGCTGTAGTTGTATACTATAAGTAGATGTACAGGCATGGCTTTATTTATTATGGTTGGAATTAATTGCTCTAAACAATAACAGATACTTTCTATTTTTGCTGAAACAATGTGAAATGTTTAAGCCAAGACAACAGCCTGGTGCAGCAAGGAGCTATGGAGTCACCCATGGAGAAGCAAAGCCTTCCCTAAAGAGCAGCACTAAGCATCCACATTATTTTTTTATTTGGTCATTGAGTTATGAAAATCAATTTAAAAGAAGATTAAGGTGGAGACCTCTAGCAAGCATGTTGAACTGGGGCCTGGAAATGGCACTAACACTTACTGTGCTCCTGACAGTGTGCTGGTGTTAAAAAAAACCCCACTAGTGGTATGGCAGAGGTTGTTCACATGCTGGTTTCAGCCAAAATTCAGCTCAGTGGTGTGATCACTAATGTCCTGCTTCAGCCTCCACAGGCTACTGCCATCAGCCTCTTCCCTGAAGCATCCTCTGGCATTACACAGATGGTCAGGGACTAAGTGAGGGCTGGAGGTGATCTTCATATCTCTTTTCCCTGCATGAGAAAATTGCTGTTTGCAGAATGATTGGAGACCCTGGGGTACAGGAGAGCCCTGTCTCCATTTCCCTGTGTGGAGTCGTTGATGGAAGTGCAGCTTTCCCCACTGTACCCTGCCATTTAAACAGGCTGGAAACAATGGGCTGCAGTACTAAATGCTATTTGCCACGCTGGGAAATGGCAGATATGGGTGGCTTCTAAACTGTTCCTATTTTTATTGCAACCCCCCACACAAATCAAACTGCCCAGCCTTGCAAACAAACTCAGACCTATCCCCCTCCAACACGTGGCAGGCTGAGATGCTGCTCGCCTCCAGCATTCCTGCAGATCATAGGTGTTTTTTTCCCCCCCATCTCTTATAATTCTGGTGTGCAACTGAGAAAATGATACCTCATTTCTTCCTTGGTGTAAATTGATGCAGCTGCCTTGGAGTTGGAGGGGCTGTGCCAGATTGTACCAGCCGCGAGCTTGGCCGGGAGCCAGCGCTTGGCACAAACTTGCTGAAAGCTGTGTACAAACAAGGCTTGTCACTATGTATGTTATTGCCCTTTTGTTTAGGATATAAATATGTCCCATATATGCCAGCAAGCCTCTCATTTGCTATTTCAATGGAGAATCCTGTAAAACAGCTGTCATGCTGTCTCCTGTCAAATCAGTTACAGATGCATGTGTCCTTCCCCATAATAAACAGGTATGAAATTGTCTTTATGCACTGCGCCAGCCCTTGTCACCAGGAATGCAAACGAGGGAAGCTTGGAAAAAAGAATAGCCCTGAAACCTGGTGCTCTGATGGAGCACCATGAAAGTTACTTAGACCTCTTCAAAGAGACTTACAAGCAGAAAATTTTGGGGCGTGAAGTAATGAACTAATGCCGATGAATGTAGAAAATTGAGGTGAAGTCCTTGCTAGTCCACAAGGTTGCCTTTCTGTACTAGTTGTAGGTGCACAGTGACAAAGCAGCCCTTGTCCTGGCCCAGGCTGGAGTGGAGCACTGGGGAATTCTCCTTCCTGCCTCCATCAAGATGCAGCATGCTTTGAGAGTAACTGCCTGTGCAAGAATGTTCCACTCTATAGAGGAAGGAAAGGGGATGGGCAGGATTTCAGCAATATTATGTATTTTATGACTCCTGGACCCATTACATATGTTGTTATTGTGAGAGGTGGCTGCTAATTTTTGACTGTTTTTGTCACTGGGTGACTTTGTGTGAGAACAGGCCACCAGACCTCCAGCTCTGAGGAACATCAAGTATGTTGGTATTCAAGGGATCCAAAACATGTTGGGGTCCTTGACAGAAAATTGTGCCCCACCCTGTCCTTGGCACAGGCCAGCATCACTTTGGGAAGACCTGAGCAAGCCTGGGTCATGTGTCTGAGTGCCCAACTGTTCCCTCACCAGAGTTTGATAAAAAATCCCAATGTGACACATGTCAAAAGCCACTCAAGCATTCTCTTGCTCTTACACTCAGTGCTACCCATGGGAGAGTTGGTCTTCAACATGAATGGGAAATTAAGCTCAGTTTATAATTTCTGAACCCTTTTGCCTCTCCACTTAAATCCTACCTTTTACACCAAGTGTTTTGTGGCAAACCTTCTGTTTTTGATGAAGTGCTTCTTTCCCAGCGGCTGACATTGGTCCTTCACATGAATGAAGTGTCAGACTGTGAAAATCTCCCATGCACAAATAGAGCTAATGAGGCAGATTTGCGGAGATGGGGATCTGGCCATACATTTTATTCACGTTTTCTTAGGCCATGTCTCTGAGGTGGATAATCATGAAGCTGACAGCACCAAATAAATTGCCTATTAGCTATTAGTATCTTGTTTCATGCAATAACAGTCAAATCTGCTTACATCTGACAGCAGTGTGTGAAGGTTTGGGAAGTTTGGGGTATCCATCAGGGATAATTTTTTGAAAGAATCAGTAGGTCAAAAATAAGTAGTTGGGGTCACACACTGACAGCTGGGGTGAGGAGCCTCTCAAGACAAGGCTTCAATGCTGACGTTGTTCTTCACAATGAGCATGAGGAGAGCAATGTCTTACAGCTTGGAGATTCTGCAGCTGATGAATTACCCATCTCCTCCCCACTTCAGCAATGTGCTGTTAAAATCAAAAGACTCTTATGAAATTGTGTTTGCACCTGAGCCAAGGATGTTGAAACTGTGATCTACTACCAGGACCATTGGTCATACAGCAATTAGTGAAGTGCTCCTGGGCATGGCTTACCACATGCAAGTCAAACCTCTGAGACAGGATTTTGAACAGGGATGCTGAAAACACAAGTCCAAGGAGAAGCCAGAGCAAGAATGACTGTTCTGGAGAGTATTTCTAGGATTTGTTACAGGAAAAAATAGGTTTGAAGACATTTTATTGTGGACTGAAATGTTACTGGGAATCATAGGGTCACAGAATGGTTTGGGTTGGAAGGGACCTTCAGGATCATCTAGTTCCAAGCCCCCTGCCCTGGGCAAGGACATTTTCCACTAGACCAGGTTGTTCAAAAACCCATCCAACCTTGCCTTGAACATTTTCAGGGATGGGACATCCCCAGCTTCTCTGGGAAATATGATTCAGAGCCTCACCACCGTCACAGAGAAGAATTTCTCCCTGATATCTAACCTAAACCTGCCCCCTTTCAGTTTACAGCCATTCCCCCCAGTCCTATCACTACAAGGCCTTATGAAGACCCCCCTCACAAGTTTTCTTGTAGCCTGTTTAGGTACTGAAAGTTGCTCTAAGTTCTCCCTTAAACCTTCTCTTCTGCAGGCTGAACAGCCCCAACTCTTTAAGCCTATCTCCATAGCAGAGATGCTCCAGCTCTCTGAGCATTTTTGGGGTCTCTCTGGACTCACTCCAGCAGGTCCACATCCCTTCTGTGCTGAACAAGAGGTGTTTTATTTTGGATTCCAGCGAATGATGGTTCTAAAGAAGTTGTTACAACTCTTTAGAGAGGTGTATGGTGGGTTAGATGTGGCCTCACAAAGTGAGTAGGTGATTGTTGATTTATTGGTGTGGCTGACCAGAAGGGCACTGGTTGCTGAACAGACCAGAGGCTTAAGCTGTACAGGGAGGAGAAAATACTGTGCCTGCATTTTTGACATTCCTAGTGGATGTCTGGTTGCCAGCTCAAGCCCTTTGCATCCAGGCTGTGTCTGTACCCTGTATGCAGTTTCTGTGCAGCAGCTACAAGCAACCACCTCTCCATCACCCTCTGGTGTTACATTATTCCTCCAGCTTCCTCAGCATCCACCTTTCCTCCTCACCCAACAAATGCAGCTTGATGAGCCACCATGGAGTTTCCTTTTTCAGGTGTTGGTGGCCATCTCTTGCCCTCTGTAAATCTCCCTGTTCCTTCTTCAGGTTCTTCAGCACCTCCTTCTTCAGATGGTCCCACTCCAAAATCACTCGATGGTGACCCAATGTCGTGGAATCATTGAATCATTAAATTGGAAAAGACCTCTCAATCACCAAGTCCACCCACTAACCTCACCCTGCCATCACTGAGTGCTGGGTGCTTCAGCTTTGCTCTCACCCTGCTTGTCTGCAGCTGTCTCTGCTCTTGTGCTGGAAATCTCTTTTTAGCCAGTGCTTGCTGAGAGTCTGGCATGGGAGGCTCCTCATTTCTGAGCTAAAACTAACACATCAAACTACAGCTTTGATTGCAAGTGTAAAAATACCCCTCCTCTGCCCCAAGAGCAAAGGCTTGGTCTGCACGTTTCCCAGCAGGTGAAAGGGGGTAAAATAATCCTTTTTTTGCGCAATTTGGGGTGTGTGAGTGCAGGAGAGGAGCTGCTGAGCACCAAGATATCCCTCCTGGTGCTGCCAGGTTTGCTCTCAGGCTTGGGAAGCTCCAGCAGGGCAGGTCTACACCTGCACCTCACCCCCAGAGTGAGCAGAGGGGATTTAATCCATCACTGGCTGGGCTGAGGAAAGAAGAGGAATTCAGGGAAGGAATCAGAAGGCAAAATAGCTCCCAAAACATGTTTTGGATATTTTCAGGAGTTTGATGCTCCTTTAAGAGTATTTTCATTTTGTGCAGACTGCTAGGTTAGGATAATTAGCTAATTAGCTAAACGTAATGTCTAAGCCTTTTTTTCATCTTTATGCCAACTTTATTTTTAAACTGACTCCCCTCTAGCCAAAAATCCAGCTGTTTATCAAAATCATGTTGTGATTAGTCTTGGTCCTCATTGTAATCAAGAACAAAAATCCCCTTCATTACACTGTGGCCAAGGTTTCTGCTAAGAGGATTTCGGTCAAAGTTTTTTCAAATTGCACATTTAAATAAACATGAGTTTTTATTTTAAAAAGCAATTTGGGCAAAAAGTAATCCTATTTAAAATATTATTTCTGTAGATGTACCATTTACAAAACCCCTTGTGAAAGGATCATTCTTGATTTTAAAAAAATAAAATCATTCTGATTTGAACAAAAGAGCCTGGAGAGAAACTGGAATTTTACTGCTGATGTTTTATATAAAAACAAAGACTTGCCCTCACCAAATGCTTCCAAACTTAAACAAAGCAAGCTCAAAATTCAGCACAAAAATAGGTTTTTGCTCCTGTTTGTTTTGACTCTCTTTCTGGTTGATTTATTACCCTCGGCACCCCGCAGCACCATCTGAGCAGTCTTTCATTACTCTCCTCTTTTCTTTCGGACATGATGAAACTTTCTGGCTCCTTGCTGTCCTCCCAGCAGTGATGAACATGGAGCAGGCTCAGCTCTGCTGCCAAACACCCACCTTCAGCGCTTGTGCTTGCTCTCATCCTGCTTCTGCCAGCACTTTGGGTTGCACTGCTGTGTGCCTGGGAGGATGGGAGATGGCCAGGAGGGAAAAAAAATAATGAAAGGCAATAAAGAAAGTCAATTAAACAATTAAAAATTAGTCCATGCACCAGGTCTTTCCTTCTGCTTACACACCAGTTTATTAAACCAAAAAAAAAGAAAAAAGGAAAAAGAGAGGGCTTCTAGGTGCAGTGGCCACTGAAGCATGGAGTTGTTTGGGTCCTGGGTGAGCCCAGCCTGCTTTTAATCATGTCTCTATGTTGTATTCACTCCAGCTGGTGATTTCCACCTTCATTTTTCACCTCTCACCCAGGAGCTGAAGTCCAAAGCAGTCCATTGTGTCATTCTGAAACACCAAACCCCATGGTTTTTGTTTTTTTGTCCAGCTTCATGGTGATTGTTTTGTCCCACCTTGTCAGTTCAAGGCTGCTGGATCTGGCACCAGGGTGACCTTCTGCAGCACCAGAGGTGTGCCCACACAGGGCAGATGTGTTTGCTGAGCCTTGGGGGTGAGCTCTGGGTGGGGGACAGCTGGGGGTGGCAGCACCTACTGCCAATTACCACGTGTGGAAAATGAGCAATACCCGCTCAGGCATATTTGTGTAAGCACACTCCTGATGTCTGGATGGGTCCTTCATGAGACAGCCACGGGTGTTCCAGCCTGGAAGTGCCACAGGTCATGAAATCCAAGGCCTTTCCCAGGTTTTCCTTTGTGGCAGCCTGGTTTTGCCAATGGCTCAGTACAGTTGATTCTCCCATTAATGGGGCTGTAATTAGGCAGGGCTAGTTGGGAAATGCTTTTTCCAGTCCATCAAACATACTGAGATCTTCAGCATTGCCCCATCCAGCAGTGGCTTAAACAGGGGAGGTTACAAATTTGGTTTAATTTGCATTTTTGGGGGTGTTTAAAAAAAATTTATGGTGGCAGTTTCACCTCAGACACCAGAAAATGCCCATAGCTGTGATGTCTGCCAAAGGAGACACAGAGGAGTGGCTGCAGAGAGGATTCTGCAGCAAAACCCTCATCATAGGCTGAGTCACCATGAGGTGCTGAGACACTGGCAAAGAGAGCAGCTAATCCAAAAAGCCTGGAAACGTGAGCTAAGCAGACTGCACAGGTTCAGAAACCACAGATTAAAAATCTCTCTCCCAGAAGAACATTCCCCCTGTTTGTGTTTTCTGGAAGGAGGATGACATCTAACCATCTGATTTTGGAAAGCTTTGTTTTGGCAATATGAGGTCTCATTTCCACCATCTGCAGCCAGCATTTGAATATGTCAATTATAGGGTACAAATTAAATTAGTGTTGTGAAGTTCAAAGGCATGTATTGGCTATTGCATCATTTAATACTGAGATCCTACAAGTGATTCAGATAACTGAGTGCATGCAAAGGCTGTGTTTTTGTAGCCTGTAGTGACCCAACCAGCCCTTTTTCTAATCCAGCCCAGTGTCACTGAAATTATGAGTGTGTGTGGGTTGAAATAATTAAAACCCACATGAAACCGACAAACTTTTAACTGCAACCCCAACTTCACGGTTCTACTGATTCCAGTGAGATCAACAGTGTCATTCATCCATCAGCAGAGACTCAGAGAAGGGTAAGGGATGACCAAGGGCATGCAGGAGTTTCCAAATGACAAACACTAAACAGACTGGGACTTTTCCTCTTGGGAAATAAATGACTCTGAGGGAGATGAGCTAGAAGCTGTGATATCTTGAAGGTGATGGATGGAGTGACCAGGGGATTATTCACCGTGTTGTTGAACACAAGTATTCACTGGCAAGCAGTGGGTTCAAAGGAAACACAAAAAATGCTTCCTAGTGCTTCCTCACCTGATACCCAATTACAGCAAGCCCCCTGTCTGCCTCCATGGAAACTTTCATGCCTCAAGTGGTCAGTCAAGTATTTTTTCTGTTGTTTTCAGAGTGAGTAGAAGGAGCTGCTCTGTATCAGTAGAGGTTGACAAGGACACATTGCATAATGGGTACTTAAAAATATTTAAGCCACCAAAATCTTCATCTTCTGGCTGTGCCCCCCACTAATCTGTAAGCCCAAAAAGAAGGTGGGCAGCTCTAGCACACCAGAAAGCAGCAACACCTGGGACCTTTCACTGTCTCACTTGCCAGTCTGGAGCAATCAGTCAACTGCTTAATAAGCAAAACACTGGGAACCTTTGGAGGTATTTTTCTTCGTTGTTATGAAAAGGTGACACACACAGCTAAGCAGCACTGACTGCCTTTGTGCTGCTTTATATGAATGCACATAACCACCTGCGACCTGCCAGCCCCTCGTTTGTCAATGGGGAGCAATCATTCAGCCACTTAGCAATTGCCAGCAGAAAGGCTCTGAAGCTTTCCAACTGAAAATTAAAGAACAGCACTTTGGTGAGTGATTGCAATCCCCTGACAAATCATCCTGGAATCTTAAAAAAAAAGCTGTGAATTTTTGTATATATCTGTAAATAATTGTCGGTTGGTTTCTTCCATTTCTCAGCAAGCCGGGTTAATTCTTTAATTAATGGTCATTAGGGATTTAGAAGACAAATGAGTCATTCATTAGCTCGGTGTCCAAACTAATGAGCAATAAATGCTTATGAAAGACATGATTTATTTAGCATTCAGAATCTGTGTCATTCTGTGGTACCTGATGAAGATGCTAAGAAGCGAGGCTGACCCGTGCCTCGCAGCCTGCTCTGTGGGACCACACAGATGCTGAGTTTGGGGAGCTCCCAGGAAGGCTCTGCAGCCTTCCTGTTACTAACAAGGTTTAGCTTAGACAGCTGGGACTAGGTTTTCTCCTAATGTGTAGTGTTTTCCTAGAGGCTGAGTCCAGGAGGATGGTTCCTGCCTATGTCAGGTCACATATCTGAGATCTTCAGTGTACATATTGCACTACCATGGGCTGTGTGACCTTGTCCCGAAACCATTTTTGGACTTTTCTTTGGTACTGTCCAGACAAGCAGCCCAACACTTGAGAAGAGAGCCTGGCTGTGCTGCTGCCCCCATTACCATTCTGTTTTGTCTGTGATCTTTCATGAAGGCGTTCCACCCACCCAGCCTTTCTTTCCCACAGCTGAGATAGCTGTGTAACAACACAGAACAAAGCTAACACACCAAAATGTCAGAAGTAGTGAGGGAAAAGAATCACAGAAGTGCATAAGTTACAGCTGGTCCTGAGAAAAGTTTACTCTGGATCCTTTGTGATGCAAACCAGGAGGCAGCAGCTGGGTGGCTGCTGCACACACCACAGGGTCAGGAGTTGTAACAACACTAGCAGGTTCTGAAGGTAGGTAAAGCTGGATTGCAGATGGTCTTAGTCACCAGTCCAGGCTTATAAAACCTGTGGAGGGTGGCTCTCTCCATAGGAGAGGATTTGTGGTCAGGGAGCAGTACATGTCATGGGTGCTTATTTTGGAAAAGAAGCTCCTGGCTTGGTGTGTGTTGGTGCTGACTAGTGAACCTCGTGGAGTTGCTCTCAGGTGGCTCCTCTGGTCTCAAGCAGACATTTTGTGGACCAGGCAGATCAACTCCTTTTCTTAAAAAAGAAAAGATCATCATCCCCCTTGGTGTCTGGTGGGGTAAGAGTCTGTGCATCTGCCCCGTGACACTTCCACTGCTATCCCTCAAAGTTCTGAAAGCTGGGCTCTTAATTAAGGCATTTTTAAAAGATAGATGTCATTGAAGTGTGCTGAAGGAGACAATTAAAATATCTGAAAATGAATTCAAAATAAAAGGAACTCTTCAGATGTATGATTTTTGGCCCAGGGGTCATCCAGGGCACAACTAATTACTGCAGAGACCAGGGGCAAGACTGAGGTGAGTTCATTTTGCTCCCCAACAAGCTCCACTGTGTCCCTGATGAGAACAGGGAGTCCTCAGGCATGTGCTGCACATCAGTGGTGCTGCCCAGGGCTGGGAATGGAGATGGGAACCAGCCTCACCTCATCTTTGTAGCACTACCACACCTGTGAGGGGTTTGGAGTTTTGCCAGCAGAAACAACGTAGACAGGTGACATCTGTGTCACCTCTGTGAGACAGATGTCTCACATCTCACAGACAGGGTTTGGGGGATCTGGTGTGGGCAGGAATTTGTGACTGCCCATTTGCCTTCATTTGCGTGGGCACAGCAGGCACACAGCGGCTTCTCCAAGCTCCAGTGTCTCGAGAAGGATCATTGGAGAGGCCAAAGGTCCTTCTGGCTTGGTCATGTCAAATCTCAGCTTCTGGAGGCTCACATCATTGGGTCATAAGTGGCAGAGTACTGCATGTGTGGGATAGAGTGATGTGTCCCTGCAGACATGCTTTAACCAGCCCCGTGAGCTGTGCTGGGCTCTCCGAGCTGGCCCTTCCCTCTTCAGAGATGTTGAGTTAATCTGGTCTGTCATGGTGGAGTGGCTCAGATCCCATCCAGGAGCAAACAGCCTGACATTTAAATAAGATAACCAATTCGTGCCATTGTGAAACATCAGCACAGCTCAATTTATGCCATTTAAGAAAGGCATTTATTGTTTCCTTGAATAAGCAGCAGCAGCAGCAGAGGTAATGCATTCTCCCTTGCTGTTTTTTGAAGGAGTTTGTAGCCCTCCTTAATGTGTGACCTTCAAGCTCCACAGAAAACTTACAAATGAAAAGCTTCTGTGAGTAATCCTGTTTGTAGTCAATATAGCTGCATTCTGCAGAGGTTGGGTATAAGTTTCTCACCTCAGAATACCAGGTAATAAACTAAGGGTGGGTTTTTAAACTTTTAATTAATGGATTATTTGGCATTCAAAAATCCTCCCTTAAGCCTAGACTCTGAATTACACTATTGCAAGAAATGTTTTTAATTTAATTGGAGAGTGGTTCTTAAAGACTTGGCTCTGGCCATGGTGGGTGCCTTTTGTCACAAAGCCAGACCTTGGTGATGCTGTTTACCTGTGAGCTTATGTGGGAGGGGGAACCCAGCGTGCAGCGTGGGCAGCAATGCCTGTGTCCTTTGCAAATGCTTCTCATTAATTTACCAATGGATGAGAAAGTGGGGGGAGAATGGGCATTTTTCATGTCTTCCTGCTGCTTCAGTCAACTCTCCCTGTAAGAAAATCTCTTTCCTGGCAGCTTGTAGAAGTTCATGAAAAATAAGTGTCAGAAAAGCAAGTTTTATGGCAGAGAGAGGCTGCAGCTGCTCGGTCTGGGCAGGTGACCTCCAAGGGCTCAGCAGGACATTTGCCCCCTCAGCCCTGGGTGAGCACCTAGACAAGGCCAGGCTGCTGGGGTGATCAGCACAGATAGTTAAAGAGGTGTCCAGGTCTCTTGGTGATTAAAGAGCATTTCTCTATATGCCTGCCAGAGCACTGATTCCAAACCTCGGCCTCTCTCTGGACAAAAGGGTTAGCAGATCTATTGCTTTTTATGTGTTTTTTTGTATGGCTGGGGAGGATTGTGAGCTGACCTGGCCTGCTCACTCTGCAATATCAGAGTACAAAAAACCCTCTTTATTTCCTCTAGCAAACACTCATTGCAACTTCATCTTTAGCATCTGCACAGCCAAAGCAGCTGGGGGCAGACAGATGAGTCCTGGCAGGGGAATGGGTCTCCTTGAGGAGTGTAGCTGGGTGCTCCACTGAAAACTGGGACTGCTTGGGCTGAGTGATGAGCCTTGGAGAGCTACAATTTATTCATGTGTTGAGTATGACTGTACAGCCACCCAGAGGAGAGGCTGGCTGTGCTATGCCCACGTAGGGGCTGAGGGAGACTCCTACAGGGACGTGACTCATCCCTCACAGAGCTTCCAAAATCTCTGTGTCAGTCAAGCAGTGGCTGCAGCCTGGTGCACTGATCTGCTTGTAAAGGGATGAACCAAATTCAGCCTTCCCTTTGTTTTGGAGACACCAGGCTTCAATTGCAAGGAAATAACTTTTTCCCATTAAACCACGCATCTAAATAATTTTAATCCTATTTACATTTATATATTAGGAATACTCTTCTTCTCTGATCTGATCACTGGACCAGCTGTCCCTGGTGCACAGTCATAAAATAGGAGCAAACCCTGAGCCCTTGGCAGAAAACAAGAGTGCTGAAACAGCCTGAGCCATGAAGCAACTCCTAAAGGCTGAGGTTGTCCCAGTTGTGTTCAGCATTTAAGGCTAAGCTGCAGAACATTTTGAAGAATGGTTTTCAGGATGCTTTCTTGGGGGCTCTGGAGCACAGAGAACAAAATGTGCTTCTGCAATGTGGCCCAGAGTGAGATCTCTGTCTACTGCACATTTCTTGGGCCAGGAGTGATTTCAGAGTCCTTTAATGCTTGTTCTAGTTCAGTGGTGAGGAGGTGGGAGGACAGGACACAGGCAAGAACACGTTGGGTTATTGATCTGTGATGGACAAGATGTGATAGATCATTTTGATCTATCCTTAAAACCAACACAACAATCAATGAAGCAACCAAAAGCAAACATGGAAAATGGTGCCCATCAGCAGTGGCTAAACCAGCAGTCCCACTGCTCAGGGTGTGCTGTACCAGTTTTGCATCAGAAAAAAAAAAGATTGGTATATTTTTGTTGTTTCCAGAATGTTTGGTTTGATTAATATCCCACTGCAGTTGGGATTATTCCACCTGTCCTATAACAGTCTGGTCAATCTTGAAGTGAACAGCAGGACTCCAGAGTGCAAAGTCATCCCATTTTGAAAAGGGAGGTGAGAACAGAAAATTATCAGATTGATTCTTGACAGCATTGAAATCTTTTAATAGCTTAAGTTTAAGCAAACACTTGCTTTAATATTTCTATAGTTGAAGGTATAAACCCCTATGTAACAAATCTTTCTAATTGCTAGGGCAAAAAAACCCCACCACATTGCCCAAAAATTAATTTTTCCTGGAGCTGCCATTGCTGTCAGCATTTTCCACCTGCCAAGAAGAAAACAAGTATTCTCCCCTCTAGGCAAGGACAGTAAGATGCCTCAAAGGTTTTTATTAAAACTTCGCATCAAAGTAGTTTTCAAAGTTGCAGAGAGTCTTTATTTATGGAAAACTCAAGTCAAGAGAAAACTCAAATTTTTGGAGGATGAGAGAAAATATGGCAATTTGGAAAAAGATCATTCAAGTTTCAAAAGTGGTCTTTTTAATAAACACCAGTTAAAGAGTCACCAAAAAAAAAAAAAAAAAAAAAACCAAACCAAAAACCCAAAAAACAAAAGAAAACAAACCAGTACAAAGCAAGGGCTGTATTTCAAGGCCTGCCAAGGCAGATACAGCTTCAAGGCTTTGTCTTTGCTTCCTGAAGGATTCTCCCACCTGCTCTGCTTTTTGCAGAAGCTGCTTCAATGGCCTTCAAAAAGACAGTTTGTGGAGGAGGATCGGGCTCAGGGCTTGGTCTCCCACCATGGCTCCAGAATCACCTCCCTCCTTTAAATGGAGTCTCCTGGAACCTGGGAGGTCCCACCAGTGGGTGAGTTTGGAGCCTCATGCTGGCATTTTTGGGGAAAGATTCACAGGAAAGCCAATTTCTGGGAAAAGCCAATTTCTCCTCTTTCAGTGTCTGTTAACTTCAGGCATCCAGGCTTCCTCCTGCTTCTGATGGGTGAATAGCTGGCTTTAATTTTGCTTGTATCTCATATTAACAAGTTAAATGTGCCATGAATGGGTGGGAAGTGATAAACCCAGCACTTTCAGAGGAGGAATCGGGACCATATTCCTGTGCCAAGTGTACCACCCTGGCAGTAAGGATATTTTACTTGTGTCACAGGCATCCAGGGGCAATCACAAAGCTTGGGGCAGGTCTTCTCTCTTACTTGAGGTGAAATAGCCCAGCCTCTGTCTGCAGGATCAGCAGGGCTCTTGGGGTGCTGAGATCATGTGAATACCCCACAGTGCATTGCAATCACTGCAATGGCACCAGGAGGATGCCACTGCTAAATAAATACGACACGTTTCAAAGACACAGAGGATCTGTGCCTTTGTGCTGGGTATTTCTAACATGCCTGCAGTGAAATTGGTCATGGGTCCCAAGGCAAGGGGAGCATGTCACAAAGTCCCAGCCTTGTGGGCAGAGGATTTGGCCCTGAGTTTGGAAGCAGTGTCAAGGCTCATTAATGTCAGTGGTACTGGGTCAGGCTGTCCTGGGGCACTCTCCCACTGAGGGCAGGAATACCTCCCAGAGCAGCACTGCTTACAGCTATCATGGAGGTGAAAGTCTTCTCTGTGTTAAGATGTCAGGCCAGAAGGAAGCTCATGTTTGATCAAAGCTCAGCCAAAATATTCTTGGTACAGGTAAAACTTAAGCAAAAATAAATTTAGGCATTACCTGCTTAAAACTTGCATGAGGCAACAACCCGGTCAATACTAATCAATGGGTAGGTGTTAATTAGTGTCTTGTTTCCCAAGCCAAACACCATCAAGTTGGTAAACCACTTTTAACCTCACTGGCAGGTAAATGATGTTTGGTTGCCCTTTTACCCGCAGTGCTTTGGGTATAAATGAGCAGCAGCTCCCGGCAGACTCCAGCGAAAGGTTAGAGCCGCTCGCAGCATCCGGGATGAGCGCTCGGCATCACGGCAGCCAGGAACGCTGCCTCTGATTAATTGGGACAAATCCTGCTTTGATGGGAGCCCAAAAGGCACAGGGGCAAAAGCAGTTGTTAATCACTGTGTCTGCAGCCTGGTGTTGTGTGGAAATATTGTTATGACATCAATATGCATCTCTGGGATGGATGAGGCAGAATCCGTGTGATGCTTAAAGATACCCAGGAGAAAGTGGGAGAGTAACAAGGGGCCAGACCCTCATTTAAAATCTTTTCAGGCTGTGGATTGTCAAAATATCTCGGTAGGATTTTGGCAGCTTTGTCACTTCCCCTCCCCTGGTGCTCAGCTGTTATTTAATTATTAACGTGCGTGGCTCGGGGTTGTCTCGGCAGGTGGAAGAAAAGTCTCTGTTAAAAGTGATGGGAGTAGACTTGAAAATCTCAGCCTCATGGTTGTTGTGTAGGACCTTTTGGAATAGTATGAGAAGATAAAACGTCACGAAAAGCTGGATCCATGGTCTGTCAAAGTCGGTGAAGTATTTCCATCACTTTGGTTAACTCCAGGCTGATCCCCAAGAGTGGTGATGAAAGAAGGGAGTGGAGAGATGTGGGAGCAATCCCTTCCAGCCTCCACTCCTGTGGATCATGTTCATTGCTCAACACTAATTGCAGATTTGCCTTCATGCTTTTTGCCCCACTCTGGGGGACTTGCTGGCCCCTGTGTCTGCTTCAGCAATGCCACAGACCCTTCCCAAGCCACAGCCTCCAGCCAAAGGCTGCCCCTTGCCAGGGACTTCTCCTGCTGCAGTAATGCCTCTCAGGCTGTGGTTTTTAATGACGTTTTGATGCTAGCAGGAGCAGCAGTATATGGATTCACACCAGCCAAGGAGCGTGTCTTCCTTCACCAAGGGAATGGGAAAGACTTTTTTCAGCAGAAGATACATCTGCCTTCACAAGTGCCAGCAAATTCTTATTAGTGCAGACAACATCTGGGGAGAGGTTCCCTCCCTGGATGACATTTTTGGCAGTTCTCTGAATATTTTCCCCTTCTGCAATGAGCATGGCATTGGAGATGTCTCAGCTATCAGCATTTCAAACAGGAATCTCTCTCATTGTGATTGGCACACTTTAAAATCTTCTCATCTGTAAAACATTTTCCCCTCTAATTTTGGAAGCAAAACTGCTGAGGCAATTAAGCCCTCCCATTTAGCTTTTCTAGGAGGTTTCTGTGCTCTTTCTGTTTTATCTTAGTCTCAGCAGAAGGTGCCATATTCCAACAAACAAGGCAGAAGGAGCTCGTTAGGTGTGTTTGAGCACTGGGCAATGTATTTGTTAGAAAAAGCAGTTTATGCTTCTAAGGATAACAGAGATGCATCTGTGCATTCATTCAGCAGCAGCATAAGCATGCACCTCACGTGCAGTAATGGTGGCAATTGAGCAGTAAGGGAGGGACAGCAGACCCCAGGGGAAGCTCCCCAAAATTTTACATTTATGCCCTACTATTAGTCTTTTCACTTGCCAGCCTTTTTTTCACACTGATATGGCAAGGGTAAAAAAAAATCCCCAGCAAACCAACTGAGGGGAACACTGCAGAATTTCCTGCTCTTCCTTTAATTTCAGAACAATATGCTCATTGTGTTTACATCTGCACTCAGTGAAATATATTGCCAGTTTTCCAGTATTCCCTGCCAGTCTGTTACTAATCCCCCTTATAGTGTTTTCCCAATGACAGATGGTTACCATTGACAAAGTTTCTAGAAATTAGCTGGGATGCTCAGAAGTGCTTATTGGCAGGGTGGGTATGGGGACATTAGGATTAAATTGGTCTCAGTGTGGCACAAACACAGAGCTGGGTGAGCTGAACTCCTTTTTTTGGCCACTTCTGCCTGGGATAGATAAGGCTGCTTTCCTCACTGTTGGGACACCTCTAAATTACTGTGGATTGATTATATGCAAACTTGATAAAATCTTTAGCACTCACTTTCCCTAGAAATGGTAATATTTTTTGCTTTTAGTTTTGGTAAGAAATCAGAAAAAAAAATGCATTTTGGCTCAGTTTCAAGTTTTTGTTTTTTTTTTTTTTTAAGCTTGTAAAAAGAGTCTCTTACTGCTCCAGTTCTCATATCTGCTGTGCCAAGATTTTTTAGACTTGACATTGTTGGAAAAGATACCAAGTTTAAATTTTTTTAATATAACTTTAGTCAGGGGTTTTGTTTGCCTTTGCCCTGGGGCAAAAGGAATTTTAAATTCCTTTTCAAAAGACTGTTTCATCACTCAAGGCTGATGAGCTTAACATCTCAACAGACTGGGAGTAGCACAGAAGATACACAAAGATAATGACCATCAGCTCCAAACATCACCCCTGGCATGGTCAGAGACACCTGGTCAGGGAAAGGAGAGATGAGAGAAGCAAGAATGAGAACCTAATTATCGTTGCAGATCAATAACCAACAGGAACCAAATACTAAGAACTGTGTAAGGTGGGACCGATGAACATTGAACCAGCGAGTTTCTGTGGGTTTTGGCTCTACAAGTATCTGAAAAATCTGGTAAAATTTGTGTGTCATTTAACGATTTTCTCTGCACAACCCAGGCTATGTGTGGGGGAAATAATTTCTGTTGCACATCCTGGACAGAATAAAGTATTGAGTTGACTCCTAACACTGAAAATGTTGTTGGACAGTTTTTGTTTTCCTCATAGTTTCGGTGACAATATGAACTTTCTTTTTTCCTCAAATTTGACTTGATTGTGGTTACAAATACTTCTGAAGCCCAAACTCTAATTTCTAATCCCTAACTCCCTGAAAATATCACTGTTTTCATAATAATGTAGGATTTTAATGTTCTTTTGGAGGTTCCCTGCATTTCTGCTCTTTCCTATGGGGACATTTTAGACTTTCTTTTCCTCTGACCATTTTGAAAGCTGGATGTTCCTCTCATCTTTGAACTTCTCTACTTTCCATCCAGGCACTGATCATTTCACCTGCCAGGTAACTCTCTCAGCAACCCTCAAAGGGCAGATGGGATGGCTCAGACCAGTATTTACATATTTGACTTATTCCAGTGTACCTGAAATGCTGCTGCCAGGACACTCTTCTGCTGCATCAAGAACACAAAGGAAGAAAAGTGTCTGAGCTCCTTTCAGCTATATCCACTTAATCTGTACTTTTAATGGAGAAGAACTTAATATTCTTTGATTTGCAGCCTTTTTTCCCTTGACAGCTACTGATAGCCTGCAATAACTTGGGTGGTGCTCTTTCACACTGCTCATTCCTCCTGATTTTAGAGAGAATTGTAGCACTCAAGCTTGCTGAAAATTACTCAGTACGGGATTTTACATGTTCGCCTCATTCAGCAAAAATAACTGTGGGTATAAACAGTTTTGACCTCACAGAGGTCAAACAGAATTTGGTTTATTTACACCAGCTGAGCACCTGACTGAGCCTATCCAAACCTGACAGTGATCTCTTCCTTTCTCAGCTGTGATTAAAATATTTTCTGTCTTAACCAACCTTAAAGGCCTTAGAGGCCTGCTCTCTGCTCCATGCCTCCATGTGTCAACATTGCATTAGTTGTTTGTCATGCAAGACAAGTTGGGGTTTCTTCCAATTCAACAGGACTTTTGCTGATTAACAGTATCAGTGTTTTCAGATACTGCCAGCTACCATGATCTTGTTTGAAAAAGGTTGAGTATTTGGAAACTAAATGGCAGAAATATGAACAGAGGAGTGCATACAGGCCTGAAAACAGATTAAGAGTTAAAGCCTTTGAAACAGTACATGATTTTCCCTCCTTAATGTGAAAATGATGGCTATCATCTGGTTTGTAAATTCATATCAGATGAACATCTTGGAATAGTTAGAGCTAAAGAGCAGAAGATGTACAACTGAGTAGAAGGGAAAAATATAAACTACACTCTAAAGATAATGGCAGCGACTCACAAATACTTCATTAGATAGGGAAGGGATCCACAAATACTTCATTAGATAGGCTGTGGTACTTGATGTTAGCTGGGGAGCAAACCCTTCTACGTTGGAGAAGGAGTTTCTCCTCTCCAAATTGTGGGGGCACCACGATATAAGAAAGACATTACACTGTCAGAGAATATCCAAAGGAGGGCAGCCAGGATGGTGAAAGGCCTTGAGGGGAAGCCATCTGAGGAGCAGCTGAGGTCACTTGGTCTGTTCAGGCTGGAGAGGAGGAGGCTGAGGGAGATCTCATCACAGACTACAAGAGATTGTTGTGAGGGAAAGAGGAGGGGCAGACACTGATCTCTGCTTTGTGGTGACCAGTGACAGCACCTGAGGGAATGACATGAAACTGTGTCAGAGGGGCTTAGGCTGGATGCTAGAAAAAGGCTCTTCTCCCAGAGGGTGCTTGGGTGCTGGAAGCACCAGGCCTGTCAGAGCTCAAGAAGCACTTGGATAATGCTCTCAGGCACATGGTATCATCCTTGGGGTGGTCCTGTGCAGGGCCAGCAGCTGCACTTTGATGAACCCTATGGGTCTCCTCCAACTTCAGGATATTTTATGATTCTGTGAAATATGTCTCTTTAAAGTAATTTGGATGAAAGCTCTACACAACTCACTTCTGTGCTTATACTTCAACACAATTTTAGCTTTCTGACTTTGCATCTCTGTTGCAAGAATCCATTTCATCACTTCACATTAAGTGGAGGAATCAGGATCCTTGAGAGCTTAATGGCACAGAGAAGAAGGATGGCTTGGGACTACATCCATCATAACAGGGCAAGCAGCAATAATTAGGGTTAAACTGCAGAAGTGTCAAGGTGGGAGAAAGCTGGAACCAGAGGCGTTGATGAAATGCTGTTGTCGGCAGTTTTATAATGCCTTTGTGGCATGTGATTGAAAATTACTGTGCTTTCTAATAATCAGTGAGGCTAGGTTTAAAATGCCTTGTTTAAATAACCATTTTGGAAAGGGTCCCTACTGTTTTCTGCACTAGAAAACTTCAGGTTTCCGAGTCTCAGGCATGCTTTTCCTGGTTGCCCAGGCATTTGAGGAAGGACTCACTGTTCCTGCCAGGTCTCTCACCCTCCTCCCAGGCTGATGGGCAGCACACACAACCCACCATCAATCCCAAGAGTACACTCACCAGGAGCTAATGTTTTAGAGAGCTGGGCAAAATAAAAAAAAAAAAAAAAATCAAAATAGGGCTGAATTATCAGCAGGAACAAATCCATGTATTTCCCTGGTTATCAACAGAGCGATGTTGATTTATACCAGCTGCAGATGTGACCTGGGTCACAACTCTCTGCTTCGTCTCCCGTGCTGGGTGATGCTTGGAGGCCTTTTGCTCAAGTCTCATGGCTCAGGACCCCTCACTGAGCTGGGCCCCACATGTTTACTGAGGACTGTACATTTTACCCTCACATGCTCAGTGTGCTGAGCCTGTCCCATGGGGTCACAGAACGTCACAGCTGACACGCTGGCCAGTAATGGGAAGTGGCACTGTGTATCCGGGAGCAACAAAAGGAAAATGTTGAAAAAGTGACTTTTTTCACATTTCCCAGTCTGTGATGTGTAAAGTCAGAGTGTGCCAGAACACTGTGTCCAGAAAAGCGCTTCTTCTGCCCTCTTCATGCCAGATTGCACTGGGGGACTCAAAAAGGCTTCTAAAGCAAATAAAATGGGAGCAGGGGACTTCCCCACTCTTAATCTTACTGTTTAGAATTAAAAACAAAGGAGAAGCAAAGGGTGTTCTTCCTTCTCTCATCTACCCCTCAACCACAGCCAGATCCATTTATAGTCTTGTGCAGCTCTTTCAGTCTGGTTGAAATAAGTGGATTTTCAGAGACAGGGTATTTCCCTTCCCTGCAGCATTGCTGTAGGAGTCTGTCCCTGCTTGTTACTGGAGAAATTTTATAGCCCTGCAAGTTGAGTCAACAGTCTTTACCCAAGTGTGGAAAAAAACACCCTTGTTCTTTTAGCCCTGGGATCCTCATCTCTCCGCCCTGGGTAATTTGGATTAGTTGTTACTCATGCAAACAGTGCCACTTCAGTTTAGTTTGATCTTATTTCCACCCAGAAAAGAGTTTGGGGGCCTCAGAAGTGTGCTGAGAGCCTTCTACTCCCAACGAGCTCCTTCTATCACTACTCTGTAAATTCAAACATCTCCTTTAAAATCAGAGCAAAAGCAGAGTCCCAGTGTTCCTGTGAGCCACAGTTATTATGGCAAAAGCCTTCCAGAAATACCCTTTCAGATGCTGAGCAGAAGCAAAACTACCAAGGTCACCTCTGGCTTGATCTTGGCGTGTGCTGCACATTCCTCATTTCTCTAAACTCTGGCAAGGGCATTAGCATCCCTTTAGAGGTGTGTGCTCTTGCTTGGAACAGAAAGCAGCTCTTCCAAAACCTGGTTGTGGGCTTGTCCCTGCCAGGTGAAGTTAATTGTGCTAAGGAAAACTTATTTTATCTCTTAAGCTTTGTCTGAGCAGACTTCAGGCCACAGAACTCGGTGGCTCCAGGACCTCAGGTGGCTCCTGGTGTCCCAGCACAGGTCAGGAGTGGAGTCACTGGGGGAGAGCTGGCACATTAATTAATAAGGCAAGGATGTGGTGCTTTATTAAGGAATACAGTGCTTTCTCTGCTTTCAGAAAACTTTCAGCCAAGGTAAGGCACCTTCCTAGAAAACAAGCTGTATTTTCCAAATGATGTAGAAATCCCTGGGGGAGTTTTTCTGCCCTGCATCATGCAGAAGATCAGGTGGGATTATTACAGTGATCCCGCTGGCCTCAACATCTGTCAAAGTTTGCTGCAGCTCCTTTGAATAGTTACTCTGCTTCGTAGGAGGTGACTTTTTTTTTTTTCTGTTGGCATGTCATCAGAGGAGATCACACTAATTGTGTATTTATCTCGAATTATAGTTATGAATCCACTCTAATAAGGCAGTAATTCATATCTTGAGTGATTTATGGCCTGAGCCTGCAAGCCCTCTGAATCCTTTGACTCCACTGGGATTTCCTAAGGCAAGGTCATTGCAGAATTGTGCTTCTTTTTGCTGCTGATACCCTGATGGTGTGGAACCAGCACCTTCACAGCACCGCTTATTTGTTAGCATTTATACAAAACAAGCAGACCCAGAATAAATGCAATTTGTATACTATTTTATTATTCACCTCATTTAACAGCTCCCAAAGTCCTCTCCTGCCTTCCTCTGCTGGGGTACTTAGGTGATTTGGGAGGAGTTTTAGGAGGCAATTCTTCTTCACCCTGGAACTTCTGCAGTTAAAATTCATTTAGCTCCGACAAAGGAGAGTAAAAAAGTGTGTTTATAATCCCTGTGAAGTAATTTTAACCTAGGACTCAAAAGACAAAGACTGTTGTTGAATAGCAATGTTTATTTAGCATTTTAACATTTAAATCTTGCTCTGTTTGGATGTGTCTTTCCTTTTGAACTGGAAGCATAAATTTCACTGTTTGCCTGCAAAACTCTTTTTTTTTTCATCTCACATCGAATCCCCAGAAAATCCTCAAATATTCTTGTAAATCTCAAAGATACTGAGGAGCTAGCCCCCCTTCCTCCCCATTTAGACCTTTGAAGGCTGGTGTGACTAGAATGACTAGAATGATTTTGGAGTTATAGTTCAGAGTCGGAATAAAAAATGAAGGGAAGCATTTTGCAATACCGTGGCTTGTACAATAACTAATTACTTATGGATTTTAGGTCACATTTGAAAAAGACAAATACTGAAATAAATGGATAATCACTTGGAGCAACCATTAACAGTTTGTTTAAGCACTTTGGGTTAAAATCAGCTCGGTGTCACAGCAGAGCAGTGCGTGCATCAGTGCCTGGTTGTGCCAGTGCCTGTGAGAGCCAAACTGGATCCTCTGCAGGACCAGGAACACTTGGAGCTCTGGCTGTGCCCTGCACTGGGGGCTTGGTTGGACCTTTGCTGGACCGTGCTGGTGGGAAGAGTTAACCAAGCAAAACCTGACCAGTTCTGACACCCAGTGAGATAGAAATCTTAGGGTTTTGAGGCCAGATGCTGCCTTCCACTGTGATGTTTAACAGAAAAAATGAGGAAATGTGCTGGCAGATTTGTGGTGATGTGATCTAAAACATCAGAAGACTTCAGAAGAGAGGGATGAAAATACAATTAGTGACCTGTATATGGTGGGATGATTTTAAACTTTAGATGTAGCCTGCATGTGTATTAAAATTGTTACCTGTCATATGAATGTAATGCAGAAAACTAATTCCTTGATTGCATATTTTAATATGATGTCTTAAACTCATTAATTGCCTTTTTTACCTTTGCAGCTGGAATCATCAATAATTTTGCTAAGGAGGTGTGTTATGATGCATTCAGCATAAACTTCAGGCTTTGGAAACCTGGGGAACTGGCTTTTAGCTGGTAAACATTTTGCTCTTCAGCTTCTCTCCCTTCCCGTGGGGTTTGAGATCGGAAACCTCACTTCAGTTTCTTCCCTGTGAATTTTGGAGAATCCTTCCAGCCACACACATATCCCACAATGTCTGGCTGTTCCCCATTCCTTCAGAGATGACAGAAGGCTCAGCTTTCTCCCCAAAAAGAGAAAACTCTCAGCTTGGCACCAGATAGCCTCTCTGAAATGTTCATCTTCTTGGAAAGGCAGTGTCAGATACCTTGGCAATGCTGGTTTAGGGCTCCAGAAAAGATTTTTGTCCTCAAGGGTCATTGCTAACTTACCTCATAAATACATGTGAGCCAGCAAGATGGGACAAAAGTACCCAAAAGACCCAAATTCATCCCAAACATCTTCAGATCACGAGGAGCAGTCAGGGACAGGGGTAGGAGCATCTGGAAATAACATCATTCCTAAGGGAAAGTGTTCCATTTTAATTAATTGTATCCCTTTTATCCATGACAGTGTAATTGCATTTTGCTTAACTAAGTCTTTTTAATTGGTGCTGGGCATGAATGATAAGCAAAGCTATGCCACTCCTAGCTAGCTGTCACAGGCAGCTCTTTCAGGGCAGGGCAGGATGCTTGGGGGACTTTGAAGCTGGGGTGGAACAGCTGGAGCTGGGCATTTGGGAGGGAGGGACAGGGTGTGGCCCCCCAAACCAGCCTACAAACCTCAGGGCCACCCTTTCTGTGGGCGCAAAAGGATTTTTTGTTGCTCACCAGCCACCCCATGGTGACTTGTGGCACTCTTCCTGCCCCAGTGGGCCTTCTCCTAGACTAGAGAAGTGAACATGTGGGGCAGGAGTGCCCTCCAGACCTGCTGCACAGGGATCCCAGTGCTGAGCTTCAGGCTCCAAATGCCCCTGCTGGCACCTGTGTCCTGCCCCACAGGGGGGAGGCTGGGGATGAGCTGTGCAGCTCCAAGGATGAGCTCCCTCCAAGGGGACACTGCTGGCAAAATCTGAGGGTTTGCCTTAAAAACTGTATTTCTAGCTGTTAAGGAGTGAGGAGCAAGACCTGTGAAGGTGTCACAGCTGCCCAGCAGTCTCTAACAAACCATCAGGTACAAGGGGCTGTGCCACAGAGACCTAAACCCACCTGCTCTTGTTTTGCAAAATCCCTTTCTTGGTTGACCCCTGCTGCAGTTGCTGAGGAGTGAAACCAGCACAGCCTGCCTCATTCCCTCAAACCAAGCACCCCACTCTCAGGTTTTTGTCTCACTGTGTGTGCTGTCAGCTGTTCCACAGGACAAAATACATTTTAGTGCTTTCCTATGACACAGATGGGACATCACAGGCACCCTTTGCATGCATCTCCAGGCCTTTGTGCCCTCTCACTCCTGGGATCACAGAATCATGGAATGTTTTGGCTTGGAAAAGACCTTAAAGGTTATCTAATTTCAAATCCCTGGGCAGGGACAACTTTCACTTGACCAGAATGTTCAAAGCCCTGTCCCATATGGCCTTGAACACTTCCAGGGATGGGGCATCCATGGCTGTTGTGGGCAGCCCGTGCCAGTGCCTCACCACCCTCACTATAAAGAAGTATATATAATATATAATATATAATATATAATATATATCAAAAAGTATATATATGTATAAAAATATATATTATATATTTTTATATATTTTATATAATATATATTAAATATATATTATATATATTATATATATAATAAGTATGTATATATATGTGTATATATATATATATATATATATATATATATATATATATATATATATAGTGAAGAATTATATATACACACTATATATAAAGTAAAGAATTTTCCCCTGACGGATTATCTACACCTAATCTCTTTTAGTTTAAGGCTTTTCCCTCTTGTCCTATCGCTACATGCCCTTGACAGAACCCCTCTCCAGCTCTCCTGCAGGTACTTGGAAGGTGCTCTCAGAGCTCTCTGTTCTCCAGACTGAACAGCCCCGACTCTCAGCCTGTCTTGCAGGGAGAGGTGCTCCACCCTCTGAGCATCTCCGCAGCCGCCCTGGCTGCTCCCGCAGGTCGGTGTCGCTCCAGGCGGGGTCTCGGGGGAGCGGAGCCGAGCGGGATGCGCGGGATGTCCGCGGGGGAAGGCAGCGGGGGCGCGGGGCAGGGGCAGCGCCGGGGCCGGAGCCAAGGGTCTCCACAGCGGCCCTTGAGCTCCCCTTAGTGCCGGCAAGGAGCATCGGAGAGCGGCGGCTCCGCGGCGGGACGGGCAGGGCGCGGGAGGCGCCCGCGGCTCAGCCCGCAGCTCCCACCGCATCCCGCCGCGATGGGTCCGGCGCCTGTCCTCGCACGGACACCTTTCTTTATCCAAACTGCATCGATCGCGTGCGATACGGGAAAGCTCAGTTCAGTATTTTCTCCCTAATATCTACAGGTGTGTGTGTATAATTTTATTTCTTTGTGTATAATTTTATTTCTTTATCTATTCGAGCATTTATTTATTTATCCATTTATTTATCTATTTATTTATTTATATTTAACACCAGTTGATAGCTTATTCATGCTTTGCTGTATTTTTTTATTTCTCATCATTTTGTTTTACTGGAACATCTAATTTCTAAAGGCACGAAAAGCTTCGCTTTATACACCAGGTAAGTAAGGGGTATTGCTACTGGAGACAGGTTAGGAAACACTGACAGAGAAGGCAAGAGACTTAGCCAAGGTCAAAAACAAGTGTTGTGCTAAAGCAGGGTAGTGTGGCACCTAGATCCCAGGCACTTATTTTGCACTTTAATGTGTGACCAGCGTAGTTGCTGAACAACACTTATATTTGCATGCCAGAGAGATCATCTGAGGATTTCTGAGCATCTGCTGTCTTGGGTGCATGCACTTCTCTGGTGGTTTTAAGCTCAGGTTCACAACTGTAGCATGATGAAGATGGACTATCGGGCTCAGCTGCAGTAAGTGCAGGTTTCTGCACACTGATCCTATTCTCTTACTGCCCTAAGATAACGTGGACCATCCCCTTCCCTGTGGACTTAGAGGTCACACACGTGTGAGCTCCTGCAGATGAGCTGATGTCAGGTAGCTGGAAAAGCTGTGAACTGGCTCACATGCCTGAGCTCCAATTGTTTTGTGACAGCTGGGATGTTTCAGGTTACCTGTGGGTCTTGCAACTGTTATTGGTTTGTGAAAAATTTAGCTTTCTTTGTCAATATTTCTATGACCTGGTAAAGAGGCACAGAAGCACAGCCTGATGAAATTGGGTTTGTATCATGAAGAGGAGCTCCATGGAGGGCAGAGGCAGCAGCAGCTCCCAGGACAGACTCGATGTCCCATCAAGAACATTCCACCCCAACATCCTCATTGTGGCTGCAGTTATTGTCACCCCAGCTGCGCTTGCTACAGTCCGTAATTGACATTTCACTCCCTGTGCAACTCACATCATCAAGCCAAATTTGTCCGGTACCTTTGGAAGGTTAAACAAACAAACAGACAAAAAACTGTTGGATGGGATGGGAGAGAGAGGAATATGCCTTTTTTCCTTAAGAGAGCCCTGTGGACAGTGGGTGTGCGTTGGGTTGTGTGGTTGGTTTGTTGGAAATGAAGCATTTGGGCACAGTTCACGCAGCCCTTGACACACAGCTCATCCCAAGAGGAACGAGGAGATGGTGGCCTTGCTGTGGTGCTTTCTGTGTGTGTGTGAGCCCCATGGCAGGCCGGGGGGGTGTGGACTCACCTGCTGGGGCTGTGAAGAAGGAGACAGCCCGGCTGAACCCCAGCATGCGGCAGACGACGCCGGTCTCGCGCAGGGACCAGCCGTCGTCGCAGATGGTTCCCCAGGACCCTCCGTGGAAGATCTCCACACGGCCCCTCCTGCCTCCTCCCGCAATTCGTATGTAATTGACAAGGCCAGCTGAGAATTCAGAGGAGAAAATAACTCCATGGGTCATGCAGGCATAAGGAAAAAGGCACTGACAGACAGAAGTGTGACCACCAAACCAGAGGGATGTTCCCGTCCCCAGGGTGGGACCAGAGGTTTGTGGTGGCTCAAATACAAACAATTCAAGAGCCCTCCTGCATTTAGACACACCAGGCTGCAGCTCAGAGCACGGACTCCTTGGCTTAACCAGCATGAGCAGAGGGGGTATTTTGGTCCTGATCTCAGGTAGCTCTGATACCAGAAGGCAAATGAGAAAGGAAGTAAAATCCAGTACCTTGTCCTTTTTCCCCTTTGCTCCCTTTCAGTCCTGGGGAACCTGTTTCAAATTAGAAAAGCAAACATTTGACAATTGCTTGTGGAAAAATCTGGTTGTTTTCTAGTTCTGAATACTTGTGTGAGTTAGAGATGTCCAGGCTCCTCCCCTTGTAGAAAATGAACAACCTGAAGTGACCAAGGGTATTTAAAAGAAACATGGCAGGAAAAGTAGGGTAACATACAGCAAAATATTCCCAATGTGCAACCCAAGAAAAGGGCCACTTTCAAAATGCCATATATTCATTCACTTATGGGAAATGTATCTCATTCCCATTGTTACCTGTAAAATGACATCTCTGACAGACTTTGGGATCTCCAGAAGCAGGCATGGTGTCTCCCAAAGTGCTTGCAGGAAGACCTGCATCCTGGGATTTGATCTCCAAGGAGAGCAGAAAGGTGCTCTCAGCAGTCCTCCACATTTCTGTGGAGCATCTTGGTCTTGAGGGTAGGGGTGTTTGAAAGAACCCATTGAACTCTTTTCCCCAGAGCTACCTCCAGAAAGCACTCATTGCTCTCTCCTTCTGGGACCAGGAGAGGAGATGCACTCAGAGCATGGAGCCAGCCAGGTTACACTTGCTCCATCTTCCAGATGCAAAGCTCCAGAGGAGGAATGCATGGAGCAGTCCTACACAGAACCTAGTTTATTTTATTTCTGAGGATTCTGTGTGAACAATTAAAAGAAAAAAGCATCTGGAGCACTGTTTGCTTCTCATGGGCTGTTGTAACAACCATTTGTTTTTTTCTTTTTTTTACTACAGGTCTTATGTTTTTTTGAAACATTCTGTGATTGGAAGGGAGGGGGTTAAGGATGGAGAGCAGCTGTAGTCTTGGCCCTTTTGAACAACTTTTGTGTCCTACAGTTAGCAAGGTGTAGTTAAATAGCCTCACTGTTAGGTGTTTCCAACAGCTTCACTACTGCATGTTCCTGAGTGTTTACATGGGATTTATCCCAGGCACAGGGTGTCTCTGATGTCTCTGGACAAAGCAAAGAGGAACATGGGCTGTTCCAGTTTTCTGTGAAATCAGGGATTTGAGAAAACTTAATGCCTCTTGTTCTTGCATGTCTTTTGACACAGCTCCCGGGGTGTACAGCTGACACCCTGCACATTCCTTTGCCAGGAAGGCTGATCTGCAGTCCCAAACCCAAATGTGCCACCAGCTCCACAGACCCTGTGGAAAGAGCCTTACCAGTAAATCCAGTCTCTCCCTTGGCTCCTTTTAGTCCTGGTTCTCCTTTCTGACCCTTAGAGCCATAATCCCCCTTGGATCCTTTTTGACCAGCTGGGCCTGGGGTGCCTGGGTGAGAAGCAAAAAGTCATTGCCTTTGTCCCTTCCCAGGGAAAGGACATGACAAACTTTTCACATTGATGCAGAACAGTGGAAAGTGGCACCTAAAGTGCTTTGCATCATCATCTCTGTATCAGAATAAATCATGCTGTAAGAGTTTACCTGCTGGGCCCTGGTCTCCCTTTGCTCCCTTCTGCCCTGGAGGTCCTAAGATCATAAAAACAAACAAACAAACAAACAAACAAACATACATATAATAATGAGACTGATGTTTATACATTTACGAAAGCTTATGCAAATTAGTATTTACAATTGATTTTAACTCATCTAGTTTTGGTGTCTACACTATAAGCATCTATTTCTGAATCAGGTGTCTTATCTCACATCATGATCGGTGCAGTCCATGTCAAACAAGAAAATACAGGCAGTGGAGAAACACTGAAGTTCATCTTAAACTGCTTCTTTGTTTGTGCATTTTCAATTTATACCAAAATTCAGGCCCCATCACCCCTCACACACATTACAGATGGCAGAACCAAGCCTCTGGTGAGCAGTCAGCCCCAGCAGCCTGGCAGAGCCCCAGGAGTGCCATGGCATCCTAGGATGCACTGGGGGTCCAAGAAGAAAACTCAAGAGGTCTGCTCTTGGTGGTGTAGTTCCTTTTGTGGTGTCTGCCTGATGTGTGTTGTGGACCCAAAACCTGTTTTATTCTCCTTTACCTGCTATTCCTTGTTCTCCCTGTGCACCTTTGAGTCCAGCAATGCCTTGTGCTCCTAAAATCAAAAAGAAATCAGTAAAGATGAACCCATCACACAAAGTGAGGCCAGAGTAGGAGGGCAATGAGTTGTAGCTTTGAGCAGGGCTGTACCTGGGCTGCCTTTGGGGCCCTGATCCCCCTTTTCCCCTTTCTGACCAGGTCTGCCTTCAGGGCCAGGACTTCCAGGAGGTCCAAGCTGTCCAGCTGCACCTTGAGGTTGAGTGAAAGCAGCACAAAATGAAATGTCACACAACACATGGAGGAGATCAAAAGACAGACAGCTCAATCACCAGCCCTTGCACACTGAGCTGAGCCTTGTGAAGGCAAAACAAACACTGGCTGTCTCCAAATTGCAATCCTGGCAGTGCTAATCTTAGCGATGCAGCCAGGGGTGATCTGGAGTGAAGGGCTGCATGGAACCAGGTCCTGGCTGACTGCCAGCCTTGAAATGCACAAGTTCTTCCCAAAAGAGCAGCCAATTTCTGCCCCTGTGTGTGCACAGGTGCCAGGAAGGAGGCCACGGCCCTTCTTTCCCTCTCAGTCTCCTGCACAGGGAGTGGGGCCCACAAGAGACAGCCAAGGCTGCTGGATGAGTTTGGATGACATTGAAATGTTGGCACGGTTTCTTCATCTAATCACCATCTTCTCTTACCCATGCTGGGATCTAGACCAGCTGCAGCTTTCCTTGTCATGAAACACCACATTAAAGAGATCAGAATTATGCCTCCACAAGAAATGGCACCCTCTGCACAACTTACCTGCCTCTCCTTTCTGCCCAGGCAGTCCAGGCTTCCCGGGGCTCCCTGCAAGGACACCCTGGCATCAGTGCAGAGCAGCCCCTCGGTGGGGCAGCCCTGCACCCTGTCCCACTGTGCCCTCTGCACTTACCCTGGGCACCTGGCGCTCCTGGCAATCCCTGCTCACCCTTAGGACCCATGATTCCTGGGAATCCAGGGTCTCCCTTCTCGCCCTTGTCACCTTTCTGTCCTTGGGGACCTAGCAAACAGCACAGCACATACATGTAATTTAAAACAAAACCCAACAGACTTGTCTCTGCAGCGTGTGGAGCACCTCTGTCTGGCTACATCAGCAGCAAGGTTTGGCCTCACGCCTGTATTTGCCATTCAGTGACACCATATTGTCACCATGAAGCTGGAGGAGGACAGAGCTGGCCTGTCTGATCCACCTCTGGCTCTGTCAGCCTCCCTGGCCAGATGTTTTTCTGGCTTGCTGTTAAAGGATTGCCATGACAACTCCCCAGTCTATTCCCCAAACTATCCCTCCTACTGGAATGTTTTCTCCTCCAGTTAAATATCCCTTACTGCATCTGAATGCTTCCCTTCTTCCAGACACAGCGGAGATACAGAGCAGCACATTCCACTCCTGTTCTTCCAGAGAGTTCTGTCATCTCCCCTTAACCTTGCCTTCTCTGAACAGGTGATCAGCATGCTCCAAAAGAGCTGAGTTACTTGAAAGTGCCTCATTTGAAGACTTCTCCTTCATCTTTCAGCTCTAGAATTATCCCAAAGTCCTTGCCTTTTGGTATTCCTCCTACCATCACTCTTCTGTCCTGGAGCATCCTGTGCTAATGAGAGCATTGGGGCATTCAGGAGCTGATGGAAGATCTGAGGGAGCTCTTATCAACCTGTGCAGCTGTCCTGCCTGCTCTGCACCACACACATCACCTACTTTCTTTTCCTCTCCTTCTTTCAGCCCATGTGAGACCCCTGAGGAACAGCTATCCATAATTCATGCTACATGGGACAAACACGTGGCATAGCTCTTCTCCTTCAGGTGTACAAAGCCAGGCTTATGTAAGATGCTCATAAAGCTCTCAGAAAGGTGTTCCACTAAAATGAGGATTAACATCCACATGCTTGTGCATATAAATTATATTGTATTACTTTATACCATAGAAATCCTACTGCAAACATCACTGCTTTAATCTAGGGTAGGCTGATAATTGAATATCTGTGGCTTTCATTAGACAAAGGTCACTCTGTAAAGAGACTTCTGTGGTGCAGAATCAACATTTTGCATGGCCTCTTCCCCCAGCCCTCCTCTGGGGTATTTGCTGAAGCATGACATGAAATTAAACCCCTTCAGATCAGGTCAAGTGTCCTGTTCATCCAGCTCCCTCACTGACTAGCAAACCTCAGGACTGCTTGGATTTTTATGAATACTGACCAATGAAAACTTCCCCTGGTGTTTTATGTAGAATGAGTTTAATAAGAAATATGTGTGAGAACATTAAAAATATTAAGATAGTGAAAAAGTCTTACCTGCAAGCCCCATCTCTCCTTTTTCTCCTTTCACTCCTGGACCACCACTTGGGCCAGCAGGGCCAGGAGCTCCCTTGCTGCCCTTCTCCCCCTGGGCTCCATCTGTGCCTGCAGGGACAACACCATTTACTGATGCTTCCTGGGGTGCCACTGTAGTCAGTGCCAGCAGCAGGACACCCACCACAGCTGTGACCTGAGCCAAACTCCACTCTCTGTGCACTTGAGAGTGGTGCTGGTGACAGTGGGAAATTGCCCCACAGTGACTGTTGCACACTGACTTTTAAAATAAGATTTTTTTTCCAGCTAAGTTTTGCTTTTGCTCACATTAGCTTTACATAGGCTTATTTCCTTCAGCTCCAATGACATTCTTACTCACTTACACCTTGGCTGAGGACAAGATTGCTCATAAAATCATCCATAAAGCCACTTTATGTTCATCCACAGAAGTAATTCAGGTGTCAAAAAAGCCTTACCTCGGTCTCCCTTTGTCCCTGGTGGTCCCCGTAACCCTGGGATGTAAAATACATACATCAGCTGACACACATCATCTATTCACAGTAATGGCCAAGAAGAAGAGACAATTTTTTAAATCATCCTTTGCTCACACGATTTCAGTCACCAGTGAGGCCAATCTTCAGCTGGCAGGGGCCAGAACAACCACTTGAGTAAAGTCCTTGGAGCTGAGCCGAGTGCTCAGCTGGGCAGGGGCCAGCTTGTCCTCCTGCCAAGGCAGCTCATGGGGACCATTGGGGAGATCTTTCATGAAAATGCACTGAACAATTGGGCTCTGATGTGTAATAACATTGCTTGGCAGGAGGTGCTCTTTCAACGTCCTAAGTGTAGCCAGGAACATATGAAAACACAATTTTTAATTTTTTTTTTCCCTTCAGAAAATCTCATCAGTGTAGCCAAGAAGTAGGGATGGATGAGTTACAGACCCGACCTAACAAGGGTTGCATCTTAGATCATCATCACAGGATCATGGAAACTGCTGCCTGGCCCAACCTCTGCTCCAAGTGAGCCAGCATTAGATCAGGACCTGCTGCATCCTCACAGTCTGGAGATGTTTACCTCCTGTGGTGGTTCTACCCAAACCCCCAGGCACCCAGGGCAGCAGCTTGTGCAGGGCTGGGGAGGGCAGAGCTCGCACCCAGCTCGTTCCTGAGCCTGTGCCAATGCTTTCCTAGGGACAGGGTGGGCATGGACCTCTGTGGGAGCACTTGGGCTGGCCCAGGCTCCTGGAGGAGCAGTGGAAAGCCTCCACACAGGCTTTACACCTGCTCTTTACAGCAGGTCTCCTCATGAGATTGGGTGTCTGCACGCTGGGTAGGGCCTGGGTCTGGAGGCTGAAATCCCAAATCCTCACTTAAGGTCTCTTAGATGAAATAAAGAAGAAGAGGGAAAGAGGAGAAGTTGTGGCTCAGTTACCAACATACCTGGTACTCCAGGATCTCCTTTGCGTCCAGGAGGCCCTGGAATAAATATTGAATGGGTATTTTTCAGTAGTCAGCAGTCAGTGAGGAGCACAGCAGAATGGGATTGAGGTGTGGGCTGGAGACACAACGCTTCTGGAGGGCACCTAGAGCCTAAACCTACAAGTCACAGGAGGGAAGAGGAGCCCAGAGCTGTGTGTGCAGCTGCAAGGGGACCTGGGGGTTTGCACAGAGGTGCTCCCTTGTGACCGAGTTCACAGGGGGTTTAGGATGAGGGAAGAGACGAGGATCTGACTCCATGTTTCAGAAGGCTTGATTTATTATTTTATGATATATATTGTATTAAAAGTATACTAAAAGAATAGAAGAAAGGATTTCATCAGAAGGCTAGCTAAGAATAGAACAAGAAAGAATGATAACAAAGGCTTGTGGCTCTGACTCTCTGTCCAAGCCAGCTGACTGTGATTGGCCATTAATTAGAAACAACCACATGAGACCAATCACAGATGCACCTGTTGCATTCCACAGCAGCAGATAACCATTGTTTACATTTTGTTCCTGAGGCCTCTCAGCTTCTCAAGAAGAAAAATCCTAAAAAAAAGATTTTTCATAAAAGATGTCTGTGACACTCCCTGGTCTGGAGTAGACTCCCATCCTGGGCATGGGGGCATCACTAACTGGCAAGGAGATTGAATCTTGCCCTAGTTATTGCATCATCTAAACTGTGTTTTCAGCCCCACTAATGCTGCAGAGCCAGCATGGAGAGCCATACCTGCAACCAGGGTGATGTTGCTCATCCTCATCATCAGGTTTGCATTGTTGCTTTTAATTATGGTGATTTCCTCTTCTAAGCTTCTCCTCCAGCTTTCTTCTTGTCCCATGAGAAAGTTCTTCCAAGTGGGGCTTCTCGACAAGGCCAGATGGCTGGCAGAGGAACGCTGCAGAATCTCTTCTGTATAGGAGGCATTTTGCTCCTGAAGTTCCAATATCTCTTTCTGCATCTTAAACACTGAGGAAACAAAAAGCCCATGCAGTGGATACTCTCTGCCCGCTCCGGCTGGGAAATGGGTGTTTGGCAGAGCAGCTCCCCAGCACCTGGGGGGGACAGGGGGGATAAAGACCACCCCTGTTTGACCCGGGGAGGTGGTTTTTGTGTGCCAGCCCCTGCTGCAGCCAGGAGTGCAGCTGGGAGTGCTTTTGCAAATGCAAAGCACACACACGGGCTGGGGAATCTCCTGCAGCTGCTGCTTTGCCCGCCGGTGTTGGAGGAGCCTCTCGCTCCCTCAGAGGTTTCAGACCTGTGTGCTCATTCCCCCGTGCCCCCAGGATCACCCAGCAGAGCTCTCCTGTGATGCCCAGCCCATGGGGAGGCTGTGGCCTTACCTTTGTACATGAGCATCCCCTGGCCGGCCGTCAGCAGCAGCAGGTAGAGGCTCAGCGCTGTCCAAGTGCAGCATGTGGATGCCTTTTTCTGGCTCCGAGGCTCTAAAAACCAAGAGAGGAAGGGTAGACACTCTCCCACATTTCTGCCCTACAGGCTCTGCGTGCTTGCAGCCTCTCCAGGCTTTCCAGAGGTGTGGAGCTGCAAGGTCCCTCTGTGTGAGCAAGGCATGCTGCCTTCCTCTGTCCCAGGCTTTGCACTGCAATCTGCTTGGCCATCCTTTCCTTTGCTAATTTAACCAGCTCAGCTCCATCAAGACTTAATCCAATGTGAGTGTGGTGATTTCTCCCTTTCTGCACCAATAAACTCCCCATTTCCATGATTTTTACTTGTCCCAGGCTGGCTTTCAGAGGACTGCTCAAAGCAATCCCTTCTCCATCCTGAGCACTGCATACGTGTGATTCCAACAGTGATGCATGTATGCATCAAAACAAATGAAAAATCCATAGTAAGCTGATCTGCAGAACAAATTGAAACAAGTCATAAGATGTAAAATCATTACCAGCAAGTGCAAAGGAAATAAATGGCTTTGTTGAATTTTGGCCTTCAGGGAGGAAAAAAAGTATTTCAGAAGCATTGGTAACTACGTCAGACATCCAGTAAGTTACCCTCAATTGAGGTCTTTATTTTTTTTCAAAGTAATGTAATCAGGAGTTTAAAGTCTTAGTATTAAAAGAGTACAATATTTTAATTGGTTTTACTATAGAATGGCTTAGTCAGCAATGAAGATTTTATATTCAGCTGAAAATTCATAAACTTACATTTTTTTATTGAGTCTGGTGATTTTAGTATCTTAACTATTACACATTAAAGTCTTACTCAAGAAAATTAGACATTTTCTAAGACAGGAAAATAACGGATTTTTTTCTGATGCTCAGCATCAGTTTTTTGCTATAAAAGGATAGCTTGACATACTTCTACTTTTAAATGCCAGTTAATTTACTAGCAAAATTGCTGTGAAAAGCATTTAGTATTTCATTTTTATATGTTGTTTTAGACCAGATAAAATCCATATAAATCCATTGAACAAAAAGAAATCTTACCACTTATCTGAAAGGTTGTGATAGCAGGTGAGGCAAACCCAATCTTTTCTGAAATACTGAAAGAGTTCATATCACTCGAATTTCTGTCTTCCCCGTGTTTGTCTGTAATTTTCATGACAAATTTCTTGTGGCTATCATAAAGCCATGGACAATAAAGAACTGGAGGCACTTCCCCTCTTCCTCCTGATTTGATATGCTTTCTGATATGCATTTCCTATCTGCTCAGCTTTTATAGACTGCTGAGAACTCTGATGTGGTAATTTGAACAGTTCCTCAAAAAATCCCACAGCTGAGATGCTGAGATGCTCTTGTGTGCTCAATTGGAGTCCAGTATCTCTGTATTGTGGCAGAGTTAGGCATGAGATGGACATTTTGTTTCTAACACAAGCAATCCTCCTCAGGTAGCCAAGAAGATTCCATGTTCAATGTTGGCTTGGCCATCTCTCTCCTGGGAGGGGAGGCTGAGGACTTTGTCACAGTGAAACTCTCAGTAATGTGCACCACGGTGACACCTCAGTGGCTGTGTGTGACTCAAGTGCAAGGAGGGAAAGGATCAGGAGGATCCTAAAAACAAGTGAATGATGGTGGGATGGGGGATGCTGAAACCCAAATGGGTTTGGGATGATATGGAGAAGAGGCACTTGCAGCCTCCTTGAAAAGGTCTCTCCAGCTCCTGCTTCCTCCCTGATGAGTTTTTCACACCCACAGACACAATTCCTACTTCTTCACCATTTCATTGCTCTCATCCTGTCAAACTCCCCCTGGCATTTGGCATTCTGACATCTCCATTTGTGCTGGGTTTGACTTCTGCAAAGCAAAGTGACTCACCCGGGCCCGCAGGCAGGAGCTGTTGGTAGGAGCTGGGCAAAGCCCTCCTCATCCACGCTGCCAGCACCACGTCCTGCCCTCTGCGAGGAGCAAGGCAGTCACTGTCACACCTCCTGGTCCTGGGCTGCAGGTCTGGGTCCATCCCCGGGGCCGTGTCCACACTTGGGGCCATGTCCATCCCCGGGGCTGTGTCCATCCCTGATGCTGTGTCCATCCCTGGCTCCTCACTGCTCTGCTTGGCCATGGAGTGAAGTGTGGCAGAGCTTCAGGTAGGGCTGAGCTGGAGATCCTCACCCTGACGGTGCAGAGTGAAGCCCTCTGTTGTGCACCTGATGCACAAATCTCTGAAAGACTTAGACCACGAATACGTGGGGATTTTTGAATCTGCTTCTGTGTTCTCGTTTCAAATGTGCTTGTGCAGCTGTGACCTGGTTTGTACCCAAGAGGGAGGAAGAGAAATCCTTCATTTTTAAACATTCTGCTACACTCTGTGTAGGAATTGGGATAATTTGCTTCCTTGTGAAGGTCTCAGATATCCCCTTGAGTTAGGGAGGCTCTAGAGGTTACCACCAATCAGCTGAGCCACAGAAAATGCCTGTGCAACATCTCCCATCACGGCATCACCTCCTCACTGGAGTAAGGGCTCAAATCCAGCCCATTTCTGATGGTTCTGGTGGTTCAGTTGACCACTCTGCACAAGCCTGGAGCCATCTACTCTTGCTGGGTGATGAGCTGGGAATGACTGTGCTTGTGCTGCCAAGTGGGTGTTTATAGGGATGGATGTGATTCAGGTGCATGCAGAGCAGATTTACAGCAGAGAGGCTTTTAATAATACTTCTAGTAGAATCCATTTCATTTCAAAGTATTAAAAATAAGCTGGCAGACGTAGTTCTCGAAAGCCTGCCTAAAGACAAAAGGTGCAATGAGATCTTTGTGCCCTCCTTCCCTGAGAAAGGAGCTCAAGGAGAAGTTTTCACATGATTCATGGTCATGCTGTGGCCGTGCCACTCTCAGTGGCCCAGTTGGCATGGGTGTGAAACAGGGGTAGATTCCATTAATTTGACAGCCCTGAACTGCAGTGTTTTGGGTTTTGAAGTCCAATCCTCCACTTTTGGGGGGAAAGTCATGAGCTGCAGTTGCCTACCCAGCTGGTGAAACCTTCATTTCTATTTGATGCAGGCTCATGCAGCTCTGCAAGCTGCCACATTCTCATTGCTTGGCTGGGCATTTAGCTGCCTGGGAGGTTGTGGTGCATTTCTGTCTGGATGTCAGCCTCTGCAAACAGGCAGCAGATTTCCCATGCATGAGGTGCAGAGGGTCTGGGCCACGCCCTGGTGCCAGAGCTGTGTCCCAACATGCTGGCTCAGCCTCTGTGTGTGTTCCCGTCCTGCTTTCTGCTGCCTTTCATTTCTCACTGCACCATCACTGGCTGCAGCAATAGGTCGGCTCTGATTTTGCAATCAGGAGAGGAAAAAAGAAAAGAAACTGCTGATTCAGGGCAGTCTCCCTAGGTTGATGTTCTGCTGAAGCAATGAGGCTATTTATGGAATAACAGATTATGGGACATTATGGGACACATATGCTGGGCCATCAGCCTTACCCTTTGGGCTGTTTGTGAGAAAGCTCTGGTCCCTCTCCTCCTGCTGTTCATCCTGCCTCCCCTGACACTCAAAGAAGAGCTTGTAGTCCTCCAGCTCATCCCTTTCCTTCCTACATTCATACAGATGATGCTCCTCATGTTCTCACTCAAAGTGTGCACCAGCATGTGAACCAAGTTTTACAAACTGACCACAGCTCCTCAAAGTCACGGGCCTGGGGGAACTGCTGCTGCTGGGAAAAGGAAGTGGCCTGGAAGTGGCTGGTGGTGCAAAAAAGTCCCTGGCCATGCCCACCACCTTTCTCATCTTCCATCACTGCTGTCCTCTGCAGGCATTTGCCACCCCCAAGAGCTCATGGCAAAGCAAAGGGACGCAGCACCAAACTCCAGCCTGGCAGTAGCTGAACACATCAGCATCCTCCCAGCAGTGATTCTGCCAGGGAGCTTGGGCAGACATCAGCCTCCTCAGGATAGCCATTTATCCTGAAAAAACTGAAGCTGTGCTTCTTTAAAGACTTTTTTTCCCCCTCACATGAGAAGATATCCTAGCTCAGAGGTGTTTCTCCATTTACCCACAAGCTGGTAATTTTTCCAAACTCATCTATTTGATTGCAGACTGTCTTAGGCATAAATGTGCAGCATTCAGGATGCTTTCACTCCTCTCCAAGGAAGTGTGTGGCATAAAGAGGCCCAACACAGGGTAGGTTGGTGCAGGAACCTTCACCATTTCTGCTGTTGTCTCTAGACTGAAGTGAGGGCTGCAGCCAGGAAAGGTGACAGTCTGCCCCTTTTCCTGATACCTGAACCCATGATTCTGCAGATGGGCTTCAAAACATCACACAGTAATCCTGCCACAGAAAAAAACAAGTAACTGTGGTTTGACCTGTGACACATCCCATACATGTCCACCACAAAGCCAGCAATGACCATAGCTGTACAACTGCCTCATCACAACCTTGCTAGTAGACTAGCTTGGTTCTTTTTTCCTATTTTACCTGATTTTTCAGTCTTTTGTCTTTTTGCAATGAGCCAGTTTGATGAATTTTGACATAGCAGTTCTCGTGGTGGATTTACTCCAGCCATCAGCCAAACAGCCACCCAAATATTCTCTCAGTACTCTTTTGCAAAGGATGGGGAGAAAATGGAAGGTGAGAAGACTTGTGAGTTGATCTAATGACAGTTTAATAGGGAAAGCAAAAGATGCATTTGCAAGCAAAGCAGAAAGAGGAACTCATTCTCTACTTCCCATGAGCAGGCAGATCAACAACTTCTTTTGGGAATTGGGGCCTCAGCATGCACGATGGCTCTTTGGGCTGACAAATACACAAACCACAAACCTCTCCCTTCCTCCTTCCTCCCCTGAACTTCTAATCTCTGTGTTTGACATCATACGGTGCAGAACATCCCTGGGCTTGGTTTGGGTCACAACCCTGGCTGTGTCCCTTCCCAATCTCTTGCCCAACCCCAGCCTGCTCCCAGGCTCAGTTTTGTACAAGCTCTGCCCACCAATACCAAAAAACATCCATGTCAGCAACAAAACATCCGTGTTAGCAGCACTGGCTGAGCCCCAGAGCCAAGGCACAACACCATACTGTGTTGGGGTGCTGTGGGGAATTTTTCCTCCATTCCTGTCAGACCCAGCAGAGCTCTCAGTGGACAGTGTTTATCCTAAAATGCCTTGTTCTCCCCGAGGAAGGAGCGAAGACTGTGATACCTGTGGACATCAGGAGGCACTGCTGAATCCCGGGAATGCCAAGGCAGGCTGTGGGTGATCTGCTCACCTCTAGATCATGGAGGTACCACATCTGAGATCTCCCCTGTGAGTGTCCGATGGACTGCCCAGTTCAGCTTTGGTCAACATCCCCTGAAAAAGAGTGTATCCGGCTCTAAGGGCAAGAAATGGTGCATTAATTGGAGATTTTCTGTGCAGAAGAGAGGCTGAGGCCTACACACAAGTTCTAATGCCATGGCATTAAAGCAAACCCCAAGTCTGGACCCATATGGAAGCAGAGGCCTCGTTGTGGAGCTCCCCACATCCCTGCAGAGCCAGACCTGTGCTCGGGAGGTCTGGCTGTGCAGTAGCACCTGGGCTCTTCTGGGACTGTGGAGAAGCACTTGTGCTAAAGCAATAAAACCCCCAGCACTGCCTGGCTGACATTTCTCCTTTCTAGCTTGATGTGTTGCTTGGCTTTGTTGTAGAGATTGAAAACAGATTTTCTTTCCCTTCTATGAGTTATGTTAATTTGTGTTTCATCAGAACTTGCCTCTTCTCCTCCTTTCCTTTTTTTTTCCCCCTCCTTTAGGCTGGATCCAGCTGCATCATGAATTCAAGGAACCACCTGCAAAATATTTTAATGACTTCAACCTGCTCTTTGAGGTGAATTAATACCAGGGCAGCCTCTGCAGCACAGTGAAATAGTCGGGCTTGGCTAAGCAGGCCACCCTCAAAGCTGAAAAATATGTTCTGCAAGGCTGATGTGCCTGACAGGCAAGTTTGATTTCAAGGTCCTCGTGCAACATCTTCCTCCTCACCTCAAAGGCAGTTGTCCCTTGTTCAGGTAAGAGCTGATCCCAAGGACTGGTGAAACAGGGGAGATAATGAGACATCACAAAACCACATGGGGGGTGTGTTAGATCTGTTAATGGTGTGCTACAAGCAGCACAATTATGCTGAAGGGTGGGGATCTCCCAGGGCTGCTCTGCATTTGGCAGCTCAGTTCTGGAGGGAGAGATCAGCTGCTCCCTAAGCTCCTCTTTTCTGGAATGCTTTGCTTCATCACATGCTCTCCACAAGGCCAAAAAGATTTCTCTAAGCACAGCTCAGAGTGTAGCCACATTCTCACTTTCCTCCATCTCCTGGGCTTTTAAAATTCAAGGTTCATTTTTAATTTGCTAAGCAGCTATTAACCATATCAAATGATGCTGCAGGTGCTGTTGTGGTCCTTTCTGCCCCACAACCAACCCAACCAAGCAATAAGGTCATTAACTTGCCCTTATGTTTTTTTCAGGAAAGTCTCTGGGATTATGTGAGGCTCAGGGTCATGGTATTTTTAGATATTAAACTAGTCAGGTAGTCAACACGTTGTTCAGAAGGACAATCTTAAAGAGGTTTATTATTGAGTATTGTCCTTGCACTGGGGCACATCCCAGTTAATTGCCTGCACATCAATGTGTTGCTCTGGATTTATCTCAGGGTAAACACATTAAGGAGTTGATACTTGGGCTTCCACTAAAGGACACCATGGGATGGTTTGTCTCTGATAAGCTTTCTGGCACAAATTCCCATGTCCTGAATGCTTCTGGCAAACACTCCAGCTTGAAAATCCATTAACCTGTAACCACCCCATGCCCCTCATTCAGTGGATGTGGAGAGCAAACATGTGTGTGAGCAGCTTTATACACAGACTTGAGACCATTCCTGACAGCATATTTCCATACAGAATTAACTCAAAGCAACTGTCCTGTAAAACATGTGTGCATTAAAGCCCAGACCCTGAAAATGCTCCAGCCTCCTCTCTCCAGGCTCCTTCCCTGCCTCTCAGCTTTCTGCTGTCCCTAGAGAGCAGCAGCCATCTCTGCTGTTCAAATCATCCCCTGTAATTGCTCTGGTGACACTGGGTGCTTCAGAGACCTGAAGTCATGACTTTTCCCCTTGAATTTCCTTGCTTCATCTCTTGCCCTCTGTTCTGACATCCCTTTGCTGTCCTTTTGTACATCTTCCCTGGGTACTGACGGGACAGCACAGCTCCTGTCTGCTCAGCACAGCTCCATTCCCTTCTGGTGACTCTCCTGCTTGCCTGTGACAGCCACGTGTGCCTGAGCTTGCTCAATCTCCTGCCAGGAACTGATAAACTCGGGTGTGAAACTTCCAGCATCAGCACATGGGGGGAAAGCAGCAGAAAAGGAAAAGGTGCCTTTGTTGGGAGCTTCATTGCCACCCTCCAAGGCACAGCACCCACCAGAAACCACAGCCAGCTTGCAATCACTGCATTGCTCCCCACACATCCCACCTTCAGACCAGCAAGGGTTGATTCCCCCTTAACCCGAGCCAATAACTGATTGATGCTTCTCCATTATGGCCTTTAGCAATGGTAACAAATTCTTAATTAATTCTTTTCATTCTCCACTGTTTCTCAGCGTGAAGGCATTTGTCTCAGGGAAAGGGAACAAGAAACTGGTGAAAAATGGCAGGAGTAGGTTGAAGCCCCCATCAGGTGCAGTAGAGTCTCTCATCAAAGTGGTGAGGGGCTGGGAATGGGTTGGTGTCCCTGGGGCCAGGTGTGAGGCTGGATCCTGTCCAGTCCCACTACAGCACCCATGTGTTAGGGCTGGAGAGTGTGTGTGGAGTCTTTGGACTCACCCTGTGCTTAAAGGCAGGAGTCATTGCTGCTTCTTCCCATGCAGAAACAAAAGCAGAGCCCTGGCTCAATGCTCTCCTCAGAGCATCTCCCAAAGTGAGATAGTGCCAGTAGCAGGAGTGGCTTAAGGTGGTGCAAAAAGAGCAAAAATAATTACTTTTTGTTTTTGTGCTTTCAGATGTTTTATTTCTTTTTAAGAAACTGAGTGCAAGTGTCCAAACGCCTGGAGAGCTGCACGATGCTCAGATCTTGCCAGTGGCTAAATTGCCTGAGGTGTGGGAAGGTTTTTCTGGGGAAAAAAGTAATTTTGTACTGACCTTCGGGCTCTCTGCCTCTTTCCATAATCAACACACACCTTGTTTTGGGAGCTAGCTGGGAATTCCCTTCTTTCTGCTGCACTGGCAATGACAGATCAAGCACAGCTGAATTGCTTTGATCCCTTTGATGAATAAAACTTGAATTTGCCCCACAGCCTTGACTCTTGCCTAATTCCAACCTCTTGTATTGAACTGGGTTTTTTAATTTTATTTTTTTATTTTTTCTTTCTTTTTCTTCACCAAAATAACTGGAAGCAGTTGGCCTCTAGGATTTTCACATTTGAGTAAGGCTGGAGCCTTCAACACCATTAATTCAGGAGCACTGCTGTTCTCACCTGCCCGTGAGTGTTTTGCCAGAGTTTTGACAGAAAGCTGACAGAAACCAGGCTCTTCTCAGTGATGCCAGGCAACAGGACAAGAGGCAGCAGGCAGAAACTGATGCACAGGAAGCTTCACCTGAAGGTGAGGAAAATCACTTAACTGTGCAGGTGACCGTGCACTGGAACAGGTTTAGAAGAGGTGTGGAATCTCCCTCATGGAATATTCCAGAACCATCTGGGTGCAATCCTGTGCCATGTGCTCTGGGATAGAGTGACCCTCCTTGAGAAAGGAGGCTGGAGCAGATGAGTCTCTGTGGCACCTTCCAGCCTGCCCCATTCTGTGGTGCTGTGAAAAGGGGTTGGCATGGCGCAGCCCCTGGTTGAATACAGAGATGGTAATCACCAAAAAAAGGTATAGTTCTTAGTAAATTCCCTCTGCTCTAACCACCAGGCAATCTGGCAGCAAGCACAATTTAAGTTAAACCAAACATTGAAACCACACATGTATATGTACTTTAAAATAAACAGGAGAGGAAAGGGAGAAATCAGTTAGAAACAGGCTTTCATTTTGGTAAAATATTTAACTCCAGCTCAATAAAATAGTAATATTGGCTTGCTGTTATTTGACTATATTAATGAGTTGGAGATCTTTAGTTCAATACAGCATTCTTGATGGCATTGAGAAATTCTACGTGGAAGCCACTGATTTACATTCACTGTTGTGTTCAGATGAGCTGAGGTGGAGAAAATGAGGCTTCAATACTCTCTCCTTGCCAAAAATATTAGAAAAGCGTGGTAAGAAATTAGAGCTACAGGTGTCAATAAACTATGTGACAATTGCAGTGGACTTCTGGCTTTCCTAATTTCTTTAATCAAGTTGCACCAAGCAAGCAAGCTGGCAAGCAGCTTTCCCTGCACTGTCAGTGCATAGCTGAGTGAATTGGACCAAGGTGCCACATGTTAGTCATTATGGGGTTTTGTCTGCACAACATCAGTCTTGCACAGATCTTATGAAATCATACCTTTCCCATTAAGTGCAGTTTGAATTGAAAAGGGATTCAGATTGACTTGGCACGAGCCTTTGTGCAAGGCTGAGGAAACCTGGGAGAGATGGCCCTGCTTTAGGTAATGAAAAAAAAAATTGCACTGACTTCTCTTCTGAGGTGCATTGAAAAGCCTCTGCCTAAGGAGTGTGGATTGATGGAGAGGTCTGAGGTGGGAAGAATATTAAAAAAGATGTCAACATGCCAATAAATGTGTGTGCCAGAAATAAATGCATTATATGTTAGTCCATCAGAACAAGCTAAAGAAAGGTGTTATTTTAGGGAGAGAGACATCGTTTAGAAAAAAAAAATGATCAAAGCAAAAATGAGCTCAAATTTCCAACTGTCATCTCACCTTCAGAGTTCATTCCTTCAAGCAGTCAAGGGATATTTGATGAATAAGATCCAGAGGGGATCTCAAAGCTACAGAGACTCTGGGATGTACATTTTTCTTTAACTGTCCATTGCTTTCCCTCCATAGGTTACCTGAAGCTTGGGATCAGAAGTGCCCTTTGAGGATTTGTCCCAAAACATTTCCCCAGACCAAAAAGAAGACTATCAAAATCCCAAAGCAGAATGAAAAGAAAGTGGATCAAGGTCACAGATTTCATTTTCCAGCTTGAGCATGTGATAGATCCAGACTAATGACAAGCAGATGGGAACTTAGGCACTGGTCTAAGCTGGCTGCCTGTTGCAATAGCAGTAGGGCTTAGTCTGTAGTGCTGCATGTTTCTGGTGGAGGCAAGCTGGCTGGGGAGAGAAAATCATTGCACCTCCTCACAGAAAGCTGAGCCAAGAGAACTTTTGTTTTAGGTAGTGTTTTGTTAGCCTAGCAACGCTGTTGGTAGAGATGATCCAGCTCTGCTGGCAAGAAAACATCAACCGGTCCATGCAAAGGCCTGGTGTGATGTCTGCAGTGGCATGGCCTTACCAGGAGGGGATTTATCATGCCAAAAAGCCCTTCCTTGGTGCTCTGCATGGGGACCCTGGTGCTGGGAGTCAGCCTGAGCAGCTGGAGGAGGGAAAGGGGGAAAGCCCACAGTGTCCTTGTCCCTCAGCTCTGACCCTGGAACCAGCACAGGCAGTGGGGCAGGAGATGGGCTCTTTTGTCTGGTCTGTCACAGATAAAGCCCTCAGCAAGGGTAAGTCCTAATGCTTTTTGGCATGTGAGTAACATCCCTGGAAAGCTCTCTAGAAGTGACCCACCAAGGGAAGGGGACAACAATCAAGCAGCTCATGGTCAGTGTTGAATTGTGCAGCCTCCACTCAAAGTTCAAACTCCCAGTGTACCAATGAGGGTCTTTGACATTCATTTGCCACACAGAAAAAAAAATAATTTAAAAAAAAAGGAGAAATATTTTTAAAAGCCCATGTGGAGATATCTCCCATCCTAAGAAATAAAAACATCCCTGTCCTGTGGCAGTGCCCCAGGCTGGCAGCAAGCTCACATTACTTAATTTTGACATGTTGCATACACCAAATAGCAGGGGACAAGCCCCCTCCTTTATTCTCACAGTCTGGCGTGGCTGTGTCTGCCTTGCAGCTGTTCAGAGCACATATATCAACAGGCTCAGCATCCCAGCACAGGCAGAGGTGCTGGAGGTGCAACCCTGGAGAGAGAAGCTGCAGTGGGGAGGACTTAATTTCACCCTTAACAGTGCAAAAATTGTCTTCTTCCCTTTACAGGCTGATTTCCTTCTCCTTAAATCCGAGTTTGGTTATGGTTCTCTGTAAGGTGTTTCCCCTAGAAGCACCAGCTGCCCTCTTTTCTCCACTCCAGCTCTTCCCTGCAGCCATCCTGCAGCAGAGCAGGGAGCACCAGCTGCTGTATTGCCAGCAGCAGGACTCTGTGGGCATTGAGGGGAAAAATGCTGGGAAACGTCAACACCTCTGAGAAATCTGGTCTTGTGCATCCCAGGCACACAATCCAGCTCTCCTGCATTTATTTTTCCCAGTGAAAGGCCCAGTTATACCTCCTATCTCTGTCCTGGGCTGAGGACAGAGCAGAAAATTTCAAAATACAAAATAATATTTTAAAATGCAGTTATTTTTATAAAATACAGAGGATTTGGGGGAAAAAAAATAAGTGTCTTGTACAGACTGCTGAATCCTCCAGTTCTGCAGGGAAGAGCCCAGGAATGTGCCTCCCAAGGCTGTGGCACCCAGGCAGACCCAGGGAAGATGCAGGTCTGGAGCATCTGGATAAAAACCCAACTGGGAGCCCAGAAATGAGAGTTTGCCAGTGTTCCTCCTGGCTTTGATTAAGCTTATTGTCATCTTGGTCAACTCCCACTCCCCTTCTCTCCCTCTCTCTGTCTTTTTGCCCTGAAAGTCTGTTTGGCAGATTGTTCCCAGCTCTCAAAGATCAAATTTTAATTAAAGTCATTCAGTGGTTTTGAATGACTAATGACCTCTTATCATGTATTGTGCTACAAATAACAGGAGAACGACCTTCCCTCCCACTCTTCATTAATACACTTTATTTTTTATACTGCCTGCCCTGCCAAGACTCTTCTTGTCTCAAAATAACATGAGAATTGAAAACCTCATTGAAATACATTTCAGTTCAGTGCAAAGGGCACAAAGAGGCCCATGGATGAAAATTCACCTTTACAGGCCATCTTCAAAAATCTATGGAAGGATAAAGATTATAACCCAATTTTCTGCAAAGAAAATGCGAGTCCTGCTGGATTTCTAACACCAAGATCTGTCTCATGAGAATTTCTGTCCATCACTGGTGGTAAGTGTTAGGTGCTGACAAGATAAGTGGGGCTTAATTTTGGGTATCCTTCAGTGTTCCATGGATAATCAATAAGGCAATAGTAGAAAAACATTTCTACTAGAGCTTCAGAAAGGACAAGGATTTAGGATGAAAACAAATCAGTAAAAATTCCATTTTGTTTATATTCCTAGCTCTCTCCTTGTTTAGCTGCTAAAGGTTTTGCTAGAGGACAGAGTCTCTGTCATCACTGTCCTGAGCCCCACGTGAGGAAGGAAAAGAGCTGAGATGAGCAGAGGCCATTGGTGTGGCCTTTGCTAAAGTGTTGGGATCTGTCAGAAAGATGATTCTGAGAAGTAAGAAGAAGAAGAAGAAAACTCCAGAGAACACAGTTTCTTTTCCCAGTGTCAGTTCTGTTTTTGAGGTGTGGGGTGGGTGTGCTACCCCGGCTAAGCAGCTCTCAGCTGCTTGGCAGCACTTGGCTGTTGGGAACAATTAAACCTTGGATTCCTCCTGTTCTCTTTTCTCCTTCTCATCTAGCCGTGCTGGAGATGAAAGTTTTCTGAAGTTTTGGTGAGTATCTGAGCTGGGAGAACAGAACACCTCTGCCAGGCTCCAGAGCATCAGCTGCTCTGCAGTGATGCTTCCCTGGGGAAGCCCATCATACATGAAGATCCCCCCCACTACAAATTTGCAGTGCTATGATGATAAGAAATTAAAACAAACTGCTAGGATTGTTGAACAATTATTTTTTTCTTTTTGAAACTGCTTCATAAACAAAAACAAAACCAGGTGAGTTCATTGAGTAAGTCCTCCCCTACAAACGACTCTCTCTAAACACCAGCGACAGCTTTTGGCCATAGGTGACAACTTGGGCTTGTTTTCAGATATTTGCTTTGATGCACTCTTCAGACTTGCCATTTTGCATCCTTTTTGTCAGACTCAGACACAGGCACATGTTAAAAGCACACATTTTCCAAAGAGCATTCTCTAACTGTGGCTTAGCTCTGTCCCACTCTGTCTGAGCTGAAGGAGAGTTGAATTTGCTGTTGTTTTTCACCACATTTTTACCCCTTTTTCTATTAAATGCTCAGCCTGCTCGTGTACACACAGCAGCTATGCTGCAATTTGCTCTGGGTTTGTGGCTTTTTCCTGGTGCACCTCCAGCCCAGGGTGGGACACCTCAACACAGAGGATGGGAACATCCAGGGATGGATTTTCCCTGCTTGAAGCCACGAAGACAAGGTGGGCCTGCCCATGTTTGACACAGGAGTATGATGGATATTTTAGCAAAAATGATTATTTTTTGGGCAATGTTTTTGCTGCAGGTGCTGCCTGCACACAGCGAGGAACTCAGCAAAACCACCTCTGGTTTCTTGGTCAGCCCAGCTGCAAGGAAGTTCCACCAATTCCTGTTCTGCTTTGTGCCAGTGGGCTGTGCTGACACATTTCCATGATTGATTCTCTGTGCATTTGACAGTAAAACATCCACATGGCAGCTCTAAGCAAGGCAGCAATAACTGAGCTTCTGTAATAATGGTAAGGTCACTGCAGTGGCCACGACACAGGCAGGTTTATTCTGCCCTCAGCTTCTGATGAAGCCAGAGGCAAAGTCCTGCCTCTCCTATCAGGTTCCCTCAGAGATTTGCTCACAGTGGGATAGTCCCAGGGCTGGTGGAAAGCAAAATGTTTGTGTCTGCACAAGCCCCAGGTCCCTGGGAGTGGGGAGCTGCAGCACTGTGGCTGCTCGTGGCAATACCTGGCCTTGGGAAGGAGAGGACCTCCCAGGCATGGGAATCCTTCCAGGCAGGTCTGCCAGAACACAGCAGGATTGAGGGTGTCCTTTCTTTAGATGAGCTCATGGGATCCCCTCCTGAGCAGAAATTGCAGCTGAAAAAGCACCTTTGATTTTTCTGATCTATATGAATTGCCTGGGATAGCTTTACAGCAGCACAGCAAAGAAATTCCAGCTCCTGCCAATGGCGTTAATTCCATCCCTGACTGTAGGATTTCATACCACACAAGTGAGAGAAAGAATCGAGAGATAAAGAATAAACTGCAGCACACAATGCTTCATGTGGGGATGGACAGCCCCAAAGAGAAAGCAGCCACAGATGAGCACCTCCATCTCCTCAGCTATGGGAAGATAAAACTGCATGTAGAACTGAATTTCTCCCTTTCTGTTTGAGTATAACTTTTCTGTTATGTCCCAAAAATAAAACCCCCAAGCTGTGGACACTTTGTCCCTGTGAGAGTATTCATGACCTTTCCTCATTCATCCAATTCACTTGTTCTTGCTGTGGCCAAGCTGGAACTCCACTTGCTTCCTCTAAGCAGAGCCCTGCCTTCCTCTTCTGTCAAATATCAGCTGCCAGCTCTTCACTTGGGTTACAAATGGGTTACTACTGGCTAGGGACAGTAGTAAATTATTGCAGAACTCCTCCACTTTCTTTTCTTGAGGGCTTCAGCCTGTGAATCTGTGGACCATGTCCTGGAGTCCCTGAAAGACAATTAAACCAGGATAGTGAGTGGTCAGAAGGTTGAAACATCCACCTCTCACCAGGAGCTGTGGGAAAAAAACCTACTTATATAGAAGGGAAAATTCTGTAATAAGAATTTTTCAGTCCAATTCAGTCCAATTCAGCCCCTCCTTTGACTGCAGTGTGTGAGTGAACACATTGGTTTAAATGGTTTAAAGCCCTACTCAGCCCACTGCTCTGCTTGAGGATTGCCAAAAAAGTGAGTGCCCAGGAAAGCACAGAAAAAAGAGATGTAAGAACATATTTATGATGTTTCCCAACAATTTTCTGAGCCTACAGTCATTCTCAGGGATTGCCTGAAATCACTGGATGTTACTTCTTGGTATTGGCTGTTTCATAGTGTATATATATATATATTTTTTTTTTTTCAATGAACTCATGCTGCCATTTGCCATGGACTTTCTCTGACCAAGCAGTCCCAGCTAGTTTTCCCTGCTGGTGCTGCTGTCCCCATGGCTCTGGGGTGCCCAGCTGCTCCATGCAGCCTGATTTGAGGGTCTGCTTTCGCTGCTCCTGACCTTGCTTTAATACTGAAATTGAATCAGTGGGTTAAGCAGAGCTGTGGGTTCATGTTTTACCCACACATCTTTTCCGAGGTGTCCAAGGTTGCTGCTGAACTGGGGCTTTAGAAAAGGCCATGCCCCGTGTTGTGCAAAGTCCCTGCAAGCCTCACTGAGACATGAGCAACACTTAGGGCTCTTCCCCACCCATTCCTAGCCCAGCAAGAGGCAGCTCTGTGCGGAGATAAAACACTCAGACAAAACTGAGACTGCTCCTGCAGGCAGAGGGACGAGGAGCTGGGGTGCTCAGAGCAGGGGGAATCAAAATGGGAAAGGGTTAGGGCAATGTAGGAACTAATGGAATTCAGTGAAGAGGGTGAGACACCTCTAATGGTGTCAGAAAAGCTCCAAGAACCACCAAGAACCACATCTAGGAACCACATCTAGATGGGTGATGGCTGAGGAAAACTCTCCCCAGACACAGAGAATCTCTCTGCCAAGCTTCATCCCTGGGGATAGAAAACCAGATCTGCAGGAGGGAAATGTTGAAAGCTCAAAGGCAAAAAAGTATTGGTCTGGGAGGGTCTGAAGATTATTCCTGATGCATATTTATGCTATTAGCTCTTAAAACTCAGAGATTTCCAGCCCTCCATGGATAACCTGTCCTCATGTGTAATTACCTTCACAATCAGAAAGGATTATTTTTTCCCCAAATGCCTATGAAGCTCTGTTGCTTAATGTTCAGAAGCTCTGTTGCTAAATGCTCAGATCATTCCTTTTTGTCCTCCCCGGGGCAGCTAGGGAGAGCCACCAAGTGCTGCCCTCTCCATAATAACTTCTTTGAAGACCATAATCAAGATCCCACTTCTCTTTTCTAGTCAGTCAAGTACTTTGTTAACTCCAAGCAGAATCACAGCTATTGTTTGCCCATATTCACTGTGCCAGATGCCCCATTCCCAGCTGGTGGGAAGCATCCCTCTTACCCAGCTGGAATCTCCAGGAGCCCGTGGGATGCAGGCAGAGCAGGATGGCAGGGGCTGTCAGCAGGGCTCACAGGCACAGCCCTGAGCCTGCCACACCTTTCCTGGCACCGCTGGCAGGGGGAGTTTTGGGGCAGGAAGAGGTGGTCAGTGTGCAGGAGGGAAATGCCTCTCTGCTGCCCACTGACTGCACTCTGAAAATTGTAAAGTTTTTCAGGAGCGATCATCCACTGCCTCTGTGCAGGAATTGCTCTCACTGTGGCATCTGCCTCTGGAAAACAAGTAATACTGAGTGGGAGCACAGAGTTTTCCAGCCCAGCTGAGTCTCTAGAGGAAGAGGCTCCTTAATTATTTGAAATCCATCACCTTTCTTTGCCAGTGGTGTCACCTTGCTCTTGCACATCAGGTTTCCGCTCTCTCCACAGCACTTCTGTGTCACCCCAGCCTCAGGAGCAGCCTCGGTGCTGGCTCTCCAGGTGATAGAAAAGACTCTGGGGACCCCACAACCAAACCACACTTGCACCAACACTTTCTAAAACATTTAATGCTGGATTAAGTAGGAGATACAATAGGGGGTAACTTGCTGGCACATGAAGCAAGCTCTGCAGGGCTAAGTATACTTTGCCTAGTCTACCTTACCTTGCCCAATATTGGGTTTTGGCTGTTAGGAACTTCATGTTAGACAGAGATGGATGCGACCAGCCCGGCCCGGAGCCGCCGCTGCCGTTCAGCATTGCAGCATCCCCACCTTGTGGTGCGCGCCGGAGCCTCTCCAGGGCTGCGGGGACACCCGGGCCGCCTGCGCTGCGAGGGATGCGCCAGAGTGTGCTCTGCCTCTTCGTCTAGAGGGGCGCTAAAAGGTACGGCACATTCCGGGATAGATGGGGAAAGGCTTCTTCGAGTTATTTGTTTGTTTGTTTGTTTGTTTGTTTGTTGTGTGTGTGTGTGTGTGTGTGTGTGTGTGTGTGTGTGTGATGTTGCTTAAATCTTTCCTTCTGGAAAGATGAAACCTTTGGTTCAGATGCCTAAATATCTACCATGAAAATTCCAAATATCACTATAGATTTCACAGAGGTGTTGCACAGCTAGTCAGTACCTTCTCCTTGGCTGCTTATGAAAGAAAGGGTCTCAGAGGTGATGTGGGCTTTACTGAGAGCATGTTTTGCAAGCAAAAGAGATGTAGCCATTTGTGAATCCTCATTTTGTGAATCCTCTGTGAGTAGATATTGGTCTTCAGAAAAAAAATTCTAAATCATAGTGATTATTAATTGGCTCTGTGAACTAATCTATCTTCTGTAGAAATGTGAAAGTGTTCCTGGAGAGGTGGTGGATGTCCTGTGCCTGGAAACATTCAAGGTGAAGTTGGACTGGGCTCTGAGCAACCTGAAGTAGCTGAAGATGTCCCTGCTCATTGCAGGGGTGTTGGACTAGATGGCATTTAAAAGGTCCTTTCCAACTCAAATTCTTCTATGATCTCCTTTTGGGGTAACAACTCAGAGTAAACCTGACTTTTTTTGCCAAAGACCCAGATATTCTTCAGTCTCTGAGAGCACCTGTACAAGGATAACTTGAACCCAACCTCTTCATTCCCAGGTCCAATGCTGTGACATCCCTGGCACATGCCCCCTGACCAGTGGGACAGAAAATGCCCAGCACCTCCCTCAGAGGGGGAAACTGGGCAAGGTGGGAACATGGGTGGGAACTCAGCATCCTCCTGCCCTGTGTTATGGTGAAGCAACTCCAGTCCTTTTCTTCTTTGAGGAAAGGTGACACAATATCATATCTTGTAGGAAATAAAACATTTCTGCACACACTGTCTATAACAGACGTGGATGGATGCCTGGTACCCCCAGGGCTGCATTTTCTACAGTGCTCTGCAGCACTCTCCAAGCAAGAAGAACAATTTGTAAAAGTATAAAGCCATGGGTGACTTTGAGTAGCTCAGAGTAGCTCTCTTTTCTCCGGCACTTCTTCCTCATGTGCCAAGGAGTGAAGTCTATTCACATCTGCTGACCGGAGGAGCTGATGGCTGTAAGGAGCAACCTCCTCCCTCCCAGCTCCCTTCTGCGCCAAAGGGATGATGATCCACAGGGTCTCTCTTAAAAAGCTTTTCTCCAGGCTCGCTAACTTTGCAACCTGCTGATGAGTTAATGCGAAACAGAGCGCTGGCAAATGCCGGGAGCGGGAGCAGCAAAGCGTCCCAGGGGTGTGGGGCGGATAAATCACGGCCGGGAGGGCAGAGCCGGGTGCGGAACCACAAAGGCTGAGCCCATCCAGCGCCCGGCCCGGCTGCGCGGGGCTGCTGACACAGCTCTGCCTTACGAGCCCGCTCTTCAAAGCATTCCTGGCTTTACTGTCCAACGCACCAAATGTCTCCCCCAGCTGTTTAGTTGGTTTGTGAGCCTTGTTAAGTGCTGGGTTTATCATAGCTCTCCCAAGGAATGCGCGCTCCCAACAAGTAGCTGAAAGATATTATCTGCTTCAGCCAGCTGAGGAGCTCAGGCTCCTCGGAGACTCGCTGACAGTGTCCAACTAATTTCTTTACTGGACAGTTGATATGTTTAATTGAACTTGAGTGTTCTTTGGTCTATATTCTGCTGAGAAAATTGTTTGGGGAGATGGTCTCAGCATCATCACACTCAGAATGTTGGACTGGTGGAAACAATTGCTTGGGAAGCTATTCAGGTAGTCATAGCTCTTCAAACATGCAGCTTTTAATCAGTATGTTTATACTTATACTTAGCCATAAGGTGTTAAGTATAAACCATATAAACCATTAAGAAATAGCCACCACCTAAGTATTGTCCACCTGCAGCTGGCAGAGCCTCTGCCCAGCCTGACCTAATGTTTCCTGCACCTTGCATCCTCCCTAAATTATAAGCCAGAAAAATATTCCTTCAGTGGCCAAGGCTGCATCCATACCAGGATTGCTTTTCCCATCAGAGCAGTATCCAGCCATGCTCACCCTTGCAGGTCAAGGCAAATGGCCTGCAGCCCACTCTGGGATTTGTACCCTAGCACGCTTCCCTGTGGATTAAACCTTGCCCAAGCTACTGGATATTAAAGTTCCCTCAACAACATTAAGCAACGCTAAGCTTTCTTTGAAGTTCACTTTAAACATCTCTCAAAGCCATAATGGGTAATGTGAAGGTGAGATGTATAATGGCCACAATAACCTTATAAAGCACACAGAGGGACAGCCAAAGCACTTGAGTTCTGTGGAGCACCAAGCTCTGAGTAAATGGGCTTAAGGGCCTGCCTCTCTCATTTGCTTGTTCAGCTGATTGATGCCGCCATAAGCTCCCCATCTGCAAGCTCTCTGGGCTCCTCATGAGCTGGTTCTGTCCATGACATCCAGTTAATATTATTAATTATTGTCTCTCTCTCTCTCCGTGGAGAGCAGTGCTTTCTGAGTCACACCGAGGAGAGCCCTTCCCTCACTGGCAGCTCATGGGCACAGGCAGAGAAAAGCAGGGAAGAGAATTATTAGGGAGAAATGTGCCAAAATGGGGTTTCCCATACTTTTCCAACTGATAGGAAGAGGCTTGAAGAAAAGTGCTGTGTGTCCTTGGATGGAGGATTCAGGACAGAAGCTAAGCAGTGGTTCAAAATCCTTCACTGGAGGATGATAAAATTACAGTATGTAATGAAAATGTGGAAAAGTTCCAACTATAAACTAGGAAATCCTACAAAACAGATCATGGGACAATAAATAATTCTGCTTTGAAAGTGATGATGCAAAGTGTAGATTGTACAGCACACTGCAAATTGCAGTGTTGCCTTCATGTTTCTGACATGGAATTCAGATTCAGAGACATAGATTTGCATAAACTACATAAACTGAAGCAAACTTTTAAAAGATAGCCTGAAGAACTGGATGGCAATCCAAACTAAGACCATACTGAACTCCAGCTGAAATGAGAGAGTTCAAGGGGCAGGGACACACACTCGGTTTTCAGTAAAATAAAAAAAAAAAAATGTTTTAAACATGTAGGTATTGCAAAATATATTCTCTGATTGTGCTTTTTCTAATTTCTCCTTGATGTGAGTGTTGGTCGATGGCAAAGAGCCACCAGCTCAAGGAAGATGCTGTTTTGGTGGCAGTGTAGGGCTGGGAATGTTCCCCAGGCAGACCCTGTGCCCAGCCCTGCCAACCCAGAGGGACATCTTCCTGAAAGAGTGGTTTGGAGCTGGAGGCATTATGGTTTGCCCTGAGATGGCATCATAGGCACCAAAAGTTTCTTGTGGGGTTAAAATTAATCTTTTAGGTCACAACATGGACCACCTTAAATGAAAGAGGATTGTTTCTAGGATTTGTTTTTAATGTATGGATCAAAATAAGAGGAATTGAACTGGTTTTGATAACGATTGCACTTTTCACATCATCCTAAAGTTTGCTAGAGTTACGGAAATATTTAACCATTGTTTCAGTGGTCCTAGCAAACAATTCTATTGACATTAAAAGGGAACTCCATTCACTGAGGCCACACTGCTGGCCATGTCCCACACAGATCCTGTCTCTGAAACCCATGGACCAAGTTCTTCCTTGGCATAAGAATTACAGAAAGAATCACTTTGATTTGATGAGTCAAAAGTTTACCCAGCCTCAGACCAGGCTGACAGTTTCATTTCAGCAAACCAAGATTATTTTGGATATCTGTTAAAATGGACTGTCTGGTATTCCTGCTCCCATGTATATACACACATACCAGACAACAATCTCCTTAACAACCCACAGATGAATTCCTCAGCTTATGAATCTGCCAGAAAACACATAATTTTCCCCATCAAGGAATGTTGCTTGGCACCTCTTTAATATATCACTTACACAGTCCTCAATCAACCTAAATGATTCATCTAGCAACATGTCTGAGGCAATGCTCCCTGTGATTGAATGGTTTATCCTCACTGAAAAAGCACACACCATTCAGTCCCACGGATCAGCTATAAAAGTTATTAATAACCAGGAATTACAGAGATAAGAGTCATGAGGCTGGCTCTAGCCTGGGTGACAGCAGCGGGCCCACTTGGAGCCCCATCAGGAAAAATCAGCCAGAATTTGCACCCATGGGAAGAGATCAGAGGCTTGGACTCTCAACACCAACCCATGCATCATATTTTATGTTGTGTTTTACAGTTTATCAGCCTTCAGATTAAGATTTATTAGTGTTGCCTTGCTGTTCAGCAGTTGTAACTCATGACATGCTTGGTGCCTAGCAGTGTCTGTGACAGAGGGGCTGGTTCTCGCTGTGGACATTGCACCAAACTACAAACCCATGCAGGAAAACCACCTCAAGAGCAAAGCAGGGACAGCAGCTCTCTCTCTCTGTCCTTTTCTTACATCTGTGAGAGCCAGGAGACATTATCCTATCTGTGTGGACCTGCTCACAGCCGTGGGTGAAGGGATCTGTGTCCTGGCCCCTCGTGGGTGTGCCAGGCTCTGTTATGGGCTTGGCCACCTCTTGGATGGAGACACTGCTGATTAGCTCCAGGACAGAGCACAGCAAGCTGTCCGAGTCAGCACAGCCAACACATTGTCCTGGGCACTGGGGAAGTCATTTTTCATCTGTGGTATCTTCTCTGCTCCAGGGCTGGATGAATTACACAAGGATCCTTGGACACCAGACAGGCAAAGTGGGGTTAGAGCCCCATGTGATCTCAGCTGCATTTCCCAGCCAGTGTCCTGATGTTGTGCACAGACGTGGTAACTTGGCTCCTTTCCTGCTTGAAAACATTTGTTTGGTTGTTCTGAGATTCTCTCAACATTGTGGCCCCCCGCCATAGGGTGTTACATGGATTTAGATAAGAAATCTCCATAAAACTGTAGGCAATGTGTCTTCTGCAGTAAATCTTTCTTTTTAGTCAAGAGTGAGGCAGTCACATTATGTTTCCTTATTTTGCAGTCCACCTGTTGCAAGGAAAGTGCCAAGAAAATTATACACCAGTGGGAAAGTATAGATAGCATGGATGGCTTGGACCCAACAAGAGTCAGTGTGACTATGGGATATACACTTATAAACACCCCCATTTCTGAAGCTTTCTTTGTGCAACAGGAAGGGAATCCCTGTCTGGATGGAGACAAGCAATCTGCTGGCTCAGACACCATAGCTGCTATCTCCCCACGGACAGGGGGGAGGATTAACTGGGTGTTGGACAGACAGATCCTGTGCAGCGTGGCACCACAGCAATCCCTGTGTGCCTGAGGCGTGAGGAACAGCCCTCATCTCCCTGCCTGAACCCGGCTGCTCCCTCCTGGGCTCTGTGGCCATGAGTGAGGAGCTGGCTGGCAGCGCTGCATGTGCTCAGGGGCACGGGGCTGCCCGTGCCTGCTGGAACAAGCCACTCTGGCAGGCAGAATGATGGGCTTGTTGTCTAAACAAGAGGCTTACAAGAAGAGATCTGCTGACACTGGGTGGCTTTCTTTATCTTCTGAATAATTACTGCTAATTCATTACCTTTGAAAATATTTTAAAAGCCGGCAGTCCTTGTTCTCTGCAGCCTGGGAGGACTGTGCTTTCACATCACTGTCTCTGCAGTCAGCATGTGGATGGATGGAATCTACACTGCCATGGGATTCAATCCTCATATTTGTTTCCTACCTTCCTTTTCCAAAAAAGATCCCCTTTCACACCCCAGTGGGGTTAATCTCTCCTACTTCAGCTGAGAAACTGCTCCTGGAAATCTTTGCTGCAAGGGCTGGAGAGGGCTGAATGCCTGCAGGACACAGGGATCCAAACCATCCCCCAGCCATGTGCCAGCACTGCCCTTCCCCTGCTTCTCACAAAACTCCTTTTGCTTTATATTTCTCTTTGTAGCATTGTCATCAAATAAAATAAAGAAAACAAACCCACCCTAAACCCAGCAGCCAAACAACCCTGGGCTTCATTAGCTGCTGAGGCACCATTCTGGGTGCTGCCCTGGGAGCAAACACTGATCTCCTGTGGCAACACCAGGCTGGGAGGGCTCTCACACCACTGACACCTCTGCAGAGATCTGCTCTCCTGCAACTCTGGCGCTTACACCCACAACCTAACCTGAGCTCTGTGTGAGAGGCAGTCACACAATGCTGAAAATACACATTGGGGGTTAAAAAAACACCCCCAAACCTCACTCAGGGTGCAGGCAGCCAGCAGCCTGGGAAGCAGCTTTCAGCTGTCCAGCCCTGCAGGAAGAGCAGCGTGCTGGATGTGGAGCAGCTCAGCTGTGATAGCTGGTGAGAGCCACAAGATGTCTCTGGAAACCAGCATTTGGACAAAAAAAAGGCATTAATAACCCCAGAAAAGGGGCTGGGCTGTTTGCAGCTGCAGTGAGCCCTGAGCCCTGGGATATGTACTGCTCTGAGCCTGTACAGAGAGACAGCCCTGTTTGCTAAAAGTCCCTCCCCACAGCAGTTTACTCCAGGTGACAATTTAGCCCATGAGGTTGCACACATGGTAATTCCTTAATGCATGGATGAGAACTGTGGATCTGTAAACCACTGTTGGATCAAAAACTGTACTGACTTCTGAAGTCGTGGGACAAACAGCAAAGAGTGCACATTGGAACCCAGATTAAAGAATCATCACAGCGCAGCAGAAAACAGGAAAATGGGGGCAGTCCTCTCTGGGAGCCCTTCTGCCACCTGTTTCTTGCACACCAGAGCAGTGTCTGCACAGATTTGGGTCCCTTGCAGAGGAGCCTGCAGCTGATGGGATCCCAGCGCTGGCTGTCCCAGCCCAGAGCAGGGATGAATAATCCCCTCCTCCCTTAGGGTCCTGCTTCTGCTGCAGAGCACTCCCCAGAGAGCTAAAGCAGACACTCTCAGCTCCTGGGATGTTTCCTGTAGGCAGCACTGGCCTGGGTTTACAGCCTCCAAACTTGCCAGCTCCTGTGGGGTGTCACTGCCTGCACAGCCAGCCCCAGGGACTGATGAGCACAGACAAAATCCCACTGTGGCACACCCACGGACAGACACGATGGGAATGAGCTCCCTGTCTCTGACACAGGGAAAAATCCTGCTGAACGTGACTCAGAGCGCAGCAGAACGCCTGCAGGTCCTGATCCTGCATCCCTGTCAGTCACTCAGGGAACTCCTCTCCCTTTCACCAGCTCCTCTTGGATTCCTAGTAAACAGCTGTAGAATTGCAGGGTGGAAAAGGCCCATATAAGTGTAAAGTTGTTATTAAGAAATAGGCAAAGCACAGTAACCAGTGACTCACAAAGTTTAATGTGAGAAAACAAAGCTATCCTTCAATGGACCACATAGAGAGACAGTAATTATTGTAAACTGGAAAACCTTTTTAATATCCAACTAAAAATGTGTGGCAAATAAAATCCATTGCCCACCAGGCTCAGTGATTATAAGTATCATTTGTTTTAGGATTTGTTTTTCCTCTTGCAAATCATAAGACAGTCATTTAAACTAATAACAAGTGAGTTATAGGGATAATGGGATTTTTAATGAGCTGTTTCTGGTTGGGGGTTGCCTTTTCAGAAACTCATCCACTGCATTGCAAATGCCAGTATTTAGCACTGAGGGATGTGGTGAAAAGTCCATTAGTCTAAATCTGCTTTATCTGGAGGACCAAACTTTGTTCTTGCAGTGAATTCAGAAAAACTCTCCCAGGACTGTGCTATCATTATATCACTTTACTCGAGGCACATGCATTTGGACAGAGCAGAATGAGAAAAAAAAAGAGAAATGGCCAATATCTCTGGCATGATTAGATGAAGAAGAAAAAAAATTAAAGAGGATGCTGACAAAGCCTTCCCCTTCATTGTACAGAGTAGAAACTTGGAATTGTCCTTGCTAATACACTTGTGTAATATTTAGATAATTTAAATCTGTTATTGTGGAAGATCACTAAGTTTTAATGGGACATTTCTTGATGACATTTAGCTTGCCTTCTACCTCCTGATTTGTCCGAGATGAGTGCTTTTTTTGGTCAGAAAGTAGCAATTTCCCTCCAAAGCATGCTGTAACTCTGAAGCAGAAGACCTGCTCCTGAATTGCTACCCATGCAAAAAAATTCTTGCCCCAAAGGACCAAAATCCCACAGCACATTTAATTTCCTGCATTAAAAAAATAAGCTGTGGTCCTTCATTTGGTATCTGTGTCTCCCATGATGTCTGGGCTGAGGCCTCAGGCGACTGAAGGATGTTGTGTATCCAGCTGAAAGAACCCACCCCAGCCCACAGCCACCCTTCCCAGAGCCACCGCTTTGTGAAAATGACAGAGAGGGTAAAACGGCGAACGCCAAATCTCCTGAGTGAAAAGGAATTAGTAAAACCCCATATTCATGAAATATTGAGAGCTAATTATATGTGCATCGGAAACCTCTGGGGGAAGGGAGATGGAGGCCTTTCATTAGACGGTAACTGGAACTTTTTCATCATTTGTCTAGCTCAGGAATGTGAGGCTGCTGTCTGGAGAGGGATGTGGGATTTGACTGCAGGGCTGGGTGTGCAGGTGAAGTGCCATGCTAGCGAGTATTTCTATTGTACTCTGGCACATCCTGGAAAGGGCTCTTGGCTGCAGCAGGTCGGCGGGGCTGGGTGCTCCAACATCTCCCGGCTCCCACACAGCCCCTTCACTCCGATGCACTGTAAGGAATGGTTCCCAAATTATATTTTCTTCCTCTCACACAGCCCCCAAATGGGTCCAAAGTCCCATCCCTCCCTTGAAATCTGGTCACGGTTTCTCCTAGAGGGTGGAAACCCCAATCTACACCAGGCTGTCTCCAGAAAGTTCAATTTCCTTGTTTTTAACTTGCTCTCTGCTTTTGCAGCCGAAACGAATGGCTGCTTATTGCCACTGCGCCATCGGCCAAATTCAAGACCAAGACCAGAAGTGGTGAAGACGAGGGCAGGGCAGGTTTTGGTGCTGGAGCCCGAGGGAGGCTCGCAAAGGCGATCCCGCTGCATGCCCGGCAGCGCGGGCGGAGGACGCCAAGTGTAAAAGTGGGGAAATTTCTCTCTCGAAGTTTTGCGGTGACTTCAGCCACAGGGATGCTCGGGGAAACCCATCCCGGATCTCTGCTTTCTGCCAGACCCCTGGCCGCACCCTCGGCCCTTCTCCTGCAGCCAAATTTAATTTATTTTCCCCTGGTGATCTCCCGGCGATCCCCGCTCCGGGCCGTGCTCGGGGCCCCGCGGAGCCCCCGCACCCGCGGAGCCCCCGCACCTCGCATTGCTCCCGCGGAGGCGGCGGCGCGCCCCGGCCCTCGGCACATAAATCAGCGTTAAACCCATTCCCCCCTCTGATCCCCGGTGCCACCATCTATTACTCCCCCAGTGCGTTTTCTATCACCTTTTGTTAGAATTACACAGCCGGAAACTTAATTTACCCCGAGCTTTAAAGACAAATAAACCCCGCAGGCCGGTGGCCCAGCGATATGCCTGTTTACTCGCGCGATCCGTAGATTATTATGAATTGTTGTGATTTTCAAGCTGCTGGTGGTTTAAATACCTTCTCGGCTACCCTTCCTGGCTGAGAAAAAAAATTTTAAAAAATTCACCCACTCTTCCCGAGCAAGGGCCAAGGAGCAGGAGACCATCTCACTTGCGCTGGGATTTATTTACTTTTGCTATTATTGTTATTATTATTATTATTATTATTGAAATTTGGAGCGAGTGAGGTTTTCAATTGCTGAAATAATTGCTTGGGAGAAAGGTTGCTTAATCTGTTCATACATTATTGACTTGGGCTCCAATATTTGGCTTGCTGCTTTTTATCGCAGGAAGATCACGTACGAGAGTCTTTTGCATAACAATTTTTAAAGAGGACACATCCTTATATCAAAAGTGGACGTGACTTGAATTTTGCCTGCGTTTGTCCCTAAAATGACCCAATTCCGGTTACTGCCACTGGGCAGCAGTAACATCATTTCTCCAGGCAATAGACTTATTCTGCTTTACTCTCTGCCCCTTTCCCTGTCCCCCACCCCCAAGCCAACACGTACTTTTAAAGCTGATTATTTTGTCTTGCTGCATTTTAGCACTGCACACACTGTTTTCTCTGCCTGCGAACGGATGAGCAGAGAGGAGCGAGCCCCGCTCGCAGGAGCCACACGGATAATTAAAGCCGAAAGTTCCCAGGCAAGGCAGAAATAGTGCCCTCAACGAAATTTCGCTGTGAGCCGCCGCAGAGAGAGCCCAGCGCCGGTGTCAGCGCCTCCAGCCACCTCCTCGAGCATCATTTCCCCGACGAGGATCAAAAGAGCCCCCCTCTTCCCCGCTTTTTCCAATCGAAACGGTGCTGCTTCCCAGCCACACTGGTCAAGTTAGTTCCGGAACAAAGGATGACAAAACCACAAAGGATTCTCTTCCCCCCCCCCACCCTTTCTCCCCTTCTCAGCTCCCCCGGTGCCCGCACACCGGCCCGGGGCAGGCCGGGACCCTCCCTCCGCTGTCACCCCCAGCGTCCGGGGCCCGTCCCGCAGCCCCGGCCCGGCCTGGGGTGACAAGTGACAGAACGGGGAGAGAAATATTGTGTAGAGGGGCATGGGGCAGAGCACCCACGGGGAGTGAGCCCTGAGCTGCCTGCCCCCCGGAAGGGGAGAATTGGTGACACTCATGTCCCCCGACACCAGTGCTGCCGTTTGGACCTCGGAGTAAAAACCCTAAAGAACGCCAGATTTTTGCAGGAGAACCCCGGCTGTCCCTGCGGGCAGGCGCTTGGGGAGGGTGTGCACCTGAGAGCCGAGGAGAGGACTCCATGCGGGACCGTCCCTCCACGCCAGGAGTTGGGCAAACTTTCCACGGCGGCGAAGCCTTGGCTCCCGGGCAGGGCACAGGAGCGGGGCGGGCAGGAGGAGCCCCTCGGGGCGGCCCTCGGGCAGAGGGGAAGCCGGGGAGTCGTGGTGGAGGGAGGAGGTGCCCGCGCGCTATCTCCGAGCTAACAGCTACACCATTTGCACACGCGTGTGTGCGGGGCGATATTCCCCCGCACGCCCGCTGCACACGCGTTCAGCTGCACAAATGCACCCGCAAAGCCTCGCAGGCAAACACAGGGAGTGCAGAAGGGTGGGAGACACGGCGGGGCTGCGTGGAGCTGGAGGCAGACAGCCCCTGCCCCTGCAGCCATGGGTGGGCGCCAGTCCCGCGTGTGCCCCTTTGTCACCCAAATCTCCCGAATTCCGCGGAGGGAAAAGCTTCACTCCCACGAAGAGGCAGCCCTGCACCCACTAGAGCTGGGAAAGGTCTCGGGGGTGTCGTTCCCAGCGCGGGGACCCTGATCGGGCAGGGAGCCCCCCTGACCCGGCCGAGCCGCCCCGGCCCGGCCCCGCCGCTTCCCGCGGGCTCGGGCGGCCAAAGTTTTCCCGTCCCTTCCCGGGGCTCCACGGCTCCCGGAGCCGAGAGGGAAGCAGGGCGAGACATAGGTGGGAAGAGCCGGAGGAAATTGAAAACATATTTTAAAATGTAAACGGGTCCGAGGCAGCCCGAGCGGGCGTGCCGGTGACTAAGAGCGCGGCGGGACCGGGACCGGGACCGGGACCGGCCCGGCACAGCAGAGGCGGGTGCGGACCCCGAACGCTCCGCGGAACTTTCAGCCCTGTTGGTAACGTCTCTAGCAAGGGACAGGGGTGTCTGTACCGAAGCGGAGTAAAGCAGCGCTCAGAAACATCCTCAGTAACTTAAACCAGATTGCCGGGAGCGGGGCCGGAGCCGCTCGCAGGGCAGGGGACGCCGCTGCCGCCGCGGGTCTGGGGAACCGCGGGTCAGCAGGAACAGCTCCGGCAGCCGGGACCGTGTGAGAGACATCCAGGTGGCTTGTGCGGCTCGCAGAGAGGTAGGGAGGGCTGCAGATGTGGGTGGGGGGCGGGAGGGGGCTTGGGAAGCAAATGGGAAGGGGTTTGCAGCCAGGCCACTGGAAAGCAGCGAGTCCTTTTCTTTTCTTTTCTTTTCTTTTCTTTTCTTTTCTTTTCTTTTCTTTTCTTTTCTTTTCTTTTCTTTTCTTTTCTTTTCTTTTCTTTTCTTTTCTTTTCTTTTCTTTTCTTTTCTTTTCTTTTCTTTTCTTTTCTTTTCTTTTCTTTTCTTTCCTTCTTTTCCAATTCTTTCCTTTTCCTTTTTATTTGATTTTCTTTCCTATTCTTTTATTTTCTCTTCCCCTTCCTCTAGTCTTTTCTCCTTTTCTCTTCTCGCATTTTCTTTCTTTTCTCTCTTATTCTCTCTTGTTTCCCTTTTGTTTCCTTTCCCTTTTCCCTCTCTTACTTCTTTTCTCCGCTTTTCTTCTCTTTTCCTCATTTTTATGCACCTTCTTATTTTTTCTACCTTTTCAGATTTTTCTTTTCTTTTCTTTTCTTTTCTTTTCTTTTCTTTTCTTTTCTTTTCTTTTCTTTTCTTTTCTTTTCTTTTCTTTTCTTTTCTTTTCTTTTCTTTTCTTTTCTTTTCTTTTCTTTTCTTTTCTTTTCTTTTCTTTTCTTCTTTTATTTTCCTTTTTCTTTTTTTTTTCTTTCCTTTTCCTATCTTTTCCTTTTCAGTATTTTTGTTTGATTTTTCCCTTTTCCTGATAATTTTTCTTTATTTCTCTTTTTCTTTTCACTTTCTTTTCCCCTTTTAGTTTCCTCTTTTGTCCTGTCTTTTCGTTCTTTGATAATTTTTTTCCTTTTTTGTTTTCTTGTAGAAAAAGAAACAAACCAATAATATCGCTAAGAATAACAAAGACAGTTTTCCCTTCTCCCCTCAGAAACTTCTGCTGGGTGTTTTCGCCTCCATCCCGCTTGGGAAGGGAGGACAGACAGTGAAGTAAATAAAATTAAATCTTTACTACAGTTTCCCGTGACTCGAGAGCGGGGCTGCATTGCAGGGGCGGGGGTGGTCCCGGATGGTAATTGATTCATAACTCCGCACCAGGACACCAGGGCACAGCACCCGCGGCTGCCCGAGCATCTCCGGCCCGGCTGCGGGGCTGCAGCTCCGGCCGAGCCGAGCTCTCCCCGCTGCCCGGCCCTGCTTCCCACAAAAACATCCATTCCTCTCTCCCCGCTACTCCCCGCCTTGCTGCCAGGAGAGATTTTGACTCTCACACACGTAAACCTGTGCCCCGAAAAAAGTTTCGAGCGGAGCTGCCTGCAATACCTATTTACCAACGAATTACACCGCTATTATTGCTTTCAATGAAGACTGAATCCCCAAGCGATAATTGAATTAGTCTATTGAAGAGACTGTCAGGTACAATGACGTGGTATATCCCGCGCCTTTCCCAGGGTCTATAGGCTTTGGGGACCCGGAATGTATAGTCTGACCTTACAGCTCATAATAATAATGCTGCACTTGTAGCAGAAATCTATTCGTATTCACTTTTAACAAAACCTCTGGTCAGCCAGTCCCTGTAGGAAGGATGAAATCTATTGTATTAGAACAACTCATTTATGTCCTTCAGCAAAGGCCCCAATGAGATCTGATCTAGACGTAGAAATAGGATTACCACAGCGTATATTAACCACGTTTCTATACTTCCTCCTTCCTATAAGGGCGCCGAGAAAACAAAAATGCAAAGGATTTTTGATCTAATTTTAACTTTATTTTTATTTTCAATTTTAAAACTTCCTTCCTTTGGCGGCCTTCCTCAAAAAGAAGAAAAAGAGAAGAAGAGAAGAAAATGGAAAAAAAATTAAACAAAATAACAAAATAAAGCAAATACAACGAAATCGGTGAAATTATTCCGCCCGGTTTCCGAAGAGGCTGCGGGCTGGCATGGTGAGCAGAGCAGCGCGGCCCCTCCGCGCAGCCCGACGGCGGGCACCGGGCGTCCCGGCCCCGCTCCCGGCCCCGCCGCCCCCGGTGCTCTCCGCCTCCGGAACGGATCCTCTCCGCCCGCCCCGAGCCGGGATGGCTGACCCAGCCCAGCTGGGGACACCAACCTGCCAGAGACTCAGACGGCACCGCGGCACTTCCGAAGGGGCGGCAGAGCGCGGCCCCGGGCCCGCAGCCCGTCCGGGAGCCCTCGGTGTCCCGCAGCCCGTCCGGGAGCCCTCGGTGTCCCCCAGCCCGTCCGGGAGCCCTCGGTGCCCCGGCCCCTCTGGACGAACCGACGGCTACACCGGAGCTGCCCCCCCGCGACCGCAGCGTGAACGAACGGGGTTCCGCGGGACCGGGCCCCCCGACGGGAGCCCCGAAACCCCCGGCACCCACAAGTTACAGAGGGAACTTTTTCCTAAAAAGGGATTTTTAAAGCTTCCGTCCTTAAGCCACCGAAAACAAAACAATATGTGTAGACATATTACCCCGATTACTGTAACTACCTGCGAGCCGGGGAGTAATATTTATCTATTTAGATAGGAAGGGTCGCGATGGAAAAAATACCCAGCCTGGAAATATACATCGTCTTTTCCTTTAAGCCCTCCTCATTCATCCAGCCGATCGCCCACCCCCTCCGTACACAAACCTACTCAATTTATAGAGAAGCCTTTACTATCCAGAACAGTTTCTAGAAGAAGAGAGGACTCCAGATGAAATAATCCCCCTCCCTACACACGCATGTACACACACACACACACACACACACACACACACACACACACATGCACACAGACACACTTCCCCCCCGGGCGTGCTCAGGAAGGCAAATTAAATAGTTAAAGGCTTCGATTTCTCTCTCTCTCCCTTTTGTTACCCAATTTTGGAACATTTAAGGATGGGTGTGTGTATTGTATTCAATAATAAAAGCTATAGGGCCGCCAGGACATTTATCATCCTATTACTGTAACAAATCCGGGCTCCCAATACATGAAAGGTAAAATGAATTACCGACGTTAAGCCGTCAATAAAGTCATTTCTGTAAATGGTGTCTCCGAAGGACTGCAGCATTATTCAACTAGCTTTATCAGCAGCTGGGAAATTACGTGAAGAAGCTCGCAGCGTGTAATATGGCCCTGCTTACTTTGATTAAGCGTCTTGCCAGGGAATAGTGACAGTGCTTTTGACCAGGTTTTATTCGCCGTCCTGTGATGAACGCCAAGCTGATCAGGCGGAATGAAGAGTAATTAAAACCTATAAATTATCTTTTGCAGCCCTTCTCAAGGCGTCTCTTGCAGGAGAGATAAGGCAGCGAGCCCCCATTTACAGCTCTGAAAGGGACCGCGGCTCACAAAGGCTACGTGGCTAAATGGGATATTGATAGTGTCCTAATTAGAATTTAATTAAGTACCCACGCTCGCTTTTGGGATAAAGATTTCAATTTTGCTAACTTAAATATAAATAAACCCAATTTCGGTGCGAGTAAATGATATGATATTGTGAATGCAGGGGGGGGTTTTAACATTCATTTAATTGCGGATGAAGCTCTTGATTCCAGGGCTGATTGTGTTCTGCCAGCTATTATTTTAGGGGATTATTGTGTGGCTGGAGGTAACAATTCGGTAATGTTTCTCCGGTACAGAAAATAACCGAACGTGCCTCGGAGGTGCGGGCACACTCACGCCTCCCGGGCAGCCGGGGAGCAGCTGACGGACACCCAGCGATGTCTCCTAGGATTCCCGGTGCCGGTCGGCCCCTGAAAGCGGAGCCGCGGGCCGGGCCGCTTCCCCGGGGCTGCTCCGGGGAGGGCAGAGCTCCGGCCGGTGCAGCACGGCGGGGCGAGGCGGAGGAGGCTCGGTGCGCCGAGGAGCGGACACGCACGGACACAGAGCTATGGGTGCATTTTGGGCCCGGGCACACACAGGATCCATAGGCGGCGGCAGTGAATGGCCCGGCCCGCGGAGAGGCGCGGAGCCACCGCCATCCGGCCGCCGCTTTGGGGAGGGGGTACACGGGGGGCTCGGTTACGTCAGAACGGGAAAAGGCCCGGAATTGCCCTTCCCGCAGCTCCGGGACTCGGCCGCGGGCGGGAGAGCGGCTCCAGCCGGAGCAGGTGCCTGCGGCCGGCCGGGAAGCGCCGCTGCTCCGCCCGGGGCTCCTCCGCTGTGTAAAATGCAGGGTGTGGTGGGACCCCCATCCGCAAAGCTCCTCCGTGTGAGCACCAGCACTGCCCTCACCGCAGGCACTCGGCTCCCGCCGCCGGGAGCGCCCGGGGCCGGGCGGGAGACACCGGCGGCGGCAGAGCCGCTCTCAGAGCGCTTGGCTGCGGCCCCTGCAGTCCGGCAAAGCCACAACTGGGACCACGGTAATTTTATTTATTTTCTGTACATTCATTTTTAGTTGTATCAGTCCTGAAAAAGAGGCTTTTTCTTCCCATCCCTTAAAATCCAAATCCTTAAATTTTCCTCAACACTCGTCCCGAAGTGCTCGTTCCCTGCCGGGCAGAAAAAACCAAAACAAAACCAAACAAGAATACCAGGGGGGGAAAAAAGCAACAAACCGAAACCAAACAAACAAACAAGCAAACATCAAAAAGCAGACGAGGAGACATTATACGAGTTCAGCTGTGAGCCGGAGCTGATCTGCTTCGTATTCCGAAAAAACCCCAAACCCAGTAAAGAAACAAATCAGAGAGAGGCTTCGGCCGTAAGACCAGCTCGTTCCGGCAGTGCCTCCTCCCTTTATTGCTATTTATTGTTGTTATTATTATCATCATCATTACTGTAATTTTTATTCCTCCAAACCAAAAAAGGTTCAAATCCAGGGAGCCTCCACCCGGCTCGCCATCTCCCCGCGCTGCGGGGAGAATAGAAAGCAAAAAGAAAAAAAAAAAAAAAAAAAAAAAAAAAAAAGGGAAAAGCGCACAGATTTGGAAGAGGGGGCGTTTATTATCGCTGGGACAACAGCAAAGCGGCCGCTGACCGAATCCCCGCCACCCGTGGAGAACACGGCGTGGCTGGAAGTTGTTGTTGACGGGGCTCGCAGGGGGCCGGGGAGGAGGGGGGGTCCCGGTTCCCGCGCGTGGGCGCGGCGCGCTGCCCCCGCCCCGTCGCTGCTGCCCCCGCCCCGTCGCTGCTGCCGCCGCCGCCCGCCCCGTCCCGCCCGGTGCCGTCCGCCCCGTCCGGTCCCCACGCGGTATTTATGGCGGCGGCCCGGCGGGCGCCCATTGGGCGCGGCGCGGGGTGTCAGCGGCGGCGGCGCCGCGCCATTGGCCGCCCCCACGTGCGGGGCCACCTCACGTGCTTCCGGTGCGAGTGAAAAAAGTGTGGCTGAGGGATTTTTTAGGGAGAGTTTGGTGCACGGACCGGCGCTGTCAGAGATTTGGCTTTTTTTTTTTTTTTTTTTTAAGAAAAAAAAAAAAAAAAAAAAACGGAGAAGGGAAAAAAAAAAAAGAATTAAAAAAGGAACCCTAAGCGGGCGCGGGCGGCGCAGCACCGGGCTGGCGGGGACGGGCTCCGGCAGCCCGCGGCGTGGGCAGAGCGGAGCGTGACAGCGGGGCAGCGCGGAGCCGCCGCGGCGGCGGCGGCAGGGAGATGGGCAGATCGTGACGGGTTTTCGGGGGGCGGGTTTTTTGGGGGGGCCGTGGTGCAGCCGCACACCTTTTTGGGTTTTTTTTTTTTTTTTTTTGGTGTGGTCTTTTTTTTTTTTTTTTTTTTTTTTTTCTTTTGGTGGTGGAAATATAAGCTGATCGGGAGAAGGGGGAGAGAAGCCCTCCAGTATCTCCCAGGTTTTGGATCCATCCGTGAGAGGGAGAGAAAAAAAAATCTCAGCTCCAGCCCAACAAGTGGATTTTAATATTTTTCTTTTTTTTTTCTTTTTTCTTTTTTTTTTTTTTTTTCTGAATTTTTCCTCCCCCTTTTCCACCCCGCCACCCACCGTCAAAGTGGGGTGGGCGTAAAGTGGGTGGGTGGGGGGGAAAAGAGGCAGCGATCTCCGTGGCGGGGACTGAGCATGGAAGAGCCGCCGGAGGGGCACGGCCACCGAGACGCAGCGCCCGGCCCGGCGAGCAGCGGCAGCGGCAGCGATGGCGAGAGCGTGCCCGTGTCCCCCAGCCCCGCGCCCGCCTCCCCCGCCGCGCCCTGCCCCCTGCCCCTGCCCCGCCGCCGCCACCCGCCGCCACCGCCGCCGCCCCCGCCGCCGCCGCCCCACCGCACCACCAACTTTTTCATCGACAACATCCTGAGGCCGGACTTCGGCTGCAAGAAGGAGCCGCCCGCGCCGGCCGGCGGCGGAGGAGGAGGCAGCCGGGAGCGGGACGGAGATCGGGGGCAGAGCTCAGGTAGAGAAAACGTCAACCCGCTGCTGGCCCGGCCGCCCAATCCGCCCGCCCTCCTGTGCCCGGACTCGAACTGCCGTCCCGACGGCTCCGCGCCGCCGCCGCCGCCCGCCGCCGCCGCCAAAGCCGGTCCCGCCGCGGCAGCAGCGGCGGCGGCGGCGTCGGGGGCGGCCAAGGCCCCCGCCGACGGGGGCGAGACTCACCCGGCGAAGTACGGGGAGCACGGCAGCCCCGCCATCCTCCTCATGGGCTCTAATAATGGAGGACCTGTTATAAAGCCCGACTCGCAACAGCCGCTGGTGTGGCCTGCCTGGGTCTACTGCACTAGGTATTCAGACAGACCGTCCTCGGGTAAGGAACCGCGGCGCATCTGGGAGCTGTTAAATCGTGACAAGGTCGCCCGCCCCCCCCCTCCTTTCCCTCTTCCCCCCTTGGCTTTGGCTCCCGGCTTGTCGAGGACCTCGCGTGGGGGGAGGGCGGCCTGGGTCACCCGGGGCGAGAGGAAACGCGTCCCCCCCACCGCCACCACCCCTCCTTCCTCCTCCGAGTCTCCCAAATTTGAATGTGACGCCGGGCCCCGATTCGGCAGCGGTTCGATGCGGAGAGCCGGCGGGAGCGACCCCTTCCCGCGCCCCTGCCCGCCCCGCCTGCCGCAGCCTCGGGTGTTCCGCGGCGCGGCCGCGCGGGGTGAGAGCGTTGCGAGAAAACCGGCCGCTCCCTTGTTCTGAGGCTTTTTCTCCCCTTACTTTATTTTATTTTTTTTCCTGGGTGCTCCTGGAGGCACATGTTGAGGGGCTGCTGGCGGTGCCGGGGGAGGAGGTAATGTTTTCTTGGAGGCGAAGGAAAAAAGGCTTTATCGAAGGTGGCGGAGGGGTTGTTTAGCCGGGCCTCTGCAGCGAGCCAGGCAGGCCCTTAGGCCGCGCATTGCCGCCCGAGCCGGTGCTCCGTCCTGCGTTCGGGGCCCAGCTCCGGGGTGGGGACATGCCTCTGCCCGAGGTCGTCCCCGTGGGAGCCGCCGCCTCGGCCTCCCGGCCTTGTTTTGCTGCCCCTTCTACTTTACATTCCCCAGGTGCCCTCAGGCACCCCTTTATTTATCACCGTTACTTTTTGGTTTTCATTGCCTTTTTTTTTTTTTTGAAAGAAGCCGAGGATGAGGAGATGGGGTTCCCCCATGACACCTCCAGCCAGCAGCCAGGGATCGGCCAGCGCGGTGCGGGGCCGGGCTGGGCTCCCCTGTGCCGGCCCGGGGCCGCTGCATTGCGCGGGGAAGGCGGTGCTGCCTGGCCCCGGCCCCGCTCCGCACTGCCCGGCCTGGTGCTCCGAGCCGGCCGTCAGCGCGGCCGAGCCGTCTCCATCCCCCGTTATTGACACGTCCAGCGACTTCAAACTCAGAAAAGCCTCTTTGATTGACTGGGCTGATTGATGGGGTGATAGAGCTGTCAGACGGCACGGCCTCGCTCCCGGCCGGCCCGGCCGCGGGTGTTGTGTTGCCGATTCCCAGGGCCACCGAGCGCCCGGCGTTCTGCACTTGCGCCTTCATTTCCTTTCCTCCCCTTTCTTCGGGCAAAGGATCATTTCTGCATGTCCTCCTCCCAGACGCTCTCTGCTCGCTGCGACCTGGAGGGGAGAAGGGCGAGGGGAGGCTGGCTGGGCTCGGCCGCTCTCTTTGTTGTGCTCGTAGCTGCCCGCCGGCCCCGACTGCTTCTCTCGGCTCCGGGAACGAGCGAGTTGCGGCGGTCGGAGGCGCCGGCACCCCGCTGCAAGGTGCCGGGACACAGCAATGCACTCCCCGCGCCCTCCACCCCCCGCCGTCCAGCCCGGGAGAATCCCGCTGGGCCCCGTCCCTCTCCCCACCGGGCCTCGTCTCTCTCCCCGCCGACAGCCGGGGGGAATCCCCCCGTTCCGGGGAAGAGCTGCGCCGGGAGAGGAGCTTTCGGCCTACTCGGCGGCAGGGAGGCCTCGCCGGCTTCGGCTCCGGCTGCTGCTGGCGGGGGGCTGCGGGCCTGGGACCGCCCGCCGAGCCCGGCAGCTGTCGGGGAATTTTTGTAGATCCCATTCTTCACGGTTCCCTCCCCGCTCCTCTTCCCCGTGGCCGGGCCAGACCGGCGGGCAGAGGACCGGGGGTACCCCTCCTCGGCCAGGCGCTGCCCTCAGAATGCGCCCCGGGACCCGGTGGCTTGCCCGGCGTGCTGTTGCACTTCAGCTGGCCCCTTTGCGGCCTGGATGTGGCTCTGCTTTTGGCTGGGCTTCGGAGGGAGCAGCGGAGGGAGCTGCAAGCGGGGCCGTAGGTCCCCTGCAGGGATCGGCCGCCGGAGCAGGCGACCCGGGCGGTGTCGGCGGGGCTCCGGGGTGGCGGCGGAGAAGGGCGCCCCGGGAGTGGGCTGGCTTTGCGGAGAGGGTCGTTGTCCCCCGAAAGGAGACCAGGGCAGCCTTCTGCCAGGTTGCTGCTGCTGGCGGCGACTCCTCGGTGCCCGGCAGCGGGAACCTTCGGTCCCCGCGCTGCCCGGCGGAGTCGCTGCCCGGCCGGCAGGCCCCAGTCCCGGGCCGTGCAGGAGAGCGGCTCGGCTCTGCAGGGCGGGCGGAGCGGAGCCTCGACGTGTGCCGGGACGGGGAGCGAGCGGGGTTCCGCTCCCCTCGCCCGCGGGGCCGGCTCGGCGGGGCCGGGGCAGTGGGTGATGCGCGGGCGCGCTCGGCCCCGGCCTCCCCGTTCCTTCCCCATCCTTCCCTCCGCCGTGCCGGGGCGGCGGTGCCGGGCTTGGGGGGCTGGGGGGGGACACACGGAACCAGCACAAATTCACCCGTCGGCCATTTTTCCTCGGCCGGCGGGGCGGGGGCGGCGGTCGGTCGGTCGGTCTGTCGGGCGGGCGGTCGGTCGGTCGGCGGCGCGGCCCTGCCCAGCGGCGTGTGTGTGCCCTGCCCGCAGGCCCCCGCACCAGGAAGCTGAAGAAGAAGAAGACGGAGAAGGAGGACAAGCGGCCGCGGACGGCGTTCACGGCCGAGCAGCTGCAGCGGCTGAAGGCGGAGTTCCAGGCGAACCGGTACATCACGGAGCAGCGGCGGCAGAGCCTGGCCCAGGAGCTCAGCCTCAACGAATCCCAGATCAAGATCTGGTTCCAGAACAAACGGGCCAAAATCAAGAAGGCGACGGGCATTAAGAACGGGCTGGCGCTGCACCTCATGGCCCAGGGACTCTACAACCACTCCACCACCACGGTGCAGGACAAAGAAGAGAGCGAGTGAGGCGGGCGGCCCCAGCCCAGCCCTGCGCCGCGGCGCCGGCCCGCCGGCCGGGAGGCGGACAGGTGCGATTTAAAAGCAGATCTATTGTCTATCTATAGTATAAGGACTCCGATTAAGAAAAAAAAAATAAATATGAACACTTAAGAAAAATTATCTCTATATAGCCAAACAGCATATGACATTGTATATATTTAATTTCAGGTAAGAAATATGTGTAGCGATCTCTATTTGCTGGACAGTTTCTCTCTTCCCTTCTCTCTGTTTCTCCTTTCTTTTGTTCGTTTTGTTCATTTTGTTTGCTTTCCTTTCTTTTCTTTCCCCCCCCCATGTCCGTTGCTCCTGTTTTACAGTAAATGTCGAACTTTTCTCATCTGTCGTTTGATCTTATTTTTTTTTTTTGTGTGTGTGTGTGAATTTCTGTCTCTCTCTCTTTTTTTTTTCCCGAGGAAAAAAAATTCTGATCCACAGACTGCGAGACTGAACCCGCCGCTACAAGCCAAAGATTTTATTATGTTCAGAAATCTGTAGTCTGAAATAAAGTGTAGACTGTGTTCAGGATCCAGGCTGGCTGTAATTCTTTATTTTAGTGTATGGATGTTTTCATATATATATATATATATATATATATATATACATGAAAATGTAATAAATAAATGTATATATACATACACCATACGCTGTGTACATAGTGCCATTTTGGTGGCATATTTAGGTTTTGCTTTCGATAGATTCAGCAATTTTTAAACTACTCATCCCTTGTTCAAAACCCTTAGACCTTCGATTTTTAAAAAATTATTTTTAATTTTTCTACCCTTTAAAAATAATTAATTCTCTTTGGCAATTGCGGTCATGCTTCACCTCCCGCATCTCCCTTTTTAACCAAATTAAAACCACCTCATAATAACGATGATACAAGTTCCCGCTGAAAAATTTCCTGAAATTGTCTGGATACGCAGGGCTCCGGGATGTGTTGGAAGGATATTTGTCTGACAGCTCCTCGCCTCTCTGCGAGAGGATCTGCTCCCACGCTGTTTGCAGCGAGGACCTCTCCCGAGGCTCGCACCGGAGCGATCGGCACTCGGCGCCGGGCGCTGCGCCCTCGCTCCGGGAGCGCTCCCGGTGCCGCTCCCTGCGCTCCGCTCCCCCGGCAGGGCTCGGGCGTTTGCCGTGGGAGGGCCGGCGGCACGGCGGAGCTCCGGGGGCTGCGGCCCCGCTCCGCTTTCCCACCGCCCCGGTTAAAAGCCGGCCGTGCCCTGTCCGGGCGCGGCTCTCTTGGGCACACGGACGGGACCGGGCCGTGCCCACGGCCTTGTCCCCGAGCCGTCGAGGATCGCCGGGCCCGAGCCCACGCGGGCCTTGCGTGGGGCCGAGCCGAGCCGAGGGCAGGCGACGGGATTCCCCTCCGCACTGACCCTGATGGAACCGGGCACCGCGGCGGGTGGAGGGCCCGTCCCCCTCCACCAGGCCGTCTGTCGGCTTTCCTTCTCCTCTTTCTGCTCGTCTCTATCCCTGCCCTAGGCCCGCGGCCGGCAGGGCGAAGAGGACAAGCGAGCAGAGCTGCAGCCGGGGGGATGGACCCTTTCTCCTGCATCTCCCCGGAGGATGGGGCGATGCCGAGGCCATGCCCAGGTCAGTGGGACCGGGGAGGCGGGAGGGGGCAAGCAGCAGCACTCTCGGTCGGCGGAGCCTGCAGCTCCCCCCTCCTCGTCCCGTCGGAGGCATTAGGGGTTTTCTGCCTATTTGAGAAGGGCAGCAGTGGGGATGATGGCTTCTGCCATTTTCGTGCTTTTTAACTTTTCCTGTTTAGAGCTGCGGTTTGCTATCACCGAGGATGGAGGCGCAGGCTGGGGAGAGAGCCCCCTGCTCTCCGTGCCCATTGCTGGTGGGGCAGGACCCTTCCTACACCTCATCCCACTCCAACCTACCCCACCGTATCCCACTCCATCCCCGCCCAGCCCAGCCCGCCTCTGCCCGCCGAGGCTCTTCTCTCTGCAGGCCGAGAAGCCGGGAATACTCGGAGGGCTTAAATAAATGTTGTACAGCGCCATCTAAAGTTGTGTATTTCTTTCTCTCTCTCTCTCTCTTTTTTTTTTTTTTTTTTTTTTTTTTTTTTTTTTTTTTTTTTTTTTTTTTTCCGATGGGATTGGAACGTGAACTCAAATCTTCCGCACTGAGGAAAATAAAGCCGTCCTTCAAAGTGCGAGTTTCACCGCTCGCGGGGAAAGTGGTCGGCGAGAGCCCGGACCGGCGGGGCAGCTGCAGAGTTCGGGGGCCGCGTTCAGGCTCCCCCCGAGGCCCCCCTTCAGTGGCCGCTGTCGGGGGCACACGGGGAGATCGCTCCCCTCCTCCCGCCCGCTCCGCTCTCAGCTCAATCCTCTGCCTTTGCCATACACGCCGTCTCGCACTCCCCTGGAGCTGGGCAGGCCAAAAATGGCATTTCTCCTTAAAAATCGAGTAACCATCCTCCCCAATAGCATTCCGGGGCCGGATCTGGTCTGGACCTGCCCGGGGTAGAGGGCACCGACCCGCTTGGCTTGCCCTGTCCGCAGGACACGGGTGATGCTCAGGCTGCCTCTCGGCGTGGGTCGGGCAGGACTGTCGGCCCCTCCTGCTGTTCCCCTCGCCAGAGCCGGGACCTGCTGCCCACCTACAGCCCGGAGCTGGCTCCGGGGTTGCCCGGTGGCTTGGGGGCTCCAGAGGAGGAGGAAGATGAAGAAGAGTTTCCTCTGCCGCGGGTTGTCCAACCAGACTCATCTGAGCTGGACAAGTCAGGAATAAAGCCGACGAGGGAAATACAGGGCAGATTAAAGGAAGCCTAAAGAGGATTATTTAAACAAATCAGACTTTTTAGTGTAATTACGCTTTTAGGATTTCTCATGGAGAACAGCTGAGCGGGGCACATTGGTGAATCCGTGCAGGCCGGCGAGGTCCAGGTCTGTCCTCGCTGGCTCCACGAGTGACCTCGGTTCCCTGTGGGTGCCGAGGGCAAACAGGCCCGCCGGGAATAGGGGGGAAAACCTTCACCCGGGGCCCAGCACTGAGAAATAAGAGCGGAAGGCACAACATCCTCCCCGTAGGGAAGGGACCAGGTGTGCGCGGAGCGGCGGGGGAGGCGAGGGACGCGCACCGGGCCCCGGCCGGGGAGGAATGCTGAGCGCTGGGCGGACGGGCGGGACTGGGGAGCCCAAGTGCCAGGACCAGCATCCGCTAGCCCAGGCGGAAAGGCCTGGAGGCAAAGCACCACCCTGCCCCTCCTTCCTGCGTGCCCCGGGGGTCTGTTCCCGACAGCCCGGCTCTCGGGAGGCCGCCGCGCCTTTGTGGGATGTGAATGTCAGTGAACACCCACAGACACCCCCAGCACCCCCGTCCTCCCTCCGCTGGCCGAAGGACGCACCCATGCTTATTTCTCCATCCAAGGCACCCCTCGAATCGGGCACAATCGTTCCAGGCCCCCCGGCCCTGGCCCGACGACCACCCCCCGGCGGCCTGCTGATTTGCATATGCAAATGAGGCACGGGGGAGGAGGGGAAGGCCACGCGTGGTCCCCCCCGTCGGTCCCCTCCGGCCGGGGCGCAGATCCCGCTGCCTCCTGTCACGGAACTTGTTCCTTTGTGCCGCCTTTCGAGGAATCAAAGCAGACACGGTTGTGACACGTAGCCCGGAGGGTCAGAGGTCAGATTTCACAATCCCAATTACAATGATTTCTAATGATGTTTATCTTGCGGGTTCCGACGGCTGGGAGCTTTACAAGAGAGCTCCGCTGCCCTCCCCTTTGCTCGGAGGGCCGTGGGTGCGGGGGGCTCTCGGCTACGGCCGGGGGCAGATGCGCTTCCCCCGGGCACGGAGCGCCGCGTCCGCCTCGCCGAAGGGCGCTGGGAGCCGGACGGCCGTGCCGGGGGTCGGAGGCCGGGGGTCCAGCCCCGGGCTCCCTCCGTGCTTCCCTGCGGTGGTCGAGGCCACGGCGGAGTTAAGCGAGTGAATAGCACAGTGGTTTGCAGTGAATACTGCCAGGCATCCACCTCTCCTCTCCCTCCCCGTCGGGCAAGGTCCGAGGCAGCGCTAGCGAGTGGCTGAGCGGAGGTAGGAGCCCTGCCCGTCCATCATTTGTCCGGATCGGTGGCGGCTGTGGGGCTGTGTGCACCGGCCGTGCCCCGGTCACCCTCCCGCCCTGAGCCGCGTCCGAGGCCGTCGGCGGAGCCCCGGGGCAGGCGGCGAGCGGTCCCCGCGGGAGCTCCCTCCGAGCCCGGAGAGGGTCCTGGCAGCGAGAGCACGGCCGAGAACCCCTCTCAGCCCCAGGGCTCCCACTTCTTGTCGGCGAACCGGTTCGATGTAACTTTTATTTTGTGTTACAAGAAATAAACGCAGAGCGGCGATCGGATCAAAACACAACTCAAACGGTTTCCTTTTAAATCTAAAACCGTTTTGAAAAAGATTTGTCGAATGGCCAAGGGCTGAAACTTTGAAAAAAGGTAATAAATGTTGAGTAAAAAGAAAAATCTTAACTTTTCTTCTGTTGAGGAGTTGGACACGTAGCACCCTAGCCCCAGCCTCGGGCTGGCTGTTGACAGAAGCGCGCAAGGTGCATCTTTATGCTCTACATCAAACGCCTTTGACACAGACTTAAAAAAGTCTATGTAAAGCAGCTAATGGTGCTCGCTCTTCCGGCTGAGTAAGTCGGGGAACCAGATTTTGCTGGAAGTAGAAGCCCTTTGCTCTGAGAACTGATCTTTACCGCATCAGGTGAGCAACCCTTACATTAAAAAGACTTTTCTTGTTTGTTTTTGGCCACTTGATCAGTTTGGAGATAACGAAGATGCGAATAAAAACTTTGGTGGCTGCGTCAGCAGAGCCGTCGGGGGGGTGAGGAGGCAAGGGCTGCGGGACCCGGGGCGCTGCGGGCCGGTGCCGGTGCCGGTGCCGGTGCAGACGTGGGGGCTCCGCGGGGTGGCGGGGGCGGGCACTGGGAGCGGCCCCGCTTTGCCCCCGCGCTCTGCCGCAGTGCTCGTCTCGAGTACGGGAGGGAGCCGCTGCTCCACCAGGGAGATGCGGGGGTACAGGCGGGCCAGGGCACTTTTGGTGATTTTTTTTCCTTTGGTTTATTTTTTTTTTTTTTTTAATTTTTCTTCTCATCGGGGTCACACCAGAGGTAAAGGCAGCCGGGGTACCACGGGCTCTCCTCTTCCTCAGCGCGGGTGGGGTGTGGGGAAGGGCTGTGCTGGTTCCTGCCCGTCGTGCCTCCAGTGCCGACGGGGACGCTCCCCGCCCGCGCCCCGACTCCTCCGTTTGCGAGGACATGCTGCCGCTCGAGAAAATACCGCAGGGACACGAGAAGCAGTGGCAGTGATGGGGCATTTGTATCTCCTCTCCCTTCCTCTGATTGCCAGATGAAAAGGACACCCCACTTGGTACCCTGTCCCCGTCCATCACAGGCTCCCCGCGGAGGGAGCGAGGCTCGGGGACCCTGTGGGGACATCGGCTCTCTCAGGAGTCCCCTCACGCCATCAGACCTTTTAGAAATAGGTGGAGCAGGAGCTGCGCCTGCATGGCCTTGCCGTGCCCGGGAGAGGCTGCGGGAGGAGTTGAGCTTAAACTCGAAATTTGGAGCAAATGGAGCCAATGAGGACTGTACTCTGGTGGGTGCCTTCAGTTATGAAAAGATTGAAGAAGGCATGAGAAATAATATTAACTTTAGGATCAGCCCCATTTTTTTTCCTTTGAGAGAACAATGCGTGCCTTATCTCCCTCTGAATAAATAAATCATAATTGCCCGACAGTTACCCGTCACAATAAACTTGACCAGATCTTCCAACAATTAGTTACGCGTTCTCTCTGCTCTGGTAAAAGTCTTGTTAAATGTGATGAATGTTAAAATAAGCTACCCTTGAACGTACTTTCCAAGATCTTTATTGGAAAAGTACAAGTATGTGAGCCTCTTACGGAGACCATAATGAAAGAGGGTGACTGGTGAAAGATAAGACTAGAGATAGCACTAGATATTCAGATACAAATGAAATACTGATTGGATCATGCCTTTTTGATGGGGTTTGATGTATTCCTGGTGCTGCTTTAAAAATTAAAGGTGCACTACTTTTCCTTCAGGAGCCAAGCACTGACTCCAGCAGCAGTTTTGCTGGAGAGCACTGCCAGCTTGGCCCTTTCCATGGGCAGGTTCAGCTGCCTGGAATATTGCCTGCGAGAATCACACCTCAGTTATTGCAGTGCTCTTCTCCTGCAAGGCTGCTGCAGCAGTACCTGGACCCCAGGTGAGAAGGTGCTTCCCATCAGTCCAGGCTGGGGCAAGCCCATGCTGTCTGTCAGCCCTTACGAGACAGCAGTCAGTGGTTTGGAGAGAAGAGGGAAGCTTGCAAGATGTGAGGCTTCCCCACCTTCCCTAGCACAAAGTGTTTTGAAGCCTTCTGACTCAGGCTCCCCATCCACCAGACAGATACCAACAGGAGCCCCAGGCCAACTTTGTAATCAGGGACATGCAGGGGGTCTGCCCCTAGGACATGGAATTGGAAGGCAAGAGCAGAGCAGCAGATTTGAGCACCTGCACACAAACAGCCCCAAGAACTGGCCCCAGGTGTGTCCTTCTGGCTAAGGAACCAGAGCAGACCTTGGTGCATCTGAGGACCTTTATTTGGATTAGAAAAAGGACCAATATTTTTTTGTTGTTGTTGTTCCCAAGAAAGGTCTGACCTTTTGCTTGGGATTGCCCCATCTGTGTGTTTCTAAGTGATTAACCCAGCTGTACCAGTGTGATGGGTCCTTGGCTGGAAGTGCTGCTCCTCCCTTGAGCAAAGCAAGGAGAAAGGTGCACTGAGGCTCCTCTCTGCAGGTGGTGAGTGAGGGGCAGGCTGCGCAGTGGGCAGAGTGATTTCTTTCTGTCCCTGTTAGTGCAGAGCAGGACACTGAGATTTTCACCTGAGCCAGGCAAGGTTCCTGTGCCACCTGCACACCCAGAGATAGCACAAGGAAATTCCTTGTGTGTTTTCCACTCTTTGCACAGTGATGGATGTCTTGGTGCAGCCCAGGTCCGGACTTTCATAGCACTGTGTGATCTCCATGCTACTGGAGGAGCTGGTGAAGGTCCATAGCTCCAGAAAAGCAGGTAGGGAATTTCATGGTGGAGGTTCATAGCTATGAGCAAGAAGGGATGTTAGAGTAACAACCTACTGGTTTCACTTGCAGCCTTTAACTTCTATAGGTCTTTTTACATGCAGGGTCATATATTTAAAGTGGATTTCTGGATTAATGTAAGGTTGTTTGAGGCTCCCTCCCTTAAGTAAAAACACACGACACCCTTGCTTTCTTGTGGAAATGAACATAAATATGGATCCATTTCTGCAGTGATTTAACATGCAGCTGAATTCACCCCAGAATGTCTGTTATAGGATGCATCATATAAATATATAATGAGTCACATTTTAGATGCTGATCATGTCCTCCATAGATAATAATATCAGTTGGAGGTTATTACAGGTTCTGTGATGTAGCTGTTTCATATTTGACTTTTTAAAATATGTTCTACTTACTTGTAGACCACACAAGCTCTGTGGAGGACACCTGGTATCTATTAGATTGTTTCAGCCCGTGGAACAAAGCTAATCTGATATGACTAGGGAAGTTGGGAGTTTTGCCATTGATTTCAATGGCAGCAGGATGGGACTCAGAAGGCTGAACTGTAAAAACACAATTCCATATGATTTTATTCACATCTAGCCTGTCAGGAATAAAACCCCGGCAGCCAGAGGTCAGGGGAGCTGCACTGTGCTAAGTTGCACGCGTGCAGGATTGCAAGCACAGACAAACCATCTGCACGTGTGGATTTGCTGCTTTCACCTGAGGTTTAATTTAAAAATGAGCATCAGCTCAGCCTGAGCTACAACAATAGACCAGTGCCCTGAATATTGCTGTAGGTGGGATAAATCTTGGCAAAAATAACCGGCACCTAGCAATGCCAGAGGAAAGTAGAGCATTCCTCTTTGCCTTGCATATTGTAGCTTTCTGAATATCCAGGAGATGGTACAATTACTGCTCACAGTGCCAAGCACCTACTCCTCCCACCTGAGGACATTTCTGAGTGCTGATTCCATCAGGATTGCTGAGCCCTTGTGAGCTGGCTGTGCAGCGTGGTCAGTCACAAGGCAGCAACAAGCTCTAACTTCCCAGGGACTTCAGCTGCAAAGATGGAAGATTTTTCTCCAAAAGAGTGAAACCCAAGGTGCTATAGAAAGCTTCAGGGTTCCTGCAGATCCTCTTTAATCCACTAACTCTTGACCAGTGCCCTGACATTCCTGAGTGCTCCTAGAGCTGGTTTAAGGTGGCTGAGCCCTGCTGGTGCCCCTGCAGTGTGGCAATGTGCCTGCACACAGCACGGGTCCCCTTCCCTGGCTCCAGCTCCACATCAGTCCCTGCAGTGCTGATGCTGAGAGAAGAGCACCCAGCTCTGCCTTTCAGGTGGGCTTGTACCTCTGCTGAGGGTTTTTGTACTTGGATGCACACTGCTCAGTCGGTGGGTTTTACTACCCCGGGCCTGCAAAGCTTGAAAAGTTACTTGTAAGCTTTATTTAAAATTACAGCAGCTTGTCACACTTCAAGCTCCTCTTTATATCTAATAAATTATTAAAAATGATTTATGAGAACACGTAAATGATTGAGCATGAGTGACATCACTGTTGTTATTAATGCATACCAGGGGCTCAATTTCATTGTGGTTTTGTTTATTTTTTAAGGATTCCTTTTATTTTGGACTCTTCCTAAATCCACACTTATGGCAGTAGTGACTCTGAGAATTGAACTTACCATTTTTTTATGTCTGGCAAAATCATCCTTGAAATCACCAGGAATTTTGTGTGTATGAAGCTAAAAGTAAATCAGGATTTCAAGGTTTGTTTCCAAACAATTCAAAAGAGTCTTAGGGTTTTTATCTAATTTGGATGGAGTGAACTTGAAGGGAAAGTTCAATCACTAAAAATAAATATGGCTCTTCCCCATGCATTGAATTAAAGAAGATGGACTTGGAGAAAACTTCATGAGACATATGACCCAACCCTTTGCATCACACACAGTAAAGGTTGTACTAAGCCAGCCATAAACTCCATTTTATCTTATGCATCTCTACTGGTGCCTTAATTATCTCAATAGGCAGTTATTGTGTTTGCCAGGAAAGCTGTCATCAACTGTACCACTGCAATATTTTTATGTTTCTCTTTCTGCAAAGATTCTTTCATTTAGAAGAAGTCACAGGAAAATGTTCATGTGTTAAATGGGTTTTCTGGTCAGATAGATTTATAAAAATAACATGGCAGTGTAGAAATTCCAGTGGCTCTTTAATATTTAGTTAAATAATAGAATTAACTTGGTTCTAATTTTTGTCAGTGCTAAAGCATGCACTGAATGGTAAATGATTTAGAATGACTTCTGGATAAACTAAGACAAGTACTAGAAGAGACTTGCATATCAAATTTATTAGAAATCCTTCTTTTGAACTGTATTTTGGGTAAGAGAGTATAAAATTAATCCAATTTAAGTTTATGTAAGAGTAGCAAACTAATTACAAATTCACAAAATTAATTGCCACAGAGCTATGGAAATTGTTACATGACTATTTCAAATAGTCCTGGAAGGAAGAAAAGTCTCTAAAGCCAGAGATCAGAGCTGCACCAATTTTCAGCAGTGCTCAGGTCCTGAGAGTACAAAGCCAACCCCAGAGCCAGCCCTAGTTCAGAATAACTACAGCTCCTGCATTCCTGGCACACCACAACAAAAGACAATAAATGGAGTCAGGTTTTGTCCGGTCCAGTCAGCCCTCGCTACTGTGTTCAATGCTTTGCTTCAGTCGAATGCAGGACTGGACTCAATATGTGCCTGCTTTCTTTTTCTTTTTTTTTTTTCCCTTTATCCTGCCCCTCTGTCCCTCCTTTTCTTTCTAAATGTATGTAGAAAGGAAAAGTCCCTCCACAGTTTCCAGGATCAGCCCCTCCTGGATTGCATCTTACGGTGCCTCTTGGCTGTACTGCACGTTCCCCACCATAAATACATCCCCAGCACATCAGCAGCAGAGCAGGGGGCTGCAATATTGGTGAAAGGGACATTACAGGAGAAAAGTTGAAAACCTCAGGGCCTGATCCTGACCCCTTTGAGCAGAACAGGAGCTGTTGCGTGGGCTTCAGTGGGAGCAAGCTCGTGTGCGCTACGTGCAGAAGCATTAAACTTAAAAGCAAGCTGTTTAAAAAGCTGCATTGTTTCTTGCTTGTACTGATAGTTTCTCATGTAAAGTTCTATATATTCTTTCACAATAAATACATGAAACAGTTAATCCAATGTTATATTGTTTAGTAATATTTTACTTGCAAATGACCGTCATTTCTTCTCTGCTCTGTTTGTTCTTCTGAATGTCTGTTTTATATTCTGGAAATAGAAGAGCTGTTCTTTTAATGCCCATTTCTTTCTGATGATAATAGTTCTTTCTGGCAAATGCTGTGACTTGCACCTAGTCTATATTTTCGATCAGTAAATATTGAACCACAATGGCAAGGAAGGTCTGAGCTATGATGCAACTAAAACAAACAAATAGAAAGCAGCCCACTTTTTTTTTGGGCTATATTTTTATTATTTTCTGTACAGATGTACCCTCCTCTAGGGTAGTTCTAACATATTGGCAGGGATGTAGGGCAGTCTGTTTTTGGGCAGTAGGTGCCGTGAGGAGGACAGGAGCCTTGTGGGTCAGTGGCAAACACTCTGCAGCTCTCTGTGTGCCCCGTGGGACAAACAGCAGGGTCCTGGTGGCTTCATGGAGACACCAGGGTGATGCTGGGCATCTCTCAGCACCCCACACTGTAGCATGGGTTTGGCACCGACAGTGGGGCTTTGCCAGGAGCTTTTGGGGCTGAGGGGAAGGCAGTGCCCGAGGTCTGGGGAAGGCAGACCCCGCTGCAGGCTCGGTGCTGGGGTAATCCCCTTCTCCTGGCGATGCCCAAGCAACCAGCGGGCCAAATCCCCGGCCCTCGCCAAAGCAAAATGCCATTGACTTTAATGAGCGTTTGCAGGCAGATTTCAGATAAGTCAATGTGGACTTTTGTCTGCGTGAGGACTGAGGGATTTGGCCTACGGTCTTTTACAGTATGAAGTTAATCAACATGCGGGAAATTCCCACACCCTGTAAAGGGCTCTATTGTACCTCTGCTCGACAGAAATCTCTGTTAAATCACTGGATTCTCTGCTAAAAAGCTGTGGGTATGATATGAAGCAAAGTAACTCCAAGTCAGTTAACAGGATCTTCCCAGGAATGTATAAAAAAAAAAGCTTCCACAAAAAAAAATAAAGAACCTGGATAATTCAATGGGAGCCGGTGGGGAAGTACCCGCTCCTGCCCTCATTAACATCAATGGGAGTTTCCCATTGACGGAGCCCATTCAGTGGGAGAGGAACTGGGCTTTACAGTAGCACTTTAAATTATATTCAAAGGTCACTTAAATTATATGGTCACTTTAAAACTGCTCTCCAGAAACCTGAGTAATATTCAGTTATGCTGGGCACTTGCCTGAAAGTGTCAATTAGGATCTCTTTGGATACATTCACTTTTGAAAAAGCCAGTTGGCATCAGCAGCTTGTTGTAGGAGCTGCTGCAGTCTAAGGTGCTAAAATGAAGCATTTGTTTTTGAAATGACCTATAAAGCCTGTCAGCATTTGCAATCCAGGTTGTGAGTGCTTGTGCAAGGCAGACTGTTTGATGTCCAGGCGGATAGTTTGCGACCTTGGGCGGGATCCAAGTTTTTCAGGGAGCTGAAATGATCACCGAACAGTATAGAAGTACAAGCATTTGGCAACATGAAGTATAGATAGAGACACCATCCTATAAATAATCTATTCCTCTTTCATTTATATGAGATCCTGGAAATAATATTCTCTATTATGAAGGAAAGGTGTCGAAGAATAGGCTAGAAAATGTGAACACAGCCAAATGGCTTACCTGCCAACACAGGCACAGCTCGCCCTCTAAGTTAGCTGTGCTTTCCTTGTCTGGCAAAATATCTACAAGAAGCAATAAACAGCCTAAATAAAGCATTAATTCTCAGCCTTATCACTTACAGATCCATTATGCCTTCATATAATTTACTAATATTTATCTAGATGAACTAAATGTTGCTGAAAATTTAAAGGTGGTAAACATGCTGTCTGCTGAATTATTCTGTGTGTGCTGGGGAAGTAGCTCATGGCAGAATTGAATTATTTAATATTATTTTCCGGTATCATGTAGACGAAGTATAAGCTTCATTTTTGGATTATGATTTGTATTATGAAATGCTTATCAAGTGTTTTGCAAAGATTAGTTTGGTTTTAATTAAATAAACCTTTCTCAGGAGAAAGCTCCCAACTACTCTTCGTACCCAGAGGCTACCGTACTTGTTGTTTTTAATTATTTTTCACCGTTACCCAAACTGCTTTGGGTACTCCTGCCCAATTAAATCACAGACATGGGCTTCTTATACACAATATGTTTAATATTTAATTTTAATTAAATTAATTAAATTGTTTATTTAATTTTATGTGCATTATTGTGCATGAAGCAATGCAAAATTTATGATAGGAAGAATTTGTGGGAGCTTTCAAACAAGCTAATTACTGAGGTAAAAAGAGACTTATTCTGTCTTTCTAGGGAATAGGCATTCGACCATAAGGAGATAACAGAAGTTGTTTGGATAAAATAATAGGTGGTTGCGCAGCATTAAGAATTATTTGTTTTACCTTACTTTATCTTGTAACCATTACTTGATCATATTATAATGGATTTGACAACAGCCTTCTCCTGCAGTTGTTGCAGGCAGGTAATCAAGAATTTATTAGGGTAAATAAACCTAAAGCTACAATGTAAATGCACTGGTAACGTTAAAAATCGGCAGCTCACATGCCACAGATACACATTTTTGGTTACACCCCGAGTCTTTTTTCTTCCAGCAGACCAATTTATCTTCTAGGTAATCTTTACGACAGCCTGCCATTTATTAAAAAGAGTAGCAAATAAAAAACCCATCCCTTTTTTACTAGTGGAGGTTATTTTTTGTGATAGACTTTTTTTTCTTAATGAAGATTTCTTTCCCATCTGAAAAGGGAAGAGGAACAGAGTATTTTTGATGCCGTTTTAATCTGGTGGTGCTTTGTTTTGAGAAGGTCGCTGGTGCTGGGCATGGACAGAAAGCTGTTCTGCATGACCCTGATGCACGCTACTTCATAATAATAATAAGCAAGAAAAGCATAAAAATGCGTTTTTGTAAGGTTAGTTTTTATTATTTGTATAAAGGTAGCTCACAAGCCTCTTTTGTACCCATGCAGAGGCTGTGGGGACCCATCCAAAGCCCTCTGGGGTCAGTGGGGTCTGTCAGTGCTGGGGGCTGGAACAAGCCCTGTGGGGCTGATTTCTTAACCCTGGAGGAGGCAAACCTGTGGCTGTGCCACACCTGCCCCGTCGGGGGCACAGCTCCGGGGAGGAGGCAGCAGGATCAGGCCCCTGGGCTGCCAGGGGCTGGGAGAGGGTCCTGGAAATGCAAGCCAGGCTCGTGGTGGGAGCAGCCCTGCCTGCTCCTGCAGCTGCTGCGCCGAGCGCAGCTGCGAGCGCGATCCCAGCGGAGGGAGATGCAGGTTCTTGTGGAAAAAAAAAAAAATACAGGGAAGTTGTTTTGCTTCTCCCCTGCCCTCTTCCTGCCCCATGGAAAAGCAGAATGCGTTTTGTGAACTCCCAACGTTTGCAAAGTCGTGATGGGCATTTTCCCTTTCCTTGTTAAGGGAGTTCATAGTGAAATAGAACATGCTACTTCTCTGAGTATTGTGACAATTAAAACAAATATAAATAAATGTATTCACAGGAGTTATTAATATAATAATTAACAAGTCGCCAGCCCCAAGAGCAGAGCAGCTAAAAACAATTTTTCTTGAATGTTAGAGATATTCATATAGCAATAGTTTTATTTCAGCAGATTAAATAGTATCATAAAAGTAGCTGATGATGCAGTAAATTAAAAATCAGACTGAGGTCGACTTTACAGCAGCTTTTTTTAGTCTAATACAATTACCCATTACTGGCTAAACATTAGTTTTAAATCAACAGCAGTTGTCACAAAGAATTTTCACTTAAAATTAATACTAGGAAAATTTAAAATGAGAGCAATATTACCGGATACACAAGGCCTGAAGAGGTCTTAATACTGAAGGAACACACATCATAAAGACTCATCTAGATATAATTTTTCCCCTGCAGTCTCTATTCCTGCACAGAGCCAGGCAGAGCGGTGCCTGAGCACAGCACGCCTCCCTAACGTGCAGGCACACACTGGGAGAGAAATGCACTCGAATTCACAGAGATTCAGCCTCACCTCAGAGTGGTTAGGCTTAAAGGAGAGCTGTGAATAAGGAATTAGCTGGGGCCAAGCCTGTGCGGCAGCTCTGTGGCACTCGGGGCTCGGTGCCACTCTGGATTTCCGCGCGTACACGGTGCTGTTAGGGGAGCGACAGCACCCAATTATTTCCAGCCCCTTCTCAAGGTGTTCTGTGCGGTATTGGAAAACTCCGAAGTTCAAAGCCTTTGCATGCTAATGGGAAGAGGGTTTATGCCATGAATTAAATGGGAAAGGGCCACACAATGCTGGAGATTGTCGGTGGGGAGAGCGGGGAGATTTGGGGTGCTGCATGCAGCTCCCCATAACCAGCACCAGCACAGCACTCAGATCGCCCCCATCCCCAGCTGCTGTGACAAGAATGGGTGCAAAACAGGCATTTTAGGTTGCTTGCTTTTCCTTCCCTTCTCAGGAAGACCTGGGTTCTGAGAGAAGACCGGAGAAACAACAAGTGTGTCAAGCCAACGTGGCGTATTTAGAGCGGGACATTTCACAAGGATAAATAAATGCTTTTTACCAGTCACAAAGACACACAGATGCTCTGCTCTGTGCTCCCATGCTTGCAATAAGGCGGGGAGAAGCTCAGATGTAAAGTTCATGATGTAAATCAGGGCAGGCAACTGCAAGGAAGAAGTAGCTATATGATTTACAGAGTAAATTACTGGCTCCACTAGATTTCATTATCTTCACCAAACTGTTCTTTATATTTCAGAGTGTTTATATTTTATTCAGAGATCTTTTCAGGGCAGGAGGCTGAGCACGCACACCGTTGCCATTTCCTGAGATGCGTGCAGGGTTCCAGGAGTTATTTATAAAGGCAAACTTTGACTTTTATAGGCAGGGCGAGATTATTTTCCCTAGCTAAATATATGTTTTAGTAAGTGTGCTAAAGGTACTTTAATATATGTGCCTGTTATCTGATGAGCGTACTGCAACAGCTGCTGTTTATCCATGACGGCATTCTGCTGTAAGATTGATGGGTGGAGGACTCGTAGGAGCCAGCTCCTGGGAGCCCCTGCCCTGGCACCCCAGGCTTCCCCAGCTGCTGCCCCACGCATGGCAAACACAGGCGTGCCAGCCCATGGGCACCACCGGACCACACGGCTCTGCTGTGGCTGTCCTCAACCAAAATGGAGCTGTGGGAACCCTTTCTGGCTGATCCCAACATTGTTGCTTTTGGAATGGGGTCCCCAAGGGAGCTGGTGATGGAGGGAGGGAGGATTTGTACACTGCAGTGGTGGATGCATGCTAGCAGTTCTCCCTAGGCTCAGAATTTGAGTAGAGGCCACACAAGAAAGGCGGTGAGGCGAAAGGTGGAAGGTTTGGTGGTAAAATCTGAACTGGAGACTGTTTACTGCTGGGACAGCTCATCCCTTTGTGGTGGTCACTCCTGTGAGCTAAAATACACCATATGCTGATGCTGTGTTTAATTTCTTTTAAATCCAGCACTGGCCATTTTCCTTCCCTTTGTCCGTGGCATCTGCTGCAGCATTACCCAACTTCACCTGCACTTTCCACAGAGAGGTCCTTTGCCCCTGGCAGTGCCCATTTCCCCAGGCTCTCTTGCACCTACATCTTCACTCCCACAGCTGTGGTCACTGAAGGGGTCATCTCCTGGTGCAGGAGCCATCTAAGGGACAGGGGGAACTTCCAGGCATGTACCCTGCTGCATGGTGCCTCCCCTTCCCTTCCTCATGCTCTGGGATGTGAGGATGAGGATGAAGGCAGACATCCTGGTGGTGGGGTGTCCTGAGCTACAGGCAGATATTTCCTGCCACTCCTTATGGGGGTGGAAAACTTTCATGTGACCTAGTATCTGAATCAGGAGTGCAGGTCTTAAGGAAGCGTAATCTTGACCTGACAGAGCAAAACATCTCCAATTGTGCTGTTCAAAGCCATTGAAGGAGCTCCATCAGCTCCAGCACAGCCATCCCAAACTGTGTGGTCAAAGCTCATGTTGTACCACACATGCAGTTTATATTCTTATTTAACAGAAAATAAATAAGAAAAGAGAAAACAGAAAAGAAAAACGTAGTGTTTGTAAAGAAAAATCTATTTGATGACTGTATTTTTAAGGAAAACTTTAAAGCTGGTTTAGAACAGCACTTCTGAACTTCAAAGCACCATGAATTTAGAGGGGTACATGTCATCCCTTTCTAGCTCTGTGTCTCTCTGTCCTGCAGGTGATCTTCGTCACAGGCACTTCAGTGCATTTTGCAGTGTATTTATCATTACAGGTGTTTGATGAAGTAAAGCCATTTAATTATTCCCATTTTTCAGCAGTGGAGCTAAGGAACACGAGAGTTAAATGATTTGCTCAAAGTAGTACAAGAAACCTGTGGCAGAGAAAGGCTCTGCCCTGGGGCTTTCCTGCAAGACATTGTTAAGACTCAACTTCAAAGGTGGGACATTTTGATACATAAAAATCTGGCTACTGCTCTGGGATGGAGTTTACCTTGGCTGCCTCAGCTTCAGGCCAGCACGTTGTGAGGTTGTTGAGTGTAAATTTGTCTTTCTCAAGGAAAGGGAAAAAGCGCTCCAAGAAGAAGTACAGGCTGAGATTTGTCTAAAACTGAGGAAATTGATGGGAAGGAGTTAGAAGATGGTTTTATTTCTTCCCTGTGCAAGCAGAACTTGTAAAATATATCTCATGAGGTTATTCACACATGTGTAATGTGTGCACATTTGCCAGTGTGTGTGTGTGGTGCACACGCACATTGTGTTTCTGTTCATGTATTTGATCCATTTAACCATTATTTATTTGATCCATTTAACCATTATTTATTTGGTCCATTTAACCACTTTGGGCATGCTCTTTATATTCCCAGCAACAAATAAAACGTCGCCCCATAGGCAGAAGTCTTGCACACAGGGTCTGAGTCTAGAAGTAATTTTCTTTTGTTCACAGTGGAGTTATTAAGCTCTCGCAGTACAGGTTCACAGCCGAAGCGCTGACAGACTTAATTTCAAGAGCAATGTGATTAGGGCAAGGCACAAGGTAGTGCTGTACCAGTGCTTACCTTTATTAGCTGTGACAGTGGCCTAAGTCCAGCCAGCTGAGGGAAAAAACAAAACTGAGGCAAACAAACAAACAAACCTCCTCCAGCAGCAGAGACAGCTTCGGCTTTTGGAGGCGTGCTTTAGGGGACGTGTGATGCCAAGCAAATTCCAAACTGGGGGAGACTCACATGTGCTTTTACTAATATTTATTTTATGACACATTATAACTACTGTGTGTTACTGTTGCTATGAACCCTTGGGAAATAAAACTGGGAGCCGTGCTGTGGTGAGCCTAATAGTCCACAACTTTATTAAACATGGAAGGCGATGTATGCGGCACGGGCAGGAGTCGTCGGTCCCGGCCCAAGGCAGGCAGTGGTGTGGCCAGGAACTCTCCCCAGCACCTCCACGTCCTCCTTGCAGGGCCAGGCTGTGCTGCTCCCACGGGTCCTGCTTTGCACCTGCTCGTGTCCACCGAAAAGAGCCGAAATGTCACCGTGCCAATATTAGCTGCACCCAGGGAGCTGCACCCCGATCAGCTGGAGAGGGGAGATTACTCTCAGATATTGCTCTGAGGAAAGCTGCACAGGGAAAGGAAAATGAAAGAAAAACAACATTCTCTGTATAAAATTTCTCTGGCAGCGTTAATCAGCTGCGTGTTTGGTTCCCAGTTATTTGCCTGGCTCTTGCTCCAGGTTGTGTTTCTGCTTTGGCATCACGAGGCTGCCAGGGCTGCTGACACTTGGTGGGCACCTCCTCAGAGACACCCGTGGTGGGAAAGGGAATGCAAACAAGAAACCTGCCTTCAAAACATCCTTCTTTTTTTTTTATGAGATGGCAAACCCCAAATCTAATGAGTTTGTACAGTCTGAATACCGATCTCATTAAAATGCTCTTTTCCATTTCTTTTGGATCAAACCCTGCTATAGTCCTTCCCTAAATATTAATCATTTGTCTTTTGGGACCATGTTCATTTTCCATTTTCTTCTTCTACCAGCATTTTTAGGGACTGAATAATTGCTCTCTGGAAACAATTATAAACCCAGTTAACTCTTCCCTTTCTCATCTTCTCTTCTAAGTGCACTGCATTGTCCTGGTTTTAAGGCACATATGGGTAGGGTTCCTTATTCTTTCTTTGTCTGGGATTGAGGGCTTGTGTGTAAAAAAAAAAAACCAACAAAAAAAAGGAAGATAAATTAATAACTTTTTCACCTTTTTTGAACTCAGTGGCTTTCTTTGTGAGTTTCCATGAGATGGTGGATTGAGAAATGTGAGGCAAAAATAAACAGCTTGCAAGGACTGAGTGGCTGGTAGGACTGGTGGGCTTGTGCTGCTATTTGTTTCTAGGCAGGTACTTGAAGAGTATGCCACAAAATTTTGAATCAAATGCATGGCCAGAAGGAGAAGATGTAAACTTCATCTTCCTGTCTTTAGTTTTCAGCTCTAATATAGACATATATTCCCACAGTTACAAGAGAACAGCGATGTGAGGGATGATTTGGTGGAAGAGGTCCTTGCCTGAGTGATACTGAGAATATCTTGCTAAAAATAACAGGTTAATCTTTTCTCTTCACTGCAGCAAAGGCACGTGGTATTTGTAAAACTGTGGAGTTAAATGCCCAAAATGAGGAAGTGTGTAGCAAAAAGCAGCCTGAAGTTTCTGGCTCTTCAGGGGTCAGACCTTAGAAGCCAAAACTCAGATCCAATAAAGGGAATTAGGAATTTCAATACTAATGAACTATTGAGGGACACAACAGTCAGCTCCGGGGGTCCTGCTGTCCTAGGGCATCAAAGGATGTTACAAAGCTACTGCTTTAGTTTGTTGTCCCATTAGGAGAGGGTATCTGTGCACTGACAGAACCCTCTTTTGATATTTTGATTAAAATTTATGAAGTTCTGTAATCATCTCTTCTTGCCACTCATTGCCATTATGATCCCTAAATGCCCTCGTCTGTGATTTTCCCCTTCTCAAAACTTTTTGTGGCATTCAGATCATCTCTGTCTGACAAAGTGGGAGGACAGAACATTTGTGGAGGCACTCTAGCTCCTAATTGGAGTGATAGTGGCACAAAGGGCTCTGGAAACAATCCGTGGTGCTTAGGAACCAGGCCAAGAAGGGCTGCCATGCCCCTCAGCAGTGTCAGCCAAGTCGTGAACAGTGCAAGGCCTGTGAGCAGTAAACAACCTGGCTCATCAAGGCTCTTCACAAACTGTGACAGTTGAGCTTCTCTTACTGTGGGGATTTTTCCAATTACTGTCCTGACAGGATCATTCAGCACCACACTGGCTTTTACTTTCTTTCTGGAAGTGGAATAAGTTCATGAAGATCAAATGCAGTTTTTGCTGCCATTTCAGACTGTGGGTCCTGCAGGAGGTCAGGCAATACCTGGGACTCTGAGACTCCTCTGAGCTCTGTGCAGGTATCATGCAGGACCCAACACATGCCAGCAACTCAAGATTGTCTTTGGAAGAAGCAGTTGTTAGAGTCTTTCTAACCAACTTTTCCTGCCCCCTTGAAAAGTCCCACCTTTAAGGAAGACTTTTGAGAAGATTGTAGCAAAATAATTGGATAGCTTTTGACTCTGCTTTGTTTCTCCCTGACACTGACAGGCTAGCCTGAACTGTAGTAGTGACACAGAGCTGCTCTTGCATGCTAAATTCCTCTTCAGTCTAGATGGCATTTTTGGCCAGCAAGGCAGAAATCGGTTTTAAGATCTAAACACGACTGGACATGTCACCCTCAGCTATCACCACAGTGAGCATGATCAGCTCATGGCAGCAAAATATGGTGCTGGATACACAGACACAGGTAGAAGGGGTGGTAGGTGGACTTGTCAGTGTGGGCAGACCCAGGGGAGGTTGGCTAATTTTGTAGCTCAGCTGAAAACTTTCACCTGGCCTTTGTTCATATAGGTGAGACTATTTAGGGAACACAGAAGAGGTTTTGGGCTTTTGAAGTACCCATCTGTTCTTGTTACTCATCACGCCTTGCTTTGATTGCCTATGTATTTGTTGCCTTAAAAAGAGAAATTTTGTGAGGATCAATCTTTTTATCTCACCAGGGTTTGTGATGTGGTGGCCTAGCCAATAACATCTCATGCAGAAAGCACTGCCCTGGCCTTGACTGTGCAGTTTAAAAAGCTGAATTTTGGTAGTGTGTGGTGCAGTCTTCAGCTACACAAGAGATCTGGTCTTTTGTCTGGTAGCTGAGGAAACCTGATGGATTTGGTCAAACTGCTTTGATGAGGTACAATTGGGTAACAGGACCCTCTTTAGCAGGAAGTTCTGGCATGGGAGTTAATATTCCCCTTGATCTTGGAACATCTGTCTTCAGTTGTCTGAAGTCTCCCAAATCTACCAGTGTGACAAGGATGGTGTGGGCAGGGCCTGAGGAGCTGGGGGACAAGAGGGTGGACAATTTATCTTTGCAGAAGGCAGCACTGTGAAACCCTTGAGGAGGAACAGGTAGAGGGTTACAGATTCCAGCAGGTATAATCCTGAACCTGTCCTGTTACAGGAAAAACATTTTCAAAATCAGCTGTCTCACTTCAGGCTTCAAACCTGTTAACTGCAGTTATCTATCTAATAGATTTTGTAATGATTCTGTGTTTATGTGTTGGACCTGGAGAACATTGTCTCCATTGCTATGTGTCTCCAGAGCTGCTGAGACAGTGCTTGCTCCATTTTACTTGCTCTGCAGAGTTTCTTTGCGTGACTTCCTGTTGATACTTTCTGTTCATCTCCATAAACAGTGATTTTCACTTTGGTCCCACATTTCCCTCCTTTTCCACCATTTTTCTGGAAGAAACAACAGTCATCTCTTGAAAGACTTTAAATTCAGTGTATCTCATCTAGCTTCTGCATATGAGAAACCAGGGCCAACAGTACCAGTTCACATATTCAATAAAAGTTCCTTTTATATCACATTATTTTAATATTAAAGAGAAATTAAAACTTGACATTCTTATTTACAACTTTGTTTTTTTCAGACCCTTTTAGATTTCTTGTTTGCTTAAATGGGATGATTTTATGGCTGTGAAGCAAAACAATAGTGTTGATGCCATTTATTATGAAATAGGTCTTCATGGATCGTGTTTTGGGAGTATTTCAGTGTCTGTATCCATTCAGACTTTAGCTTTTCTGCAAGACTTAGAAGATCCGAAATGTTGGTTGTGCACACATAATAACTTATTCATAACTTCTTTATATGCCACTGTTCTTCCTCATAAATATACTAATAAAACTCATTATAGAAATCAAAGCTAGCTAATACAATATATCTGATGGACAGCTGTCTCTGGATGCATGAATTATAATTACATGAAGCAAGATGGTCTTATTATGCCAGGATATCTCTGCTCTGAATAAATTTCTATTACTGGAGTGCAATCTTTTGACTCAGGCCAGATGATAGGACCTTGCCCAAGTAAGTCCCTCACAGCATTACTATTGAGCTGTGCTTTCACTTGCAGAATTACAATTAGATAAGTGGTGCTGAAGTTGTGTCTGAGTAACAGTGGCCTGGGCGAGGTGGAAGGCTGGGGGGGAGCAAGGAGCATTTATCATCTGAGCTGGTCTTACCACTCCAGCTTCCAGGCTATAACTTAATGCCATACACTGATTTAGATGTAGCACTTGTCAGCCAAGAATAAGACTATAAGACACAGACATTCGAGGACTTGACCCAGAGTTTATTGTGAATACGTGATTGAACTCTGAGCTGACAGACAGACAGAGACAACCACTAGTGTGAGAAAGAGAATTTGTTCTGCCATGTAAGATTTCAAAATATCTTAAACTCAGATCTGTATTTTAAGCTTAGACCACTCTTAGAGGATTTCTCAATAGTATTTGATGAGCTGAGTGATTTTTCTAAACTTTTTTTTTTTTACTGCCTTTTCTTCTGTATTTTGCTAATAAAAATGGCAGTATCTGTTTTTGAGACACCACTTGGGACACTCTTTACTTCAAGGGATTTCTCTCCTCACATCTCCAGTATTCTTATGAATGAGAACAAACTGATACTGAATGTTGAAGCCACAAACCTTTAAGGTTGCTCTAAATTTAAGATAAGATATTTTCACGACAGCAATGCAATACCAGGTTTCTGCTTAGGCTGAGCTGCAAAGGAAAGGACTGAAAAAGGGCAGACCATCCATGCATACTTTCATTTCTCTCCCTGAAAGTGTTCTGACCCTTCTTCAGGAAGCTGAGCTACCACTGATGAGTGCTGGCATGAGACCTGCAAATAGAGTTTGTGTCCTCAAGAAATGCAGGGAACACTTACAAATAGGAAACTTTGAAGAGGGGCAATTTCTTTATTGCCATGCCTGACCTATCAGGGACGGTGCTGCACACCATGACAGTCAGTTCTGTCCTCCTGATCTGCTGCAGAAGTTAAAGCAATGGAGAATCACAGCTATTACAGGGCAGAACAAGAGTAAATGAGCAACCTCTCCCCCAGTCCTACCCTGGGAGGTTGTCTCAGGTATTGGGCAGAATCAAGAACATCCAAAGGACTCGTGAAATAGTCAGAAAGTAAAACAAAGCAGCAGAAGAAAAATCTTGTTTCTTGACTTTTAGAATGCATTAAAATAAAAACAACTGTTCTCCAATGCTTTCTACTCAAAGATGAATAATCAGTTTTATATTTAGAGACAATGAAGGCATCATATGCACAGTGAGAAACCTGTTCCTGCATTTATTATATGTAAGTTTTGATTTAAGCTACTTGTGCTTCACAAATGTACTTAATATCAACAAGACCACTATTTACACTGATTTTTTAATTAAAGGAATGTAGTCATCCTTTATGCTTGCAGTTTGCCTGCAAGCAGATTTTTTTCCCCTTCAAATTCATTCTGTCAAAATGATTAGACAAATTGTTTCTGGAAATGTATTTGAATTATGGATGATTTGTGAGTCGTCCATAGCAAGATATTTACTGTAGCTAAAAGTTATGAATATACCCAAACTTGTCTTCTGAGCTCCTTGTGTTACCAAAGGATAGAAATCAGTGTTTCAAAAAAGGTGCTTCATCCTCTGAGGATGAGGAAGATGTGAATTCCTTTGGATGTACCTTCTATTATCTATGGAAAAACTCTTGCAGACTTGGAGCCTAAAATTTTGCTGGTTAAAGATATCTGAGATATTTTGTGACTAGTCATGTTAATTCAGATACAGCTTTTGGTCCTCAACAAACAGATGTAGTATTTATGGACTGTGCTGCTTCTGCCCAAGCCAAATTTCAACTCTTGACAAAATTGTTTTCAACTTTAGGTCAAAATTCACAATTTGGGAGCGTTTGTATGGAAACATCCTAGGAAGCCTGGGTTGTGGAAAGGAAAGATGAAAGAATGGCCTGGTTTCTAGTTTGGTGCTAGGTTTGTGAATAGTTTGTGGACTTTGGCAATTCAGAAGAAATACAATGTTGACATTGAAGGACAGCAGTGCCATACACTGTTGGCAGTGGGCAGTGTGGGTCTTGTGACAAGAAATTACAAAAGGGGAAAATAGAAATAAATAAAAAATAAAGGAGAATGTCAGAAATCTGTCTGATGCTGGAAACATTAATTGATACTTGGCAAGCATGATAGTTCTTTAGGGGGGAAAAAAAGAGAGAAAAGAATCGAAGTTGTCGTGATTGGTGAAATACCATTCAAAAAGAGCTCAGGGGAGCGAAATGGGGACAATTCCTCAGCCTGGTGGCAGTCAGTGTCCCCCATGTCCTCTGGAGCACCCCACCCCTACAAGGCTACTGCTCCCATGCCAGGAATTTCATCCACAGCATGAAGGGTGAGGAAATGGGCTGACGGCTGTGATTCCTCAGGACATCTTTACCAGCATCCTTGTTTGTGAATGTATCTGAGCCACAATGTAAAGCACAGAAAAAGAGAAAGTGTTTTACATGCTTTTAAACACAGGAACTGCTGATACTGTCACTGCCTGGGTTTGCCTACACACAACGCACCCAGCTGAGTAATTTATTCTCAGTGTATAATCTCTGACGGCTGGAAAGCAGAAAAGCTGCTCACTACACTTGGAAATGACTGCAGCTACAAGGTGAGAGAGCAGTATTTAATATCTATTTTGAAACCAATACTGGAGGCACCTGATAAACTGCCAGAAGATGGGGTTTGTAACACACAGAAAGCTAAAAGCTGAAGAACTAACAAACATTAAAGCCACTATAGGGGGATTTAAAATGTTGTGAAGTCTGGACTCAATTTATTTTGTCCTTATAAAATGCAGTTGTTTAAATCTCATGGGTCAACAAGTGGAGACTGAGAATTTCATAAGAGTGGGCATTTTTGAGCGGATTCTCCGTCAAGGGTATTGCAGGATATGGGGCACCTGGGCTCTGATTCAGTCCACCATGAGAAGGAGCATGAAACACCAAAGGAGCAATGATAAAAACAAACAAGAAATCAAACTTTTTTAAGCCTCAGAACTATTTGTGTCTGGTTATGTTTGGAGCATTTGTTGGTGTTGCCAAAACTCCTCTTATTCACTGTCTCACTTTGGAAACAGGGAGAGAAAGGCTTCAAATGGTAACATTTAAAAAGGAATCAATACCCAGCAGTATTTTGTTACTGACCCCCCAAGTTTTTGTGTCTCATCAATAAAATGCACCAGGTCCTGCAGGAGAAGGACTCCTGTAGATTTTCCATCTCCCTTTATCCTGAAGCTATGTGCCATGGCCTGGTGGGTGCCCCGAGGGCTGAGGGTGGCTCAGAGTGACCCTGGTGCAGCAGTGTCACCTCCATAGGTGTCCCCAGGAGCTGTGCAGTGACCTGTGGGCCAGAGCTTGGTGGATTTCACAGTGACAGGCTTGAACAGCAGGAAAGACAGGCACAGAGAGGAAGTTTGTTATCAAACAAGAGCTTGAGCTTGGCTCTAATCTCTGGAGTAGAAAGGGTCACCGTGCAATAGGCAGAGACTGCAGAAAACCAAAAGGCAAGGGCAGGTATAAGATTATAATAGGTGTGGAAAAAGTTGGAATTTTTTATCAGCTACCAGTTGTATTGCTCCAAGGAAAAATGAAGGAAAGGGTTTAAGAGTGTTGTTTTATAGTAGATAGGAAAGACCTGGATCTACAGATAGGTATTTATAAGTCAAAGGCAATAATTTTACTGTAGTGGAAACAAGAGGTGAGACTTTTACTGCTGCACCACAGTCCAGGCGATAGTCATCTGCCTTGGGAAGGATCTTTATGGTGTAAATATAATCTTGGCAACCCCTGTCCTTGTGAAATCAGCCGTACAGCAGCGTGTTGCATCTCCAGCCTGATTTTTGCTGACATCCAAACACAGGGGCAGGACTTCTCTGGATGAGGTATCACCTAACCCCATAACCAGGGACTATCCCTGTCCAAAAGCAATCACGTTAAACCAGTCCCACCAACCCCTTCACCCACATGTCAGTCCCTGCCATGCTGCTATTGATGTCTATAGGAGACTATTCATGAAATTCACCATGCATCCAAGCACTTGTAACATCCTTTATTAATATGAGCAGCAGAAAAATTCAGACAGAAGAAGCAAATGAGTGATGGGCAAGAGGAAAAAGGAAATTATGATGGCAAGCAGACAGCTGTGAAGACTAGCAATGTGCCCAGCTGATGGTACTGCAACCAGAATTTTTAAAATGTGTAGTAGGAGATAAATAAACTGATAAATAAAATCGATCTCAAAAGGCCACATGGGAAAGATGCACAGTCTTGATTACCTAATTATGGAAGGGATATTGCAGAAATGGAAATAGTACAACAAAGTCCCATAATGACTTAGAGTCTGGAGACTCCAAAATGCTTAGTGAAACTAGGTCTGTGTCCCTTGCAAAGAGAAAAGATTAAGAGGAGACCTGGCGGAGCTGCCAAGGGCTCTGGGGGGAACCGCAGGGAGCAGTGCTGCAGTTATTAGAGCTAATGTCAAATATGAGGATGAGGGACACGGCTCCAGCGAGGTCTTGCACTGTACAAATGTAATACATTTTTTTTTTCCAGAGGGTATATATTATAAGCTACCAGATGCTGCTCTAGAAGCACCCGATCTGACCAGATTTCAAATCGAGCAAGAAGCATATGGAGAGAGAGGGGGAGAAAAACAGTATATTATGGAGAACAACTGTTAACTGGAGGAAAGGATAGGCCTAGCTGGGCTTCCTGGCCTCCTGCCATCTTAAGATTTTCTTATGTCCCTGTGTAATCTTCTGACTTTTGATTTAGATGTTTCCTAAAAATGTGGCCCAGTGGTTGGTACATACTAGGCATTAGCCCAAGAAAAGAATGAAAAAAAAATGCACTGTATCTCATTAAAGAATTTTTAAAGGGAGACTTTGAGGCGCCATTTGCTTCTTGTTACTCATCTTTGCAAATGTCTCTTGTCTTCCCAGGCTCTGCCCTGATGTGCTAGTGTTAGCAGCCTGTGGATTTCTGAGCCAAGCTGAAACGGGGTCTCAGGGCGGCCAACCTAAGGCGGGCAAGAAGAGATGGCAGCGTGAAGCAGAGGAGGAGGACAGAAATAAGATCAAGTGAAGTAAATGATACAAGATCTTTGCGTGCACATAAACAGTATCAGGTGAAAAAATGCTGTCTGGTAATGGCTTTTCAGGCTGCCGTTGAGAATAAGGATCGCGCCTATATTTGAAATATTTACGGTTCAATTAACAGCACTTGTTTCCATAAAATATTTTAAAACAGAGCAGTATTTATCTTTAATTATTTTTCATTTTCTTTGGCGAAAGATTCCAATATAGATATTGCTGTAGGCACAGGGGGCACTGAACACCAAGAGGTGGATTCCGCAAACAATTTCTCTCAAAGCACTACAAAGTTTAAATATTAATTTGTCCATAATTGGCAGAGAAGCAATTAAAAATGCTACAAAGCTGACTTTCTGCCTCCTTTACTTTCTCCTCCCTTTTCATTTAACCACAGTATAGAAAGTAGATGTAAAACAATAGGACCCTGAGCTGTACGGCATTCTAAGCCTAGCTTGCCTTAAAGCTACAATATGGATTTAATTTATATGCAAATGTAAGCAATAAAAAGCCAGACACTGTAGAAATTATAGTATTTTTCAAAGATGCTTCAGCACCATCACACAAGCCAGCAGTGATTTCAAACAAGGAGCTAATTATTACTGGTCACTAAGCTACCTTTTTCTTTTAATATCTCTCTTTCTTCCTTCAACTCCCCCCCTGTTTTTTTAACAATGAGTAAATTATTTTCTTGAGAGAGGAGGGGTGGGGTGGGGGGGAGAGAGAGAGAGAGAAAGAAACTCGAATATTGGGGGTGAGTGAATGAAAACAGCCAGAAATATCTCCTGTGAGATTCAACATCAGGATAATTTCACAGTCTCGCTTTTTGACTGCTGTGTCCTGAAGCTGACCAGCACCATGCAAGGCTGATCAAAGGCCATCGGAAACATCAAGTAAGCCTAAATGGGGCTAAAGTATGCTAATAGAGAAGCTAAATGTACTTTAATCCTGTTATAATACAAGGTAACTTAGAGGCAGTGAAGGGCCTTGTTGCTTTTCCCCACTGGGTCCAGGACCCCTGCAAATCTTGAATAGAAGTTGCTTCCTATTCTTCGCGGGCCGGGGTATGGCTTTCTCAGATGCACACACAGTCCCCTCCTCCTCCGTTTACTGAGTGTCAACAGTCGGCTGAGCAAGACTTCTCCGCTCCTTAGATCAGCACCCTGTGACCTTCCACATTTAAGCACAGACCATTAAGCTAAGCTTTCCAGCTGTTGCCTGAATTATGAGAGCTTTTTTTTTTTTTTTGCTTTTTTTTTTTTTCAGGGGAGGGCAGAGCTTAGAGGAAGGAACACAAGGCAACAGTTTTACATTATGGACCCGCTGCCACCCAACTTGCTATGCAGAGCGATGTGCTTTCCTGCAAAGGGCTGCGGCAGACGGGTGACGTTGGCTGGAAACAGGGGCTCGCTTTGAAGTGATTCAGGCCCTGGGTTGTCCAGATTCGGCATCATTGTGCTCGCTGGGGGAAATGTAATCTAATTTTAGGAAGAGGAGGAAACAAAGTAAACATGACTGAACCGCGCTGCACCGTACGCACTGTCCACGACCGCATCCCCGGGAATATCCCTGGGCAACTTTCTTCATTTTCCTTCTTTTTTAGACACCAATTTCGGTGCATACTAGCCAAGAGAGGAAAAAAAAGGGTGGTAGTTCTGCCTGTGAAATGATATGCTTTGGTGGATGCCCCAAACTAACTACTGCTTGCAAACCCCAGATTAAAAAAAGAAGACTGATGTAATTTTAAAGCCAGCCAACTGCCTTAGTGACTGTATCAGAAGATTAAAAACAAAGGTTTCATTGAAGCACTACCTCCCACTGTGCAGCTGAACGTCTCATGGTTGAGGCAAATGGTCCTAAATATCTTTCTGTTAAGTACAAATTACATACTGGATATATTAAGTTGTAATGGTGCATTTTTCAAGAGTCACTTTTCTTGTGTGAGAGCATCAGTAAAGACTCAAAAAATGCTGTCTGTATGGCAAATGGAAACAAAAAGGAATCTGCCTTTTACAAAAAATGTTTTGTTCATATAAAATCCTAGTTTTCTTCCATCTCCCCCCATTCCCCAGCGAAGCCTGGAATTTCAAATGCCAGAACCAGTATGTACAGTAAGTCCTTTTGAAATCCATGGCAGAAAAATCGTATCCTGGCCTAGCAAACTATTATCTGAATGTACATTCCTAAGCCTTACCCCTCAGTGTTAGTGCTGATGGGAGTCCTTCAGATCAGCTGAAACCTAACTGAATAAAGATGCTCCAGAAAACATCTTTTTAATGTGGAATTATCTTTCATTTACATAGGCAACATCCCTTAACTCGGCACATGTGCTAGAATGCTTCATGCAATAGAAACATTCATATAAAACTTAATGATGAGCATTCATTCTGCTCCCAAATGATCAGTAAAATGCAAAGTTAGTACACAACGTGCAAAGGAGTCTGCCAATGTGCATAAACTTGCATTACTGTGTGGGATGCAGGTACATCACTCTGGGATGCAGAGGAGGGGAGCAGTGCCCCGCTTGGGGAAGGGACAGCGGCACCAGGGCTGTCCCTGCCAGTGTTCCCAACCAGCCTTGGAATGCTGTGTGTGTCACATGTGCAGCACCACACGTGCAAACATCCATGTGCACTGACACACATGCACAGTTACAGCAGGTGAAAAGTAGGACAAAGCCAGCAAACACAAATAAAAAATCCCCATCATAACATCCTCCCTTTGCATTGTCAGTGCAGGCCTACTTGGGAGTGATTTCTCCACAGAAATCATTTGCAACCACTAAATCAGACAGAAGTGGCATAGATGGGAGCTGTGGATAAAAGTTAAACTAATGGAGTGGCGCACCTTTGCCCAGATACCTTTATGTTGATTGTGTACAAATGCTTTATTCCAGCAAATAAACTGTGAAGGATTTGAGAGAATACAGCTGGGCAGTACAGAGTTAATATTAGCAAAATGTTTTTGGCAGGGACAGGCTGAGCGTCTGCTGAAATATTTGAATTCTAATCTGCTCCTATTTACCACTGCTGGGAATAATGTTCTCATTTTTAGGTGTTTATCTACCTATCTAGTCACCATTCACCACTTTTATTGTTTGTCTGTCCTTCCCTTACAAGATTAACTGAATTGCAGTTGTGTTTTAATTATCAACAAATTTTGAACTGAAAAGCATTTGCATGACTCTCTTCAGTTCAGCTGTAATTTTCTGGATTTGTTTTTAATTAAAAGAGATCCTTCTCAACACATATGAAGCTTGATGGAAATCTTTTTGTTTGTATAAACACCCATACAGCATTTTTGCTGCACATTATCTTTCCAATTTCTCCATCACTCTTTTAAAAATAAAAACTTAAAAAAATTGAATGATCAACTTCAAGTGGGCAGTTTCAGTCCACAGCAGCTCCAGTGACAGCCTTGGAAATTGTTAGGGGGTTACTAGTTCAGAAATACTGCATGAAAAGACTTAAGAGATTTCCCCCTAAATTTCATTCTAAATGTAGGTGCTCATAATTTACAAGATAATGCCATTTGAGGTCATATGTGACTGCTCAGATATGTTTCTACTAAAGTTCAAAAATTTTTATTTATTATTTTGATTTATTTACTTCTAGAATATCAGAATCTCTGTTGCCACCACAAGAAAACACCATAGCCTGAATATAAAAGAGCCACAAAAACCAGACCAACATGAACTGTACGTTAACAGCAATGGTGAATTGACGTGCACAGTTTGTCTTGCTTTTTTGCATTTTTTGTAACTCTTTGCGTCATCTGTGTTTGTCGTCAAAATGTCTGTTTCTTCATCAAGCACTTTTAATTTTGTCAAGACAGATGATGAACGTTTTGTGTAGTTATTTCCAGACCTGGCAGCTAACATCTCTTTCCCATACAGAGAATTATCAGAGGCTCTGGCAAGGGCAAAAGCAGCTGGAAGTGCAACTCTGTGGCATCAGGAGAGGTCAGGAACTGGCTGGAATTGTTAGAGCACGTTTTGTTGGAATTGTTAGAGCAAAGCTGGGAACATGACTCAGTCGTTAGTTACCTGTTAAATTATCTTCCCTTTATTAACAGAGATGGGGCAGGTGCACTGCCCATGCAGGCCAATCCATAGGGAACACATATACCAAGCACACTCTGTGTGAAAGGTACTATGTTTTCCCCTCACTAAATCTTTTCATCTTGAAAATTTATTAAAAGATAAAGAAGAGTTGTGATGAGGTTGTGGCAAAAATCCCACTTGTGTTGTGAATCAGAGTACACATCACTGAGGTTTGATCCCAAATCTTTTGTCCCACCAAACTTCCCAGACTAGTTTTGAGCTTATTTGACCTTCCTGTCTCCAAGAAGATGAGGCTGAAACATTGGCAATGCCTCGTCCTGTTCTGGTAGCCAGATTTGAACAGGCTCAATGTTGCTGCAGAAATGCAGTTTGAGATGCTGTTCTGCATGGGCCTTTGGAAACTTTATTAAGATGTCCCTCTTCTGAAATAAAAAAAAAAAAAAAAAAGAAAACCACTTGGTAACACCAGGTGAGTTTGTGAGTTTTCTTACCTGTGCTCTGGACTGGGAGTTGAGCTGCAATGTTTACAATTCAGATGTGTGGTACATTCTGGGAGGAAGCCACAGCTGACTGTTTTTCTGAATCATGCTTGGCCCCAAGTCTGAGATGAAGAAAGAGTCAATATATATTTGCCTGTGGAGTAGCTAATTAGAACAATTAATCTGAGAACCAGAACAAGCTGTGAGACCATGAGCTGATTCAGGCACGCCCTCCACTAACTTAAATTTTGATCAATGTTTAGAGCACCATGGGAAGGGCTGGGGTGCTGGGGCTGAGATTCAGGCTCACCCTCCGTGCCCCTGGCGCTGTGGCAGGCGCTGAGACCCCGGGCAAGGCGTTCTCCTCCTGTCCCTGAAGCAGGCCAATGACATTCACTGCCTTTGTGGATACAAGCAGCATGTTGTGAATGAAATGTTAAGTACATCTCAAAGCCAGCCAAGACAAGAACTGCATTTTTCTTCCCAATATCTATTAGCTCAGAGCAACGGGAGAATCCCACTTGCCACCAGCTCCCTGTTCTTGTTTGAAGATGTGGAGCTAGCCAGATCATATCCATCAGATATTTGCTTTCAGGGTCACATGAAAGTGGAGTGAAAGAAAGATCTTTTGTGGGGATGACATGCTTGGAAATATACTTGTCCAAAGCAAGCAGCTCTTTTTCTAGCTAATTCACTGAAAAGATACTATTTTAGTCAAGAAAATGGTATCAATTCTCCTCCTTTTTGTCAGGATGGTGGCAGGTTTCCCATGTAGATTTGTGGAAGGTATAATTTTGACAGGAGCATCTGGCTCCTTTGTGAGCTGCACAAGGAATTGTGTGGCAGTGGCTTTAGGTCGGCCTCTGGTTGAGCCATGTGGGCAGCCCTTTGACATGTCTGTGCTGCTTTTCCTGTGCACTCTGTTTTGTTTTGACTCCCTTTTGAGCTTCCTAAATATGCAGCCTTGCTCTGCAGATTCCCTGGGACAGTTTCATTCATGGGTCCTGACAAGGACTGATGTTTTGCCAGGGCTCATGGATCCATTCTTACAGTGGTGCTGTGTGTTACATTAGCAGACAGCTGCTTTTGGCAAGGCTTTTTTTTTTTTTTTTTTCTCAGAAATCCTCTTAGAGAAGGGAGAAGAGTGATCTCTGGGTAGTGGAGCTTTCAGTTCTCAAAATAAACCTTGCCAGGTTTGAGAATTTAAAAGCAATTGTGAGCTTTCCTAGTACAATAATATGTCGTGTGGTCCTTCTGCCCTCTTTAAGCAGCTGATGCCTGGCTTTTGTATTCTAGGTGTATTTACAGTAAAAAAAAAAAAAATCCCTGAATTTCTTTTTTTCCTTCCCTGTGAATGGTGTGACCTGAAAATGTGCTTTTAGCCTTATTTACACGAACACAATCCCAGTAGATGTTCTGTTATCAAGAATGTGCCAGCTTGTTGCATTTGGCATAGAACAGTGGTACAAGGGCGCAGAATAGCTCGACTTCTCCTCCCCAGATCCTCTGGGTGGTTTGGGCACCATGCTCCAGATGTGTGCAGTTGTGCCTGACCCTGGTGAGTGACCAGGAGGTGACCACTGTGAGTGGCTGGAGAGGGACCACCAGCTGTGCTGCCTCTGGGTTTGTCCAGCCATGGGTGGTGACAGCAAGGAGATGGGCAGGGGGGAAGCAGCAGCTGGGATGCCCAAAGCCTGCCAAGCTCTGTTCTTTCTTTGCACATCCTTAGGCTTTGTGAGGAAATTCACCTGTGCTGGATGCATTGATAACACAGCACAGAGGGTCTCTGTCTCCTCCTGGTGAAGCTTTCCCTGAGGCCAGCCCTGTGTAGCTCCATCCCTTGCACACAGGGCTGGGTGGGCTGTGAGCCCTAGGCATGGCTGTGCTGTGAGCAGCTCATCATGGACATGTGTGCTGTGCCATACAGGCTGAAATCACCAAAAGTGTGTTCAGGGGAGATGTCTTGGCTAAGAAAGTATATTGTGAGCAGGGAGGATGGAGTAATTTGTAACTGCATGTCTGGACAAATTTGATGGAATTGGGAATGGTTCACAAATAATGAAGTGGAGCTGTTTTAGAACAAAGTAGTTCATGTTTATTCAAATTGGGAAAAAGCTTGGCTAAATCAGGGTTTAAAGAGGAGCCCATGGCTGAAATACATTTAAAGAGATAGTCTGGAGTCCATGGCATTGCTGCAGAGAGTGTGCTGGCTTTCCTTGCCATGAAAAGCCATAGAAACACAATACAAATGCAGAAAAAGAGCATGTGTGTGTATGTGATAAGATGGAGGGAGAAGCCTGTGTGTCTAGCAAAATTATAGCACTATCAGAAACATCAAAAACATTACAATGCTATTGAGAAATCCAAAATAATACACTGGTGAAGGTGCCAGCCCAGGTACAGTATATCTGATCTTGCAATCCCAGTGGAAAGGAAGAACAAAGCAACTGGTTCATTTGCAGCAGACCAGTTGAAGGAAGAGATATTACCAAAGCCTTTCCATGTGCTGACAGACTCCCCAAAGTGCTTTATCAGCCAAGCATCTCCAGAGCCATCACAGCTGTGTCTCTACAGAGCAGAAGCACTGCTGGTGCACGACACACGCAGCAGAGTGTGCCAGCATGACCAGCAATGGAAATGTTGTTATCAGGCAAATGGAGCTGCTCCCCCACCCCTTGGTTCCCTCCCACCAGCAGAGAGTTTGATTTCACATTGCTTTTGCTTTCTAAATTGGTCTAACTAATGTAATCAGACAGAAACATCCTGTTCCAATGTCACTAATGCTTTCCAAACTAGCTGGCCTAATTAAGGTCACTAATTTCATTGTCTGAGACAATTTCTTGAGAGATATCTAAGTGGATACTAGAATAGGTCATATCACTACATAAAATTAGCAGAGAAAAGTGTAAGAAAACACCCATGTCAACTGGAAAAAAAGACTTTGGGTCTTCAAAATGTACAGACAACAAAAACATAATTACAAATGATGATGAGTGAAGGGAGAAGAGAGAAAGCCTATTCCCAGAACGGAGCCATTTGCCAGACTCAGGACCTGTGGGCAATTGAAAGATTTGCACAAAATCAACACTGCAGGGCCAAGTGCATAAAGGTGATGATGCTAATTTTTGTACTGTTTTGGAGCCTACATGTTGTTGCTAGAAGATAAAGCAGATCAAAGAAATTGTCCTAATCTGTATTAATGGGCCACAGTGGAGGCAGCGTGCCTATTCACTTGCCCCAAGATGTGCTTTGCAAGAAGGAAGATGAAACCTGTGGTGGGATCTCTGAGGCTGCTGTTAAACCACCACAAAGCTCAATGGCCAGAGGGGAAGTAAAAGTCTGACGAATACTTCACATCTGCTGTTGAATTATTTTTGGTTAGAATCAGTTAGGAATATCATCTTCACCTTTGCAGGAGCAGGAGCCATCTCAAACATGATGCTACCAGGAAATCATGGTAGGATAAAAATATTCAGACTAATCAGGAGCCTCAGCAGTAGAAAGATCTCACCTCACAAAACCCTCAGACATGTTAATTTTTATGACATTTCACATAGAGAGGTGATGGCTGAAGTGGCCGTGCTGCAGTCAGGGTTATGTGAGTGATGTCTGGCCAGGGGCTGCTCCTTGGGCTGCTGCTGTCTGTGGTTTCTGCCTGCTAGGGCATGGCAGGGCAGGAGAACCTGCTGAGGCATCAACTCCCTTGGTCGTGTCCAGCTGCCCTGGTCCTTGGCAGAAATAGGAGTTGCGGAGCAGGAGATCTCCAGGAATGTTTGATGACCTGGGAGGAAAGAGTGTGCCAGTCCTCAGGATGTCCCGTGGGAATCCATCTGGGACTGGCCACCTGATCTGGAGAGGCAAAAGGCGTGTGGGACTTGAGTCCTACAAACTGAAGTCTTTCATTGGGACACATAGGAATGGAGACAAACACAGGGCAAGATAAGCAAGAGAACACCAAGTACAGCTAATAATTTCTGTGAGGCAAATATTTTTTTACTCTATCATGTTTGAAATACTAAAGATGGCATGTATCTCTGTTATCTAGTATTTAGCAGCATTATTTTGATAAGAACGATGAGTATTAAGGTTTGGACAACATCAGTTCAAGACAGGGAGACTGAAAATGTTCAAAAACTTCTAGACCATTTCACAAGCACAGCTTCACCTTTGTCTCACATGCAAGACCAGGTCTCAAACTAAACTAACCCTTAGTGCACAGCTATGACTCCTCTCATGCTCCATTCACCATCGTGGTGAGATCTCTGGATGCAAATAAACAGAAGAACAGCCAGTGAAATGCCTGGTGGTGAAAGTGGGTGTGGAGGTGACCCAAGCCACAGAGGACTTTTGGCCGTCAGGAGGATTTCATGGTAGCATTGGCCACACTTGCAGTTTGCTTCCAGTTTATAGCTACTAAAGTAGCTATATTTCAATCCCTTAATTTGTCCAAGTTAGTCATGCAAAACCATAAATTGAATCTCTGGGCATTTGCAGTGAAGCCTGTCCTCTCTCTGAACTCAAAAAGCAATTTTCTGACATATCATATTACAGCCAGCTTTGAGATAGGTACCTGGTTAGTATAGAGCATTGAATATCCAGTACATTCTGAATATATGTTAATGGTAAACTGGCTAATTTAATTTCCTTCTGTAGGTGTGTAACTCTGGCCATCTTGATAAAGTTTTCACATTAGTGCAGAAGTTAGAAACCCAGTACACACAACACTGCTGGGGTCAATATCAGTTAGATTTTCTCAAAATACATCTAACTAGGAGTGGTAGGAATGACTTCTGGGGTAATGAGCTATGTATTGCATGGTCCTAATTTTGCTAAGAAAGTTAATGCCAGAGTTGTGTGAATATTGAGGAGTTTTAGCAAGAACAGGATATTGTGAATAACCCCATAATTTATATTTTAACTGAAAGCGTAGATATTACTTGGAACTAATGCTCATGATTGAGTCTTTGTGCAGTTATTTAATGAAATTTTATATTCCTTGCTTGAAGCTCACTAATTCATCATCTTTTGCTGTAATAATTTCATGTCACCTACACCAAAAGAGCATTACCAGAAACATCACTTCCATCTATACAACACAAGACAAAAGTTCTCTTTATTGCCAAAAGGATATACAAAGGGAAAAAATATAGAAAGTGTTATGAACAGTTCAGAGAAAAGGCCCACAGCTCATCCTAACCCCAAATGTCTCAGATCTTGTGATTATCTGGACCTTGAACATTTCCATATAAGTTTTTAAAAAGCGACTGCAATCTTAACTATTTCTTTGGCTTTCCAGCATATGTCAAATAACACAGCAATTTATTTCCAACACAAAGCACCCTAAAACATGAGCTTATTTTTATCTTACAAAACTGCCAAAGATGCTTTGAAGCATTCATCTCATAACTGTGACTTTTCAAACCCTTTTTTTCAATTGTGTCATAAGGAAAACTTAAAAACATCTTCAGACCTTTCAATTGTGTCATAAGGAAAACTTAAAAACATCTTCAGACCTTTTAGAGTCTCTTTGCACCTACAAGACCCAGCCAGTCTCACAGTTTCAATGTGTGTCAGCAGCTTTATTTTACATTAAGATTTTTCACCAGGCAATCAGTCTGGCAAGTGAAAATATGCTGGTTTGCATGTGTGAACACAGACATGATTTTAAACAAATCTGAGACCACTCTTGCAGTAGCCCCTGTTAAATTGTTTTTATCAGTCTGGTTGACTGGAATGTTCGAGTATTTACAATAGACTGAAGAGTATTAGGCTGAAAGTCTGTCTAATGCACTACCAAATTAGACATGGCTAAGCAGTTGTGTAGCAGTTTTCAGCTGCATACTCCAGAAAAAAAAAATTAAAGTGTCATGAAAAAAAAACTTAAAAATGTATTTTAATTGAGAATCTTTAGGACTTCCCTCTCCATTTTGCTTCCTGAGGGTGCTCTGAGAAAACAGAACCAAGCTGTAAGTCATGTGGAGCACTGTGCTCATCCTAAATCTTCTTTCTTTGGAGGCTGAGCTGCTTTTGGTAAGCTAGTGCTTAGTGAGGAATGAAAGCCTGTAGCTGGGCTACTCTGAGGCTTGCTGCTGTGCTGCACTGGTGGCTTGTTCATGGCTCATCCATCCCCTTGGTGTTGAAGGCACACATCTGGTCCTGCACACTGTGTTTGTCATTTATCCTCCCGTAACAGGATTCTTCCCAGAAGTTAAGCTGGAATGGGGAAAATAGTTAATCATGTGCATGAATTTGTTAGGGAAAAAAACCCCTTAACAACATTTAAATAGGAAAATATATAGGGTGGTTAAATAGAACATTACAAGTGATTGAAACTGGAGGAACAAAGGAGCAACCAGGTGTACAGTTTAGTCAAATGACGCAAGAAAAGACTGAGTCAGGAATGGGGTTTGACCTCTGGAATTTGTTGGGTTTACCATTACAGCTTGTTTACACAAGACAGTTGGAAATTAAGAAAATGTCTAACTAAAAAGCCAAAGAGATATTTGGGATTCACCCCATATAAATATATACAAATATATACAAATATATACATATATGTACACAGACACACAGACACACATATATTTATGATTCATTTCTGGAATGAGAAATTTCTTTTTCCCTTCAGTCTAGGGTTTAATCCAGGGGAAAAGCCTCCTCATTTCAGCCCAGACAGACACCTTGCTGTTGTCCCCAAACATCTCCAATGAACACTCAGGTGCCATGGGGTAAATCTGTTCTGCAGCTGGGGCAGCACAGGTCACACTGGAGGTGTCACAGCTACTTGTGGTTTCCTTTACCCCAGCAAAGGTGCTGCTGCAATTAGTAGTGTAAGTTAGCATAGCTAACTCTCTGTCTTTCTTTAGAGCTACATTCACTTTTGCTTCCATCCAAGTTTCATCTCTGAGCTCTGACTTGCACTCAGATAGGAAATGTCAGCTGCCAGCTCAGTTTACAGACTTGGATGAGGGTTTGGAAGAAAGGGACTCCCCAGAAGACTACATGGCCTTGCTGTAATAATATTAAACCTCTTGGTCAAGTGACTTCACTGGACAATTTATTTATTGATAGTTTGAGGAGAGAGAAGGAAGAATCATGTCTACTTTTGATTATGACATGGCCGTGGGCCACTTGCCCAAAACTTGGCAGGAGGAGCCCAGCTTCTGACCAGTTTGACTCTTGCAGCCATTCCTCACAGTGATCAGACTGAGCCCAGTCTGGTGAGGAAACAGGGAGATTTTAGGGGGGCCTGCACTTGTTCAGGGAGCAGGGGCTGTGCAGGAGGCAGGTGGGCAAGCCCTTCACACAGAGAAGCATCATACCACTCCATTGCACCTTGCATCAGTTTGCAATTAGCTTGTGTGCAAAATTTCCCTCATCAGCATTGCTTAGCTTGAGATTTGACATGACCTGACTCTTTCTTTTCTTAGTTCTTGCAGACACTGCTGGTGAAACACGGGAGCTGGAGCTCCTGCTGTGCAAGGACGGGAGCTTTTCCCTGTTTTCCATGGAGTCAGGAATTTTCTCTGCCTGGCACCTGGGCGCTGGTGCTTGCTAGCAGGCAGAGCAGGGAGCTGCCACCAAGGCTGCCATTGATGTGGTGGCTGGGAGGAGGTGTGTGGGAGGTGCCTGGTGTTTTGCTGCTGCAGGTGGTGCCTCAGTCTGGGCGCCGTTTGCTGCCCCGTGGTTTTCTGGTTTGTTCCTCTGTTTACATCAAGCCTTCATGAAAGGGTGAGGTGCTCTCATGCAGAGCAAGCAAAAGAAACATAAACATACACACACGAGTTGGAAGAAATATGGGCATGTACTTAGGCCTGAAGCCATCAGGGGTTTGCCCCACTCATTTGCCTGCTGGGGGAAAAGACATTTACAGAGAGAGAAGATGTCCCCAGCCCTCCCATCACAGTCCTCAGCCCCGTGGCTTCTTCTCCCTCTGCACCCTCCATCATGCCATCAGGAGCTGGAGCACACACCAGGCTCTCCAAATCCATTCAGATGCTGACCATGGAGTCTGAATCCTACAGGCCTCAGCTGAATCCAGCACTGCAGCTTTCCCTGTTTTTGCCATCATTTTAGCAAGAGACAAAGCCAAGTGATCCTCTAGGCAATTCCACCCCACATATGCTGTTCATTGAGATGGTTGCTAGCCAGAATATTATAGAAATTGATTTAGAAATGCTCTGTGTAAATACAAGTAATTTTTCTTCCAATTGTACTGGTATTGAGGGTGTTTGTGTCACAGAGGTGTTGGGAGACTCTGCCTTAAGGACATGTGCATCTGTAGAAGCTGAACTTTGGACTCAGCAGTTTACAGAATGAAATTTTTCTCTCTCTTTATTGATGCAAATACCTGCAACAACCATGCTGAGCTCACCCAGTGTGGGGCTAGGAACAGCCCCATGAAACTCATCTGTCCAGTCATAACTGAGCTAAGAGGTTTTTGCTGACTTGTAGGAGATAAAAATATAGAAGAAAAAGGAAAGAACATCCCGAAATGACAAGTTATATAGAAATAATAATGAACAATTTTAGGGAAATGGTGATCTGTTCATGGAAGAGTCATAGAGGAAAAACAAGCTAAATTAGTCAGATGATTTATTCATTGTGAATGATTCACTCCATTACTGGCTGCTTCCTCCACAGGCCATAGGAGCTAATATATAAACTGTAGAGGAAGGGTGGGATCGATAGTGAGCAACCTCTGCCTCCTCTCCAGGGAAAATAGGTCACCTATCCCTGCTACGCTGCTCTCTGGGCACAGGGCACATCTCAACAGGCTGAGCATTCATTTTCAGCTAATGGAGTTTGGGCTTTTCAGGGCAAAATTTTCCTGAGGAGTGTTTCTTTTTTTTTCCCCCTTCAGCTCTCAAGCCCGTGCTCGCAGTTTGGCCAGCTCCCTTCCCCCGTCCTGACAGCTCTCATTGTTCCCAGATGATGGCTGTTTGCTGGCCTGTGCAAAAAAAAAAAAAAAAAGAAAAAAAAAAAAAAAAGAGATTTTGTTGTCTAAATGCAGTGTTCTTTACTGTGGAGGAAGGAAATCTCCCAGCAGCCTTGGGATTTGCTCAGTGTGGGACTGCCTGCTCCTCAGGTGAACCAGGCTGGAGCGAACCTCTGATCCAGGCCGCGAGAAGCTGTGGGTGCTCAGTAGGCCCACTGGGGCTCCTTGTGTGGCCACAGTGTCACATATAGTGACACACATAGTGACACACACCCACCCCATGCCTGTGGGATGTGGGTTTTCCTGCTTGCTCCACATCCCATGCCAGCCCCGGCACCATTGCAGGCACTGCAGGGAGATGCACCATGCCTGTGGCACTGATCTGCAGAAAGCTGCCATGCTGGGAAACATTCCTCAGGCTCCTTTCAGCTCCTCATAAGCAATAATATTCTCTGTGGTGGTGCCTCTGCTGAATTTTCTTGTACCCAGCACAACCCACTGTTTATCATGTGACTATTTATAAACTGCTGCTGAAGCTCCATAAATGCTTTTTGCTCCTCGCTCAAACTGGAGCTGAGCAGCTGGAATCTGTGTTGCAAGCACAGCCTGAAAGACAGAAATTGTGCACAAAACTCCTGTGGATGGTATTTATTAGAGAGCTGCTGGAGAAGAGTTGCCAGCTCTCTGGATGCTGAATATATTGAAAACTTGAGAGTGCAGGGTTTACTTGCCAGTTCATCTTTAATTAATTACGGAGGGCAGGCAATTAGGGGAAGAGGCTGCTGCTGGACTACCTGGCTCATAGGGCAGCTCTGATGGACGTTGTTGATCTGCTCCCCTGCCAGGGCTGTTCTGTGGCCCACACGAGGTCAGGCCCTGTGTCCAGTTTGAGCATTTTGGGGAGTCAAACCCCCCAAAGCAGTGGGCACATCAGGCAGCAGCTGCTCCAGGCAGGGAGCTGAGGAGAGGAAGGGCTTGGGAATGGCAATGCTCCTGGCAGAATTTCCTCCACACACCCCAAAGGGAGTTTTGCAATGTTGCACACTCCTGGTGGATTTGTTTGTAGGTAAATGTCAGTCTTTAGGCTTCCAACAAGCAATATGCATTAAAAAAACCCCCAAAACTAAAAGAGTACAAAACAGATTAGTGTATATTTACATTAAGTGGTTGTGAACAAACAGCTCTGGTTTTGCACATGTAAGGGCTTTCTCATCTGAAGAAGAGAATTTTAAAGATTCTGTTTAAAATAAAAGAAGGAAAGAATAAAAGAATGGAAACTTTGCAATTACTTTGTAGATGACCACAGCTTTCCAGGCAGCTCTGGTGTATGTATAACAAAGAGTCTCACAGGTTCTTGGAGGAAACCAAAGACCCAACTCTGCATGAACTCTGAAGAGAGTGTTGTGTGAAAACATTTGTCATGAGGTCAGATCTTCAGTGCCAATGTTGTGCAAACACACAACTGCATCTGATGGCCACACCTCAGCCACCAGAGAGCACTTGTCACTCTTAAGCCATGATTCAACCTGAGTTTGGTTCTGGAGACCCAGGGCAGATGCTCTAAAACCTATTGCTGAAATTCAGGGTGGAGGAGTAATCTGTTACAAGGAGCTTGAATCATGCCCAATTTGAATGAGATCCAGACCCAAACTAACAACCTAACTGCAGTCTTTGGCAAAAATGTCTGGATTTAGTGGCCAACATCACATTCAAACCTAAAAGATTTCTGCAAGTCACTCAAAATGTGCACCAGAAATCTGTCTGATAAAACATGATCGCTCCATGCTAATTTGGTTCAAACTGCAAAGAAACAAGCAAACCAAAGGCAGAACCAACAATGGACATCAGGATTTGGTTTGCTTTGGTTTAACCAATTCTGAGTATGTAGTTAAATAAAGCAGATGTCAGCCACAAGGTGCACTGAGCCCAAATATGGACCAGCACAGCTCATAGCCAGCACTTCAAGTCCCCAGAACCCTTCTTGCTTCCACACAGTGGTTTGGTCTGAGTGTTTGCCATCATAGTGAGTCTCCTTGGGCTTGTGGGGAAGAAGAAGAAGCAGGAAAATGGTAAATGTACAATGTACATGATTTTTTCCTGCATTCTTTTGTCCATCTTTTTTTTTAAACCTGATGTAGAATAAGCTGCATGGGGAGAATACAAATATGCAGTTATAATACATGACAATGCAGCAAAATCCTGGACTCTGTCAATTACTGTGGCACAGTATATTTTTATTTTATTCCTTTGGGGAAATATATCATTCAAGTAAAAAATCATTTGGACAATGCAACTACACTGAGAATATCCAGCACATGAAGATACTCCTTTGCAGTGAGCTGCACGTGGAGTGATATGGAAAATGTAAGGACACTGAGAGAAAATTTCCTGGTCTAATTGGTTATACAGTGCTGCCAAATGAGTGTCCCTCTAGAGTGCACTTGTTGCTTTAAGTCACCTTCAGAGATCCCTTGAAGCTACAAGGGACGCAGCTGACTCCTTTTGTAGTAACAGTGCTCTGAAGAAGTGGAAAAAACTCCATCAAAGCAGCCAAATGGGCAGCAGGAAGATTAACACCTGGGAGGAGGAGCTGCTTGGGAATGTATGGGGCAGGGCTGAAAATCGCTTCCAAATAATTTTGTTCAAGACTCGAAGAGCTGCCCAGTAACACACGCTAGACAGCCTTGGATTGTTCAGAGCGAACTGTTTCTGAAACGAAGCCAAAAAATTGCATTTTGCTCACCTGGCAATGACTTCAAAATTAAGACTGAATTACTTTGAATTGTATTGTTGAAGATTTTTGAGCAAGTTGGGAAAAAAAAGAAAATAATCAGGAGGTGGCTTGCTAAATTGGGTTTTTATGTTCCTTAGCCCAAACACAGAGCCAGGGAAGGGAGACCTCAATTCCCTCCTCTCCCTGTGGGGACATTGACCTCTGGGCTTTGCTCCTGGGGCAGGTTCTGAGCCCAAAAACTCTGACAGGGCTGCTCTGTACCACTTCCCACCTCTAGAAGTGGGAGCTGCATGGGGGCCTTAAGCAGCCCCTTAATTGTGGACACGTCAGTCTACAATGGGGATGAGATGAGATCTTGGGATGAGATTTGCTTTGAACAGAGCACTGAGCCAATTCTTTAACATGGGGAAAAATCTCCAAGTAGTGGGATATTAGGCTTGAGGATTTCAGTTGGGGTAAATGGCGCTTTTCTTCTTCAGCCAACACTGCCAAGGAAGGATCAGTCAATTCCCCTAATTCCTTTAACCATGTTGGTCTCCCATCTCCATTCACCTTCATATCTTTTTTATTAAAAAATAGGCCTTTTGCATCAGGAGATATGCATGAATTGGGAGTTATTGACTATAATATTGCATGATCATCTGAGTCTGTCCAAGTTTTCAGAACTCAGTATCTGTATGCAACATGTCAGTTATTTTGCCCTTTAAGTATCTACTTTTTTATTCCTTTGGGCTTGTACAATATGTTATTAAAAATTTTGAAGGAAATTAATCTGTTTTTCAGGTAATAAATTAAATAGAGATCACTCTTGAGAAAAAGTAGTGCATTATTTTAACTGCAAAATAAATCACAATGAAGTTGACATGTTTTCGGGCATGTAGATCAGTCAGTGTACATAAAAATACACCCAATCCTTTAATTACATCTAGACTTTGAGTAGGCATTTCTTTAATAGCAATCAAAATGCTTCCACACACAGAAAAGCTTTCACCTTCTGAAGAATATTTTCCTTTGCAAATCTGGGTGACCAGCTAACCTTCATCCTGGGATAATCAGTGGGAAATGGGTGGTGGTGGCAGGGGCTGGCTGCAGGAGAAGCGGGCAGGGCAGCTCTTTGCAGAGGAGGCAAAGTTTCCCTTGTCTCCTTTGCATATTCATGTGGTGGACCTGGCTGTTAAATCACAGTTTTGATTTGCTTTCTTAACAGAATTCACTGGGTTAATTACGTGGAAAAATTGGTAGCAGTGTATATAATGTATATCCAACTCTCTGGCAATAAATTAAAATTCCTTTAAGAGCCACAATGTTTTGTCATTTTCAAAAAAAAGACTCAAAGATAAATGTTGATTTTAATATGGTTGCAGCTATTCCCTCATAAGTTTAGTGGTTAGAATAGCAGCATATCTTTCAATGAATACTTATGAGCTATTGATTAAAAAGGTAGCTTCAGAGCTTGTGGTGCAAGATATGCCTTGCATTTGGGAAACTGTATAGACATCTTCATATTAAACATATCCACAGCACCTCAAAAGATCAGGCTGGAACTGGAAATTGTAACCCTCTAGCAAAAGTTTAATGTTTGTTTAAAGGGGGCAGCTTTCTATTACATTGTTTGAACAGATCTCCTCAGACAATGATCATAACCTCGTTCCCTTCTCCTTCACACGCAGGTTATGATATCTATACTCTCCTTATCATATGTCACTTCACTTTTATGACCCGTCTCTGGCTCTCACCTGATTTTATGCTTGAAGCCAATGGGGACAGCCTCAGATTTTTGAGAAATTCTTGCAACAGCCTCATGCTTGACCCTGGGCAGGGAGATGGGATTTTTTTGTTGTTGTTGTTGGTGCAACCCCGGCGGGCGGAGAGCTGGGAGGTCCCCGTTGGGTCAGCCCTGCAGGAGTGGTGCGGGTGCAGGTGCGGGGCTCGGGGATGCTGCGATGTCCCCGGTGGCCCCGAGCGGGGCTGGCTCCGGTCCCCTCCGGTCTCCTCCGACCGGCTCCGGCTCCGGTCCCCGGTCCCGCTCCCCCATCCCGGGCAGCCGCGTCCTGCCGGGAGAGCCGCGCTCCGCACCGACCTTATACACAGGGACACATTTTCCCGGGCAGAAACACCGGTGATTTTTCATGCACAATTTAGAACCTCTGCTTTTGAAAACATGACTTGTGGCTCTCGGGTTTTCTTTTATTTTCTTTTGTTTTCTTTCTTTTTCTTTTTTTCTTTTTTTTACTTTTTAAAATTTTCATTGAGAATGCCTTTTAGACCTGTTATTGCTTATAACTTCAGCATTTTGTTCTATAACTTCAGCATTTTGTGAAAAGGAGGCTGAAATACACTGTAGGATCTATAATCCTAACCTATGCACTATAATCCTAACCTATACACTTTATCAAAGACGAGCCTGCCAAAATAATGCATCAAAAAGTTCGCACATTAAGTTGGTCGCTGAACGGCTGTTCCAGCCTGTGTAAAGCAGCTGCTGTCTGCTATGTGACTAAGAATTAAAAAATGGCTCCACCAGCCTAAAAATCAAATTTTGATACCTAAGCTATTAAAAATTAACAATGCTACCCTTTATGAATGATTAGAGATGTGTGAGCAGGTTTTTATAGAAAGCTTATTTGGACAAGAAGCAGAGGCTCAGCAAGGAGGTAAAAAAGATCTCAGTCTGTACATCTTTGTGCGTACGGGAAGGGCACGTAGGATGTGGCTCCCAAGCCCAGCAATTCCCCCTCAGTCCCTGCGTTTGGGGAGCCTGCAAGGGCAGCAATAACAGCCCTGTGCTGCAGAGACTTGAGATCCTCCTCCAGCTCGGTTCTCATGCTGTGCTCTCATCACTGGGGTTTTGCACCTAGGAAGGGCTAATAGGTACTAATTATGATTGTAGCAGCAGCTATTTTTGCTATACTTAGTGTGGTCCCCCATGCTTAGGGTTCTGGAAGACAAAGGGGACAAATTGAATGATTTTGGATGTGAAATTCATTTGCAGTGCTTTAATTCCTTAATCTAAGACTAAAGAGTGCATTGGATATGCTGGCCTAAGAGTGAATACGCACTGACCCTCCTGGGATTTTGTCTTACGTGAACTGGCCCCAAAAAATTCAGAAAATAGTTTAAACAAGATTTTTATTTTGTCCTCCCTCTCCCCTTTTTTTTTGCTTTGCAGCAGAGTAAAAGGGCATGCATAACATTATTGGAGATTTGAAAAATGCACACAGTAATAAAGAATCAAATTCTCCTCTGAAATAATTCCACTGATTTCAGTGGAATTAGGCCAGGAGAGAACTTGATCCTTAACAAACTTGTTCAAATTCTACTGAAGTTTCATGCTGGAACATATTCAGAAACATCTAGGATGACGTAGAAATGAAAAATTTATTAATTTGATTAAAATGCTTATGTATCGTGCTTTCAGTACATATCTTTCCCTAAATAATTTAATATAAATTCTTGAAAATTCTTTGGTAATTTTCTAAAGGCACACAAATAAAGTAATGCTACTTTAAGCATAAAAAGAAATGAATAAAAATTTTTAAATTAATTTGACTAATACCAAATTAAGGCATACTTATAAAAATATTTTGCCAGGCTAAAACTAGCCTAAGGTTCCATACTTATGCACAGCTGCAGCTTTTTCTTTATCTTTCCCTTTTTAATTTTTTTTTCTGCAGGCTTGTGTGCAACCCTATAATACCAAAAAATGAAAAAAATGCATTGAGGGAATCAATATACTGATTATATGACTTTTTAAAACAAAGTTCATCTTGTGATAGCAAATTAGTTTATGTTTTACTTAACACAAAATTTTCTTTAGCCTTAATTCAGAAGCAAATTTTTCTTTTAAGACACAAGATTTTGTTTTTAAATAATTAACAGAGAAAAATGAACTTCAAAACTGTTCAATTAATTTGATAACAATAGCTTTTGAGGTATAAGTGCAACCATTTGATCCACTCAAGCAATAAAATTAAAAATAAGCGTACAGTGTGAAATAGATTTTAGGATATATGTCTCAACCGAGGGACATGCCATCCTCACTGCAGCAGGGAAGCGCTCACACTTCCAAAGACTAACTAAATCCCAGGAATATTCAGGTTTCCTCAAAAGCCTCTGTTACTGAGCAATAATTTAAATTACAAGTAGCTATTAAAAAATAGCAAATTAAACCTGGAGAATCCTCCACTTACTTAGGAGGCGAAGAGCTTTTTAAAGTTTCCTTTCCTAAACCAGATTTTGTTTTTTATTTACCTTCCCCTTGTCCCCCCATAGAATTCCTATGGAATATATGCATCACAGCTACTTAAATGTTCGACAGTGAGAGCACAAATGTCAGCTAAAGGACATTATTCAGCACGAAACATCTGCACCAAGTTGTGGAATCACGGTAATACTATAAGGAATAAGCTGAGCAGAAATTCCTGTGTCTAATATTGTTACACAATTTTATGTGATAAATAGCCATAACAAATGCTCGTCAGAATTAGGTTTTTGTTCTATCTTATTCTGCAAAACTAATTTGTGAATGACCCCAAAGATAGATGATTTGTTAATTTGCAGATGTCTCTTCACTTTCCTCTCTGTCTCTGGCTGTTTCAGGAGATTACGCATTTACTGACTCTGTGTGCATGTATAAAATATCTCTCTCCTAGGCATTTCTCAATCACTCATCGTCCCATGTTTAAGTGCTAAATATATGTATTAGGCACACACATGCCCACCCACAAATGTGAGATACATATACATATCTGCTAGCTAGACATTCAATTAAATATGTATTGTAAAAGGCATAAGTGATTTCAAAGATTTGAAGACAACCGTGATGACAGTATATATTACTGTTAAATTCACCAAGGCACATCTGCAAAACAGACTAGGGACTTATCTGTAAATCTTCTCTAGGAAGCTAGGAAGGTAAACATTATTTGTTTGCCAGAACAGTGTGGAAAAAAATATTTATGATTTCGAGAAATAGTTAGTGAAACCTTTGCTAAGGGAGTAGCAGTACATTTGCTTTTTAAATGAATTCATCTCAAGCAATCAGGATTTAGTTAAATGGACTAATGCCACTGAACGTTTCAGTCTGTCATTTGGGGTGTGAACACTGGCACTCAGAGGATACCTTTTAAGCACAATACATTTATGAACTCATTTCTTTTTCCCTGAGGATTAAAAAAATAATTTTTATGCACAGTATCAGTGGCCTTCTTTAATAATTTCCTCGCTGCTGCTGCTCACCTTTAGAAAAGAGGGAGATTTTAACCACATATGGTAAAAGTTTTAGCCCTGGGGGGTTTATTATAGCAATATTCCTTTTCAGTACACTGTCCACCATAACGGGTCTTAACATTTCCTCACCAGGCAGACAGGCAGAGCAGCACAAAAATGAAACAAGCTATGTTTAGCAGAATTTTTACATACCATAATCTCTTTACCATGGTCAGGCAAGGCTGGAATTTTCAGGATGATCTCTTATGGCACAAATCCATTGCAGGACAGAGCTGATTTACAGCTTAGCACCATTCTCCACTCTTCACTGAGAGTAAGTTAAATGACCCAAGAATAACATTAATATGTACTATAACTAGATAGAATGGTGGTCTAAAGGGTGGTCTAAGGCATTATCTTTCACCCAAGGAAACTCAAGCTCATATATTGCCCAGAAATACTAATAAGGGTCAAGTATCATTACTATTTTAAGAGGTTGACAATGCAGTGAGTTATGGGGTATGATAGTGAAGCAGGGCTCTTCTCCTGCAGCCCTCTTGTCTCCCCTCTGTTATGTTTTGAACAAATCTTGGCTAAATTCAGACTCATTATTTTCTGTACCCTTTCATGGCTAACCTGGTTTAAAAATACCTGCTGACAATTTTCTTTTTGCTTGGTTGGGCCAATATATTTAACCTCAGCTGAGTCCCACAGTAAACTTTTTCTTCCTTTTCTCCCTTTCATTAGGGAAGGAATTTAGAATAAAAAAACAACAACAACAAAACACCACAAAAACAACATGGAAGAAACTGAAGTGCAATTTTAAAATCAGATTAGGAGGGGCACTAAAATATTTCCCCAGTAAAAAGAAAGGTCTGACAAAACAGTAAATAGAAAAGTAAGATGTTGAAATTATTTTAAGACAGATGCCTTTTTAAACTGTATTAAGAACACCTATCATGGAGCCTGATTCCAGCAGTTCCTCACACAGGAGGTATTTTATCTTCACAACATCTGGCACTGTCAAGGAGGTACAGTTGTAGACCTTACCAGATGCAGACACTCCATACATAAAAGTACACTAACAAATCATACCATTAATAGCAGCACAACACAAGTGTTTCTTATACATCCATGAAGAGAACTATTCCATGGTTATGGGAAAGCTTAAAGGAAAAAAAAAAAGCCACAAAAAACCCCAACAACCCTTAACAGAAATTTCTTGTAATTCTTAAAACATAAATATAACTCAGAGAGCTTTATTTTCAGCTTTTTTTATAGATGACTGACAAGAAGGCTTTTTTCTTCAGGGTGAAAAACTCCTTGTCCCATAAATCTGTGTGGTTGACATATCTAGGTAAATTTGTATCCTTGCTCAAAGGGATCACTGGTTTTATTCTCTATGGATTTTTCACTCACTCTGTTGTGGAAAGTGAGTTGAGGCAGAGAAAAAATTGCTTGATATTTGAAGGAAGGTTTACATTATTTTATATCATCCACACCGCTCTGTTGTCACTTGTTTTCTTTTATGAACTGTTTAAAACATGGTAGTATACTACATAAACCGTGCCCATTTTTGAATATGTAGTTTGTTCCACACCCTGAAGGTCTTGAGCTCAATATTCCTCTCACGTCCTCGTCTGTTAGTTGGACGTAACTACATTAATCCCCAAATAAAACATGAAGGCATTTGGAAGTTATATATTATATTTATATAAAACACATGCTATGTTTCCTACTTTAATATTGTATTTATTTATTTATTTTTCAATCAAGGTGTCTCTGATAGTCTCTAATATAAATGAGCAGTACTCTGTGGTTCAAGTAAGACGCCCTTGGAAGAAAATCTGAACATCAGTGGCATTAAGGTAATTGCCAAAACCCAAGGATTTAGTTTGCATCTGCATCCCTTGATCCTTCCCCTTTATATTTCACCATCACGGATCAATAACCCATAGGACTCACCAGTACAGTGAATGGGACTTACAAGAGAGGCAGAACTTTGTTTTCTGATCTCTTTTTCCTCTGCAAATAAAGTCCCCACCGTTTTATTAAATGGTTAAGTAAAATAAATAAGTCTCAGCAAAATAATCTTTTAAGATCAAAGCGCTGCTCCATGTTTTGTACAATATTATCATAACAAACTGCACGGAACAGCAGTGAGCTGCAGTCCCAGTGAATTATTTTAGTATATATGATACCATTCTTCTCAAAGCCGGAGTCATAACATGTTGTCAGGACTGTGTTTTCTATTTCTGCAGCACGCTTTAAAATTTAATTTTCTCCAAAACACACAGTGCTTCTTGGAACTGAAGTGATTTTCAGAGCCTGTGCTGTGTTATGACAGCGGTGATGGTGGTGGTGCACGCTTGGCAGAGGGATTAGATATGGGTCAAATGTTTAACCATCTGGATTTGCCATGAGCTAAACCTTATTTTTGATACCTCTGTTGAGACTAAGACGAAAGCGATTCCTCCTTCGCCCTTCCCAAACTTTTCCTTCCCCTCGGCGGGCTGGCGCGGCCGTGGAGCCGCACTTCTCCTACCACCCTGTGGCAATCGCATGCCATGACACACGCCAGCCCAGCCCGGGCTGCTGGCAGCGAGCTGCGGCCATCGACAGAGTTATTTGTCTTCTGGTGATTAATTCTAGAACAATTAACTTCATTTACTTCATTTCCTTCTTCTTCCACTTTTTTTTTTTTTTTTTTTTTTTTTTTTTTTTTTTTTTTTTCCCAATGCAAATAATACTCGTGTAGGTGCAGAGTGATAAGACGAGAGTAAATCTGTAAAAGAGATTACTATTGCTAAACTCTTTTGGATGTGTAACTCCAACTGTATAAAAATAACTCTTAAATGCTGGAAGGGATAGACTCTGGTTCTGTGTCTGAGCTATTATAGAAGATCTTAAAGAAAATATCTGGGCAATATTTTAGGCACATCTATTTGCTTACTTAGCATATCAGGAGACGATGAATGCAAGAAGTTATCTTGATCAAAAAGAGAAAGGTTAATACAATTAAAATTTTCTCACTGCATGCACATTTCACAAATTCCCTGCATTTTATATGTAGCAGATGGTGTTCAAACAAATCAAGAAGCTGAAGCTAAAAAAACCACCCTGATGGAGAAACTCATATATTTCTTCAAACGATAAGATGAACTGCAGATGTTTGTTGAAGAGTACTGCTGACGCAGGCGACCTAAGAAGCAAAGGCTTAAAAAGAAGAGTCCAGTTGTGTTTAGCACTGGCCAACCACTCTAGCTGTCAGTGCATGATTTATGAAGCTTGCTTGCTAGATTTTATGTCCACAGAGAAATTGGGATTAAAAAAAGCCCGAGCGGTTATCTACGCTAACAGGGAATGTGGCAAACCCTGGCTGCAGCATACCTTACACCCAGTTTGCAAGTTTAGCTCTTCTGGGCAGACAAAGATATTTAAGCAGCATAACTCACTTCCATCAATCTTTCAGAGTTTTGACCAACGTGCTTTCATGCTTCTGCATTTCGTCCACATGGTTCTTGGTAGTGCTGCTGGAATACTGTGCTTATCTGACACCTGCAGTCAAATTAATCCCAAGTTAAGCCTGACAAAGTCACTAAAAGGAAAACAGTTGTCTGTTTAAGAACTTGGGAATCAGACACAAAACCAGCTGCTTGATACGTGCTGAAAAATCATTAGCGAGCACTTAAAAATTAATTTCGAGATTATGCTTGATAATGTTTACAAAACCTACAATTAACTCAGTGTTCTACTGGGACAAAGTCGCACCTTTATGTGTCAGTGTTTCCACACAGAAAATCACATGTTCTTAGGACTTGTTGCAACTTGGCTGTAAATATTTACTTTAGGCAGCAGTTTAGTATACAGCTCAAAAGCAAATATTTCATACCAAGTCTCAAATATATGGATTTTCCCATTTGCAAATGATTCAGGCAGCCTTTCCCCTCCCTTAGAACTGCTAACTCAATCTATAAACATAAATGCAGCATTTCAGAGGAGAAAGGATACAAATCACACATCAGTACAGTAGTCCTCAGGGAGTTTATTATGGGGTAATTGGACCAAACAAGGGCTAACTCCCGGCCTGATTTACAGTTTCAACAAATCTGTTGACATCATCAGAGGTCCAAGGCAAGGAAGAATTTGGCTTTGAGGGGTGGGAAAGACTTCTAAATTATTCCAGCTTAGCCTCCCTAGGCTAACTCCTGCTCAGAAGGGGCACCATTATAAATGTGATTTGCAAGCAACTCAACTTGCTGGCTGTGCATGGGTGTAACTCAGAGCAAGGCTTTGCCTCCCCAGCAATGCTTGCTCATCAATTCTTAATTTGGCTTCTCCAAACAATTATAACCCTCCACAGATATTGCATAACATTGCTGAGCATGTGTGGTTTTCTTATATAATTCCTGGTTGCAAAGCAGAGCTCCAGGCTAGAAGCCAAGTCACACAGGGCATGAGCAGCTTCAGAAATAACCACCATTCAGGTTTGTTTACTGCAAGGATCTCTCGAAGGAAACAATCAAATTGAGGAAAATAAAGTAAGTAACCAGCTTGTGCTGGTGCAGTTTTGTTATATCCTTCCTAGGACTGCTCATGTTCCTGTGGGGTTGGGAAAAGAGTGTGGGGATAGGTTGGTGTGGCTGCAGGGATGTGGCTAAAGCAGAGATGATGGGCATCACCATGCCCATGCAACACTGAAAAGGCATTTTGTAAGGTTTGCACAGGAATTTTGGGCCATCAATGAACATTTACTCAGCTACAGCTGGAACTGGAAGTGACCCAGAGTGAGTGTTTCGTAGGCCATGGCAAATTGCTTGGAGATTTCAATGCATGTGACCATGTAATCATATCATACATATCTTCTAAATCACTGGTTTTGTGGTCCCAGAATGGTTACCACTGACTAAAGGGCAGCAGTGTCTTCATCTCAGGGTTGATATGAGGTAACAAGGGGCATAAGGTCTCTATTTCGGATTAGCATGTGGGTCAATGTCTCTGAACTGGCAGATAGAATTTTTCTCATTTATTTTTGTGCCTTAGTTTGCCGTAATGTTTCTTCCAGTAGTTGCTCTGCTTCTGTGATTTTCACTGAATTTACAGTGGAGACAAACACTGGCAGTTCAGTCTGAGTCAGTGGTGGTGGTGCTGCCAGCCATGGAGTTTATGAATGTGCCTCATGACTCAGTTTTCTGCAGTTCTTGAGCAGTGTGCAATCAGAAATAAACGAGATGTTTACAGGGTAGTTATGGTTATTGTCAAACACAGGAAATATTCGCAAACATGTCTTAGAATCTCAAGGAAGGTGCCTGGATCTACCCTGTGGGTGGGCTGTGTCTGTCTGTCTGTCTGTAACCACTGTGCAAGAGGACAGGTTTGTACTGATCTTCTTTGGATGCTCTGGGAACCATTGGGCGCTGGACTGGCTGCAGAGAATTAAATCTGGTGTGCAATGGGACTCTCCTACCTGCTTTATGATAGATTTCACATCCAGCCAAAATTAATTAAAAAAGATGCTGCATAGGATAGGATTGGAATCTCTGCCCTGTACACTTATGCTGCTGCCTGCCTGGAGATTTTCCTTTGCTTTAGTGTGTCCACTTGGGAAAATCTTTGTGCCTCATCCTCCACCTCCTCCTCAGGGCAAAAGATTTCTTTTAGTTTTCTGCTTGCATAGGACTTCAGAAAAAAGGGACAGTGCTCCAGTTAGAAGAAGAGGCCTCAGTTTTCTCAAAGGTATGGGTGATATTGCCAGGACATGCAGTGGCACCAGAAAGGTATAAAGCTCACCTCCAGGGAATGCAAAACATGCAAAAGTGACTTAGATACAGCTACAGCTTCCAGCACACTTTCCCCTTTCCTTCTTTCTTGCTGGAGGATGCTATGCCAAGCTGCTCTCCTGCCTGAGACAGTGTGAGCACTTGTCTTCCACTCACTTCTGTGGGACGTGCACAAGGCAGAATCTGACTTTACAAGCTCTTACCATCCTTGGTAATGTCATTCCTTTGATAAGGCACAATATTATATACCTTTCTGCATTTCACATGTCATTAGATCTTTGATCATGAAAAGTCATAAATATAAATAAAGTATTATACTCTCCCAGCAAGCAGCAAAAGCATCTGTTTAGTCCCTGAAAGTGCTTGAGAACAAACAGTGCTGTGAAATCATTGTTGGCAATGCCTGTGTTATTCTTGCTCCTGATAAATGCACTATTGAAATAAACCAGCTCTCTCAGCATTAGTGATCATTTGATTAAAGAAAACTTTCTAGTTAACATTTTGTAACAATGTAATAAGTAACTTTCAATTAAATTTTTCTATATGTGGGGAAAATGTGTAATGAATAAATCAGTAAAGACCACATAATGGAAGCCTATTAGCAGGGTGAATATATTCTTGTAACTCAAATTTCTATACCACTTTAGTATTATCTTCTATCAGAAGACAAGGTACAATTACCAATTTTATCTTATCTTAGACTTATTATTAAAGAGTAGTAAAGGAAACTTCATTCCAGAAGCTATAATGTGATTTTTGATTAATGGTGGGGTTTTTATGTGACAAGAATATTTCTCCTAGGCAAAGCAGGCACTTGTATCTTTGCCTGAACTGACTTGTTTCTGGCAGGCTTTTCACTCACAGAAAGTTTTGCTTCTCTGTAGACACATGTATTTTTCTGTATGTATAGCAGATTCAGGCGTACAGGATCTAATGCAATCTGAACATAATCTATGCTACATGAAAGAATTAAGCCTTTACTTCACATTTTAATCCATTTAACAAGACTCGCTAAGCAATAAACACCTTCCACTTTACCTTATGAAATGTCAAAGTTGTAAAGTGAAAGGTTACAAATATGGGCAAAATTCATCATCTCTGGAAGTGTTGCAAGCAGGTCTCACACTTGCAGGTGGGTGCAATGGTTGTGGTTACTGGAAGCTACATGTAAATAATAATGGCCAATGGGGTGTCCAACAAATTATTTGGAATACATGGAAAAGGGAATCCATTCAACACTTGTGACTACTTTACTACTCTCATCTAGATTTGTTTTTCCTAGATTCTCCTTAGTTTCAAATAGCATGAATATTACTTTGATTTCCCTTGCAGATCTATTTTTTCCCCTGCTCTTGCATTTTCTTTCATATAAATACACATAAATAAATTTATATACATGCATAGATATATGTGTTTATGCCAATTTGCCTGGTTTCATCTGGGATAAAGTTAATTTTCTTCCTAGGAGCTAGTATAGGGGTGTGTTTTGAATTTAGTATGAGAACAATGCTGATGATACACTGATGTTTCTTTGCTGAGTAGTGTTTATACCAAGTTATTTTCTCCTCCATCCTGCTGTGTGGTGCTTAGTTGCTGGCTGGGGTTAAACCACATTAATATATAATATACACTAATATATATATTTGTTTGTGCATATGGGCAGGTATTTAGGTGATAACTCCAGGCTGGCTTATGTCTGACAAGTCCACCAATAAACTGGCACTGATTGGCATATTCTTCACTTCTCTTCCAATTTTTTAAAGTCTATTGCCAATATAAATTTCATAGGTCATTGAAAATGCATAGGGTCCTGATGCAGGGTGCTGCTGTATTGAATAGAAGGTTTGCTTCAAATTCTATACAATTCAGTGGGCATTATTCCAGGGAAAATAAGTGTTTGTGCCAGATGAGGCATACATGCAATTCACAGAATCCTTTAAATTGTTCGAAATGGGTGTTTTTACTGTTCCCTTCAAATGCCAACAGGTTGCTCTGGAGTGGGACTTCTGAACAGTTTTAACAAGCTGTTTTTTCCCCCTCCCTTGAAAATACAGAGGCAATCAGAGCCATGTTCACACTCTTCATTCAATAAATGCTGGAAAAGTCAAAACCATGAAGCCTGCACAACCAAATGTCTGTTTCTGCCAAACTGTATGGAAGCAATATCTTTTCGGGTTGTACCCAAATTGGCTAAGTGAGCATGGCCAGCAGCATTTCAACATCTGTGTTACTGCACATAAACCCTCTGGTGATTCACTGGCTGCTCCTGCTGCCTTCTCCACGGTATCTGTAAATATGCACAACATATGAAACACCTCTGCAAAGGCTCTTCCAGCTTGGAGGCCTTCTTCTGCCACAAAACCCCCCCTGCTGTTGATTCAGGTACAAATGGGCCACCGGTATATTTTCCAGGGCAACCACAGGACTTATGAACTCCATTCAAGTTTGCAGCAGCACTGAGGACCCAGTGCAGATTTATCTATCCCCTTCAAAACTAGAAGAAAAAAAATGGGCCATTCAATTAACCTCACATTAGTACAAGAAAGATGATGGCATAATTTTAAGTGTGTATTATCTTGCATGAAATACAACGCCTGTGCAGAATGATTTCCAGTTTCCCCTGCTGCTAATCTCTGAACAAATACAAACAAAAAACAGTAGCAGGTCAGAGCCCCCATAATTTATTCATTCTCCCTTCGACTGAAATATTTTACAGTCCTCCATTTATTTGCAATTTTTTGTTCTAAAGCAGAAATCCCCTCGAGATCTGGCATCTTGTTTGCAAGAGCGTCTGCAGGGAAAACAAGGCTGATGGCAGCTGCGAGAACAAAAAGGCTAAAATGAAATGGGATATGACATCTTCAGTTGTTGCATGGATGTCTGCAAACAGATTTAACGAGAGGCACTGGTTTTTACTGCAAAACCTCACAAATGGTTTTTCATCATGCAGAGCTTGCTCCTGTGTCCCTGCTGCTCTGGCCCCTGTTTTTCTCCTGTTTTTCTGCCCTTTGGTTTCTGCCTCTGCCCTGCTGGTGATCCAAGCTGATGAACTGTGATTCTGAGCAATACCCAGGCAAGATAGATATCCCCTCAGTCACAGGCATGAATTACACAGAGGGCAGGCCTTTTCTCATCTCAGGGTTTCATGGGGCAAGGGGAGCAGTGATTATGATCTTTTAATTAACACTGCATTTAACATAGCATGAAACAAAGGTGTTTGTGCTGGGGTTGGCAAAACAGACTCCAAAACAAACCTGAGATAAAGGAACTTTTACACTTGGAGTTTGGGAGGAAGGAACATCCAGAGGGGTCATATTGTCCAAAGTCCCTGCACAGGGGGTTGCAACGCAAAGGAAGGGGTTTAGACACTGGTAACAAATGCTATTGAGCTTCACTGCTCATCTGGCAGCTCAGGAGCCAGACCCTCCCTTGCTGTCTGCAATTTCACAGAAAATCTTTGCCAAAAGAATCATCTTAAAAAAAATGAGGACCCGCAACCCCTCGCGTCTTTTCAATATTTTATGCTGCTCTTACCTTCATTAAAGTTCAAATTTTCAACAAACTATGGGATGGATGTGAATCCTGAGGTTTCTTATGCTCTGTTTTGAGGCATTGTTAGTGTGAATTGACGAGTCTGGTGATGGTGGGAATGGTCCAGACAGGTTATTCAAAGTCATTTCACTGAATTAAAACTTGAAACTGTTCCTGTTGTATTAGACAAAATGCAGATTATGGGGACGTTCCTCACACAGGTAAGGCTTGTTCATGTTACTTTGGAAATGATGCTTATGCTTCTCTTTTCTTCCTTTCCACCTTTATCTCAACACAGCCCTAATTCCACCAGGACTTCTGATGGGGCTTCCCATCGTGTCAGGTGCTGTGTCCAGAGACAGATTCCACAAGTACAAATATCTATGCAGGATTTGGGACTTTCATCACTATCTGGGCAAAAGCAATGTCCAGTTGAAATAAAAAAAAAAAAAAAAAAAGAAAATGCCTCTAACGAGGTTAGAAAAATAAAAGCTGAAGGGTTCTGCAGTCCCCTGGTTCAGACTGTACCTCTTCCATGTGTGCACAGGACCTCACACACCTGTAGCAGAAAAACCCTGCAACAGAGTGGCAGAAAAACCCTACAACAGCTAAAAGTAATAACACAAGATTTCAGAATAAACTGCAAAGGCAGAACAAACCATAAGGGCTGTGAACTATTACACTGGGTGTAGGGCTGTGAACTATTACACTGGGTGTGATCCTCCTCTAACTTACAACTGGTGTAAATCAGTTTACAATTGATGTAGGATTGATACAGACCTGATGTTGCATAGATTAAACCCCTATTGAAATCAATGAAGTTAGGCAGGTATAAAACTCGAGGCAAAGGAGTGGAGAACTAATCTGATTATCTCAGAGTTATGAAAACACCATTTATTTTCAGAATTGACATACTTTGTGGTTTCTGCTGCTCGGCTCTCCAAACATTCCCTTACACTGAAAGCACCCTCGAAAACTTTAAAGATTTATTGCACAGCCCTCAGTTTGGGTAGGTAATTAATTGTGATGACTATGTATTTTGGAGCTGCTTTTGTGTATTTTTGGAGGAAGAAGGAAGTTTGCTGCCAGGCAAGAAGGAATCTTTGTTTTGCTTCTTATAATTTGTGGCTATGTCAGTGGCTGACGCATGAAGTTATAGGAATAGCTGCAATTGCTTTTTCCCTTTGTGAAAATGAACCGAGCACTTCCTAGTCCTCAGGTTTTTGGTTTGTTTTTTTTTTTTGCCTCCCAAGACTTTGGCATCTGTTGCTGTCAGATAATTTGTGGCACGGCCCACTTGACCCTTGGTTCATAGGTCGTCAGAATCTATATGAAGGGGGTTATTCTCTGCTATTGTTGAGCAAGGGATTTACATCCTAACTCGTATTAATGCTTGTAAATCTCTCATGCATCATTGACAAGAGGAGGCCTAAATTACAATCATATTTGCTTATGAATACTACCAGACCCCTGACACAATCCAAACAGGCATGGATATGGAATATTTGAGGAAGATGAAGTTTCAAGTGAAGTCTAACAGGAATCTGAACCTGCAAACCTTGCAGGAGTGCAACTAGTTAGATACTTAGAAATACATTATTAATTGTTTTGAAAGAAGTGAAATGTTTAGGAGCGATATTGCAGCCTTGTGGCAACTGAGGCACACAGCTGCCTGAGCATTGGGGGTGAACAGAGGGAGCTGCAGCAAGGCCTGGACCTGCTGGAATCAGGCAGAGAGCTCTGAGAGGAACTCATCAGCACAGGCAGTTAAACTGTTGTTGATATGGCTTAAGAAAAAGAGCAATGTGAAATCAAATACACTTATAAGCACTGCAGGCAGGCATGTTGCAGTCCACTCTCTAAGATCTATTTTTTATTATAACCATCTCCATCTTGGTGTCAGGCATTTGAAGGAAACCAGATATTTATTTTGAAAATCATAGGAAAAGCTCCTTTTTCTAAACTAACGCTTTCAAGAATGTCACTGGCAATCAATATTCCTTTGAGGAGAAATCCTTGAGTAAGATGTGCATTTCCTCAAACAAGAACAAATCCTGTGATGAATTTTGTGTGCCCTGCCTTTATTCAGTTATCATTAAATCCAATCTCCTCTTGAATCCTTAGAGTCTGTATTGGTGAAGGAGTTCAACATTTAGCTAACAAATTGATTGTGAGTGATTCAATCACCTTAAATGCAGAAGAGTTCTTGGTAACCATAGAAAAATTAGCTCAACACATGACACTTCAGAATTCAATCTAAAGTCTAAATAGTTTTGCTAATTCTGATAATAATATATACTTGTCAAAAGTAAAAATCAAAGACAGTGCAGTCAGTTAATCTGCAATTAAAAACAGTGTATGCTTGCATATTTAATGATAAAATTAAGATATCTAATGACTGAACAAATCAGAACTCCCAATTTTATATGTGATTTTACCTTGTCAGAACTTTTTACTGCTTTTTTCACCCTGTAGGAGCACATCTACATATAGTCTACACTTCCCTAGATACAACAGCAAGGACATTTTCCTCGGGTTGCTAAACTGAGGGACTGAGGGCCTGAAGAAGTCTCTACTCATGCAATGGGTCCCTGTGACTCACAGGAGCTGGAGCTGCTGCACCAGTCCTTTCTCTGTCACTGCATTCACTGCCACAAATGTTACAAGTTCAAAAATGGAACAAATTTCAATAAGTTTTTATTTCTGGAACCAGAAGTCTGTTATTTAAAAAAATCCTTCACAACAGTTTTCTCATGTGCCTAAAAAATATTTTTCATTATTATTGAAGAAGCTGAAATATTATATAAAAAATTATTTACAATTATCAGATATTTATGAGCAATTTATTTACTTTCTTAGATATTCATGACTATTTGCTGAGAAATTTTTTGACAGCTTGGTGTCCTTTAACTTAGGACCTATTTGTTTCAGTTCAAATGCTTGTTATCTGGATGCTTCAAAGAAAAAAACAGATGCATCTTTCCATGTGAAGAGCAAAGACTGTTCCCACACTGGTTATCTCATCTAATTCTTAATGAATGATGAACATATGATAAATTTTGTGTTACTTATAGGGTGAGAGATGTATGTGCATATACATACTATATCCTATATCATGGATACATTATTAAGGCAGTATAATCACAAGGAACAAAAAAGGGATATTAAAGAAACACTTATAAATTAAGTGCTGTCAAAGATGTGTATGTGGGTTTAAGGCTGTCCATTTTACAGATATTATGTCTCATCATTTAAACTCCAAGTTAAATATCAGAACAAATCACTCTTTTGCAGGAAATAATAGAAAAACAAAGAAATGTAACTTAAGCACAATTCAATTAGATGCAAGGGAATTGAGCACCTCAATTCTTAATGAAATTAATGATCTTTTATAATCACAAATGGCCAAACCTTAATTTTACTTGCTATTTAAAAGATGACACCTAGAGTAAAGTCATGTCCCATAAACCATTAAGTGTCTCTGGGATTCAGGAAAGACTGTCCCTTCCTGGATTAGTACGAGTGTCTTGACACACCTTTAATACTTCCAATACCAAGACAGCTCAATTATGACTGCAAGATTTTGATTAAAAGGTAAGTGGAGCATCCCAAAGCCAAATGAGATCAAGCAAAGGGCATTCATTAGCTTCAGTGGAATATGGCATCTGCCTGAAAGTCTCATCAACAGCCATTGTCAAATGCAGCTTCTTTGAATTTTTACAGACTTGGTTATAAATAAGTCCAAAATAGCAGAGGAGTGATTTTTAAAATTATGTTAACCTTAGTTAAATATTAAACCAGTTTTTCCTTATGTCTAAGCAAAACTTACATCTCCCTGCAATCCCTTTACCTTCTGTTAACCATCTGTAGAATATCTTATTTTACTCCTTTCCCCAGATATCTTTTATCAATTTTATGCCTATTGTCTCATTCATTTAAGGGCTTATCAGAAAGAATTTGACATAATGCATTTTAATAAACTGTTAGAATTTTCTTCAAAACAGAAATCTTTCCACCAACAGCTGAGTTAGGATTGACTTCCATAAAAATTACTCTCACAATACAAAAGATAAGCTTTCACTGTCTGAGAAATATCTGAGAAATAATAGTGTGAGAAAGTTAATAAGTTGGGAAAGTCACCCCAAATTTTAGTTACTGAAGTTGGGAGGACAGGCATTCTTGTGCAATATAGGATTGCACCAAAGGAAGAGGTCAAGTGTCCTGGGATTTTGGTTTCACCCAAATAAGTATAGACTGACTCGTGGCATTAACTTCAAGCTTGTACAAACGGATGTAAAATGAAAAAATGAATGAAGCAATATTAGAAATGTCAGTGTATCAGAGCCTGAACAATAGCAGGATTTCGGCAAAACTTCCCCCCTATTTTGCAAACCCTGTAAGCTTTCTGAGCTGAGCAATAATGACTATTTCTTCATATCCCCTCATTATAACTTTCCTACAAATAGTTCTTGACAGTAGAGTCATTATCCCAAACTTCTCGAATACAAAAAATTTTATACATGGAGACACTTTTGTTCTTTCTGTGAGACCCTCACATTACCAGATGGTAAATTACTGCATTTTTCCTCCTGAAGGGCTGGGAAGAGGCAGCCCATACTGACTTAATCTGAGCTTGATGAAGTGGTTTGTATTTGAGATAACGAGATTAGATTATCACAGTTTATTAGTTTAAAGTCTTTCTGACAGAGCCTTGTGTTACCTGATATTAAACCATGAATCATCTCTGCGTGCACTCCACGGGCCAAGTCCTCCCCTGGCATAAAATGACACAACTCCACTGATGTCCTCCCTCAGAGCTGCCCTGGCCAAGCCCAGCTGAGGATCTGGCCCTTCTCACACAATATTTTATTGAAACTTCAGCCTTTAGAGAGCTCACCAGCCTGATCTCCCTCACCAGTCCTGGTTAGCCATGCCCTGGGGGTAGCCATGGTAATCTCCTTTCAATCTGTACTTCTGGAATGGAATTGTTTGGAAGTAATTCTTTCAGCTGCACACCTCGCTTTTGGGACCTTTGCCAAGAGGCTTCTTGCTCTGTTTTGAAATAAAGAATCACATCTCTACTGAGATTTTGGCTCTATTCCCTGTTGCAGAATTTTCAGTAAGTTATTAGGTGCATCATTACCCCATTTCATTTCCTGGCTGTTCTGACTACCACCCTCATACTTTTACACTGAAGCCACCAAGATATTTTCCTCAGCCTGAGTACCTGATCCAAATCCTGCTGAACTCCATTCAAAGTTTCTTAGCAAACTCCATCAGACTCCTGGCAGAAAATAAAGAAAGATATCTAAAAGTTTCTGATCATTAAATGTCTTATGCCACAGGTTGAGATGCTGGAGTGGAGCACAGACAAGCAACAGGGAGATGAGATTTTCATCACTGCAATGTCTTCTACAGTTTTTCCTCTGCCTCTGTACCTGCAGGAAGAAAATCTCTTGGCAAGCACCGGGTTATGGACTTTGTTTCCATTTGGACCATTCTGCTTCCTGCTGAAAATGAGCAACTGACTGCACTGGAAACTTTCTGCAATTTGCTCACGTTCATAATTTTCAAGGAGAGAGAAGATTTTAAAGATGTGAAATAACTATTTGTGGGTCTCTAAGTTTACTCGAGTCTCTGAAGTTATTCCATAATATACCAGTGGGGTATCATGCTGATTCATATTTCTGCATTCTCTGTGTTCAGTCTTATAGAGTGCCTTGTTAGGATCAAGAGCAGGAGAAAGGACGAGCATGCAGACAGGTTTCCCTGAATTATGCTCATGGTTCATCCTTTGGATTCAAGCAGTTGGCTTAAAAAAAGTAGGTTTTTTAGAGAGAAGGAAAAACTGGATGCAGTGGGAGTGTCTTCCATCCAAATGTACATACTCCTGAAGGTTGATGAAGTCTAATCTTCTTGAACACAAAAAAATCAAATAGTAGGAAATACCTCCTTTGCCTGTACTTCCAGCCCACATCTTGAACTGTGGTAAACAATCTCACTTTCTCTTTCTGGACTTCTGCCCCATGTCTGCATGTCCTCTGCTTCTCCTCCTCACTTCAGAGCAGATATTCCTCAATGGCCAGGCACTTGCCTGTGCTGTTTGGGTGATGACATTTTTCTTGGCTCTGATTTGGAGACTGCTGCAGTTTCATAAGTGACTGTAAGTGCTTCTTTTCAGCTCTCTAGAATGAGGGGCAGCTGTTACACCTTGGGCCTCAATAACATTTTGTCCAGCCAAGACCAACTTCTTCATCACCTCATTGAGCCAGCGCTGCTCCTGCACACTCTGTTGGTTTGTCCTCCAACATCCTTCTGAGTCTGCTACTTTCCTCTTCTCCCATTGCTCTGCTACCTCCTTCATCTCAAACAGTCACAAAAATGTTAATGAACAACTGAAATCCCCTTCAATGCTTGCTTTTCCTTCAGGTCCTAAAACCTGACTGTATTTTGGATAGAGATTGCTGTTGTTTCAGCTCTTTGGTTCCATGCTACTGCTTGTATTATTATTTTACAATAATAATACAATTTTAACTCCCAGAAACCTGCCTGATTTTTTTTTCAGTTTCTTTGCTCATACAGACTAACAGCTTGGATGTCTGCTGGATTCTGAGCAACAGAACCTGCTCCATATGACACCCAGTGTTTTCTCAGAAGTTATTCTCCTCACTGTTAGTGGTCTTCAATAGAAAACCTCTCAAAACAAAAGTAGGCAAAAAATGAACCCATCAGAAATTGTGTGTGTTTGGTCATGGAGCAGAAGATCAGGAGCAAAAGCTGGTTGAGCTTTTTACCTCTGACTTGACAAGGAACTATTAGAGGCCATATCAGAGAAAGCAGAGATTAATGAAGGATTCCTAGAACAGTAGAGGAATTCCTACTATATAAACTCTTTTTAGGGGAACAGCACTAGTTCTTCAAAGAAAGGGATGGTTCTGCTGCCAAGTGTTTCAGAGCATTAATTATCCATTTTTGCCAAGTGTTTGGAAACGGAACCATGGAATAGTTTGGGTTGGAGAGACCTTTAAAGGCCATGTAGTCCAAGCCCCCCACTGTAAGCAGAGACATCTGTAATTCCAACAGGTTGTTCAGACTCCTGTCCAAACTCTCCCTTAACCTTTCCAGGGATGAGGCTTCTGCCACTGCCAGAGACTCAGCTCTGGTAAATCACTTGGGAATCCTCTCACTCGCCTCAGCTCCTATCCACACCAGATCTCAACAGAGATTTTAAAAGATTTCTTCAGAAAAGCATCAGGAACAGTTTCAATTCAGTGCTGGGAAATGAGACACTCGGCACTAACAGATTTAATATTCATCTTGTCACATACCAGGTTGCCCTACTGATCTTTGAGCTGCTCACACAAAAAGCATCCTATCGAGTTTCTGCTGAAATATCTTGAATGCTCAGCAGCACAACCGTGCAGAGGAATATACATAACAGGAAATTATTTTTTCTCCAAAATTTTGACGCACTGTTTACAGATAAAATGGCAAAATACAGTAAATATATACTTATGAGCACATTCAATTGTAAACTTATAAAAATATTAATCTTATAAACACTTTATTTGAAATTTCTGAATATTAAAACATAAATTAAATTTTGTTATCTATGTGTACTCCACTTTGTTTGAAATGCTATTAAAGCTTCAGGCTGTTTAAACAATAATACTCTGGATATCTAGAAAGCCTTCCAGGCTTCATGAGGGCTTTTTTCAGGCTCTTCATAGACATTAATTAAAGCTGTGAGAAACTCTGTGTTCTTGGTACTATTTACACCTATTTAATACAACCTCATGTGCTACATCTGAGGTCAAACAGCAAATCAGTAACAAAACCAGTGTCAGAATTGGAGTATCAGAACTCCTACGACCTGCCTGAGCTATTGGACGTTGTCTTCCACCAGACCACACTATCAATTATAGAAAATAACTTTTGATTGCTCATAGAACCATCCAAGTACAGTTACTATTAACACTTATCACAAAAAGCTGTGTAAGCAGACTGAAGGAAAACCCCCAAAACTTGTAAATGTGCTATTGACAGGCAATTTCATTAAATCCGATTTCACTTTATTTGGGTTATATATTCCATTTCATAAAAACCTTATCATAAAGATCTAAATCTGTGAAGAAAGACATTAAGCAATTCTTTATTATCTCTGCTGATCCATTAAAATAAATCTCATCTATCCCTTCCCCTGTTATTCCAGGGAGTGCAAGGGCTGATGTATTTTGGCATAATTGCTTTGGCATCCCAGGTTTATTCTTTCACTGCTGTTGTGCAAGTGCATTTAAAGGAGTAATCATCTTTTTTCTGTATGGCCCATCACCATGGTGTATAAGCAATATACAGGCTGCAGATTTTGTTTTAGGTAAACTTTTCAAAAATTTTATTGGCAATATTTTTTCATAAAGACACATGTCAGACTGCACCCAGTTTATTCATACACTGTAAGGAGTTCTCTGGCTTCCTCATTTATTAACAATGGTCATTTGTTACACTGACAACTTAGAAAAACAGATCACTCAGAAGTTATGATGGGGTAATTCTGCTTCTTGGAGCCTCTGCAATGAATCACCATTTTCCCTCCCTCCCTTGACCTAATTTCAAAATAATATACCTGTGTAAAATATTGTGATGAGAATTGTGTCTAATTATCTTCTAAATTTTTCTTTTAATTGCTAGAAGGATACCCATTCTTGAATAAGGGAGGTATTAATGATGTAATAGTGTTAGAGAGTCCTTGAAATCTAGATTAATTATTAGTTGTGTGGACTTCTGAGAGTTTTTGATGTATTCATTTGCATTCACAAAGATGGCTTTTTAATTAAAGAGAGTTTTTGAACTTATACAAATGAGCCTTTTGCAAATGTCCCTAGAAACATGGAAGGTGTTAAAAGTGAGAAGAATCAAAATTTTCCTGAAACATTACCTCCTGCTGCAAACACTGAATGGCCAAAAGCATTTGAAACTCCAGACCCCATGTCAGCAGCTCCAGTGGGTCTCCAAGACCAAGCAGAATTATAAAAGCCTGTGCTTGTTTCAAATACCACAGAAACGATTCTGTACAAAAGAGCAATGTCGGAATATCTGATTTCCATTTCAGCTTCTACCACAGCATATGTTTCTACCTTTACCTGCATGCTTATTTTTTCCTCTTTAGAAATTAGATCCTCTTTCCCAAGGACTCCAATGTTAAATGTTTCCTCATTGTAACTCTTATGATTCCTTGTTGCCACCTCAGACTTCTGGTTTTTCTTTCTTTCTTTTTCTTTGTTCGAGATCAAGAGAACAAACCGAAAGCTCTGAGTCTCCAGGTCTGTTTCACAGATTTATAAATGGTACCATATTTCCTGTATTACAGCCATTCAGTTCTTAACACAGCCTAACATCTAATTTACAATTTTGACTGCTGCTACATATTGAATTTGAGCAGATGTCTTTACTGAGCTGTCCACAGTGATGCCTAAATCATTTTCTTCAGAAGTTCACAGCAAATTTGGATTCCAGAGAAGTGAATACATAGTTTAATTTGTACCTTTTAAAGTAAATTATTTTGTAAAGAAGTGGAATCTCATACAACAGATTTCCTCATTTTGAGAGATCTACCCAGAGCCACTCATCCACCTCTGCCAGGACTGGCTGCCTAATTTCAGTTTTCAGCATGAGCATAATACCAGACCCTTATCACAATTGTGGTTCTAGTCCAGAACTGGGACTTTAAACCTCCTCCATGGTCCTGTCTCTTCCACAGTTCCCACTCACACACAAAACTGCAATCCAGACTTACAGGTGTCCTTATTTTGGTCTGGTGATGGCTTTTTAAAGTCTGTATCACAAATATCCACTGATCTTCCCACATCTCCTCTTGTTTAAGTCTTTGTAAGGGGGAATAAAACAGATTTATTTGAATCTATTTCCTCCTATGCTCTTCTTGGAGATAAAGTTGCTCAGAGTGCCACTATAATCTTCATAACTTTTGTTGTCTGTTTAACCTGGCCATTATATTATATCCAGTATATGATATATTTATAATATATACTATATATATATTATATACATAGTATATGCAGAGTGTATATATATAGTGTATATATATATATATACATACAATATATTTATAGTATATATATAGTACAAACTATATCTATATAGTATATATACTATATATACTATATAGATATAGTTTATACTACTATATAGTATAATGGCCACCACTAACTACCTGGCCATATATACTATATTCACTTAGAGCACATCTATTTCATATTTAATTTCCAGGAGAATTAATGTTTGATCTAAATTTCCCTAAAACAAAGTAAATATTTGACTAAATCAGGGCTATTTTTTATTTTTACTGTTGTTCATGCCCTCTGTTTTCAGGTCTTTTGTCTCTGATGTTGTCTAAACTTGATGACATGTGCCAGGTACAGGGTAATGTAGGTATTAATCTTTCAATTTGTTGGAAAATAACACTAAATGCCATTTTGGTTCCCATTTCTCTTATATGTTTATTCATGTTTTCATTTTTGAAAGTGCTCCTTTACTGTTTTGAGGCACTCAAAAAAATAATTTCAGCCTCCGGTTACTTGTTTTTCCAGTTTCATGCAGTTCTCAGACTGCAAGAAACTGGAATATATGGAGCCATATATTCCCACCTTCCAGAAACTTTTCCTTCTTTGCTTCCCTTGGGGAAAAGTTTAATATTCAAATAATATTTTCTGTTTGCTTGAATAGATGGTTGCAGCTTGGATTTTGACTGTTTCTTCCCTGGTAGATTTCCTGCTCTGTAATTGCATTTGGCAGTGAAATGCGAACACTATCCATGGTTCTGTCAGTATTTCGTTAAACATATTCCGTGTTGAGTTCCTCCCCTGAATTTTCCCTTTGGTATATTTCTGCAGAAATAAATGATGTATTTTTTTCCTCCCTTTCACATGCATACGTATCCAGTTGTAAATTCCTTAAAATCCAAATTGTGCCATGAGCACAGTGCTGTTTAAAGTGTCATACCTTGTACCAGCTCATGTCCTGCACCAGAGGGGTTGTTCTGAGCAGCAGCACCTCCTGTCACCCAGATATTCCTTTCCCTGACCATCTCCTAAGGCAATGCTCAACCAGCCAAGCCAGGACACACAAAGGCATTTATTCTTCACCAAATTTTTGTTGTCCTCCTTCCAGTGACCTGCAGCATTAGAAGTGTTTCTATTGCAGTATCTACTGCTCTTGGTTTTGCTCTGAAATGGGAATTTTTCTTGTGAGGTTTCTGCATCAAGGTCTGCACGAAGACCTTGAGACCCCCCTGAAGTTCTCCTTGAAAAACAAGTGGAAGAAAAACACACATCTGAATGAATATTTAATAGCTGGAGAGTCAGGTCCCAGTAGATGAGACCTGGAGGCTCAAGTTGTGATTGTGTTTGCTTTTGAGGGGCACCCTGAACCTGAACTTCTGACAGCTGGGTGAAAGATGCAGTCAACAGACTTGTGGAGTCTGTCTTAAACCTGCCTCTATTTTTTAGAATAAAAGTAAAGATTATTACAAAATGTGAGCAAGTTAATGATCACTGGTACCATCACTAATTTGTCTTTCTCACTTTTCAAAGAAAGCTTTATTCAAATTGATATTTTTCTGGGAAAGATTTTGCTTTTTCCAAGACAGACTCAAGTGGAAATACTAGAGTCTAAAAATTCCCCCACACATGCAATTCCATTGAGCCATCTTCTTTTAACTTTCACAGGTGAATATCTGCACTTGGCTTCAGAAAATATTTTGCTTTCCTGTTGGCTTGCGGACATTTACCATCCCTGATTTGAAATATAGATTTTTCTCATATACTTAGACCCACAGTTGGTGCTGAACCAAATTGCCTGATCTAGCACTTTTATTGTGTATAGAATTCATCTGGTTTTAACATTTCCTCAAATCTTTGGTTTAAATAAATCTTCCCAAAATATTCATGGTGTTCCTGCAAGGCACTCTGTTTTCATGTTGCTTAAAATGTAAACCATCCGTGCAATGTAAATGCAAACCTCCAGGCAATTCATTTTCTAATTTGTTTTCTCCTGCATTGGAAACACAAGAACATGTACTTCATTTACATCTATTATTACTATATTATAGATATTGTTATTATTATTAACATTATTATTATTATTTACTCTGGGGGTGCTAGGTACCCTCAGGCAGATACATTGCAAATTGAAACCAGATGTCCAATGAGTTGATGGCAAGATTTCCAAGCAGGACTGAAATATTTTCCTAAAATTCACAATGCTGCAGACAACGAACATGTGTGACAAACAGGGAACAGATCACAGCAAGCCTGAAATTATGTCACATATTGCCTTGTGTTTACACAAAACTCCCACTTTTCACAGTTTTAAGTTTGCTCTTCAAACACAAAGTGAAACAATAACAAAACAATTAGGGATGGTAAGAGGCTACAGTAAGATTAGAAAATAGGGAAGGCACATTCGGAAGCCATTAAAAACCCAATGCTACTAACTAAAGCTAGCTTTAAGACAGTCCCTCCTGGGAGGACACTTCAAAGATCCTCGAATAAAAAAGGCAATTTATTGGCTAAGCGATCTTCTTAGAGGCCCCAAATTTCCTACCCAGCCCATTTGTTTTCCATCCCTCTTAAATTTTTAAAGTCACCTTTGCAATCGCTCAAGATCTTTAAGGAATTTTTTTTAGAAATTACACTAATTGGCCTATTTTTACTCCCCTCTCTTTGCCCTTAAAGACTAGGAAGCTTGGTGCCTAAAAATAAGTCGGAGAGAGCTGCAGTGTGTTCTCTGCAGATGGTGGGGATCAGCTCGGGAGTTCCCCGCACAGCCCGGGCTCTGCGTGCTCCCTGCGCTCCCGCTCTGCTGTTTAACCATTGCAGGGAGGGAGAGCAGCACAACACCAGCCCCTTAACAGCAGCACAACACCAGCCCCTTACCACAGCTGTGTTCTAGTCCAGAACTGGGGCTATTACCACACACACACACCGGGGCTGGGATCTCCCTCCGGCCCCCGGCACCCCCACACTCGGATATCTTGCAGCAGGATGAGGAAGTGTTGCTGTTTCTCTTTGCAGAGAAAAAAAAGCATCCCTCATCCTAAGACCCCTGTGAACACTGTCACACAAGGTGTAATTCTTTTCAAGAGTATTTCTGGGTTTTACATTCTCTGAACCTCAGAGGAAAAAAAAACCCCAATTCTTATCTCATTTACTGCTGTTGTGTTGGTCACAGGTGGAATGCATTGTGGAAAATTGTTTACCTGAAAAGAATTAATTAAATTCCAGTGTGAGTGTTTTGATTCACTGACCAGTTGAATCCAAACATGTATGTGTGGGGATGTCAGAGCCCAGGACATTCCTCTGGCTGCCCTAGAGGACTCCAGACCCTGGCAGAGGGCTCAGAGACCTTGGCACAGAGTCAAAAACACCTGTGCCTTCGATCTCAGCCCATAGTAAAATTACCAATTTTGTGTGAAGATTTACAAGCCACAAGGGTTTGAACAGAATTATAGTGAATTTATTACAGCTTGAAAAAGTACAAATTTGGGGTTTTTAGAATGGGGGTTCAAGAAACAAGATGGAGGAATCTGTGTGTGTCCAGTCTTTTTTCTTCTTGTCCGCCATCTTCTGCTGTGATGGTGACACTTTTAGATTGGTTTAGGGTAGAAGCTCACTGTCTAATATAGGTGATAGGAATTGGAAAATTATTGTAAATAAAATACACATAGTTTTTAGTATAAAAAGATAACACTGCCCTGAGGGTGGTCAGTGTGCCTCAACCCGACCTGCTGGACAGACCTCAGCAGGTCTGAAAAAGAGTGTATTAGGAGAAAATAAACAACCTTGAGAACCAGAGCCGAGGAATCCCATCTTCTTCTTTGAGTGTGGGGCTGGGTAAAAAGACTTTTTAATACCTCAGGAGGCTTTCCAACAGCAACAAACCCAACATCAGGACTGTCAGGTAACAGTCATGAGATGCTGTAAAGTAAAGTGCACTTGTGTGTGCAGTTGAGTACTTAGCAAATTCAGCTTAAATGTAATGTAACGTGGTATAATAATAATATGAAATAATATAGTATGATAAAGTAATTAATTAACCTTCTAATAGCAATGAAGTCCCCCTCATCATTCCTCTCCTTCGTCAAGAACAAAAGTATTTACTATAAGGAAGAACTGAACCAATCTCTCCCCAAAGCTCTCACTGTGAGCCAGGGGCTGATGGCAGCATTTAAGATCTGCAGACTAACACTGCTTCATGTTTCCATTCCAAAGTCACCCAGCTTTGTCCCAAAGACACACCTGTAACAGTGAAGAGATGCCTGATCCCCACAAACTATTCTCACCTGCCTCTTCAAATGATATGTTAATTTTCTGCAGCACTCTCAAAAACACTGTGATATATATCTTATACTTTGCCCTTGAAAGAATATGGCAAGTTATATCATGTAAAGGCAAGGGACTGTCCCCACCCCCTGTGCTTGGACATTGAGAGGTACCCAAAGCAGCCAAAGTGCTGGGTTGGCTGCAGTGGATCCTGCAGTGCTCTGCTTCCCTGCCACAGTCACAGCCTGTGCTGATTTTCTGCCTTCCCTACATGGGATTGAACATATAGGAGAAAAAAAGCATAATCTCCAAGATCTCCAGCTGGCAAGGAGGTGAGAAGCTATACCTAGTAAAAAAATTAAGTATGTGCTTAATATTAAATCTGTGAATCTCACTAAATTTGCATGTGTTAAATGGTGACATTTTTATAGGACCATAGGGCACACTTAGAAGCTGAAAGCTCTCAGCATAAACATCCATTAAAAAAATGGGACTCATTTGTCCATATTTTTTAGAATAGAAAATAAAGAAAAGTGTTAATTGAACTGTTTAAAATTGTTGTTTAACACTACACTATGCCAGGACATACGAACAGTCTAGACTTGAATCATGTGCACTGTTCCAAGCTGAAAATACACACAAATGTCTGAGAGATGTAAATGCAAATCAAGACATTAGGACAATATTTTACTTTTGGAATGTTGGGTACAGGCTGATTTAGGCAAGGAATAAAGAGTTCACCACCCACCTTTCACCTCTATAACATTGTTTTTATTCTCATCAGCTCCTTCTGATGAGCAGGGAGGAATGGGTTATTAAACTAGCCAGTCGGTATTTTCAATAGGTACCTGCCAAAAAAGGGATTTACACAGGAGAAGCTAAGAAAGTTGTAGAGCTATGGCAGACAGAAGAGGCCACAAAATGTTGAATCTTTTGTGGATTAAGCCCCATTTATTTCCCAGACATCAAAATATACTTTCTGACTTTTCCATGCAATGTCTATAATATCTATTATTTGTACATTCACAAGCTGCTGGAGCCCTCAGTGGCTGCTGATTTCTGCAGCTCAGGGTCCACAGGGTCTGGCACAGCCCCACAAAGGTTGGGAATAGCCCAGAGCCAGAAAATTCAGTCCCACTTGACATCTTTAACCTGAATTCCACAACCTATCTCCTCTTGCAGGTGACTAAGGAGGAAGGGAGCAAAGCAGGATCAGGACCAATCTGGTGTGTCCTAATACCTGTCTATGAAGGAGAACTTAAATGACATTTCAAATGAAGAAGGAAAAGATCCCCCTTGTCTAGTTTGTGCTGAATACTTTTCCCCATGCTATTCCTCATGTTTAATTTTTAGTCATTTGCACTCTGATAGAGATCAAAGACTTCTGTCAAAATACAGTTTGCACTGAAGTAGGTATTTTGCAAACATACAGGGAGATATTTTTCTCCCCTGGTGTATCAAAATTTAAAACTAGTCTGAAACAACTTGTGGAAGGAGTGATTCCAACAGACTTCTGCCTCTTGATTGCTTACAATTTTAAAAGAATTATAGTAAAATAGTCTATTTTCATTTTCTGTGACTATAAAATGCGCTTTATAACCCTTAACTTGCAGATACATTTAGCAGCAACAAACAAACATAGGAATGATAATTCATAAACTGTTACAGAAACAATCAGTGAGCAGGTTCAAAACATCTGAGCTGACATTGCATGACAAGGTGCTATTTTCCTGCTAGAAGGTACTTTATATCAGAGAAACCTTCAGTAGCTTTTTAGAATTTTATCTGCATGAAGTGAGAAAATAAGTTAAAGATTTTTTAGGAAATCAGGTGAAAACTCCAAAACAAATACAGGTCAAAATGAAGGGATTGCTTAAAGCACTCAGGGGTGGAGTGCCCTGTATATCTCTCTATCATTTCATCTGCATGAAGGGAAGAGCACTTGCAGGTTGGCAGTGAGGAATTGTAACCTCAGGAGAAGGGAATCTCTCCTCCCCCAACCAAAGAGAAATATCATCTGATATATTAACACTTCAAGTCTCTCTGTTTTCTAAACAAGTTCAGATGATTCCTCTGTGTGGTTTTTAATAAGGAAAAGATAAATCCAATAGGTAAATTTTAAGACCACATCAACCTTGGCTTTCCAAGCAGAAAGGAGGACATATTTCTGTTAGGACAGCAATGTGTAACACCAATAAAATATTTCAGAGATGCTATGTGTCCATTTACCAAAACCAAGCAAGTGAATGACCAAAGGGACTCACTAAAATATTTTTCTGTCCAAATTATTCTTCTGTTTGCATCTAAGATCACCCTTAAGCCCATTTCCCCTCAGCTTCTGAGAGATGCTGCCTCAAACCTCCACCCCTGGAGAGTCAGAGCAAGATTCTGCGTCCCCTCTCACGTCCCTGAAGTTCACCCCACTGCACGGACAGCAGGCAGGATATTGTCCTGGCACAGCCATGAGCAGCTGTGCTCCTGCAGGCAGCACCCTGGGAGTCCCCAGCAGCCCTTATCCCCCAGAAACCATCACATCCTTCCCTCCTTGTCATGGCCATTCCTCCTCAAAAGCTCACACTTACCCTTCACAAGCACATTTGCCACTTCAGATCTGTTCTCCCACAGGACTTTTTGCTTTATCATAACAATCTGTTACCATTGGCTGGACTGCCACAGACTGTCCAGGCTCTTTTATGCAGACTGGGGGAAAAACCCCTCCACCTTTCCACTTCAGATCCTTATTTCTGTGTCTGCAAAAATTCCCCATGAGAAGGTTGCTTTTATTCTTGCTGTATATTTTTATCTTGCCCTTTTATACCCAACAAATTGCTGCCCCCTCCCCATGCCACCTGTTCTCACCTCTGGCCAGCACTTCCTTTAGCTTTTAATTACCATTTCACTTACCTGTTATGACTCTATGCAGAATCACTGACACTAGAAAACACGCTGCACGTTGCTCTCTTGTCATTGAGATGCTGGCTAGACTGGTTGTTGTCTTGGCCATGGGGACAGGATTCCACTCAGAGACCCTAAGCAATTATCTTTCTCTACCCCTTTGAGGTTGGAGCATAGTATTGGTAATTAAATTCATACTTCTGTTTGTTGTGGTTTTTTTCCTTATATGCTCCCATTTCCCAGAAACCTTAGGCAAAGGATTTTCTGCCAGGATGAGGAAGAAGGGTCTGAGGCTGGTTTAGCTTAACTCTGGAATACAATCTGGATTTAACAGTTACATGGTGAATCATTACGTATTTTTATTTTTTATTAAAAAAAAAAAAGAAAGAAAGAAAAAAAAAAGCCCTAGATGTTTTGCTGAGCAGTTGAGACCTTATTAGGTCACATCCACCATTTGCTACACCAGAGCCTGCCTGGAATGCATTTTTTTCAGGGTAATATATTCAAAGGCTAAAAATGAACTCCTGGCTAAAGCCATCAAGAAGTGGACAGAGGGAAGGGAAATCCCCTGGGATGGATCTCCTTGGCTGGAGCCACTGGTTCTGTTTCCACTCTGCCAGCCAGGCACTCTTCTCTCTTTTGCATTTCTGGGCCTTGTTTGCTGCCACACACTGCAAACCCCAAGCAAACAAATCTCTCTCAGTATTTCAGGCCATTGCCAGGCTCTTGTGCTGTGAGCTGCCAACCCCTATCTGAGTTCTCAACTGCACAGGCCCTCTTCTCCCTGCCAGACCTCTTTTTCTATGCTGAAGTGCCATCTCCCTCCTCCCCTTCCTGATTTGTTTATTCCTGAAGCCGTTCATTATTTCCCCATTTCATTTCACTGCAGAGGTCCAATCCAAGGCCCATTGAAATGTTTCCATCAGCTTCAATGGGATTGGAATCAGGCCCAACATCTTTGTCTCCTTCAGGCATCCTCTGCTGCCTCTGGGTCAGTATTTCTTCTCTTTTTGCAAGGCCTCTCCTTCCCTCCCCTTTCATTTAGCAATATGGAATATGCTGTGGAATCTCCTCTCTCCTGCCTGGCCCACCCCTGCTGGCTGAGATATCTGATGGCCAGCAAGACAGAGGAGCTGGAAGAAGGTGTAGAAATTGCAGTGCACAAACCTTGGCTGGAGGTAGAGCCACCTCTCAAAAGGTTTGATATTTCCAATTTAATTTTAAGATGGTTCTCATATTTGATATTATTTCTTGGGTTTTGCCACAGTTTTGTGTAAATGAAACAGTTATCAGCTGCGTAGAAGATGCAAACCGGACAAATGGTGCATTAGATTGCTGCTGAAGGATGAAAGTTTCACAGGTATGCTGTGGAAGAGGACACTCTTGGGTGGTGTACATCTCCACTGTAATCAAAGGGACTTTGGAGATTTATAGCAGCTAAGTATTTGTCCCCCAAAATACAAATCCAAATAAATAAGTTAATAAATAAATAAATATGATTCAGACCTTTGAAAAAAGAAACCCCATTTGCAGTCATGGGTGCAGTTAAAATTTCAGCTCACACTATTATTTTTTCCCCCTAAATTGCACGAAAGATTGTTACGTCTCTTTCAGCAGAGTAACATTCCAGATGCAGGAACTGGTTATAAAACATAGTTAAGAATTTTCACTTCTGCTAAATGCCTTTTTCCTACCATAGACATTCCCCCCCACATGGAAGACTCATCCACCTTTCAAATACCCTCTGCTGCTACAGCTGTTTGTTTGTTTACGGCAGGATCATCTTTTGAAGGCAGCCTAAAGCCTTTGTGTTTCTCTCTGGCTCCATCATTTCCCCCTACCTGCTGTGCTGGCAGCCTTTGCACTGCTCAGCTCCCAGCCTGTGTCCCACCCCTGGGCAGGCAGGGATGAGCTGCTCTGCTGGGATGGACTCTACATGAGCAGCCAGGAGGGCACACCCAACCCCAAACTTCACCCCAAACTTCACCCCAAACTTCACCCCAAACTTCACCCCAAACTTCACCCCTTTTGTGGTGCTTTTTCTCTGGTCTAAGAAGTGGAGCTGGTATTCTCCCAGATGTGCTGATAATTTGAAGTTTTTATTTCATCATTCCTTCAAATCCTGGGATTGTCTGGGTTGCAGTAAACACCCTCTGAGTGTGTGGCTGCTCCAAGCCCCACTGAAACCAGCAGGAGCCTTTCTGAACTATTGAATTGCAGACTTTCCTCAGGGTTGTGTACAATGCCACAGACTTAATTACCATGTTCCTGGCTGGATAAATATGCAAATGGACTTTTCAGCTGGAGGGCCTTAAAATACAGGTTGGCCACATGGCAACTAATGACTTGATTTGGGCTATATGCAAACATTTGCCAGCCAAAGGCCTCGTCCTATTCCCATGGAAGGGAAAGACACAATTATTACCAGCTCCAGGGAAAGCACGACTCAGATGCCTTCTTTAAATAGTGGCCCATGTTCCCAAGCAGCTCAAATCTGTCAGCAGCCTCTCCTCAGCCTTCCCTTCTTCTTCTCTTCCTGATCTGCTGTGATAAGAAAATGTTCACGACACAGATTTTATCACAAAGGGTAGAGATTTATGCATCTGCAGGTTTCACAGCTGCAGGGCAGGCATCTTGGTGCAAAAGCAGCTCCAGCTATATTCAACACATGGGTTGTTTTCACAAAGAAGTGGGAGCCTTTCCCCAGGAGAAGGAAATTTAAATTTACCAACACCACCACTCTCAGCAGTGACTGCACGATACCACCTCACATGCTTAAGGTGCTGAGCACGAATTCAGGCTCTCTCAAATCATTAAAGCTGATTTGTATGGCTGATGGTGAAGGGCAGGAGAAGATCCAGCCCCACAGAGCCTGGCTTGCTGACTCAGCTCTGTGGGGCTCCTAGGCCAGCTGTAAGCAGGCTTGCTAAATCAGCTTCTGTTACGGGATAAAAACATCTGCTGGAAACCTGATGTCCCTAATAACTCACAATTCCCATACTGTATTTATTGGCATTCATAGGCTATTTTTGACTTTTTCTCTCTCCTATCAAAGAGCTGCAATCAATAAAGAACCTTTTCAGTCATATGCTTTTGAGAGGGCTCGTGTCCAGAGACACAAACCGTGACTGGGGCATTGCTCAAGGAGCTCAGTGCAGGGTTTTTCAACAGGGCAAGGAAGCCTGGAGTGTGTGCCAGGAGTGGCTTCACAGCAGCTTCTCCTGAGGGGCACCACAGCACACAGAGGTGTCCTGAAACAGCAGGAGGAATTAGGATAAAAGGCCATTTCTCCTCTGCTGCTGTGGAGGTTTTTGTGATGGGCTGAAGGAGTGGGATGGCTGAAGGAGTGGCAGTGAGAGGTGGGTGACAGGAATTTCTGGGAATCACACTTATCTGGAGGGAAACACTGATGGGACAGTATCTGCCAGCTTGCCACCGAGAGCTCTGCAATGTTCTGTGCCATGACACAAAGCTATTTGAATTCACCCAGGAGTACCATGTTACAACAAACTGTATAAAGGTCAGACCTGTGGCTCTAAATGTCCAGTTTTGTGCTTGTACTTTGTATCTTGTTTTTCTGAGTGCTGGCAATCAAACACTGAGCTTTTCCTTTGGCAGAAAAATATTTGAATAATTGAATATGTAGGCCAGTGATACCATTTTTTAACATGAAATGAAATACTGTGAGTCCCTTCTGACTAGAAGGTTGAAAAGGGCAGAAGTTGGATGGTGCTGCTCCATTCATGCAGATGAATCAGCAATTAAAGGATCATAAAAAATACAGAAAAATAAGTTATTTGTGAGTTGCCTCTTAAATTACTCCAATTTGTGTCAGCAAAGACATCTAAAATAGGGGTTTGAAAACATGGGAGCAACATGTTTTCAAACAGCAACCATGTAGTGTGCATTCCAAAGAAATGACAAAGCCTTGCTGCAGTATTTGACACCACAAAAATACTCTGGGAAAGGAAAAAGGTTCAGTGGGCAGAGCAGCAGACAATATGAAGAGATCCAGAAAAGCAACCGATTGATCTCTATCAATTCCACTTTTCCTCCCTCTGTGTATTTACTCCAAAGCAGCTCACAAGACTAATCAGGCAGAGGGGCATTGGTAAGCAGAGGTAGATGACAAACAAGGGAAAATAATATATTAGACACATACAGAGGTTAAAGAGAGTCAACAGTCTAAGTGTAAAATAATAATGAGTGTTCATGTGTGTGCTGGAATGAATCTATGTGTAAGTGTGCAGATGTGTGTGTATTTGGACAGTGGTTGAAAGCATTAAAAAAGAAATCTATTATTGCCTCTCTAGTATTACATTTGTAAAAAAAAAATCAGTCATGGCAAAATCCAAGTACCTAAGTACTTGGATTGTTAATTAAGAATATAAAAACACAATATGCATAAAACTATAACTCTTTCCTTGACAATATTGTTGAGAATTAATTGATATTTATGGAAGAAAAGAGTTTTAGATGATTGTAGGAGAATCATGTAATTTATATCCACTCAGAGAAGACAAGGAGAGGAAAGCTCAAGGTAGCTAGTGCTGGTGAAAGTTTGTTTTTTTTCTGTGAAGTTGTTGAGAACCATACAGGGTGCCTGCCATGCATTAACCTGTTTGGATGAAGATTCACAGCAGGTTGCTTCAGTATATTGGTGTCCTCTGCAAATCATCTGGACAGCTGGGACCATGAAATTTACCCAGATCCAAAAAAAGTTGACCCTCACCAAACCTCAGTGCCCTCTAAGGCCATATGTGCAGACCACTTCACATTTTGCACTTGTTTTGCCACTGTGGAATGACAAAAATGCTCTTGTCAAGTGGACATGAGATTTTCAGGTCCTTCCACACAGAAAACATGTCAGCAAAACTTGTCAGATGTTTTTTAACTACAGCATTATAGACACATTTTCCCTTTCTTTTTTTTTTTTTTACCATCCTCTCTGCCATGAAATAAATAAATAAAGAAAAGACAAAAGCCTGTTTGACTCAATTTTGTGCTTCTGAACCAAGTATAATCCCATCAGTTTGGTTCCATCATTTGTAGTAAACTATTCCCTAATCTAAGACAGGTGCCCCTGGGTGTTAACATTTAGTCTCCTAGTAGAAAAGTGGGTGCAAAGTTAAACCACATGTTCTACTTATAAATAAGTGAGGTGTGATTAGGCAAAGTCTTTAAAACACGGGCTCAGACACACACACATGCACTGCAAGGAAAAGATGCTGACATTTGCAGGCTGTGCTGTGCAGTTATGGTCTGGACTTAACTCTTTGCCAGGTGGATCCCTCTGCAGAAATCTGAGGGGCACAAGGTTATGTTGAGCTCATTACTGTGGACAGCTTTTAAAACAAAAGCCCTAATATGGACATTCCTGGGATGATGTGTTTCATTAATATTTGCCCACTGCTAGGCTGTGTGAAGAGCTTTGCTTACAGGATACCCTTGCAAATTTTTAGAGTGTTATCTGTACAAAAAATAGATAAATATCTCAATTTAAAAACATGTGTAAAACTGCTTTAATTTTCATGAGCAACCTCCAATCAGCTGAAATTTACTTTTATTGATAGGAGGAAAAAGGTCTAGAAAAAGTCCATCTACTCTCTAAAAATTGCTTTTAATGTAATTTCAGGTGGAAATAAATGCCCAAAGCCTGGAGTGAGGGCTGCAGCAACCCAGCAATTCAAGAACTCTGCCCACTGTATACTCCCTTTTGTACAAAATGATTGTCAAAGGCTTCCAGTTCTTATTTCTGCTTTATTTTCTCATGAAGATTAAAGCTGCTGTTATGTGGGTGAGTCACAGAGCAGTCGAGACTCCTGGCCAACATATCACAGCACAACAACATCCAGGACCCTGCTTCCAAAATACAGAGGGGACAGAAAACTCTTCTTGGCTTTGAATTAATTATTGAATACCCCCTGACATTATTTGAAGAAACAAAGCACAGGAAACACAATCAATGATTTCTGTAAGAGTGCTCAAATTGCAAATGCTTAGAAAGAGATTAGGAAAGAAGATTTTTAAAAAAAAAAATTGAAAACAGTTATTGCAGCACTGCTGGTAGCTTTAAAGTCTGAACCATCATAGATCTAAATGTCTTCAAACGTTGGCAAAAGAGAAATGGAAAATTAATGATGCAGTATTTCAACAGAGATGTTCACATCATCCGTTATTGGAGGATCACAGCATTCCAGAGAAATGAATAGCTTATCCCCATTTTGCAGACAACCAGACAGGGAATTTCCGTGGCTCACCTACAACCACTCAGCCTCATGGTGACACTGCTGTGGGTAGAGCAGCTTAATATCTCCTTTCATGTCTACCTAGATGAATTCTAGGCACACAAGGAACTACTGCAGCATATCATAGGCTTTGCAGTGCAGAATTATTTACATCTGTGCTTGAAGCCTTGTTTCAGAATAAAGCTATTAAAATTTAAATGTTCCCTCACCCTACAAAATTCTGTAATAAAACTATACTCTTTAGGTGTAAAGAGAAATTTCACTTATTTTTGGACTCAATACACAACCTTATAATGTCTTATTACAAAACAAGAGAGAGTTTGATCTAGGAAGGGAGATGAAGTTGTTTTTTATCAGTAGTGAATATAAATATCCTTTAGGAATAACTAGGAATATTAAAAAAGGAAGATTTTAATGATACTATACCAGATGTAGCATGCCAGTAATATGCTTCTGGAAAGAATTACACATGATGTAGGAAGCAAAATAAAATTGTTAGATCAAAATTGTGAAATGAAAATTGACTAAAACGGATCTTTTTCAGAATTAATTTGCATTGGAAATTGAAAACATATTTTCTTTTCCTTCAAATCTGAGAAACACCTACTGGAAAGTTGAGTCATCTCATGAAATTCAAATGTAGTCATCACTTCTTATCCATCCTCCCTAAGTACACCTAAGACCTTGGAGCACAGGCACACCTCTGCTTGCCAAAAGAAATATTCCTCCCTGCCTAAACGAGGAGACTGCAGTGCTCTGCAGTTCAGATTATTGCCACCTCCCTCCACTGTGCTGAAAAGGAGCTGGAGTGGGCCGCAAGGCTCTCTGTAAGAGGGAGAAATTAATTCCAAGAGCGCAAATGAAGCCTAAACAAGACCTATGAAATATGTATCTATTACAGATGGGTGGGGTTTTTTTCCAAGTACAGTTTTGGATTTTCACCCCTCTCCTCCTCCTATCACATGTTGCTTGTTTTAGTGGTTGGCAGGAGGGAGGGGGAGAGGAACTAACAACATGTGTGCCTATCATCACCCTGACCACTGTGCTTGTACATCTAACTCGCTCCCCTGTGCTTTGTCTGCTTTCTGTCTTTATCCTGCTCCATCCTGTGAGCGCTCCCGTGCCTCTGAGCTCTGCCTTCAGCTGGGCTGCCCTCGAGAGCAGGGCTGCAAACACAGTGATCACAACATGGAACCCTCCCTCTCCTTCCCTGAGAGGGATTTGTCCTGCCAGAAGAAGAGCAGAGACTAAAGCAATCTTCTCTCTCCTCCATCAAACCCAACAAGCCAACAGCTTTGACTCCTGGCACATCAGTGCAACAGATAGCTCTCCCACAACAGAGGCTTTTTGGAGGCAGAGCAGAAGGAAAGAAAGAAAGAAAGAAAGAAAGAAAGAAAGAAAGAAAGAAAGAAAGAAAGAAAGAAAGAAAGAAAGAAAGAAAGAAAGAAAGAAAGAAAGAAAGAAAGAAAGAAAGAAAGAAAGAAAGAAAGAAAGAAAGAAAGAAAGAAAGAAAGAAAGAAAGAAAGAAAGAAAGAAAGAAAGAAAGAAAGAAAGAAAGAAAGAAAGAAAGAAAGAAAGAAAGAAGGAAAGAAGGAAAGAAGGAAAGAAGGAAAGAAGGAAAGAAAGAAAGAAAGAAAGAAAGAAAGAAAGAAAGAAAGAAAGAAAGAAAGAAAGAAAGAAAGAAAGAAAGAAAGAAAGAAGAAAGAAAGAAAAGAAAGAAAGAAAGAAAGAAAGAAAGAAAGAAAGAAAGAAAGAAAGAAAGAAAGAAAGAAAGAAAGAAAGAAAGAAAGAAAGAAAGAAAGAAAGAAAGAAAGAAAGAAAGAAAGAAAGAAAGAAAGCATAGATAGGAAAGAGCAGGGCTGGAAGATGAATTCTGCCTCTTGTAGCTTTCTTTTCTATTGACAAAAGTGGGGTGGAGGAAGCGTTAAAGCAATTGGTGCCTTTCCTGGGGGTCAGGCTGCCAGCTGTCCAGGAGATACCCACACCCATTAGAAGCATTCCCATAATAATTAGAAGCATTCCCATAATGTTTCTAAGCCTCAAACCTGAACTAATCTCCAGTATCCCCATATGCAAGTATAGTTCCAACCAAAACATTAGACCGTGACTCTAAAAATAGAAGTTAAGCCCTTCTTACCTGCTGAGGAGAGGTAAAACCAGCGAGAACTGCTAACTCTTGTGTCTGAGCATAAAACCTCAGTCTCCTTACTTTCAAAGGACAACGGTAATCCAATGGTCTTAGGAGCCACTCATCTTGGTGCAAATCCAAGTGAAAGTAATGGACCTCTCACTAGTCCTAAACCAAATCTCCTCTCCTGCCTTGGCCCCAAGAGTGAAGTGAGCTCCAGGAATTTTTGTTGCAAGCAAAATGAGCCTTACCACAACTATGCAACACGACAAGATGGATTCATGAAACAACACAAGAAATGTTAAAATGAAAGTAATTATTTGTTTCACTGAGGCTAAACTGATAGAGTCCTCCCTTGCATTCTAATTTAGTAAAAACCATCTGCTCATGCAGCCTGTACCAAGGTGCTCATACTAAATGGGCTAAGAATCAGTAATGGGCAGGTCCTCTAAAAGTCACTGTAAAAGTACAATTAACATGTTCTGGGGATGTTTCCACTTACCATGAAGAAGCCTTTTCTTAGGCAATGCTGTTAATTGTTGGGATTACTAAAAACTTTCCAATTCATCTCATTAGCAAAAATAAAAAAGGGTATTTATTTAAGTATTTAATCAAAATAAGTGAAATAAAGTGTGAGAAAAACTTCTGGGGAAAAAAGGGAGCCGAATCAAAAGTTTTCAATTTTTAATTTCTATAAAAAAAGAAGAAAAACCCCTAAAAAACTACTGGTTTAGATTACCATTAACAAACCCCTGGTTCCCTGCTCTGATTTGCCTTTCTTCTAATGATGTACAAATTTTATCAAGGTACACACCAACACCTTCCATGAACTGGGAGATCTTTCCTGGTAAGTTCATTAAGAATGGTGTAACTGGCCAAATGTCTGGTTCACAACAGAAAATATAAGAGTGTTTGTGTGATATGGCAGGGAGTTACTTAAATGACACACATTTCAGCAAATCCAACGCAATCTGTATGCACAGGAACAAGAGGCCTGGATCATCAGCAGAAAAGCTCAAAGAATGCAGGTTCACTGGAAAAGTCTTCAAGAAATGGAAAATAATTAATTTTCCAGAATATAAGCTGTAAGTGCAGAAACATAGCTAAGATGTCAACATGGTCACAGGACAGAGAGGGTGAAAGGTAGAGATGGAGCTACTCCATAAGGCAATCATCTGAGGCCCTACCTCCAAAGGAAACAATGAGGCAATTGTGGCTGTCTACCTTCATGAGCTCCAAGAGTTTTGTCACTGAAACCATCAGGAGCTGAATTAAGTGCAGAGTGAGCACACAGGACCATGGGGAGTTCAGAAGGGAAGCAGAGGACTCATCATGCCAGCCGTTCTTGAAATTAGACCACAAAGATTTCATTACCTGAGAGACTGAAACTCAAGCATAACACACGCAGCCATCCAGGCTGTATACAAGCTTAGACAGAGAAACAAAGCTGACTGAGGGGTTCAACCAGTGAGGGCTGGTTTAACCTGGTATAAATATAACCATTTATACCTGGTTAGCAAACTGCTGGCAGGTGTCAAGAAGAAACATGAGTTTATCTTTAAATGAAAAGAAAATAGACTGATGGGAACTGCCATCATGTTTGTGAGGAGCCCTCCTCACTGAGCTCAGGCTGAACTAGTCCAGCATTTTGACTTCCACAGCCCCCAGCCAAAACCACAGGGTTTTGATGCCATAGCTATTAGATAAAGACCCTATTCCTATAGCACTATAAATGCAAATGATTGTGAAAGGATACTCAGCGAGGTTCAGTAATAATTCAAATCACAAATCCTTTTGCCATGCAACTCATATAATATGATATTTTTTATGGAAGCCCTTCTGCCCCTCAGAAGGCATTAAATTGTTATTCATATTTCAGATTAAAAAATTCAGCAAGAGTATTAAAAGACAGGCAGTGATAGCAAGATAGATTCAAGGCATGTGTATATGCCTCATGCCTTCTATAGCAAGCGCTCCTGCTCTAGAAATATAAAAAGGAAGTCAACTGAACAGCATGAAAATGGATGTAAACATGGCATCAAAGAGATCAATCTCCAGAAGTACAATAGCATTTTTAAGGGAAGGGTGTGTAATTTGAACAAACACAGCTGAAGGCAAGAATTAGCACCATATGCATAATCACATAAATCAAGATAAATAAGATTGGTAGAATTACACATGATGCTTGTTTGCTCTGAAGAACAGTGAAATAGATAAACAAGGATGTCTCAGGCATAACAGGAATTGCTATGCTGAGTGGCAGCCTTGGTAGGCTGCTAGTGCTTTTTAAATGCATTACTAAAGAAAATAATCATGGTACAAGAATCAGAGCTACTGAAACTCGGGCTACAGATCTCCACTGATAGCCAGCAAAATATGCAGGTGCAAGGGGAGACATGTTACTCTTAAACAGCTCATTCATTTTAAGTCTCAGTTCATTTGCCACTGAAAATATGAAAGCAGTACGCTGGAGAGAAAAAAAAATCTGTTAATGTGTGCATACCAGCTCTCCAACAAGCAGTCATATTTTAAAAGCTTATTCATGTGGTTGTAAAGGTGATGAAGTTTTGTTTTGTATCCTTCACTGTCATAAAGTAATCTTGTTTGATTTTTTTAATGTCCTCATTAATTTATTCCTAAAAAGGTGTATTTTTATGCAGCTCTTGATCCTGAATTTGACCTAATGAACCCAGAAGCATTAGAAAAACCCAAAGTGAGGTCCGCCATTAATATTAAAATGCAGAGTCCAGCAAATTCAGAGAGAAGCTGATATATTCAGAAATGATGCTCTGCCACTGAGGAGGATCTCAGATAAAGTGTGCTGGGGCTCTGGGCCATCGTTTTGAGCATTGTGGTGCAACAGGAGCAGAGAGCAACTCTTGACTGTCAGTGAACACAGGTGACTGAGAGGTTTGTGTTTCACCATTTCTGTGAGCTGAATGTCCACCACAACAGGGCTGCAACTACAATTAATGATTGGAGTCCTCCAGCTTAGCTCCTCCCTGCAAAATTCCAGTTTGTGTCCTCAGGACTGCTCCAGGCTGACCTGAAGCACAGGAGGTGCTCTGGGAATACTGAAGAGAGGAGCAGTCCTGTGGCCATACACAACCACAAGGCAGAAACAAGGTCTGCAAGCTTTTCTTTGAAGTTCCAGATTAATTTCTGTCACTCAGAAGTTGTGGATAACGGACAATTGGAAAGACTGAGACCATCTAGGCAGGAATGTTATAATAATGTCTCTTCTGTGTGGCTAATGAGAAAAGAAATATGAAAAGGAGTGTAAAGCATGAGAGTTAAGGGCAAAACACTGTTGACACACATAAATCTGAACTGATTTGGCTTTGGTTAGGTCTCCTTCAGCTGTCAAAGAACAGCTGCTCTTCAGCATGACTGTATTTTCTACCTTTTTTTCAAGTGTAATACCATGAGCTCAGAAATGTTTCTGTTATTCTAGAACACAGGTCTCACACTCATTAACAAAATTGCTGGGACTTTTTCAGGCTACACTTGACTCTTCAGAAGGAGCTGCCTGCAGCATTATTAAATGCTTTCTTGCACCCTGGTGTCTTTGATAGGAATCAAGATACTGTTCCTGTCAAGTTAAACCAAGAAACTTTGCTTTTGTCACCTTTGGCAGTTTTCAGAGGCCAACTGCTTGAGGGTACAGTGCAAGAGCCTCCTTGTAGCTCTGGGCTGGGTTGGAGGAGGCTGTGGTTGGTACAGCGGAGCTCCCTCCGTGTCTCCCTTCCCCTGCAATTGTCAGAAATAGAAAGAAAAAAGGAAAGAAAAGACACAGGAGTGCAGAGATAAGAGGCAGAGCTCAGCTTTTCTTTGATCTCCTTCTCTGTTGCAGGCAGAGGAGATCAAAGAAAAGAGGCATAACAGAAAGCACGTGAGACGGGCATGCCTGTAAGAGGGTGTCCCTTGGAGTGCCTTGGCTCTGACTCTGGGAGCATGGCTGCTTGGGAACACCACTTCTCCTTGGGTGGGAGCTGCAGCAGCTGGGACAGAGGACAGGGGGCTTATTTTCACTCAGAGAGCACAGGGAGAGCAGCAGCCTTTCCTGCAGCCAGCCTTGCAGCTCACTGGTGGCACCAGGAGTGAGCGCGGCCTGTGCTGCGCGGCCCTGGCGGAGTTGGGCTCAATTTACACCAACCTAATTCAGCCCAGGCCCACTCCTGGAAGGTCCTCCTGGAATGGAAACATCCTTCCATTGTACTGGAAAAGCAACTCGTGGCAACAAAACTTCACTGTTGATGCTGTAACTTTTCTCTGGCTTGCCAAACAAAATCGGGTGGAAATGGCCATAGGGTGTTTTTTACCAGTTTACTTGCAATGAAAAACTTCTGCTTGTGCCAGCCATGGATCACACCTCATTCTACCCTTGAACGACACAATTATGCCAGGAAAGTCTGCTGTGCAGGCTTAAGAGGGAAAATGTGGTTCCATTTTATCACATTGGAGTTTTCTCATTAAACTTATTTGGACTGGGATTAGGCTATTAGAGAAAATTTAACCCCAAATGATTGGAATGGAGAGAAAACCAAATTAAAATATTCTCATATGCTACAAAGGAAACAGCCCCCAAAGAAATTATAGAAAATATAAAAATGTATAGATTTATATGGGGGAAAGAGGTAAAATGGTAGAAGAATTCAGTAAGATATCCTAGTTGAAATAGCACAACCTGAAGCAAAAAAAAGCAAAAAAGCAAAAAAATAGATTAAAAATATTTGAAGTACTTTTTGTACTCAAATAATGCTTCTTTTATAGTGAGGACCTACACTATTCATATATAATAATCCATAACTTAGAGTTTATAGGCTTGTTTTAAGGTTGTACAACTTAGATTTTAACAGGAGACTGTTACTACATATAAATAAGATTCAAGATGAAAATGATGTCACTGTACCTGAGTTAAATATATATGTTTACTTATATTAAATATATAAGTAATCAGTATGGGCTTTTTTTTGCATGCTTGGCTCTTAAGTATTTGAATGACTCCAGAATCCTTGGCTATTTAGTAATTTTTGCTATTAATTGAATTAGCTCTTTTAAACTCTTTTGTTTCCCCTCAAACTTTGTTTTGCCTTGAATTTTCTAGCTTTTGAGGCTCCTGAGTGCTCTTTAGAACTGATTGATAGAAAGGGGATGAAAAATTAAGAGAGTTCTGTAGACACAGACTGCCTGCAGTTGGGGTGGCAGACAGGAGGCCCCAGGGGATGGCTCCACCAAGCATTTATTGCTTCACTTGTACCTCCTCCTTCTCCACCATTTCAGCTATCAGTCTCCTCCTTTCCATGTCTCTCTGTTTCCTTTGGATAACTTCTCTTTTCCTTCCTTCAATTTCTTTGCCTCTTCTCAACTATTTACCCTTTCTTGTTTCTAACCAGCTTTTATTTCACACCTTCTTGTGGTTTCTCCAAAACTACTCCCATCTTCCCACACTATGGTAATCTCACTCAGCTTGACTCTTTCTTCCAGCCTTCCAGAATTTGGGATTTGGACTGTTTATAATTCAACAATCCTTTCTTAGTGATGTGTGGAATAATTCATTACACTCTCCCAAATTATTTTCATTAGCATTCCTCAGTTACTCAGGCTAGACTGGACCAGAATTATATATTTACCCTCAAGGGTGGGAGAGGAAGGCCCTCCCTGTGCATTCTCATTCTTGCCCTCCTGTGCTCCTGCCTTTTCTCTTTGTCTCACCCTTTGCCTTTACTCCTGTTTTGTTATCCTTGTGTAAAGGGAACATAGATCCAACCCTTCCCTCCCTTCCAGCTTCTGCTGTGACCTTTTTCTGTATTGCCAATGCTGGTTTCCTGTATTTGGCCACCAGACCTCTGGCACACCTATGCTGGACTCTCAGGTATCATGTGCTGCTCTTGGACTTCAGGGTGTTTAATATTTTTGACAAATCAGTGCCATAATGGAATGAATTGGACACGCAGGTGAAGCATCCTTTGGCTGGACAAGTTAATCCTTAATACTATAGAAATGAAATATACCGTGAACTCAGATAGCATATTGGTCAAAAAGAATAAAAAACACCCAGAGCTGGAAAGAAATAAATCCAAGCAGTTGAAGCCTTGTGTATTATGGAGCTATTTAGACACTGTGTTGATTTTTCCAAGAGTATAAACTAGCAGCCCTTTTGGCATTGAAACGTTTTAAGTAGCTTTTTATATGACAGTACCATGAGATATTCATTTGTCTGCGGCAGGCTGAAGGAAGGAATGACTGGATCTTCCAGACAGGAAGATATAAAGAGACCTCGAAGAGGTCAGATGAATTCATGTTTCATAACAGCCTGAAGGGAGCTGTTGCAGAGAGGTTAAAGCTGGTTAAGCATTTTTCCCCATGGATCCAGAAGCAGGAACTTAAGCCTCTCTCCAGACTCTTGTCAAAGGTTTTGCTAATCAACCCAGAGGTAAACGTCTATTTACTACTTTAGGCCAAGTAGGCACAGACATGTGGACAGTGCTAACTGCACCACTGCTTGCATGCTACCTTTGACTTAACTAGTGTGGTAGGTTTGTGTTGGGTAACCGAGAAGAGAAAACCAGCTCTGAAGCATCCATGTCATTATCCAGCCCTCCATGGGATTGCTGTGCTTGGGGTCTCAGCAGAGCAAAGGACAGGCAATGCTTTAGAGTCTAATCAATATTTCTCCTGGCCGGGGAGCATTTCCCTGGTGCATATTTTAATCATTCCAGTTTGGTGAGTGATGAAATAATAGATTTTTTTTTTAGAATTTATTGTAGGTTGGAAGAGAAAGGACAGTCAACAGTCAGACTGCCAATACTTGTAACAAATCAAATCCACATTTTGGCTTAACAATTTAGAATATTTAGGAATACTAGTTTTCTGCCTCTTAACTCTATAAGAGTTTTCTAAAGAGCAAAAGAAAGCTAAATTATCTTACTACGCCAGCAAGCAATTGTAACAAATCTTGTATTGCATAAATACACTTTGTGTTTTGCTTCCCAGGACTACTTGTGAGTTTTTCCAACATAGGGGTTTTATCTGTGAAGCAGAAAATACAGACTATTTTGTGGTGGGAAACATGCTAAAGTCAAGCAGCTGTGGCAATTTGAGACTGTTTTCAAACACAGTCATCTTGCTGCTGCATATGCAGTTCAACACATTTGACAATTTAAAGTTCCCTGCTCCACTGACTCTGCAATTTGTTTCCTTCTCAGCAGCAGCATGATGGGCTGGAAACCACCTATTGCAAAGTGCACAACACAAAGTGATACTAAGGGCTCAGGCTGCGAGAAGGAATGAATTCCTTCTCCTACAAATGCCTCCTGAAAGTCATAGGTCATCTAAACAATCCTACTAATTATTACCACCACTTGATTTTTCACTTTGATATTGCATATGCAGCTCAAGCTACTGGCAACTTCAGTAGCTGTACAGTGGCTGATAAACTTGTAAATGTGTGCCCCAAATTTGGGGGAAATAAAAAATAGGTAGCTTCATTGATACTTTCTGTGCATCTGCAGTCCTTATGTTTGTGTTAAAACTGGAGTCCAGGCTAAAAGATGAGCATGAAAGGAAATAATTATAAATTATCTGCATAAAATCTGCAACAAATTACCTATAAAACTATAACTATCTAAACAGGATGACATTTACTTTATAGGTTCATGACTTCCTTTCTTTAAAGTTAGCTAAGAAGAGAGCAAAGTAATTACAGTTCTCTTTTGATTGATTAAACATGACATATATGCTAATATGAAAGTAACTTCTGTCCTTTGTTACCCAAGCTTCTGGTTTAAAGCAATTTTGAAGATAACAGATATAATCTCACCAGTGCTGCCATTTCTAACGTATATGCCAAGAAAGTAATTCCTCTGCCTTTTTTCTCCAAGAGAGAAAGCATATTTTATCCTTCATGTTTCAAATTTCGGATACAGAAGTCAGATGATATTACAGCCATAAATCCTCTGTTTCTTTGCCATTTTATATCAGGAAAGCTCTGTGCCACCAGTAGAATAAATAATTCTGCCTTTTCACAAAGGTTTTCCCACTGGTTTGAGGGAGATTATTTGACTGAATAAGGCTGATGGAATATAGTCCAGCAGGAAAAAAAGAAACACCTGCTAAATTTCACTCGAAAGTGCTACACTCAGGAACTGTGTCCATGAGATTCACCTTTACATAATTCTGGCTCGAGTATCAAGACACTCTCATTGAAATTGAGGTTCATGGAATTCAGCTTCCATAAAGTTTTTTCTTCATAGTTTTTGTCCTAAATTTAGAGTTTTATCTATTCTCTAATTCCTTGCCTTTATGCCTTTATGCTGTTGTTTCACTTTAATGTCAGCATAACGCTTACATTTATGGTGTGGATGTATGCTCTCTTTGCCACCTCTCCTGTAAAAGGCACAGATTCAATTCTCCAAATTCTCTGAGGCTCTCCTTACAGGATGGATCCTCAGCTCTCTCATCATCTGCTTGTGTCCCTTCTTTTCATTCTCTCGTTCCACTCTGCCTTTTCTGTTGAAACCAAAACACAGCATGACATTCTAGCTGTGGTCACACTACTGTGAACAAAAATGAGCTTCAAACTCTCTGAACTTAGCAGAGACATCCCAAAAACACATTCACCAAATAGATGTACTTTTCTTTTCCCAACACTGCATCATATTACATACTTAAATTAAACCCAGTGGACCAAATTCCTCTCTGGATTAAGTTTAGTAATGTCTGTGGAGTCTGGTGAGAGAGAATTTGGACCAATAGCTATTAAAATTTCTAGTTCCCTCCCTGAAGCAATGCTCTTTTACTGATATTAATATTCCCCTCCAGCTTATTAACTGCATGAAGAAACTTGGGAGGAAAGTGATCCCAGTATTCAGTTTCCTTAAGTCCTCAAGCACACACACACTGCTCTGGCAGAGGTCTGTCCCTATTCCATTCCCCCCCACCACCATCAGGGTGCCTGACATTCAGGTGGATGCTGGGGTTGCAGCAGGTGACTGCCATGGAGGGAAAAGGGAATATTGTTTTTTTTGGAGATGATGATCCTTAAGGAATAGCAGGATGTCAGAGATTATTTTATGACTTGGATCATATACGAGATGCGACGTGGACAAAATTTGCAGTTTGAGGGCAGCACGGCCGTGGGATGGAATGAGAGGAAGGGAGAAAGAAAAAGGGGATGTGGCAGGGAAGAGGGATTTTCGCAGGGCAGGAACTTGGCTTTGCTTCCAGAGAAGCCATAACATGCAACTCCGGAAGTATACAAATTCCAAGTTCTTATAAAGAAGTTGAATAATTTGAAGAACAATCACAGAACCATTGAATATTCTGAGTTGAGAGGGACCCACAAGTATTGTCAAATCCAGCTCTTAAGTGGATGACCCATACAGGGATCAAATCCACAACCTTGGTGCTATTAACAGCATGCTCCAACCAGCTGGGGTACCCAGCAATTAAATAGCTTTGATTTTTCATGATATTTATAAATTTAAACAAACAGAGAGTAGGATAGAGCACAGCCCTTCCCAAGGTATTTCATACACACTCTCTTGGAGGTATCAGAGCAGCTTGCAGTATTTTTGCCTAAAGGCAAGGACAGAATACATGAGGGTTTTCTTTTTGGTTCCTTCCTGCTGTATTTCTGTTTTTCTTGACTGGCTCTCTACTAGCACTGCCATGGTTTTGTGCTTGGTGTGTTACATCCAAGGGGTACAACAAAGATGCAGCCTAAATTCATTGCCTGGAGAGCTGCAAACTGCTGAAAAAGGCTTCCAAGGAATAAAAACCTGTGGCTTGAAGTATTCTTCTACTGGAAAAGTAGAAATGAGATTGATAATAAAATTTAAGGAACGAAGAATATGCTAGCAAAAAACAAAGAAACAAAATATTTTGGTTTCTATATTTTTCCCATTATTTCTTAAAGTATAAGCACAAATCACATAAAATAAATTAGTATTACCCAGACTATACTATTCACAGGGCTCTGTCTTAGATTAATAGATTTGTCAACAAAGGCGGAAACTTACATAAATAAGAATAAAATTTTATATTTCTTTTTGTAGATGATCTACCTTATGTAATCATCATGATGTGTAACACTTAGAAATGGCACTGTGGTAATAGTGGCACAGAACTGCAGGGCTGGGTCCCTGACTTTTGTACAGTATTGTATCTCAGGTCTCTCTTGGCACAGCGCTAATTTACACTAGTTAAAGATCCAGACCAGAGCAGTTTTCAGGAGGAGATGACAGATTCATGAAGTCTAAGTGACTGAATACAGAAGTAATTCATTAGCTCCATGCTATATTTGAAAGCTTGACCAGAGTTGACTGCAAAGTACAGCATATGTAGACTAAAAAAAAATAAAAAATTAAGATGGACTAAAATTTAGGAAAACCCATAGCTAGTTTGACTTACGCTTAATAATAGATCTGCAACTTAATTTATTTTTGTGTGACTTGAAGTAATGCAAGAGGAAGAAATGGAAGAGCAACATTCCTGCACGCAGCATGCATTATGATTTTCTGGAAGAAATGTGTTGCATACCAAGTTCGCTTTTCTTATATATTCTCCAGATAAACTGCCTTTGTCTAGTGCACTGGTTTTCAGCTAAGCTCATCTCTGCTGCAGAAAACACAGCTGTTTTCTACATTTCTATTTTGAGTTTAACTGCAGGTCTTTTTGACCATTAATAGCGTGGAGCAAGTCCTGCTGGAAAGTAAAAGCCACAAGAGCCGTGATGTGTGAGTTTATTTTGATTCCAGTTTGGGGATATCTGAATGCGGCAAGTCTCTGCTTTTCCAGTCTCCATTTAAATTGATGTTGGTGCTTTAAATACAAGGTCTTAATTACTATATAACTACCTAAATGAATAGTACATTAAATTATGTTCCCTTGTTATAACATCTCCAGGTTTCTGGAAATAATTGATTAATTTACTGAACAATTTGTTTAGCTTCCCCCTTCTCCATCCATGTCTGTACTGGTGAAACATCACTTAAATAATTTTCCACTTGTTCATTAGGATCATCCACAAAAGGAGTTCAGAAGTGACCCACTGTGAAGTGCTCACAGTCCTTGTGTAGATGAACTGCCAGTCTTTGATCCTTGAAATGATTTAGTCTCTTTTTCTTTGGTCGCTTCTCAATAATCTCTTCAGAACATTGTCAAAGGTGTTTTAAATTATTTTTTTCTTTCTTTGTGAACAAGGTACCTGAAAAACTCTAATACAGTAAGGAGGTATGTTTTTCTTTGCCAAGTAGACACTGTCTTTATTCTACTATGATTCCCATTTATTTATTTTTGTTTCACAATACCCCTGGCATTAAGAAAAGAAATTGGTGTTCAATTCCCAGGATCATCTGTAGCTCTCTTATTAAAGATAGTCACTGGTGATCAGGCATAGTAGTTGATTTTAATGAGCCTGAATTTCAGGGCTTTTAGCAGTTCAACCATTTCATTCTTAAGCTCCTTTGGAAGCCCTGGAAATATACTCTGCCATTTCAATAGATGGTGTTTCTCTAATTCTTTCCTTCTGTTTGAGTATGTCCTCTGTTGCTATTGCAGCCTCTGACAGTATCTGATCTTTATTTCCAGAAAAGAGAAAATGTGTCACAAACATCATCTGTGGTGAAGACAAAGACAAATAATTAATTTAATTTTTTCTGCATTATCTGTGCAATCCTTAATTGCTGTCATTAATCCCTGGTAGTCCAACAGACATACAATTTTTTCAATGACTTTCTGGGCAATCTATCAAATCACATTGGGATTTAACATATATCTTCACATTTTTCATAAGTGACTCATTGCAATCTAGCTAAATAATTTTGCATGGACAATCCATATGTGGTATTAACTTGGATTTAAGACAGAGCAGGCCCAATTGTCTCTTGTCACAAATACTTCTACATTTTCCTGCAATTAGCAATCCCAAATGTTTTTCAGGTGGTGATTTCAAGGCTTTTTGTGGATGTGGGCAGACTTTATGATTGCTAGTTGTTCAGTGAGGAAAAGGAGGGGTGTGAAGAGGACCCTGGTGGATCTCTCAGCAGGGCTGCACCTGATCTCCTCTGCCTTGGGTCCCAGCCTCACGTCCATAAGTTGTTAGCAGAATCTGACAGCATGGCCATGTACTTCTCCAAGATTACTCATTTGGCAAAATGACATGAAAACAAGTTAGATTGTTTCTCAATAAGTGATAAAGTATTTTTTTCCCATGACAATTGTTAAGTATTTGTAGGCAGCACGGGAAAAAATGGAACAGAAAGACTAAGACTATGCTCTAACTGTACAGTCATAAATTACACGAGTACATTTCATTATAAAGCACTACAGTTTTTCTAAACCTTTATGAATTCTCTCCATTTACCCTGGGGGGTTGTAATGTAAACTGACATCTTATTCTCTCCTCACAAAAATCACTAGTATTCTCTCAGAATGTTTTGTCTATAAATGCTAACAAGGAAACAACAGCAACAGAACATACAAGAGAAAAGAGTATTTGTTTTTTTCTTTGAGGGAAAGTCTAACATCTGTATGGAAAACCTGAAAATCTTCAAGTATCCTGTGTACAGAAATAATGACAACCATTCACCTATTTCAGTTCTGTGAAAAGAGATAGATGTTATTCTTGATATATAACTCCCTTAAAGAATGAAGAATATGCTAGAAGCATTAACTAATTGCTATTTCATATATGTTCTGTATTATTGTTATGATTTATATTGCCCAACAAAGAAATAACACTCTCATTTTCTTCAGCTTGAATATTTTTGAAGAATTCTCATACTTTCTTCACATATCTACAAGTTAAATAGCTCAAAGCAAGTTTTCTCCACTCCCAGTTTTGAATAGCACAGAATACTGGCTTTGTACCCTTGGGCTACTTGGATTTAATATCAAATTCTTACCTTGCACAAGGTCAGAGAAAAAAATAAAGCTTATAAAATTGGACTCATATGAAGAATGAGCTTCTATCTTTTAATACTACCAAACAATCTGCAAATTATTTAAATTAAGACAACCAGCACTCCAACATCTGCAAGCAAAATGCTTAAATGCCAAATGCAACTTTACTGGCATAAGAAAATAATAAGTGGAGTTCAATTTGTGTCAGCATAGCTCAGGAAAATAAGATATCATGTCTTGCTGTCTGCTTGATGTCAACTTCTCAGATTCAAACCCTAATGCCTCATCTTAGGCTGTCCTTACTGGAGGCTGCCAAATAGCAAAGTTCAGCCAGAGTTCATGCAGCTACTACAAAATAGGTTTTTTTTCCCTTCTCCTTTTTCAATCATTATGAACCTTCTGCTTTATATTGTACACACTTGATTATATCTATCCTTGAAATGTATACAACTCTATTAGCCTCCTCTCCTATTCTTTTAACATACTGTAAATTCCTTTCTGTGCTTAGTTTGTTTTATGACTTACAGAATTAGGCTTTTAAACTTTCACTGCACAGAGAAGATTGAGTTGTGAGATTTGCTACAAGGAGAAAACAAAGGAATGGGAATTTATATTAATACCAAAAAAGAACAAAAGTACGAATACTTTTGCCATTTTTTTCTACTAAAATATTAGTTACCATCATATCCAGTTCTCAAAATAGCTGAAAGTGGCTTCTTCTTAGAAAGGGAAGATTAGCAGCTCTCTAAATTGCCCATTTTTGTTAATTCTAAGAAACCTAAATCCCCTTCTGCCTAAAATCTCATCTCTCATTGATATTGATATTTCAAATAAGCCCTCGTGCAAGATTCAAATGAACAATTCAGATGGATTCATTTTCTCAAATTGTTTTAAATTGTCTGCATATAAAATTACTCTAAATGAAAGTTGTGGGACAGATAAGCCAATAATGTAATGATAATATATATAGTTTAGTGCTGTCAAAGTTTACAATAGCATTTCAGAGAACTCAGCAAAGCCTTTTGGAATCTGCTTCAGGTGGAAAAAGCCCAAACGAAACACAACACATGTGGGTTGGAGCATTAAAGTCATGATATACCAACACATATATTTTGCAGATAACATGATCCTTCTGCAAAACAGTAATTGAAATTTTCACTTCAATCATAATAAATATGCAGAAACACAGATGAATCTATACACATGTGGAAACACAAACAGAGTGTAAGAAATTTCAGTTTGCCACAGTGCTGCTAACAGCAGAGTTTCAATCATTTTAAATTAGCTGATGAGAAGTTTAGAAAATCAGCTGCCTTAATATTTTCTGAAATATGAGGAAGATTTAAAAACAAAAGTTTGGCTCAGTTATATTCTCTTCTATTTCTGACTTGCTCTTCTACTTTAAGGGAAAAAAGTTTCTTCACTTAGGCCCATTCATTGCAAACTTATCTGGTATGAATTACTGAAACAGATTTGCAATATTCAGTGTCTGAACAGATGAAACACTTTAATACCTTAGATGGCTCGTTTCTGGAATCAGCTGGAGTGGCATATTCCCCAAACTTTAAAAATATTTTTTACAAAATTCAAAGGCAGTCAAGATTAAAATTCGCAAATGTGTATTCTGGATTGCCTCCAAAAACATTCAGTCATTATTGGATATTGTCTTGATTAAAATTCCTGTTGGTTTGTTCTATGGTTAAAGAGTAATCTTGTATCTTAACTTTTGGAATGTATTCCTATCATGTGACATCTATGAAGTCCGAATTAATATAAAGAGATCTTTCTCACTACCCAGCATGGGAAAAGGTTTAAAACGTTCACATTTCAGCATAAAAGCAGTTCACAGAATGTGTTTTGCACTAAAATTACCATTTATATACTTCAGAATTTCCTTCAGGAATAGTGAAAAGTTAATTTCTAAAGATTTGCTAGAAACCTTGTCAAAGCAGTATCAGTGAGAATAATGTGTGTACTAGCCAGGAATTACACCAAGAATTATTTATTTTCTCCTTTGTAGCTAACCTTGACACAGACCCCTCATTTTTCTGTAAAGAAGCTAAAGCCATTCCTGACTTAGCTCAACTGAGAGAAGTTAGCTCAATTTGAGGAAATGAACCTGAATCACTTTTCTGAGTCTTTTAAAACTTAAAAAAAATCTGGAAATCTTCCCATTGTCAGAACTTTGTCCTACATATTCTGTGACTCCAAAGATAAAATACTCACTTCTGAGCAACCTGTGATTTTCCTACTCTATAAAGCCATGTGAGTTTCTCTTTGCAGTTTTTACCTACCTTGGGAAAATGCAGGAGAGTTTCCCCCATGACCTTGGACCACAGGACCAAACCCCAGGACACTGCTGTGCATCAGCACTCAGAGGAGGAAAAGGCAAATCAGAGATTTTCCTCTGTCATTCTCACATCTAAACTATGCTTTTAAGTAGTATTTAACCACTGACGTGCTATTTAAGGATTTTATGGTGTTTCTTGTTCATCCCTGATAGGTCCCCCTCCATTAAATAATTGAGGAGGAATCTCCAGCCTGAATCTCTGATATTTCATGATATGCTGTAGGGAGATGTGGTTTTCAGATCTCCTAGAAACAGTAGAAGAGGAAATTCCATTTTGGATTCTATGAAGCTGTCCATGAGGCGGTTTCAGCAATACTCACTAAGACAAGCTAGCAGTCAGTTTTTAAAACAATCAGTGTTTTCCTCCCCAAAGTCTTTAACATCTAATTCCCCAACCAGATCTCCAGGTCAAAATGACATCTACTTTAGAATTGCTTCCACACAGAAATTTTTAAAAAAACGTTGTAGGACAGGAGAGGGAAAAAAGAAACATATTCCAGCATCCCCAAGGAACAGTTTTTGATACATAGACAGCCTAAAGTAATTGACTTGTATGACAAGCTACCTAAAAACTGCAATAATCGTCCTAGAGGGAATCAGAATTAGAATTAATTTCTGAATCTGTCTACAGAAAATTTGACTTGATCCACAACATGAGCAATACTCTGATGAGAAGAAGTTCTTATATTGTCTATTATTTTTCCAAAGAAGGACATGAACCAATTCAAATGCATTCTTCCATGGTGCTTACAGTTGCCCAAATATTTTTGGGAACCACTTTGTGCCCCCAGCACTGTTTCTACCTGTAACTTTTAGTACCATGAGTGATAGGTAGGTGCTTTTTGAGATAAGTACCATATGAAAAGATAGTTTTGAAATTTGGGTTCCATGCAATAATTTTCTTTTTTCCCCAGAGATATCTACAGAGCAAAATGTAGAACATGTGGAAATCACAAGCTGAGTAAATTACTCTTACCTTGCTTCAGCTGTCCTTAAATTTAATGTTCATCCATTTGTCACTCTAAAATGTGATTTGTATATGCCAGAAAAAACTGAGAGACAGCAAGTATGTCAAATTCTATGCTTTATAATCTTCTCCTCCTCCCCCTTTATGTTTTGAGGTTGTCTCTTGTCTAGTCTGTCTGCCTATTTATCTAATTACAGCGCTCTGTTTTCTGACCAGAATGTCATGGAAGACATAATGCCCTGGAGGAGCTTTCCCATTTCTAAAATGTCATGTTCCCAAGGTGAAAGCTCTCAGTTTGAGCAGGTAGGACTCTCATTTGGGAGGGACAAGGGCTGGCTGGAGGAGACAGAATTCCCTCCTCAGCTTTGAAATAGTCTTGGAGACAAGACACTGGGCTGTGACAGAGCAGCTGTAGGCAGTTATTTCCATGTTTTCAATTTATGGGGATTTTAGGCATCTTTCATGATGTTCTGACTTCCCCAGATCACAGTGTGGTAGGACTGATGCCTTCTGCATTTTAGAGAAGTACCTAACCACTTCTCCCTCAGTCTGTGGAGCCATCACACAGCAGCAGTGCCTGTCTGGGGTTTAATACAGTTTACACCTGGGCAGGAGCATCTACACCAGAACAAAAGTACATGTGGGGTAGCTAAGGAAGAGATCTGTTTTTCAGTAAACATTGGAACTGGAACAGTGGAGAGTATTTGGCAGTTTATAAGTTATCCTAATAATTTAGGAGTCTGACTTTCAGCGCCTCTGTTTCAACTGTAAATTCAGGTTACTCATTTAAACCACGGTTACTCATGCAAGTTAATTTTATTGACTCCAGTAATAATATTCCTGTAAGTAAGATTTTCAACAGGCTTTTTTTAAAAAGTATTTTTCTTTATAGGTTGGAAGTATTTTTAACACATTTTGGATCTGTCTTTTCATGTCTGACTGATGATTGCTTGTTTTACTGCTAAGTATTTCGCGGCTCCTGAGTGACATAGTTTTGACAAGATTTTTAGCGTGGCAGTGAACACATAGCAATGGCTGAGAGTTCTTTTTTGCTTTGTTTGTGTCCTGCCTTTCTTTCACTAACAATTCACAGGTCTGTGATAGTGTTGTTTCAATCTGGTCGCTATTCTGTTGTGAGTATTCACACAGAATCTGCAATTAGTAAAGCAGTTCAGCCTTTGTTTTAAATATTGCTCCCTCCAGGCTTCATTGAGATGAAATGAATGTTCCAACTGTAGAAGCAGCAGCTGGTGCACTAGTGCAGAGAAAGTGGAGGCACTCCAAAAGAAAGCTTGGAACACAAAATAGTGATGAGGATGAGGGGGATGATGACACTGGATCAAAATGTGTAACCAAATTTTGAGCATCTGGTTTTAACTGAGGCGAGGAGATTCCATGACTTCCTTGTGCACTTTATGAAGAACCACTTCCTTCTGTTTCTTTTTGAAGCTGCTGCTTGCTGGCTTCCTAAGGTGCCTTGGAAAAGACAGTGTGCAACTCTTGTCAGCTTATCCAGCCCAGATCTCCATGAGTTTATGGACCTCCTCAGGCATTGTTTTTTTCAGATTAACAATAGGCATTCCATAATTCTGGTGGTTAATGTCCTCTGAACCTTCTTCTTTAAATCCTTTAAATGAAAGGATTGGGGATTAGGGGCCAGAGCTTCATAAAATATTCACAATGTGGGAGCACGATGGATCCAGAGAGGCATCACGATGACACAGGACTCAGGGTCTTTTCCTTTCCAAACAAGCCCTAGCATCTTTTTTTTTTGCTTTTTGGCCTCTCATTTTTAATAAGTGAGAGTCCACCAGTGATTTTACATGGCCTAGAGTATATTTTCCCCAACATACATCACTTCACACTTATTTACAATGAGTGGACCCCACAGACTTACATCACTCAGTCACTCAATATGGAAGTTCCTTGTGAATAAATCACCTTTCTGCTAGTGAGACACTACACAAGAATATTTCTCTTGTACACCTTCACTATGTACCTCAAAATGAGCTTTCTTCTCAGTGGTACATGCAGATGCTCTCCTCCTAAGTGCAAAGGATTTTCTTCATTGAGTAATTCATTTTAATGGAAAAACACAGTAAAAATACCTACTTTAAATTTTGAGTTTTTATTCTGAATTTTCTTCTTTTCTCTTGTCTACACAGAGTAATTTGGTTCAATTTTTTTTAAACAGGCCAAATATTGTGGAGACTGTTAGCTGGGTTCTCCAGACACTACTGTGATGAATAAAATAAAGATACAACAAAATAAATTACTGTGACAAAACAGTCACTTCTTATAAGTACTTTGCCACTAATATTAGGAATGTATTTGTGTAATTTTAACTGTTGCTAAGGAAAAAAGAGTTCTGAATTTTTTTTTAAAGATTAAGCACTCTGTCTACATTTGATTCTCATTTCATCTTCTCCATATAGTCTATTCAATTCCTTGGAAGCCAGCCAGAAACTCAGCTCCATGTAACAACGTTCTTCCTTCCAGGCTTCTAAAAGCATTTGGTTTGACAAAAAACGTTCATGGTGCCTGTTATATTGGTCATTCTGTATCCCTCTTTCCTCTGCATTGTCTGTTCAGGCTGGGTGTTTGGGTCATTGGTATGTGTTTGTACAGAGCTTGGCACAACACCATCCTGTACTTGTGCAGATGTTTAGGTACTGCACTGAAAAATACCAGCCATTGCAATAACTATTAACCCATTTTACTATAAATTATTGAATTCAAATAGCACAGCATTAAAATTACATGCATGCCAAATAGAAATGGTTTAATTAAACCTTCATATTTTAAAGGCTTCAAGGTTTTAAGTAAAATCCAAACCAAACTTCAAAAGGTTTCCAAGTTTCGAGGGGATATGTTTGAGCTTCTCTTGCAGAAAACGATCAAAATGTAGGGATAAAATTGGAGACTATCCAACTAGAATTCTGGATGTGGTTTTTAGTAATTTATTTAAAATGGTTCGACAAAAGGAGCTGCACGAGCAAAACTACCAACTTCTTATTGTTTCTAAGAAGCACAGGCTTGGAAAATTTCTTGCCCCATTCTGCTCTGTCCCACATGAAAAGGCAGACCCATAGATCCCACTGGAATGGTAGATTCCTGCTGTAAAGGTACCTCTTCCTAGAGCCACTCTCTCTGTGGGCAGTTTCACATCAGTTCTTCAGTAATAACCCTTGAAAAGCCTGATACTTGCAAGTGAAATAATTCCTTTGAAATTTTGATCAGCCCAAGGTGTTCCACAGGGAAAGAAAACACAAACTGGCCCATGAACATGGTCTTCCCTATTGACTCTGAAGTTTATAGTATGACACAGTAAAAATCACTGTATATCCTCTCAACTGTTCTCCATATGCTGTCACTTGGTAAGACAAAGAGAACCAGGTCACTTGCTTTACTTGTACAGCTTGTGAGCAGTATTGGGGATGATCCCATATTTATAAATCTTTGAACAGTTTGAATCTATTCTGCAGACTCTGTACATCTCTATCGATTTAGTGTTTTTTTACAGTCATGTTTTTAAAGCATGCCTCATTTATAAATCCTGCATTTATTACTCTCTGTTCAGCTAAGTTGGGCTACATTTCCACTTTTGAATCCTGTGTGATCATTTTAAAAATGAATTAAAAAGAAAATAATTACTTTTTAAAGCATATGTGTTTGGAATTCCCTTTGGCTTTAGACTGTTTTTGAAGTAATATTTCTCATCAAAGACAAAAAATTATGCACTTCTTTTCAGAAGTACATTCAATGAAAATTATATATGCATTTCCATTGAACAGTCAGTTTGCCTTGTGAGTTTTGTGGACAAAAAGGATTAAGCTCAGATTCAGAGCTCTTACAAGCCATAAAAATATGCTTGAGGTACATAAACAGATGCCTTAATACTAGATGATAGTACACCTGGAAAAAATTTTAAAGTAACATACTTGAAGATCAAAAAGGGAAATTTAAATAAAATATGCCAATTTCTTAAATATATTTACAATTCCACATCTATAATAGCTGCAAAATATATAAGCAGGAAGAACTGAAAAAAAGCACTGAAGTTGTAGATAAAATTTTGGTTTTCTGAGTTACTATTTGAATTTATGAGGTTCTTAACCTGAATGTTCACTGAATATGTTTTCTTCTGCAACTTTTTTTCACTTTTGAATCATTGAAATGAATAGAAAATAAAGAGAAAGATCCTGATATATGTAAGAAGGCCAGGAAGACTCTTCTAAAATATGCAGAGGAAACTCATTATACCCAGTTTGCCTTGACTGCAGGTAGTGAGAAGTGCAGAGAATCCCCATACAAGGTCTGAGAAGTTTCAAATTCACTGCTCCATCATCACTGCATCCTGCAGTCCCTCTTGTTTGCTGCTGATTTCAGGCAGCTCTGGATGCCCTTGTTGTGCTTTCTCTGCTGGGGACCGTTCCATGAGAGAAATCTGCCCCAGGGCAGAAAGCCCATAAAACCCCACTGCATTAATCTCCTGAAGGTACCCTCCCAAAGCACTGCTGGCAATCTCTGCAGCTTGCAGGTGATTCTGCCCAGCTGTACAGAGGATCCAGGTTCATCTTTCCCTGAAATGTCCAGTAAATGCACCATCACAGTGGTTTGCATCCTCTGGGATGGAGCCTATTCATGAGAGCGGCTCAGCAGCTCCTTTCCTGCCCTATTCCTCCTCTGCTTCTGCATCTCTCAAATAGTTGGACACTTAGGGACTCCTAAATACTGACAACAAACTGCAAAAGTGTTTTTGTGAAGAGGAACTTTGCCAACAGACCTACAGACGGTGTTAGGAGGACAAAAAATGATGGAGGTAATTTTCTTTATGGATTTAAATAAACAAAAATTTCACTCAGTCCTGAAAACTTATCTTCAACTGCTCTTTGCTTTGCAAAAACTCTGCTACTTCAGTCCCAGAAGGTTATTTGGAGAAGACAGAGCAGCTTGAATTCAAAACGCTGCTGTGTTGCAAAACTCGGACCCAGAATTTTTGAAGTTCTCAAAGTTTCCTAACACTTTTTTTCTGAGGAGGTCTTAGACAGCATTAAACTTCAAAAACACCAAAACCAAACCCACAACCTTTTGTGTGTGTACACTAACATGACACAGATGCAATTGCTGGAAAAGTCAGCATTTTCCAAAGACACTCCACAGTGACTGTAGCTCATTTCTGTGCTAAGTGTACTGGAGTAAAGACTGGAACATCACATCTCTCTGGCTTAACTTAGCAGACACTCTTTTTCAGGAATGAATGAACTAGAAATAACTTTCTTATTGTACAATCATACTGCAGCATTCACACAAGTTGGAACATTTCCTAATTCCTGCCTAATATCAAACAGCAACAATACAGATCAAAGATAATGCATACAAATTTGATATTTACAGTGCCTCCCTGCCTAGAAAGGATAGGAAAAATGATATGACTGAGTATAAATAAGAGTTATGGCATTTTCAAGGATCAACTACCCAAATAGTCAACATGTGCACAGATACAAGTTTAATAGCCTCTTATTAAAAGATGCAATAAAATTTGAGAGTGTACTGGCAGTAAATAGATTAAAGATCCATTAATCTATCTTCAGTAGAAAAAATTTCATATGCAGTCATGATTAGATAGCTGGGTGCAGCACACATATCCATGTATCATTTTCTAAGAACTGCAGTTGTTAGGTTTTAATCATGCACCATACTTACTTCCATTAAAATATCTGTTTTGTGTAAATGAACAGCAGGAAGTAATAAACACCCAGTCCTTACAGTGTTTTGATATCAAAATGTGGGTGACTGATAGTTGAAAAACACATTTGCCAGACTCTGCAAATAAACACCAAAATATGAACTGACAATTGGGAAGCAGAGATATTTGATACCTTTAATATATGTCAGCAGGATGCCTGATGCTAGAAACCCAAATGAAGTGTTTGCTGTGCTTAAGACAAATATGGTCTCATCATCAGAGTATCAAGGTAGAGGAATACTCAGAAAGAAGATCAAAAGAAAGCAGTGGATTGGGGCTATAATCAGAGCACTAAAATCAATGTTGATGAGAATTGAAGTTGGCTACAGTTCGAGTTCATGTTAGGCAGATGTTTATCATTTTGCCTTTCTCTCAGTGGTGCTAAACAACAAAGCAAGAGGGAAAACCAGAAGGAATAATCAGAGAAAAATCTGAAGAGGAATCTTGTCTGGAAGATCAGGTAAAAGACAGACTCTTCACATTGGGGTAGAAGTACCAATCCTGTGGAAACAGAGCTTGCTGTGAGAAAAAGCCATCAGTCTTCCAAGTGTTGTGGAAGACTGACAACAGCACTTTTCCCTTTCCTAAAGCAGAGGAAAAGACACCTTAAAAACTGCTTTGCTACCTACCAGTATGGGGACCTACTACCCACACAGAGCAGGAATGTAAAAATGTTTTTAACTCATCCCCAATCACATTCCATTCTGAGCTGGGGCATGATCATCAGATCTGTTCCAAGGAGAACAATTCACGTGAAGTAAACCAGTTCCTTAAAGCTGTTGAGGGACTGTTATCCTTAAGGGCATCATGGTGGGAACACCATGCTCATATGGAATGAGGATTGTTTGGTTCATTTCAGCAGTACCCTGCTAAGAAGTGTTCCCTGAAGATCCCTTAGTAGAACTTGCCTTGAACACGCTTATCGTGACCAACCTTATGCTCTGAGACTACTTTATATTTTTAATATTCTGTTTATCAGCTACATAAAGAATTGCTTTCCAGGTGCTAAAATCTCCCTCAGCAGTCTGAATTCCTTTGAGAACATATTTGTTTTTATTGACTTTCCATTCTGGTAACTTTCTGGACTTGAAATTAATCTTTGTTGCATCAGCATGTGTGCCTTTGGCTACAGGTAAACCCTACTGTGTTTGGGAGGGATACCCCAGACTATAGATTTATATGGTGCCATCACAAAAATATGTAAATGATGGTTAAGGTCTCTTCAGAGACTGGTAAGTTTCAAAGGAACCTTGTGCATGGAAAATAAATGTGTATAATTAGTACCCTAGGTTTGCTAGACCAATCATTATGTATTCCTGCCTGCTTGAGCCTCTGATGTGCAAAACAACTTGCAAAGCCTTCTGACATTTCCCTGTCCTGCAAACACAAAGAGGGGCCCCATTGTCTCTGCTCTCAGGCTGCCCCTCAGCCCTGACAGGATTTGGCCCTAAGTCTGCCCACTCCCCTGCACTCTCCCCTTTTACAGGGAAATGAAACTTCATACAGTGCTGTGCTAATGCTGCTTTGACCCCTTCACACTCCATATACAGTTAATTTAAAGTTTGAAACAGCTCTGACAGATATTTTCTTGAACGCATATAATTATGTTTTAAATTCTTCCATTGCAGTACATGTTCTCACTGGGGTCCCACAAATCATCTGATCAGTTCTGGGGTCATGATTAGGATCTTTCACATGAGTGGACTAAAACACAGTGAGGAAACAAAATGGCACACTTTTTTTTTGTCAGCATATCAAATACTACTTTCTTTCTCCCTTTTCCCATTTTTTATTTCTCAAAATACATTTAAAGCCTGTGATTCTCATTGGAGAAAAACAAATATGAAAACCCTATCTTCAGATTTAGTGCATATGAAACTAAAAATTTACTATATTTGAACTAAAACCAGGAAATCCATTAGTATTAGTGGTACCAGCTGTTCTTTGTATTAGGCCAAACTCTGCAAGGGGACACTGAAAGTCCTGCTCTTCAGGGTCAACACAGAATGGATAACTTTTATTTTAAGTGAGGGAAGCAAAGAATAAAGAGACATCTCAGAGGAACAAAGTGCTGGGCTTATAACTTTTTCTGTAAGAGCAGCCATTTTTAATGGATTTGAAGAACTCATGGAGCAGGACTGCAGAACTGCTTTTGGGAATTGTGCTGGCTCTGTCTCAATCGACCTCCTTCTATCCTGCAAGGACATCTGAGTAAAGCAGGGAAAACTTGAAATTTTCTAAATGTTAGCATTCTTTCATACTCAGTGGTCTCTTCGTCCTACATGTTCTTTTAACCAAGTTTTCCTTTTCCTGCTGAAAAAAAGTAATAAAAAACCTGATATAGGGTAATTACCCAACATGGAGAAGCACCAACTGAAGAAGTCAGCAATCCCACCTTCCATTAGGAAAGCAACATACAGAAAAAGCTGGTAGTTAAAAACCTGTGCCTGTTCCAGTGACAATTTCAGTGACTTGCAAATTCAGTTTGAGAAGCAAAATTCATCTTTTCAGAGTTTGTATTCAATGTCCTATTTCAACAAGTACAAATAAGTGGTGGCTGGAAATTTTGAGCCCTGAAGAACTGGCAGTTGGGTTTTGTGTACTAATTCAACATTGGCTCTTCTAATTTGTTTTCTTCTCCACTGCTATGTTGAAAAAACTCAACTGATACATTGCAAGAAAGATTAAAGTCACTTCACTTCCCATTTGCTTTAAATGTCTGCTACTAAATAGTGCTGATAAGTAGAGATACAACTTAAAGTAGCATTCAGATACCTAAAATGTGTTACTTCCAGAAGCTTGCACTGTGTTGTCTTAATTTACATTTTGCAGCAAGAGTTTCCAATTCTACACAGTAATAAATGTGCAGGAGTAAAAGTCACAGAAGGGAAGGAAAATCTTGGTATCCAGCTTTACAACTTGGACAGCACAGTGATAAATAATATCTTCTATTTTCTGCAACTTTAATATTACACCGACTCTCCTGAAGTCCCTCCTCATAAATAAATAAACAGTTGAAATAAGCACTCTTGGTGTTATTTTGTACCCAAAAATTAATGAAGATTCAGGGCATGTCTGCATGTGCTTGACACATTTCACATGTGTAATTTATGCATCTCCCACAGCACTGGGGCAGAGCACACCCATGTGTTTCACACATGGACTGTGCAGTCCGTATTAGCCATGGTCCACCTGGGGATGCCATGTGGGCAGGCTGCAATAAATGGGTGTTTGCTGAGTCTTTAAGCATGGTAGCAGAGAAATATCCTCCAGGAGGCTTTATTCCTAGAGGCTGTAGACAAAACTTCCAAGCAGGGTAGCTGGAGGTAGCTCTACCTTGCATTTGTGCCTGTGTGTGAGTGTTTCAGATGCTCTGTTAGTGTCACTTCCCCAGGAATCTTTTCCTGGCAAGATGCTCACTCTTCAGGCTGTAATTGATTAATGGGTGGGCAAATGTCAGAGGTCATCTGAACAGAGAGAGGGGGGAGAGCCTGCCCTGTGAGTCCCAGTGTGCAAACAGGTTTTGCTCTGAGAAGGAGCACAATGTTTTATCATAGGACAGAAAGGACACTGAGAGCTTTCCTGAGCCTTTCCCCACTCTAAGGCAAGATCAGTGACCCTTTTGCAATTCTAAATGATGTTTGTCTAGCCTGCTTTTAGAGATCTCCCACAAGGGAAAGTCCAGCCTTCATGTGCCTTGTTATCCTTAGTGTTCCAAAGGTTTTGCTGACACCTATCTATATAACTAAAACATAAATCCATTATTGCTTGTCTTGTGCATGATGGACATGGAAAACAGATTAGTTGCAACTGAAACTTGAAGAGTGTACTCCTCTAGACTGTGCTTTTCTGCTTCTCACTAGAAGTTATGTGAATACCTCATTTATTTTGATTTCTTATGAGAATATCACAGAAACCATGTAAAAAATGTCACTAGAATTGAAGTATATGATAAAAACAACAATCTCTTCGCCCTGCTGTTGTCCTGTTGCAGAAAGCAGCTGGATTATGATATGTCATACAATATATCCTATGTGCTACATAGGTTCCTATTAATTTTGCTATATTCCAAGTTCTTCCCTGAAATATATGTTTGAAGCAAGATTTTGTTCCAGCATTATTGTGGAATTCATGGAGATTTGGCTGGACTATAATGCTGCAGACTCTTCTTTTTGGGGAAGGGGTTATAGGCAGGTCAAAGGCTGTTTTGTTATATATTTTGCTTGCAGTAAAACATTTGCACTGTGTTTTCCATGATGTTCTCACAGGGAAGCTAAGGAACAAGATGAACAAATTTGCAGGTTTTTAGGAAATTCAATTTATAGGAATGGTCCTCTTGTACTTAGTGTATGTATCATAAAGACTACTCCTGATTAAAATTTTTCTAAAGTGTAATTGTCACTTCTGTAGGGCAAATACATTCTGTATTTGGGGTGCAACTAATGAAGTATTGCTTAGAAAGTCTGAAAAAAGTCAATTCCAACTCCTTTTCAGCATCTGGAGCCATAGTTATGAATATCTTCTAAGGTTTTTCATTGGAGACATTTTCATAAGACATGGGGAGAAACCTCCACCACAACACATCCCTCCACAGAGGAGATAAGAAACATGAAACTATCAGAAGAGCGAAATTCCTGTCAATTAGGAGGTTCTAAATGAGGAAAAAAACTTTAAAAAAGTGAAATAAAAGATATTTCTTTGGTAATATTCATTGTTTCATCATCTATTTTTGTCTTCTCTGTTACAAAGCACTTGAAAAATATTTTCAGTCTGTGTTCCAAGATAAGCTCTTTCTAATGCCTTAGGATGATAATCCACCTAAGGATGTAAATTACTGGGGAGAACAGGAGAGAATTCTAACAGATTTTAGACTCAGGATGTTTGGCAGACTTATAAATAAGGTCTGTAATTTCTATGCACTTCTTCAAATTTCTTCTAAGCTTACCTAATAATAATGTAATCTGTGATTTGAATGTCATGGCATCTTTCTCCAGAGCTAGTATGTCTTTAGTAAGAGGGGTAAGCTGATTAAATCCTACACTTGAAGGAAAATAAAGATACAAACTTGTGAAAAGATTCAAGGACTGTAATCTCTGTAATGAAAATATTAAGCACTAGACAACACTAACAGCTTTGGCAAGATATAGTCTATGTCAAATAGTCAATACAATTTAAAACAATAATTCGTCAATAAGAATGTTTCTTCAGGTGAAATTTTTATAGTCTTTCCACACTCCCCTGTCAGTAGCATTGGTTAGTCCTGGACTATTTTTAGTACTGGTGGTTTTTTCTTATTAATTGCAACAGTTTCTCTGGTAAATTGACCTAAATTATTTACTTGAAACAATTGGTCTACAATAAAATAGCAGTTTGATAAACTTCACAAATGGAGGTTTTTGATTTCTTTTCTTGAATTTGGAAGACAAATGTGATTCCTTTGAGTGAAGATGTAACAATTTACAAGTACAGGGCTTTGCTTTAAAGACTTATGAGGCACACTAAGAAGCCCTGATTATTAACCAATCCTTCAAGAACAAATATGGGGACAAATTGTCTTCAGATACTTTGAAAACAGTCACCACTACACTGAGGTTAGGTATATTTAGTAACAAGAGTCCAGGTACTACTTGTCTGTATTTTTTTTAGTTAAAAATAATAATTAAAAAATATAGCAACTAAGAAATAGCCTATGTCATCAATAAAACACATTTTCCATACAAGTTGATTCACTTAGACCACTCAGAAAATCCTATTTTGCACATGTTGTAGCATTCCAAAAAACAAAAAGCCTTCTTATCTTAGCCCAGAAACTTTAGGGCTCGAAGGGATTTTGCTAATGATTTCTCCTGGTTTTGAGAGAAATGCTAAATAAGATCTCCTATTCCCTTCTTCAGCTTGATAGCTTCTTTGCACTGATTGCATTTTTTTTTCAAAGATACTCAGTTTTGATCTAAAGAGGGATTAATTGGGAAGTTATTTTAATTCCAGACTGCATATCTAGAATTTCTGCAATTCACAAACCAGACCTTGCAGCGTGGTTTTTTTTTTTTTGCAGTACAGTTGCACGAAAAGGAGTAACTGTCCATAATAAAAACCCCAATATTTTGAAATTCTCTTAATCAATTTAAGCTTTTTGGAAGCATCCCCACCTTCACAGTAAATGACATAAAGACCTTCGGTGTATACAGCACATAGTAAACAGATCTTCCCAGTCTCAGTATTTGTCACCATAAAGAATAGACTTATCTGAAGGTGAAAGATGGGGTACAGATAGTGGGGATTATCAGTGAAGAAAAGTTCTTTTAGACATTGTAAGTTATGGAAGAATCTATCATTAATGCTGTAGCATGAGTTTGGGAACATCAGGTGTCACCTGCCAAAACATTGCTTAAAAAGTTTATAATGACAAACTCCTGGGGTAAAGGGATAAATAAGAAAATTTAGTCTAATTCTTCTGGAAAAAGACCCCAAATGCTAGTATATTGAATGCCCTATACTGAAATATATTTATAGCTGTTATCAAATGGATCTTTATCTATAAACAATTACAGGTTTACTGAAAAAAAATGAGAAACACTTTTTCAAATCTGGCTTAAGAAACCACTACCTGTTCTCTTGTATACTGATAGTTCAACCCAAACTTTTGGTGTTGGGTTGCATGATAAAGACACATACCTAATCCCCTGAAAAAAAATTCTGGAAAACTGATAAGGAGGCTGGTGAATCCATTCTTTTTAACTGCAATTATCTAAGCATGTGGGGGAAAGAGAGTGAGACATAATCAGCAAGAGAAGTAGGTTCAAGGATTGTCAGGGGAAGGAGTAGGGAGACAGGACTCCTTGGGCAGAGAATAAATCAGACATGTAGGTTTACAGGTTTCTGATCAAGCAAATTGCCTTCTGCTGATGGTCTTTCTGCAATTAGGAAGAGAAGATTTTTACACTATCCCTGTAAATAAAGGTGGCTTGAAAAGTGGATGGGTTTTCTTTGTTTGCAAGGGAAGAATCCTGCTTCCTCATTCCAGTAGTGATTTGCTGGGAGGAAAATGATGTTACAGAGAGCTTCCTACCTACTTTCTCTCAGGCCATCATTTTGTGACTGAGACCACAAAGAAGCAAGGAATCCTGTTATCTTGCAGCATTCATGCTGGGTCATGGAAAGCTCATTTGAGAACTGCAGAGACAGCATGTACCTTTCCAAGAGTGTGTGATTATGGTGGGCACAATACAGCAGATAAAAATGTTGGTATAATTCTTTAGGTGCCAAGCCATGCTGCTGCCTCTGCCCTTCAAGGAGACATTGACTGTGCCTGCCTGTGTTGAATTTTACTGGGAGTCTTTCAGCAACCTCATTTCTAATATGATTCACATAATTCTGAGAGTTATCTCAAGATCTGGGTTTTTTGCTTGGTTGGCATTTGGAGTAAGAACTTCCAATACAGACTTTGCAACAGACAGCTCAGATAAACTGGGGTGTCAGCAACTTACTAGCAGGTCTTTGCTCTTCATTTTACACAGATTTACAAGCTTCATTTCTGCACCTGGCTTGCTGCTGTCAACCCTTCTCTCTTCTCTTTCTCCTCAGTAATGTCTCTTGCTGGTCCGTGTAACCGTGGGCAAGCAACGGATACCTTACTCCTTGTTAACAAGAGCTAGCAAATGACATATTTTCCAAGTGAAGTCGGTGGAAATCCCCTGTCAGCTGTGAATTGTACTATTTAAATTATACTGCTGTGCTGACAGATTCAGATTTGCTACTAACCATGATTGCAAGAAAAATTCAGGTATGGCAGAAAATTATTTCTTACAAGCAAAGCTTTACCTTGGAACAACTATAGAGGAAAGCTTTTGGCTCTGTGAGTTACAGATTTCAGTGGCATTTCACTTAATCTTTATGATTATCCATTTACAGAAACTGTGAGTGGGTTCAAACTTTCCATACTGCCCATGAACTAACCAGAGGAAGTTCTCATGGCTTATGTTTTGGCCTCTGGTTTTCCTTCATGGGTTTTAATGTAATGATTAGGCATCAGGTTCTTCTCACGTGTGTGGATATTTCTCCCCAGCTCTAGGGGCTGCCCAGTACAGGGTGGTTGCTGCTCATGGAAGGTGGGAGGGCCTCAGAGAGCAGGCTCTGGGAAACCAACTTGGCATCCACAGCCTGGGGTATGGGAACAGAAGTCACCAGCCTGAGTGGTTAACAGGCAGCTGTTCCAACCCACTGCTTCTGGGGCAGGAGACAAGAATTCCTCTAAAAAAGCCCTGTTTGTTAGGCTGGGAGATGTGTCTGTCCACCCCTACACTGCCAACTCCTAGGTACATAGTACCTTTAGGCCCTCTCTGCCCTTCTCTGAGGAGGTGGAGGCCGCCCAGCAGGGCAAAAAGGTGGGGATGAAGGAGGGACTTAGGAGGGGATTGTGGGTGCTGTTAAATTTGATCCTGTAAGACCTGTGGTTAAAATCCAGTGTGAAACTGGAAGATTTTTCCAGCTGTATTACCCTGACCCTCACACCAGCATGCTCGATCCCAGTTTGCCCACTGGCTTTAGCGTTCTTTGGAGCCTTCAGGCTGTCATGGCTGTCGTGGGTGCCTGGGGACAAAGGCAGCACTAAGCCAACCCCAGTGCCTGGCGCAGAGGCTGCCAAATTTTGTTTCTCAATACCGCGAGCGTGCAGTGGGGAGAAATAATCTTTGTGCTTAGTCTGTGCATGCACAGTTGGGGTGTCCTGAGTGCTGCTCACTGTTGGGAGTGCAGAGTCAGGCTCTGGCAGCTGCAGACTCTTGGTGGTCTGAATTGCTCATTACCCTCCTGAACCCCGGTGTGATAGCAGCCTCTTAATCTTGGGTGCTGCAGTTGGCAGTCGGAATTGGGCCCTTATATCCTGCAGCTTAAGCAAAGACTGTTAGAATGAAAAGTGGTATCACATAATCCACAAAGTGGGAATAGGAACAAATATTTGGGAATCAATCTTTATTTCGTAAGCAGTATCCAGTAACCAAGAAGAGCTCAGCAGAAACTGACCGTGGAAGCACCGGAGAAATGTTTGGTACTTGACCATAATTTGATTAGTTCTCAATAGCTTCCAGGAAAAAAAAATAATCTCTAAACCTGCATATATTTAAGATAAGCTTTTTGTTTCATTTGTAACCCGCAAATTGACAAGGAATTTAGGTCCCTTCCCCCTTCTCAGACTCCATCCTCTTTTTATTTTGTTCTCCATGTTACAGAACTTGATTTTTTTCCCTGCAGTACTTTTCTTTGACCTCATTCCCCCCTCCAAGTAACTCTATCCTGTGCTGCTATGTTCATGCCCAGCCAGAGCTTTACAGATGGCTTAATTATTTTCTTTTCTCAAAGAAAATTCAATCTGATCCCCAATACGCATAGGATAAAATAAAATGAATCAGCTGGGAAGCTGCATTATAAAGGGGGAGGGGTAAAAGAAGTTATGTAAAATTTCATGTCGCTGTCAGACTGTTTTCATAGAATTTGTGTTTGAGATTAAATTAAATCTCTAAAACTGCTTTGATAGCTTCATACTTAGGGTGAAATGAAGCAGATGCATTTTACCCCAATACCATGCTTCTCATCTCCCCTTGCAGAGAGAGAATGAGCTGCTTTGTGGAACAGTTCTATATACTTACAGTATTAAGCAATTCTTCTTTTCCCCTGGCATTGGTATTCTTTTATTCAATTTATCTGTACTATAGCTTGGATAATATTTACCAGATGTTAAATAAATAATTTAAGATAACAGAGTCCTGCATGACAGTTGTAGTGTTTTGGGTCACCTTTTTATTCAATTTTTTAAAAAAATCACTTCAGTACAAGATTTCAATATAGTTCAACTCAGTGGTGACACTTAATACTTTTTCCTCTCCTTTAATTTGAAAGCAGTGTTCTTCAAATAGTTCATTTGCCATATTGTTTTTATCTTTAACAAGATAAAATAGACGTAGAGGGTTTACTATTTCAGCCTGATGCCAACAAATATGAAACCAAAGAATATGAAGAGCCAATGTTTTGTAAAAGCCAGTGTTATATAATGAAACCAAATGCACAGTTTGGAATTTAGAAAGAAATCCTAGTGTGAAGATAAAAGGACATGAAAGATAGTAAATGCTGAAATGATACACCACATAATGGTATACTGTCAAGAAAGAAAGATAACATGATAACTTACAGAGCCATCTCAAAGCCTACATTGGTACTTGACCTATAGTTTGCAAGGAAACAATCTTTTTGTTTCATCTGGCTCATATTAAAAATAGGAAAAACAAAACCCTTATTTTTTTCCACTCTCACACATATGGTTCGAAATCCATGCAATTTTTAACTGTCTAGAATTCCTTTAAGCAATTTAAGACAGAAAGAATTATTAAATCACTTTTCCATTTCATTTGATGAAAAACTGCCCCGCCGCTGTTGGTCTCTGTACTATCAATTTTAAAGCTCGTAGGGCTCCAATTGGCCCTATGTGCAATCCATCACGAGTGGCATCAGATTTGTATTGCCCAAGTTGGGTGCTGCTGAAGATAGAACTGAATAAAACCTAACCCAGTGTGCAAGTTAACTTTGAGAAACACTTAAAAGCCTTCCCTGCTCCAGCTCTTTCCAGATTTTGAAGTGTGACTGCTTCCCAATTGTTTCTCAAAGAGTTTTCAAAGCCTAAGTTCTGCTGTTCTCAGCCCACCTGAACTCTGGCGGCTGCTCTCCTCCTCATCTCTCCTCTGCAGGACTGAGGAGCTAAAAAGCCATCTAAGAAATTCACTTTTTTTTTTAAAGAAAAGAAACAGAAACCTATCAACCCAAGTAATCTGGTTTCCAGAAATGACAGGTTAAAATACCATTAGATTGAAGTCAACCTTTCATCTATGCTGTGTACACAGTTTTAAACAGCTGTAGTCTGCATATAAATGCTCACAGGTCTGCATTGCAGCTGAGAGTGCTGGAAAATCTTTGGTAATAACTTTTTTGATAGAAAATTCGGGTTTAGGTTAATTCAAGTTCTTCTCAATGTTCTCCTCTTCAATGTTTTAGGAAGTATCTACAAAGCACAAGAAAGGTTTGAGGTGATTCTTTCTACCAGCCCTGCTCAACTTATCTGTGTCTGGCACCCAGCTTTTGGTTTTCAGCTGGAAAAAAAAAAAGAATTTTCATTTTTTAAAAGCTAGAAAATCTTTGTCTGGGGTTATCAATTAATGATCTTTAATCTTCAACATGACTTCAATTTTTTAGGAAAACAAAGCCTTATCTGTTCTGCAATTCAAGTCTATTGAACAAACACTCTTGGAAGATGAACTTGTCTCAGTTTTCTTGGCTATGATGTTCTTTTTCACTGTAACAATTCAGGGGGATTTTTCTCAGAAGCACTGTGGATTTTTTACCCTGTTATAGAACCTAGACCTGCCAAATTTTATAATCTTATCTCCCACTCTTCACAGTAGCAAAAACAACGATATAACTTTGCAGACAAGACTCTTGAACAGGGAACTAGAAGAAAAGCAAAGCCATGATTTCTGGGAACAGCCTTTCCACAGTGGGAGCTGAAGGTGCTCAAAGCCTTTTGAAGTCTTTGTAGTTTACCTGTGAATCCTATTTCCAAATGTTATTAGTGACCCTACTACCAGAGAATATAAATCTGTATCCTAAAGAGATGACTTGCTTTTTCACTGGGATCATTGCCAGGGAATAGATTCAGCACAGCGCTGAATTTCACGGGCTAAACAATAACAGGTAATTGCTCACTTAATTGAGAATTATGTGTTTAGCTGGCAAACACAATATCTGAAGGCCCACTCACAGCTGTTCACAGGTGTGCTTTGGTGTTTACGTGCAGAATTTTCTTGCTGTGGGGGCTGTGAGAGCTCCTAGCTGCTGCCTTGCTGTGCAGCTCAGGGTTCCTGGGAGGGAGGGAGTGCAGGCAGAGCTGCTCAGTGCTCATCGTTAAAGCAATTCAGGAAATAAAAGTGAGTGTCTCTCAGCACAATATATTCCTGGGAGCCTGATCTGAATGAGCAATTCATTGGCATGTTTCTATTTCCAGCAGGGGCTGTGCCAATTAAGAGGGCTGCATATAAACCCTTTTAGTGATGTACACTGGGAGGTAAAAATAATGATAAAATATGGATTTATTTTTTTAGCTATTCCTTTAGTGATAGTGGGAATGGAGCCAAGCAAGCCTACTGCCCTCTCCTTTCACAGGCTATTTCCATAAGTATCTGGCCAGCCAAGAGATAAATTTTCCTTCAGAAGTGCTAAGAAACTTGTCTCTTACTTCTTGTGCATCCAGATGGGAAAATAAATGTTCTACTGCAGCCAAGATTTGTTATTGCACTTGGAAAATTAAAGGAAACTCTTGCATCTCTATAGTCATAGTGTCTTTTTAGCTAAGCACCTATTGCTGGCTGTGAGAAGATTAGGGAATGCTGAATTAATGTTATCTGCAGTATTTGGTCCTTTTATTATTTTAATAAGAATATGGGGTGGGAAAGGAAGCACACCTGAGAGAGTCAAGGCTGAGTGTCAAGAGATTCTGCTCTGTTGAATCATGCAGGAAATAAAGAAAAGAGCTGAAAGGACCCCAGAGACTTCCTGAGCTGAGGAACTTTGGGATCCTCTCTGCATTACTTCACTCAGAGCTATGAACCTCTGTTTTGCACACCCAGTTGTAGTTTTATGCTTTTTCCTTTACTACCTCGTGGCTGCAGTGATGCCTTCACAGCAGCTCTGCTGTGAATCCATGAGCCTTCAAGGGAGGATTTCATCCACAAAGTGGGGAGAAACTCCTCCTGCCCTGGTAGCAGCAGGAATTTGTTCCCCACTGAACAAGAAATAGGAGTTTAAAAGCCAACAACATTCCCATAAAAGGGTACTTGGAGCTTTCCAGTGGGATCTTCCTGGGAGGCAGCAATCGCTCCCATGTTCAGCACCCTGCCAGTGTTGGATTGCTGGGTGGTGGGCACAGTGCAGACTCAGTATGGTCATTCTTCAAGTCCAAGGCTCTTGGAGGAAGAAAGAAAAAAAAAAAAAAAAGAATGTATTTTGCTGAAATATTAAAGGTTCCAGCTCTTGTTGTTTTCACTGTGGTACAAAATGAACTTGAGACTTTTAGAAACTTCTAGTGTGAGAAAAACCAAACAGATGATTTTCACACTACTTTGGTGCAGTAAGTGACCCGCATTCAAAACCTTGCTCTAAGGACTTAATTTGAAGTTTCTTCTGCATAAAGTCAGGTGCCAAACCACAAAAATGTTTGGTGTGACTAGTAACAGGAGGGCAGTGGAAAGGTGCAAAAAAGTTCCCATTCTCTGCTCTCCTTGCAGAAGTTGTGTTAAAAAAATACAGCCCTATCCAGCTTGGCTGTCTCAACAGCTTCTTTAGATGCAAACCTGAGAACTAGGAGAGATCTTGGATGCTGGTGTGTATCACAGATTAACTAGAAAATGTGTTCCTTATAGCACTGAGCAGGCCTGCCTTAAAAGTATTTAAAGAAACATTTTTTAAAAGTACCAAGAGAGCAAACAAAGTAGTCTTTGGATGACCTCTTGTTTCTCTTGACTAGCAGTAGCATTCATTAATCTCCTGCATATGATAAAGTCAGCTGTTCAGCTGGCTCCCAGTAAACTAGACTCCTTTAATTGACAAAGCCCCTGCCATCTAAGAATTTGGTTCATTTTTTCACATCATGCTAAAAGACTAAATAAAATCCAATCTTCTGGAGCAATATTGAGATATTACATCCAGATGAAGGGTGGGTGTCATAAGAGAACAGGCTGCTAGCAATATTTTCTAGGCTTCTTGCCATCAGCTTGGGTTAAAGTAGTGAAGTTGAGGTAAAAAGTAAAGCAGTTTTTATTCCTGCTGACATATTAAAAAAAAAAGGTATAGAGGGCACTTCATCAAGTCCTTTTGTTATATGATTATTGACCTGGGAGTTAAAGGCTTATTGTATTCCTTGCTTCCTAATACAACTTGTTTCATCTTAGAAAACACTATGCTTTATATAGTAAATATACATGCTGTAAGATGAGAAAAGAGAAAAAAATTATTCAGATTTATACTCAGATCAGATTCCAAATGTCCATGAATGTGTGTAATGGAAGGTGGAGACTTCATATTTCTCCCCTGCTAATTTCATCAGGATGAGACTGCACTATCTGTTCTGCTTTTCAGAGTGTGTCAGCCCTGCCTGGAAAATCTTTTATTGTGTTACGGCAGAATGTTGTCCCTACTGTGCTGGGTTATTCAAATAAGAAGCAGAGTTACTACAGTCAAACGTACACGAACCCTTATACCAAACTGACAATAGCATTTACAGTTCTCCTCAACTGATGCAAAAACATTCACACCATATGAAAGCTATAAGGCATTAAATGAGGAGCACATTGAGATGATGAGCTGCACAAAGCCCACTGAACGGCAACCTGAGGAGCTGGCACAGCTGCAGGGGCTGGGCAGAGGTGGGACAGCTCACACTGCCCAGCAAAACCCACTGTAAAGTGCATTTTTCCAGGTCAGTGCTGCGGCTGCATGAAGCCGTGGTTTGGGTGAGTGCTGGATGTCCTCTGGCCATAGGGGTTGTGTGGCCATGAGAGCACACACACTGCAGGGTGCAGCATGGCTCAGGGAACTGTTTTCCCTATTTATGAGCACAATTTCATGAATAACTGTTTAGTTTCTGTTCCTCTCCTCCCATTGTTATTCTGTTTTCTATTCTGCTCTTCCCCTCCCCACAGCAGAGAGGGGATTTTCATAAGAGATACCCAGGGAATACTGAAGCAATGGTAACTAAGGCACACCAGGGAAGTTGAGGGCAAACCCTGCACTGATGGCTATGTGCAGCAGAAATATTCTGTATATTGTTAGTTCCATCTCGTCCTGACCTTAATATTCCCTCCAGGGCTTTCTTCCCTGGCATGCAGTGCAGCAAATACCTAGGGAATATTGCAAAAAAAAAAAAAAAAAAAAGGAGAGAGAGAAAATTGTCTAGTTACCTAAGGCAACTGAAAAGTTTTAAAAGTGCCCAGTGTAGTTGTGTTTCACAACTCCCATTTAACAGACAATGCTTGTCTCTCAAAATATCTGCTTGGAAATGTGGAACCAACAGGGAAGTTGGAGTGCTCTGTGTGTCCTGCCTGTATCCAATTAACAGCCAAACTATTTGAAAGGAAAGTGATCAAATGGAATGAATTCATTTAAAAAATATAAATGGACATAATGTTTTTACAATGGAGATTTATGTGTTTGCTGAAATTGGGTGGTTTCTAAGCTTTTGAGAGCAAAGCCCATTCCCCTGGGAAAATAGAGTCTTACTTTAATTTATTGTTGGTATTAGATTTGGGGCTTCTAGGCGCAGTGAGGGATGTTTTGCCATGTGTTGTACACGTCCTTCTCAGTAAGAACTTGGAGCCCAAACAGAAGGAACAAAGCAGGGAGTCATGGCAGGCTAAAAAGCAATAATGAGCTGCTCAACATCTCCAACTTAATGTCTCTCTCTTCACCATCTCCAACTCAATGTCTCCCTCTTCACCTTCTGCCTTGAGTTCTACTCTTCCTGCACTGCCCTCCAGCAGATGCCCCATTTAGTCTTGGAAAACAATGAGATCATCAAAATCTGATGGCATTTCTTAATGCTGTAATAAATGACAAATTAGCTAGCAATATCTCTGTTTGAAACAGCGCGATTCTCGGTGGCTTCAGGATAGTCTTGGTAGAGAAATTCATGTGTCATGGATGTGGTTTCAGGCTCTCTGCAAATTCAAACCAATGTTGCTGAGCTGGTTACATTTTAGCCATGTCTCCAAGGGTGGTTTTTATTTTTTTATTTTTTCCCTGGAACTGGAACAGCTGTATTTTAAATGAAAGGCTAAGCCTCAGGAAAATTAATTAAGAAGTTGAGTCTTTACAGCCAACTGCATTGTATGTGTGTTCCTCATGCCAGTTACAGATACTGTATCTGGCAATAATTTGCACTCTCAACAATTCTATTTAATTTTAATTTAGGAAAATGATTCTGTTTCGCTACTGAAGTCATAAAACCAGATTAAAACATCAATCCAATGAAATAAATTTAAGTGTGTATTTAATTTTATGCATACAATTGCTTCTGGTGACTTCCATTTCTATGTTTCAAACGAAGGACATGCTTAAGCATTCTAACACTGATCTGATTTGACTACAACACTGATTTATGATTTTGGTACTGACAACAGAGCCAAAGGAATTTCATTAAGCAGTGAATTTGACCCACTGCATTGGAAAAAGGTGAGAAAAGATTTTAAGAATTCAAATGGACTCAAGACTTTCCAGTTCAGTCAAAAGATTGCCCAACATATGCCCCTCAGCAAACTTCTCTTGACTACTACTGTTCTTTTGCTTTGCCCTTTTTATGTGTTTCATCCTGGCTGAAAGGATGACCCAGACATATTTCTGCTTGCGACAGAAATAAATTATAATGGGAACCATAAGGGAATAAGGGATATTTAAACATTTACAGTCATGGGCATGTCACAATGGGGACAAGTAACACTTTGCTATGGAGAAATGGCGACTCAGATGGAGCTATTCAGACAAAAATAAAAGCCCTAGACTCTTCCAGATTTTCAGAACCTATTTTTCTTGAGGTAGTCTGAAAAACTCCAGCTTCTGTGATGTTTCTTTCCATATCCTATATAGCTATTGGAGAATAAGTCATAATTAAATATATATAATAGGAAAACATCATGATACATACATATTCAAGAGCAAATGTTAATTGATGGGCATAAGGGAATTTCTAGTGCAGAATCTGACCCTCAGAGATGCTGTCTTTGAGAACTAGCTATCTAGATACTTATATTACTCCCAGCACTATGATATCTGGGGGCCTTGCAAACGTTAATGAACTTATCCTCACAACCACCTTGTGAGGCTGGGAAGTTTTAGCATCGACTTTAAGGGAGTACAACCAGGCCCTAGGCATGCAGTAGCAGCCACAGAGGAGCTCAGAAGGAATCATGCTTGCTTCAAACAACATTAACTACTTGTTGGATAATAGCTGGGGATAATGACACATACAGTGTCGAGTGGGTTGCCCCTCTCCCATAAATAATTTGGAGAAGAGAGCCTATGAAACTCCAGTGAGAGAGGCTTGGCAAGGAAGTGGGGGAAATAATGCTGCTGAGCTATGGATTCCCTTCTCTCCGCCCCTTCCTATCATGAAAGCCTGATGTCTTTCAGTCATTTGCAGTGGTAGAAATGTGTGTGTGTGCGCATGCGTGTGTCCGCTGTGCTCAGTGAGGAGGAAGGGCCTCCAGAAGGGGAAAAGGAGTTTCAGGCCCTTCTCCTATAGGTGTAGACAGATATGTAGTGAAAATACAAAATTTATTTTTCTGACTTACTTTGTGTCCATTTTCAGTCATATTGCCCACTGCAACGGCCATCAGAATGAAACCTTCTGTCAGCTCCAGCCTGTGAAAGGGCTCGGCCTGTGCAAGTGCAGTAAGGAACCATCTTAAATTCCTGAGTGCAGCAACTCAGGTGGGAATTGCACAGTCAGTTTTGGTCATTTTTCTCTATCAGAAGGTCACATATCCCATACAGGTGTGGCATACTGTTTGGAGGCAAAATGACTTTTGCACATATCCCGTTCACCTTTTGGGATGTAATTTAAGAAGGGACCTTTGGTAAGGCACAGCACATATTTGGGCACAAAGGAGGAAGCAGCCTGACAAACTGAACAAAGCAGAGACATTTTCTCTCTCTCCTGAATGTAAAAACAGGGAAAGTGCAAAGTACAGCCATGCTTCATAAATTCCAGCTGCTGTCACTCAGCAGTGGAGAGGAATACAGGGGAATATCTGTTACTTACAAGCACCACAATGGTGGGGTTTTGTCCCCCCCTTCCTGCAGCCCAAGGCAGATTTATGTTTAACCCCACTTGCTGTGAAAAGCCAGTGGCCAAACTTTTTTTGACTGCTCTGGGAACAAAATGTGAATCTGCAGTAAACAGCCTCAAAGCATGTTGGTGGGAGGAAATTCTCCAATGCTCTGCTTCTGCAAGATGGAAGCCCGGAGAGCTCCTAAAAATCTAGGTACATGTATCCAGCTACTCCCCTGATATCCAGAGGATCTACACCAGCCTCCAAGGACATCTGATATTGTCCTCACACTACAGAGAACTTCTCATTGCCCACTCTTCTAAAGTGAGATTGTTTGTCCCCAGAAATTTGGTTGCAGGGCTGGGGCACCGAGTGTTGTAATCACAGTCTAGTCAACAACGTTATTTCTACTCAGTTAAACCATCATCCAAATGAATTATTGCTCTATTTTTGCAGTCAGACCCTCTGAACAACTTTTCCCCTTGTCTTTCTAGAATGGGAGATTTCAAGCCATTTTCAGTGCATTACTAAGATGTACAGAATATATTGTATATATGGCAGAGAAATGGGACAAAATGAAGCTACTATTCCCCCTGAGCAGTTAGAAAATACACAAGGTTTAGCAGAAAGCAAAACATGGCATTTGAGTGTTTCTTGTCAGGGAGTAGAAAGTTGCAGCTAACACATAGGGCAGATGTTATTTTTCTGTGAGCTGTTGCAATTTTTTTGTGAGTTATACAATTCCTTAAGGCTCTTTATTGCTGTTTTTTGGTTAATATGAACCCTTCCTCTGACTGCAGTTGGAGCTGCATGTGTGGAAAATGACAGCATAAGCTAAGAGCAGAAAATCTGACAAACTGGCTTGATTAGCTTTCATTGAGCTTTGCAGCACATGCCTTCTATGTGTCTCATGAAGCTGCTCCTTAAATGAGGAGGAATTATTTCTTGCTCTTCCTCATGTGCTTTCCTGAGCATGAAGGAAGGAGTGGGGACAATAACCTCTGTACTGGGATCTGACAAAAGGGCTAGTTAGAAAATATGCTAGTTAGATGGTATTTTGAATAAAATAATAAACTCTGTTTTTGTGAGAATGTTTCCATAATTCTGAGACTGTTGGTTAGAGAATATCACTTCAATTTTTAATCTTTCTGGGACAGGAACTTCTCTTGCCTTTAATGACTGCACAACACAAGAGAGTGCCTGGTTTCAGACGAAGAAAACAATCTAGTACTAATGAATAGGAAGAAATAAGAAAACATTCATAGCTCTGAAGTCAGAGAAAAAATACACAAAATAAGATTCTACATGCTCAAAGAAAAAAATTTGGAACCCTAATTAAAGAATTATTTTAAAACCCCCCAAGCCTCTCAATATTTATAAAGCATTTTAGGGTATTTCTAAAGGAAGATGATATGCAACCAAAAAAGTGCCACAGACAGATTTCCTGTATGTTTAAAGATTAAACCAGAAACTTACATTTTTAAACTCTTTGATGAAACCAAAATGTTGTCCACTGTTATTACATTCCTTGAATGAAACATTTTTGCCGCTGTTTAGCACATCCCAAGTAGCAGCCCCTGTTAGATTGGAATGCTCAGTCTGGAAGTTTATTTATCAGAGGCACATTGCTAAAACAAAATCTGAGTGAAGGTCTGATGATTTCAACATTGGATTAAATCAACCATTAGCTCCTACAGAAGTGGAAAGGCAAACTCTGTCTCAGTTAAATACATGAAAGCATATTGCCATATTGTTCCACCATGGATTTGTGATTTATTACACTCTTTCTTTCTGCAGTTGAGAGAAAGAAAGTTTCAGTTCACACTGACTTTAAGCCCTAGAGTCGAAAATGTTAATGAACATGCACACAAGATTTTGCTTACAAAGTTGTGTTGTGTTAGGTGGTTTGAAATTAAACTAAATCTCTACCCAGATTAATAGGGTAAAAGTGAGCTTGCTCAAAACATAACACAGATTCATTTAATTCATAACAAAGGGTTCACATTAGCTCTGGCTGGTTTTTGTTTTCTTTGAAAAAAATGCAGTTTTAGCAATACTGAAGTGCTTTCTAAATTCATTGTAGCTTTGCCAAATTGTCTGGAACAAAACCATGATGTTGAAAATGCTGTAATGTTTTATTTCATCATTTTAAAACCAGAATGCTTGAAATCAAAATGATTTTTTGTTTTGAAATTTCCTTTAATATGCTTTAAAAGTAAAGCTGCTTTAAAAACTTGAATTTGGAAGGATTTATTCAAAGTGAAACACTTTTTGATTCTGCAAAACTGTGGGTTTTTTCAGAGACATTTAATTCCTCTGGCTTTAATGACAATTGAATTCTCCATTTAGTGCAGAAGAGGTGTATTTTTTGCTAGCATTAGTTTAAAAAGCCCTAATAAAGATAAGCCATTTCCTAGGAACAACTGTCAGCAAGTCCAAATAAAGACAATACAATATCCAAGGATTCATCTTGACCTGCAAATCAACACAAAACTGTCCTCAATGGGATCTGAATTTACATCTTTTATAGCTGTCTTTTCTTTCACAAGGACTAGGCTACATGAAATGAATCTTTTGTTTCATTTTGTTTTGTTTTAAAGGGCTAGATTAAATACAAAAAAAAAAAAATCTTTAAACCCAGATTTTGAATCTTTAAACTCTGAAGCCAGAGATAGATATTATTCCCATTAACTAAAACCTTCCCTGCTTATTCAAGCCCTATTTTTCTCCCCTCCCTCTGTCAGTATAACATTACCAGCAGTTTTATAAGCCCCAGTTTCCTTCTCTTCTATATCATGCTGTGCTTTTCCTCTTCATTTACTGCATGGCAGCATTTCTTTTACCACATAGGGCATGTCTTCATCTCCCTCTTCATCTTTGTTCTCCATTTGTAATGGTTTTGAACTAATAATGCCACTCTATAAGCATGCATACCTTAGAAGAGCAGTTTACTTTCAGGTAATGGAATCTCTTAATTATTCTTTAATCTTTTCCCAGAAATGAAAATGCATTGATGAGGCATTCTAGTAGTCTACCAAATTTTGCATGTACTACCAATATGCCAGCTTAACCACAGGGGGATTGACAACAATAAATCTGTTATCTGTTCTGTAAAGGGAGGGAATGGGACTAAAAGACTGGGAAAAGAGATCAAGGCCAGGCAAGGTTTTGATGATTACAGTTGTGAAAATTTCTGCAGAATATAGAGACCAGGGCTGTATTTACAGTCTCAGCAAAAATAAGAGGCACTCAGCCAGATCTTTGGCTGATGTAAATCTGCACAATGTACAAAAATCATTAACACAGGGAAGGAGCTGGCCAAGTGCCTTCTGCTTGAGGCATAACATTCATGATTTAGCAATCTGTGCTCTGAGTGATGGATCTGGGCTGATATGCACCAGGTGAGAATCCAAGCCCTCATCTTAAAATCAAGATGGCCATTGCATGCCTTAAGTAAATTCTGTGCAGTTGTTGCTTGGGAAGAAAACCCCAACCAGTTATTGTTTGCTATCATTTCACTTTTGCCTCAAATTGAAATGTATAAATCTGCCTGCTTACCCTGGCCTCTGCTTTCAGAAAGCTCACTGTAGTAGTTATCTATTGCCTTCTTGAATTGCTGTTTGATATTTTATTGGCCACCCAGAAGGGCAATAGAGCAAATAACATGCTGATGTTAAAACACATCTTGGGAAGAACATTTTGGTGTGTGGATATATCTGGGGGTGCACATGTGTGCTTGTTTATAGCAAAACCTTTGCAGGGAAAATATTAAGCACAACTGGACCTGAAAGGTTCCACTATTTTTTTTTTCATGGTCTGTATTCATCCTGAATTAAACCAAAGCAAAAATCCCCAGCTTGGAAAAAGGCTGCTAAAATTTCATTGCAGAAACTCAAATCCTCATATTTTCAAAGAGCCCAATCTCCCTGCATCTGTCAGATGTTTAGCAAAAAGTGACACTAATGTCACCTGCACCAAACAGCGCCAGGTTCCAGCCTGGATCTTACCTGTGACCAGGTCTGATTCCTGTTTGGCAGCAAAGCTGGAATTAAAACTGACTCCAGGTAAGGTTCTTAGCATTTCTTGGGTCCTGGACCTGTTAAAAGAAAAAAAGGTAATTTAAAAAATTCTGCTGGTGACCAGGGCTTGGACTCTGAGAAAAATTTTGCCTTGGTTTGGGCAATATTTCTTTGGACCTAACAGGCACTGTGAACTTCACAATTTCAATTAAATATCATAATTTCTGCTGTAACTGTGTGTCATCAGATGGTTTCTGACCAGCCTTTCTTTCAGCCAAACTCCACATCTGACAAGCTCTGGCTGTTTTTCACAGCACATTTTAAGTTTCTTTGCCCCTACAAAGAGATATCCTCAAGTATGCTTTACTTAGAAATATTTCCAACAAAACATCATGGTCTACCAATGGTTTAATTCTCACTGAAATTTGTATAAAATTTCCCATATCAAAAACCTCCACAGATTTTAGCATATGTAGTCAAGTGTTAACTGTGCATAGGAGGCATATGAAAGCATTCTGGTTTAATTTGAAATTTGCTCTGTGCAGGATCATCCGGACTTTAAAATCTGGGATCACTTTGGGTGTTCCTCAGCTGAACCAGAGCCATGGGGAGCACAAAATAGTAGGGGCTGCTAATATAGAGCTTGTGAATATTCAGTGCACTTTAGCCTACGTCACTGGATTTAAAGGCAGTTTGTAAATCAACTTCCCATTCTGTGACTTCCATTGCTGAGTCCAGAAGTTTAATCTGGGCAAAACTTCCAAAAACAACAGGTACCAGCCAGTTATTCTCGATATTTCAATGCTAAATAAGAGATGATAATTAAATCTAAATGGTTTAAAATTTTTTTGCTGTGTATCTCAATGTATGGGCTGTGAACGAATGAGAGCAAGGGAGGCAAAATCAGCCCTTCAATGTAGCCAATGTAATAAATCCTCTGAGGCTAATCATCCTGCCTTCCCCCACTAACCTCAGCCCCATGCTAGGCCAAATAGTGAAAGCAGATGTCTCATGAACAGGTAAAAAACAATCTGAATTCCCATTCCCCACAACTGAAACAAATGTTGGGTTTGGGGTTTTGATTTGGGAAGCTTCCAAACTGAACTGCATGAGACATTTCATCCAAAGCCCTTCAAAGAAACAGCCCAAAAAGAGGAATTCAATTTAGCTGGCACAAGGAGAGAAGATCTATTGTAATATGGAAGAAATTCAAACGCTAAAGGAGACCCAAATGACATTTCAAATTGCTGTGATTTATCTTGCCTTGCTTACCTATATTTCTTCAAAATAGCAAGCTAACAAACCCAGTTTTAATGCTTAATACATAGAAATCCTCCCATTTCTTTGTCTCTTTTACCCTCTAATTTTCTTTAAGGAGCTGCAACCAAAAATGCTCCATCTTTGGTCTTAGAAAACAAAATCTTTCCTCTAGAGTATGCTATGATCTTCCAGTTGTTACTCTTGGCATCAATCTGTGCATGAAGAATGTATTTCTAAGGTGCTTCACTCCTTGAGATAACATAAATGAAATAAGAAAGATATTATATTGGAGTGGCTGAGATAAGAATTCTTCAGGTCCCTATGTGTATATTGCAAGTTTATTTTCTTGACTAAATACTTCAGGAGCCTACAGGTACAATTTACACCCATGACAGAGAATGCCTGGAGTAACACACCAAGGGCAGACCAAGGGCAAACTGTGTGTAAACTGGTGCTTGTTCCTCTTTTCTGGGAGTATCTGGAAGAGCAAAATCATCAGGTGAGGCCACTTTGTCTGAATTTTACATCTCTTAAAGGCACTTTTAGATCACAATAATGCTGCCAGGAAAATAATGTATTAAACGTGGGAGCAATGTGGCTGGACAAAGCTCAAGGTGAAGATTGTGCCATTTCTAGTCCTTCACAGGACTGTGGAGTTTCAACAAAATATTAATAGAGTTTTTCAGTGACATGTTGGAGTTTTTTTTCAGAAAATGGCTGAGAAGGATGCCTTTTTTTCCTTCCTTTTTCTTCTAATGCTTGTACCACTGAAACATCCCTCATTGCTTGTGCTGGTCTCATACCTGCATCTCTACAATTGTCTCTACAATGCCTTCTGTTGTTTGGGGATCTGCAGGGGAGATAACTAGCAGGAAAGGAATCTGATCTCAGTGGGTCTTTGTGAGAGTTTTGATGCAACCTTTAGCTAATTAGTTTCATTTAATATAAATTCTCATGGCTGAAGTTCTCAAGAGACAGGAGGACTGTTCTATGAAAGGAAGAATTCTTATCCTTAGCAACATTTTTGTATGCAGTACCTTCTTGGGGGAAAAGGGGTAAGAGGTTGGCTTTGGAAAGCCACTATTGCCTGAGCAGAGTTGGAGGGCTGAGTTTTGTGCAGTCACTCCTGTGTGATATAAGAAAGTAGTTTCTAAAACATGACCCCCAAAAATTCCCATTGATTTGCAGAACAAAATCAAATTACTCAAAAAGCTGTGGACACTCCACCTAGTTACACTGATGGTGCATTGTAGCAAACTTTCACAGTCCTAATAAGCATAACATGGTTCTGAAATATTTCCTTGTCTTTCATGGCTTCCCTTGACCACAGCCCTTGCAGTCAAGAAATGGGTCCCAAAATGGAGGGGAGAGTTGATCTGAGCAGCCTGCAGGAGGCACAGGGAAATCAGGGCTTTTCTGTAGGTGTCTGTGCTGCCCAGCCTGCAGGAGGCACAGGGAAATCAGGGCTTTTCTGTAGGTGTCTGTGCTGCCCAGCTTGCAGGAGGCACAGGGAAATCAGGGCTTTTCTGTAGGTGTCTGTGCTGCCCAGCTTGCAGGAGGCACAGGGAAATCAGGGGTTTTCTGTAGGTGTCTGTGCTGCCCAGCCTGCAGGAGGCACAGGGAAATCAGGGCTTTTCTGTAGGTGTCTGTGCTGCCCAGCTTGCAGGAGGCACAGGGAAATCAGGGCTTTTCTGTAGGTGTCTGTGCTGCCCAGCTTGCAGAAGGCACAGGGAAATCAGGGCTTTTCTGTAGGTGTCTGTGCTGCCCAGCTTGCAGGAGGCACAGGGAAATCAGGGGTTTTCTGTAGGTGTCTGTGCTGCCCAGCCTGGGATCCTCTGCTCCAGGATCCAGGCAAGCCCTGCAAGGACATGTTTATGTAGTATAGGTGAAGGGAAAGCAGAGAACCACATTCCTGTCTGATGCTCAGAATATAAATCTGTCAGAGGAGCCTTCGGAAGAGGTTTTGGCCGGGGAGTAATGAAGTGAAGGAGCTGTAGGTGAGTACAGATGACTTAGTAAACTAACGTAATGGCTGATTGGGGAATTAGCAGCACCGGGGAAATTCGGAGTGAAACCTACCCTGAACTTTCTCTGTGACTGTGCCACTCAAGTTCACTGAACACGAGAATTTCCTCAGAATTAATGGAGATACTGTAGAGAAAATCAAGTCTTCCTTTCTGACATTTTTCCCGTCGCTTGCAAAGCTCCTTCCCTGTTGCTTCCCCCTGGCTTTGGGTGAACTGAGTTGTGCTGGTTGGGAGTTTTCACAGTGCCCCAAATGCCACTGTGATGGGGTGGGAAAGGGCTGAAAAAACAGCCAGGCTCTTTCTATTGAAATTCAGTCTTAAAGGGCAAGCGATGCTCAACCAAAACCTGTGTCAATTTGAAAAGCCAGAGCTTAAAACACAAGAACAGGTTCTCTTTCTGCTGCAAGTTCTCCACTCCAGAGGAGATCTGGGATTTAATTGATTTAAAGTAAAGCTGGATTTATTTAGTTTAAAAGGAAACTGATTTGTTTCTGGTTGAGATGATAACCCTTATGACCTTAAAATAAACAGAAAAAAGATGGCAAAAATGTCATTCTGCTTCATAAAGCCTGAGCATCCTAGGCTGATACACAGAGCAGCACAGAGGAAAATATTCTGCCTTTTGTATTGCATTGTGCAAACATTTTCAAATAATCAAGCACAATCAAAAAATTAACAACTTCATTCTGAGAAATAACACTGTGATATAATTTTATTTTTGAGTGTCTGTTTATTTCTCTTCTTTCCCACTCCTTTTTTTTTTTTCCTCTCATCTCTGTATATTTTCATTTCTCTTTCCCTTTATTTTTGCTCATTTTCTTAGTCCTTTGCCAACTGAGTCCCTCTGCTAATTTCTCTGCTCCTTTACTCTTATTAATTCTCCCCACCCAACTGTTGCCTGGGTTAACTATTCTGGTAAGGCAATAGGATTGGAAAAGCCAGCACTTATTTTGAGAAGACCTTATGGGGAAAGAGGATTCATACTTCAATCTCAGGTGAGGGTCTAAACATTTCCCAAATTCTCTGACCCCTAAATATGAATATCATTTGACTTTGAATAATGAGCTATTCGTTCATCTCTATATAAAACTTCATGTATCCTGACAGTTCCCTATTGCCTTCCTGTCTGAAGTGGCTCAGGAGTATAAATTATTCTAGCGAAGGTTGGCAGTAATTTATGCTCAATAAATTGACTATAGATCTGCTTGTTTCAGTAGGTAGCATGGGAAGGACTTATACATTTTGATAAATTCCCTCATTTGTTCTCGGACAGACTACTCACTATCCTGGGGCTGATCATGAGCCCCAAACCTCTGTGATGGGCAGGCACTCCTGTGCCTTCAGTAAAACTGCTCCTGTGGCAAGTTACTGCTGTGAGGAAGATCTAGGATGGCCGCTGGAAAGTCACTGGCACAGCAATGTGGAAACTGGAGGTTGTATTTTACAATATATGTCAAGGGCAACTAATGAAACAGCAAAGACTGTTGTTAAAATATTCCCCTACTTTAACTAAAGAAAGTTGTTGTTTCTTTTTAGACTGAGTTTTCCCACAAGAGCATGAAACAGCCCATGTTGTCTTTTGTTTCTTTTTTTTTTCTTTTCTTTTTTTTTTTTTTTTTAATGTAAAATGGACTAGTTCCTTTGTAGGACTTTGCAGAAAAGGGTGATACAATCCTTTTGTCCAAGATGCAAAAAGCAGAAAGTAATTCATCACCTTTCAAGTATAATTTATTATGGGTCAGGGAGAAAGGTTTCACTCATGATCATTAGGTTTCAGCAGTGCAGATGCTGGACATGATGAACCAATGAGGCTTATCAGGTGTGATAATCAAAACAGATTTTCTTTTGTATCTGCTGTCTCTCTCCCTTAGGGATATCTGGGTTTTGGACACTGACTACGATTTCATAGATACAGACATAGTCTTTATTGTTCTGTGTACAAATTATCACCTGATATTTTAAATTAGAGTGATGGAAACAAATACCATGCCTGAAGTTCGATGCAAGTTTTTAACCTGCCTTCCAGGGCCCCGTGGGAGCAGCCAGGACAGATCCTCCTACAGGCACAAGCCCTGCTCATCTCTGTCCACGAGTGCCTGGAGCTGCAGGAAAGCACTGACTGGGGCAGGCACACACATTCTATGGCTCACGTGTGCTCAGGCTGGTGTCCTGGCATTCAGTGTATGCACAGAAACTTAGGGCCAGATCCTGCTGTGAACACTGCCCAGGCAGATCCCTGTGCAGGGGATTTGTCACTGCAGACAAAAGTCTTTGTGTGGCTGCAGGGATCTGTCTGCAAGTAAAAATCTGGCTTAGGGTAATCAACATAATTAAAGGGCCAACTTTGCACTGTGGTGCTATTCTGGCTCCATGGATTCATTGCAAATGTGTCTGATGAATTCAGGGAGTCCACAGCACCACCTCTTCCATCCAGTTACCCACATCATTCAGCTTTTCTTTGCAGTTTTATGAACTTTGCTATCAGCATTGCACTTGAGCGCCTCACCCCTTACAGCTTCCAAGCATTGTGGGGTGATCACACACAGAGAGATGGGAAAGCAAAATGCACACTGGGGGATTTGCTGACAATGTGCTTTCAGGGCTTGTCAGTCATATGAACTGAGGCACCAACAGCTCCAGGTACCTCACCCAGCCCTCAACCCAGATCACTGTGGGGCAGAGGCAGAAACAGATTCTCTGACACCTAACAGCCAAACTCTGCAGATTGGTATTGAAATCTCTGAGTTTCCCTGAAGGCAAACTTGGACTAGACATCTCTGTGCATCTGTATCACTAATTCTGTCAAAAAATTTTCCAGTGAGAAATGAGTTTCAATATCTATACAGATATATATATGTACTAGAAAGACACACATGTTTTCTTAGATACACATATGCACCCATATCCATTTATTCTTATACAAAATTATCTGTCTCTCAGAAAGCTGCCTGTGGTTGCAATAGCTGGAGATTCGTGAGTTATGCTCTGAATGTTGGCACAATCCTGGTCTTATGGGAAATCAAATCATTTGTGACTGCAAAGCCTGATAGAACAACAAAAGTCTAGTGTCAGCCTCTCCTCTCCTCTCCTCTCCTCTCCTCTCCTCTCCTCTCCTCTCCTCTCCTCTCCTCTCCTCTCCTCTCCTCTCCTCTCCTCTCCTCTCCTCTCCTCTCCTCTCCTCTCCTCTCCTCTCCTCTCCTCTCCTCTCCTCTCCTCTCCTCTCCTCTCCTCTCCTCTCCTCTCCTCTCCTCTCCTCTCCTCTCCTCTCCTCTCCTCTCCTCTCCTCTCCTCTCCTCTCCTCTCCTCTCTCTCCTCTCTTTTTCTCTCTTTTTTCTTTACAAACTTCTGAGTCCAAACGACACTCCTTCTTCTGTCCTCTTTTAAAGGACATGTTACCTCTACAGATTGAGTTTTCCATCTGAATTGCACTGGGCAGTAATTGGGGTTATCTGTAAGTTTGAGAATGTTAGACTCTAATAGATGTGAGCATTTCAAGGGAATAAAAATATGTCTCACGGTTTTCCAACCACTTTTACAGTGATTGTTGTGGGGGTTTTTTTGGGTTTTTTTTTTTTTTTTGTTTTTTTTTTTCTGATGGGCAAAATAATTAAATGAATTATTTCCCCTTTCTCCTTTACATGAGTAGCTCAGACCTCAGCGAACATGTGCTCTCTGGTGCCAGGATAATGGTCAGCTTTTACTGCCACAATGTCAGAATTTTCATTTTCTGCCCCGCAACCAAAAAAATAACATCAGAATAAGGAAAATATCTCTCCTTCCACTCTCCCTCTATCTTACCGTAACTAAAAGAAAGATTCTGTTGGATTAGATATATTAAAGTCCCTAGAGCAGTCTAGAATTAGGTGTCCTGTTTGTTTCTCACACAAATGAGTGAAGCTAAGCAAATGTCTGCTTACCATTTCAAGTAGGAATGAACTTAAACTGGACATCAATTATGGCTGTTGCTCAGCTTTGGGCTTTGCTGCCAGATTCCCAAGCAGTTGTGAGGAAGCTGCTGCAGGGATCAGTGCAGGGGCATTCATTTCCCACCCAACCAGCTCATGGGCTCTACATCCATTATAACTCAGGCAACTGCTCTTGGGAGTATTTCTAAGTGCATAAGATTTACCAGATCTGGAGTTTGTAGGGCCTAAATTCAATGTCTTCTCTAAGAGTTAATCCCATATGTACTGAGATCCCCTGTGCAGACAGTGCTGATTCATACAATGTCACCTGCCCACTGAGCCATGCCAGGAGGGCTCACTTGACTCCCCAGATCATCCTCATTCATATTTTTTACATACTAGTTCAAAGTCAGTGATTCTTTGACATTTCCTCTTGATCATTATCTTTTGGGTTTTTTTTTTTTGTGCCTTTAATTGTAAAACAAACATCAACATGTTCTGGCTAGTTTGTTGTTCTTTTTTATTTTTTTCCCCAAGTAGTTGGCAAGTATAAAGTATTATCAAAATTCCTTCAATGAATGGACAGTGAGACTGAGGAAATGTTTTTCAGGAAAGGGGGGAAGGGAAGAAGAAAGATAAGGTGCTGTCCCTCAAACTCTATATCAGATAAGGATGTTTCCTAAGGAAAAAAAGCCTGAATTGTAAGAGGAGCAGAAGTATTATATATTTAATTGCAGCAGCTACTGGTCTTTCATGATGAGAGCCTCTAATCAAGGGCTTTGATTATAAGGGACACTGTTGAGATAAATATCTTATTCAATGTTTTGAAAAGAAAAACTCCTCAGCCTGGTCTTTTAAGAACATTTAGGTACTACAAACTAAAACTGTGTTGTGAATCAAGCCTACCCTTTAATGAGGATATCTTTTGCTTTTACCTAAAATGTGATATAGTGTCCAGTCTATGGAAAAACTGCTTCACCCAGACACTGGCAGAGGAAAATACTTAAGCAAACAGCAAATGAGAAATGCATTGAATGCATGGCTGAAGTTGACCCACCAAGCTGGGGCTCTGTTCCTTCAGTGGAAAAATTCCCTTGAGCCACAACACAAGGATATTTCCCAACTCTTAACAGTAAGTAAGAAAGGCATAGCCTTCTTCCAGATTCCTTCCCTTTCCCATTAGTTTTACCTCTTTTATAAACTGAAGATTTTATTCTGTAACTTCACAGAACATGTAAATTGTGTCATTCTAGCAGTATGTGGGTCTATTCATATGAACAGGCTTGTGGAAGTGTTTAAAAATTGATGGTATTCTAAGAGAGATCTGCAAAGTCAGTAAGACCATAGGAAACTTGTGATGCTTCTAGTGCAAGAGTTTTCCACCCCTGGCTCCTGTCCATATGTGGTATTGTAAAATGTTGCAATATAGAGTTCTCTTTCAATGGGTTAATGGCTTTTTGGTTGGGTTTTTTTTGGTGATGTTTGGCAATTTTTAGAAAGAGGCAACACAAAATACATACTTGAGAACAAATCAAAACAAAGTTGGAGTACATAATTACTCTACATGGTCTCTTTAAAAAGTAAGTATGAAAAAACCTCTAAACTGTGATCAGTCTAACCACCTAAACTTTATATTAAAGTTTGATTATCCCTCTGTCATCTATTTAATGGTCTTTATCCATGCTTAGACATGAAGCCCTTGATCACATCTACTTTCTATGCCAACCAGCTGCAAATTGAAGAGCTTGGCCTTATGTCAGAACTTTTTTCATCAGTTTTGGGATGCCCAGTATATTATTCTGCCTCCTGCTGACCAGGCTCCTATTGCTGTGTTTTGTGCCCAAGTGCTGAAAGGGGCTTGTGCCTAAGGGATGAAAGAAATGTGCAGGAGCCTGAGTGAAACCCAGCCCCTTGCTGCCAGCTCAGCACAAGGTAAGCACTGGAAATTCCAAACAGGAGAGCACAAGTGAAGCATTGCACAGCTGTAAGGCTGACCTGCAGTTCAGAAGATTAATTGCTTCCCCTTGGGATCTGATCCAGGCTGAGTGAGCTCAATGGGAGCCTCTACAGTGGAAATTAATTCTGGGCTTCCCTGATTTCAGGAGGTGACTGGATCTTACCACACATCTCTTCCTTATGAATGGGAATGCAGGAGGGTTCCTCCTGCTATTGCTGACTTTTCCTGTCCATCTCTTAGAGCTTAGAAGGGAGTTGTTTCCTTGGCTCTTTAAGTTCCCAGAGTTAAACCCAGAGCTGGCCTTAGGCTGTGGCTTTGAATGAAAGTGCAGCTGTCGTGAGTAACACACTGACTCAACAGATCCATTCAATAGGAGCACTCCTTTAAACCATATCTACTGAATTTCCTGATAAAAATAAGTTTTTACTACTGTACTTAGCATAGCACAGCCCAGCTAATGGAGAGGGAGCAAGACTCTCTTCCATCACCAAGAAAAGCCTGCTCCAGCTGCCCAGTCCCTGCTCCAGGTGATGAAGTGTGAATCAGACAGGGTGCAGCTCAACTTTCACGTGCAGGATTAGCTGGCAGCATTGCTGGAGAGAAAAATAATCTCTTCACCATTAAAATACACAAATTTGATCTGGACTCAAGGGTGCACCCTACAATGCCATTCTTCACAGAGTGGCCTTTCAGCTAAGAAGCACACTCGAGCCCATTTCCTACTTCTTAATGGAAGAGCAATTACTCTACTGCTCTGTTAATACTTTTTCCTCTCAGTTTGTTGATAATTCCAGGACAGTTACACTGACTTCTTTCTTTCCTTCTAGTTATCCACTGCAAAAAAACCTAAAACCCAATTTCTCAACACAGACCACCACTTGTTGATTTACCTGCATTAAATGTTCAATGCAAACCTAAACTACAAAAATATTACTCCTTCCATTTAACTTCAAGGGTGATTCCTCATTCAGCTGCAAAAAAGAGGAGAAAATGAAAGAATCTATTTGAAAGAAAAATCTCAATACTGTGGGCCAAATTCTGCTCTCAGTTCTGCAAAAATGTCAAATTTAGGTCTATCAAAAATAAATCAAGAGCATGTTTAATTATTAGCACATGAACAATTCTTTTTGTCCTCACTGGAAGGGCTATATGATATAAAATATGCTCATGGGAACACCAGTACTTCCATACTCCAATTTAGCTGCAAGCCTTTGTGTCTGGCTGGAAAGTAGTCAGTACTTGAAAGAATAAAATTCAGAAAAGATGCTGAGCACCTAAGAATTCCTGAAGAAAACGTCTTCCTGAAGAAAACATCTTCCTGGAGAAACACTGATTCCAGTGCTTTATTTATTTACGTATTTTTTAATCCAGGTACTTTTATCCAAGGTTTTAAAATTCTCTTTAGAATCAGATCTAAACTTTCAAATCATGACTAAAGCATGAGCCTTGACCCGATTTTAGTCTCAGTATCTAAAGCTGGAAAATCAGCCTCAGACTTTTCTACATTGTTCACATAGCAAAGAATGGTCTTCATGAGAGCAAAAACCAACTTAAAGCATCTTAATTCAGATTCAGCAATTTTATTATTTTCTGAGGAAAAAATTTCAGGCCTAATTGTGATTTTGAATAAGAATCTGCACATCACAGCATAGCTGTGGATAGCAGCTGATTTTTACCAGAGAAAAGTCACATCTCTGAAAACTGTGAGTGTTAAACCAGAAAAATGTTAGCAAGCTAGGCACAACTGTTTAGTAATCTTAAAGTTCAAATAGAAAAATTCCTAAAGCCCTCTTCATAGCATTTTATGTGGTTAAACATTGTGCTGGAAAGACAGGGCTTCTCTTATGATAGTTAATGAACTCTCTTTCCATTTTCAGTTAATTTGCCTAAGCTTCTCATTTCCTTAATGTTTTGGGTTTTTTTTTTTTTTTTTTTTTTTTAATTAATAATCTGTAGCTACTCAAAACCTCCCATTTATTTTTTTCCCCCCAGGCTGGGTTGTACCCCTTTCCAGAAGGCAAGTCTCTATGTAAACATTACTTGTTGCTACCCACTTATATTTTATTTCTGTGGCTCACCACACTTTATGCATTTATCTGGCACAAGTGCTTCATGTGCTAGTATTCTATGGCCAGCTGAAATACAGCTGTTTTGATTTTTGGGAATTTTTTTGATAAAAAACCAATACCCCACATCCTCTAACTCAAACTCTAGTGAATCTCTCTTGCCATAGCTACATTACATACTTGAGATAAAACTTTTTCATTGAGATCCTTTTCCATGAGTCTGATCTCATGTTTGAAGGCAGCCTCGCAATTCTAGCAGACTGGGTTTCTCTAGGCCACAATTCAAGATTTCTATTTCTTCCTCCACCTCACTGCTCACAAAAGACTTGAAGGGAATGAGGCAATAAATACCCGCAAAGAAGTAAATTTCCCAAACCAGCATGGTAATGGTAATCAAAACCAAATACTCTTACAGTAAGTAGAGTTCTAAATTAATGAGAATTCATGAAGATTATCCAGAGATTTGCTTTTATGGGTTTTAAACAGAAGTTGGGCAGACACTGCACTGACAGGATATTCTATAAATCCCTTGTGATAAACAAGTAATTGACCCCCTCTATAAGATTAACATTAGAGGTAGATGTGCACCCAGCCTCTGGGCCTTTCATATCCCAGAATTTGTAGGATATGCACCAGGATATATTCAAGTGAGTTTATTACAACAAGTCTTGAGTTTGTTAAAAACAAAATTCGTTCTACAGCTCTAAAATTTGCTCTTCCTCTGAACACCAGAGCTCAATGTGCTCATTCAGTCTAGAAGAAATGTTTGAATAAGGAAATACCTTCTGGCATGGAGCATAATCATTGCAGGGAACCCACTGAAGCAAGGGATGACTTGAAGCTGCCCTGAAATCACAGCACAAGCACTGAACAGGCAACCAGAGTATGCTCTAAGCTCTTATTCTAGGTAGTCTTGAATCACCCACATGAACATCTCAGGAATATCACTTGGAATTACAGGAGGCTGAGCATGGCAGAGCATGAGTTTCCTCTGACATAGTAAGGTGCCTATGCAGAGCCTAATAGAAAAACAATACTTAGCCACCTCTGCACAAGAATATTTTATAGATTTTTCTCAGAAATAATTTCTATCAATAAGTACATGCCCTTTTCATCAAGCTTTTGAGGATAAATAAAACAAAAATGTTCTATGTTAAAGTGCACAGACTATTGCAAGGTTGGTGGAATAGTTAATGCTGTAAGGAGAAGATGGTCACTTAGAGGATCAACACTGGGGAAATCCAGATAAAGCTCACATCAGCAGATCCAAAGGCAAGAACATACATTCAAGGACCAGAACTGAAGGCCATGTTTTGAGAAATAATAACTGATATAGTGGAAAGTGGGGATTCTGAGAAGTTTCTTGCATAATAACACCTCAGCAACTGCACCTGAGCTGCCAGTAAAACCCTGTGTCAGAGAGGGCTGGTGCAGTCCTGAGGTAAGTAAGCTAAAAACAGTCAGGAGAAGGCTGTGCTTCTGTGCGGTGATTAGACTTTCAAATACAGCTGTAAAACATTTTAACTAGAAAGACATTGCAATAGGACCTGCAAAATGTTACCTCATGTCTTTGGAGCCTATAGCTCCATATTTTTCAAAGGATGGTAAAAAGCTCACTGGTTACAGAAGAAAGAGGCTTAAAATCTATTCAACGCCTAGAAAAAATGCTGAGAGTCAACAACTTGAGGCACACTTTTAGGCATTATAATCACTTGGTCATAATACCTAAAATACCTTTGGGGAAACTCAGGATTTACCACCAAAAGAAGAATGAAAGACTGATGATGTTGAAAGCATATCAGACAATACAAGTAGTAATAAAAACCCCCCAAATAGACAAAACTTCTTGGCAGTGAGAGCCATGAGAAATGAGGGATTCTTCATTTCTTGATGTCTACAAAATAAAACTATATTCCATCCTCAAAATTTTGCTCTGTCAAAAAACCAAAAAAAAGCTTTCATCGGGCCCAAGTGATTGGTCTCAATGGAAGAGTAACTGGATGAAATTCAGTTGAATGTGATACTCAGGAGAATAAACCAGGTCATTTGAAGGCATTTCTGCTCAAAGCTCTGTGAATATTCATAAAAATCAGGATCTTGGAAATGCAGTCAAACTCTGCTTTTGCTTTGCCTTTAAGCTATGTGCACATATTTCTTGTGCACTAATTTAGAAAGTCTGAGCACAAATGAATCACCAAGTTTCCTCTGGTTTCCTAATACCATCCAAAACCTGTAGAGTCAGATCTGAACCAGCTCATTTTAATTTAAAATATATTTTTATTCCAGTCAATTTCAACAAGCTGTATGTAAGTTTGCAAACAAACTTGGTCCTGTCAAATTTTAGTATGTGCAATTTTCAAAGTGCTGCTTTTAATTGTATCTGCTGTCATCATGTCTCAGGGCTGCGAGCTGGGCTTCTGGATACTATAATAATGCACATTATTATAAAAATAAAGAGCAAAATAGGAAGTTTTGGGCCGCAGCTGCAGGGCTGTTGCCAAATCACTAACCTCCCCCTCCCCCCAAACTGCAATAAAAAATCATCTCCAGAGATTCCAGCACTGAAGGCAACAAAGTACAGTAGTTACATTTTGAGATGGAATCCAGAAACTGCCAAAATGAAGATATGCAGTCTCCACTTGGGAAGAGGCGCTGAAAGCCCAAGTACATAGCCTGACAAGTGAATCATGTCAACAAAAAGAAAGCAGCAAAAATCAACTTGTAAAAAGCATCTCTGTGTGTCAAATTGTTCAAAGCAGTGGACACATTGCTGAAATGAGTTCAGTAAAGATGAACATCTCATCGTAGCTTTCGGGAGCTGAGGCTGCATACCAGAAATGGAATGAAATTCCATATCCCTGTGCAGCTGGACACATAGCAGGGATAAAAGTGTGGAAACACTGCCTGCATTGGATCCACATCCTCTGCACTCAGGGGAGAAGTCATGTTTGATGTCCAAGGCAATTGTAATGAATATATATAAATATGTTTATTCTTAGAGATGCACTTAAAGAGTCTGTATTATTCCCTGGGATGTGGGAAGGATGCAGACTGGGAAGGATGCAGACTGGTTGCTACTGATAATGGATAGTGGGAAAGGTGGGCAGTTTTCCTAAAACCTCTTTGCAGACTAGGATGACTTCTGCAAACCAATTTAGCTTGGTGATTTAATTACAAGGCACTATCTGTAATTCCTGTAAAGCCTGCTGCAAAAATCCTGCTTGTCTGCAGACATACAAGTTATTGCAACTTTAGGCAGCAGGACCTTTCACTAGAAAATAAAAATGCCCATATGATTTTTGGGATCTATTTCTTAACTTTGGGGATACTAGGTGTTGAAAAGCCCTTTTAAACAGCTGCTTTTTGGTTTAAATGACATTTTTAGCGAACCAAAAAGCAGAGGAATCAGCTCTTAGTAATCTTGAACATTATCTAGTGGATAGCATAATAGATTTGCAACAGCTTTTAAAGAATTTGCTATAAATAAATTAGTGGCAATTGCTTTGAAAGGATGTGGCATAAAGATTACATTCATCCATCAGGTGGCTGTGTTGCCTTTATTGGAATAACACAGAATTGGGTTTGTTTTCTTGCTTCACAAAATAACTAGTTGAAAGGTTTGTAAAAGTGGAATACATTTGAAAAGCAAAACTAAGCCAAGATGTAGTAGCTACACAGATAAGAACCAACAGTGATTTAGAACAGTATTATTACTTATTACTCACATGAATATTTTCACGTTTCAAATGTAACTTGAGCATTCAGCAGTGCTTGGATTACTGACCTAAGTGCTGCTAGTGATAATATGCCTGTTCCAGTGATATTTGCTCTCAAATGATTTACTCTGATTCTGAATATCTCTGAGCTTTTATAACAAAATATGAGAATGCAGATTATTAGAAGTTATGTAAAAGGGGCTGATCAAATTACAGATAATGTGGAAAAATATACTGAACCTTAAATGGTATGAAAGTCAAAGATGAAACAATCTCACATGAAAAACCAAACCACCAGCAGAGAGAAATACATTTTCACTTGATATGTATTAGAGAAAAATAGTGCATGTAATTAAGCCCTCTTCTTAGCAATGTTTTTGCAAGTCGAAGGATAATTTTCGATAGTTTCTATATTCTGGAGTAATTTAGTTTTGTGTGGTGCATTCAAAGAGCAGCCCTAGGAGCCATGGAAGAGCAGTTCTGAGAGCAGTGTCAGGGCTGGCCCTGCCCAGGCACACGAGCACATCACAGCAGCACCAGCAGAGCCTTTTCTGTGCCCCTTGGGGACTCAGCCAGCCCAAACACACTCTGATCCTGCTGAAGGAATAGAAGAAAACTAGAATTTGGTGCTCCCATTATTCCCTCTCATTGCTTCACATGATGCAGTGGACAAAATATTGTTTTATTGCTGTTACATTTTAAATGAATTTAAACACTGTTAGTGTCTGTGTCTCTGATTCATTCAGTTCCTTCCTCACATGCCTGATGACATAAATAGTCCTGACTGAATCTACAGGGTTATTCACCCTTTTAGAAGCAGGCACAGATTTAGTGTCTTTACCAAAATAAGATACTGATTCCCATTATTTGTGGTTCAGTCATTTCCTTTGTCATTCTTTTCTCTCACTTCTTTTTATTCAAATAAACCACATCTACGTAAAAAAGAGAATTACACTAATAAAATGTTCATGTCCCAAAATGTTCAACTTTCTCACTCAGGATTTGCCTTAGCTCACAAGAATAGTCCCATTTGACTCCAGCATTTTTTAGTGCAAGCAAGTAGGAACACTAAATGTCAGACTCTGTCATTTAGGCACTGACACTGATAACTGACAGGCTTGTGGAACAAGGAAACAAAACTTGTAAACAAAAAAATAATAAACACAGCTCCATTTCTATAATTGGCTAAGAAGCTGGGTGCAAAAGGTCAGAATCTAGACAGAAAGAAGATTAATATTTTCTCTGTGTCCTTCTGTTGTCTGTATCACCTGGAGCAGGCAGACCTGGACTTTGTTACAGGTAAATAATTACAGTTGTATCTGTCATAAATATCCACTTGAAGGGGCTACTGCAAAAAAATTGAGATTGTATCTCCAAGCAACTGTCAAATGGCTAGAATAAATTTAGAGGGCTTGAAATACTGATGTACACTTTCTATCATAGATATCTCTTGGTCTAGACTTTCAGGCTGCATTTTGACAGAACACATCAGATGACTGAGAAATTAGGGACTCAGGACCAAAAAAATTACATAGTGTTGGCACTTGTGGTTTGTGTCTTCCTTACCTGTGGTTCTAGCAAACAGGAAGTCATTGCTTCTCAGCAAACCCAGAAATATTAACAGGACATATCCTTTTGCATTTTAAACACAGAAGGCAATAAATCTTGGACCATGATGGCAAGCCTAAAGAGGTCACTGGGTAATGGTAAGCATAATATCTGTACTTTTCAGTGCTACAATAAATCTGACAGTGCTCTTTTTTAAAGTTGGGATGCTTCTGTACAGACTGAAGATCAAAAGTTTCCTTGCCCCCCAAAAGAAAAAAAAAAAAAAGAAAAAAGCACACACATGCACTGCAATCACCTGTTTTTAATTTTACATATTTGGTGGAATAGAGAGTGAAAATAATATGCCTGTCTCTTTTAGTGTGGGTGATATTCTCATAAGCCCTGACTGAATGAGAAAAATCTGTCCCTTATTTAGAAGAATAGATAGGAAAGTCGTTCAGACTTTGAACTTCCTTGTGTATTTACCCCCCTTTCTTACTTTCCCAAGCACGCATTAAAATATCATTATGGGGGTTCCTTCTCAGGCTGACCCAGAGGTTTTGATTTCAGTTCAGATAATGAGTCCAGTGCAGGTAGCACTGACCTCCCTGCAGCCATATCTGACCATACCTGTTTGCAGGGGTCATGCTATTCCTGCTCCAGAAAACTCCTCTCAATATTTCCTGGGTCAGATGAGATGTTCTTTGGGTTACAATCTAAGGCATTAATACTTCAGAGCCTCCAGCTTGGCAACCTTTTCCTTAATGCATAACACATGTAGAAATATACTGTTCCTTGGAATAAAAATCCTGCAGACCCATAACAGTTCTACTACACAGACCTATTCCACCTGCACTTGCAATGCTGATGCTGTCCCCACCAAGCCAGGGAAAAAGGAAATAGGAAATAGCATGCACTGAATTTTTTCTTTATTTGTGTGTATAATCATGGATCTAGCCAAACTCCAGAGACTCTTTCTTTATGGTAACTTCAAATATGAGGTATAGTACTAAAATAAAGGAGAAGTGAATAGATGCGAAGTCTAAAAAAGACACACATATGACATCTTGTAATATACCCCTTTTCTCTTCACATTTACCACTTGCTCCTCCCTGAGCCATGACTTACCTAGCTTGCAAGTCAAGCCACGTGTTATTGCTTAGCAGACTGAGATAATCAAAGCAAGAATAATAGACCAGGATTATCTGGCCAGGCAACCTGAGAAATGAAGCATCACTGAGCTGCCAGCTGCAGTGGGCCAGGAGTAAGAGGATAAGATACCCAGCATCTGAACCCCCCCCTAGGGCCAGCTCTGTGCCCTGGTGCTGCCCTCTGTGCCCATGTCTGCATGTCTGAAGCAGAGCTGAGTGTTACCTGTCAATCCTCTGCCTCACCACCTGTGAGACTGAGCATGCATAAAGGTGTGGTAGGGAGCTCTGCCTGCAGCCTTTATGTAGACTTCAGCAGCTATTTACACTGCTTGTTTATATTATTCTTTTCCCACTTTCTCTGTTATGGCAAACAGAAATCACTTGCAGGGAGCCATCAGGGTGAAAGGATCTCACCAGAGGAAGCTCCAGCATTTTGCTGTGGCTCATTTTTCACACTGATGTCAAAGCAAACCTCTGAAGATTGCTGAGCAACATGCCCTCCTCACTGTCCATGTTCCCCACAGACCAGTCATCACCTCGCCTACTCAAACATCTGCTTCTCCCACCTCTCTGCTAATGATACAAATGATAATTTTTCAATCTTCCAGCAATTATCTTAGCCCTTTTTCTCATGTTACCATTTCAGTGCAGCAGGAGCTCCCTGGGAACAGCCACCATGTCACTAAATCTGTCCTTATGACACTTTACTGTCTGCAGATGGTGTGAGATTGACTTTGCTTTCCAAAGTGAGAATTTAATCCTTGGTAAATTATTTTGATTGCATCTGTGAAGTACGTCCATTATCCTATAACCAAGGATAGAGTGTAGATTTATATATTGCCTGATTTCATGGTCTAAATTCACAACTGGACATTAACAAAATATTGTAATGATACTTGTTTTGACAGTGGTCAAATAACTCCTTCAAAGTGCACTGGTATCAAGGGAAGGATTCCTGTGAGATCATAGGTGAGTAGACTCTTGATCAGAGTAATGATGTAAATGAGTATGAATTTTTATGCATATGAGTTTAGGTGGACTGAGTTTGTACATTGCACTTTTGCCCCTGAAAAACAAAGGGACAGCTCTTTTTTTTTCACAAAGCAGTGATTGTGTCTCTAAAGCCTCGTGGAGAGCAAGACTGTGGAACCTGCAATCAGATGTTTAGAGGTTCCTAAGTCAGGTAGAAAGTTTTGCAGCCTCTGTTTGCATTGTGTTTTGAAAAGGGCCTGATTAATTCAGTCCAGGACTACAGTGAGGGTTAGTAACATTGTAACTGGAAATACATGAATTATTCCAAACCTCCTGAGCTCTATTATTCAGGAATATCTTCAACTAGTAGATGTAAACAAGCCAACAGGCTTCCTTTCCCCTCTGTCTTACCATGAGTGATATGCCAGTATAATGCATGAATGCCAGTGCAGCACAAGATGAAAACAGGCCCAGCTGCAGCTCTTTATTTGGATTTGCCAGGCAGCAAGGTGGCAGAATTAATTCCATCACCAACAGTGAGGCTTATAGAATGAATGCCAGGAAAATCAACCAAAATAGACATTAGACCAAGCCACTGTTTAAATGCAGTTTCTGTGTTGTTTTCCAATTCAGAAAGTTAGGATCCCTTTAGAGGGATTTAGGTCTTTATGTCAGAAATGGGGAGAGCAGAAGAAGCCTCTGTCAGAACATGCAGCTGATGTAGGTCATTAGCACCTACGGACATGTAAATGTCAACAGGTTATCAAATTACATATCTAAATTCTGCCTGAGGGTAGCATGTTAGCAACAGAATTATACTAATCCAAAGTAAATCTATCTATATATAAGTATTTTTTGACACTGTGCATGTTTTTCTAAAACAAACACTTTACAAAGCCAATTTTGCTTTGTACACAGAAGTCTTCCATTGTAGGACAAAGACAGAACACAGCCTGAGAACCCCCTTTGAACATTGCTCTCCTGACCTGGGATTTGCAGAGCTGCCTGTAATAGCACTTTACAAACAAGTTGTTATGACAAGAATTATTATATTATTATTTTAGAATTCACATCGGGATGTTCACCCAGGACTCCAAAATACTTTGTCATCATGAGTTGTACTATTTTACAAGGCAGAAACTAATGGAAATGAAATTCAAGACCTTACACCTATAGTTGAACAGTAAGTTGATAACTGAATTTGGAAAAAGCTCCATTTCCCCATTTGGGGTTGTTTCACAAGCTTCCTGTGAAGGGAGGAAAAGGAAATTTTTGTGCTTCTGCACTCAGTAAACTTTTTGTCTTTGAATAGCTAAGGTACGCTTAGAGGAAAGCTGGCAAAAATACAAGCACTGAAGTGGTCACTATCTAGTGCACTCAAATAAATACTATTCCTGTTCAGTAAATTAGCACATTTATGAGTTATATACTTTGTCAGCACTTTTTCTCAGCCTGCATAGACCAGATTTCCACTACATCATTCAGAGGTTAGCAGGGAACAAAATTAAACCCTCAGTGTTTTCACCACTGTACAACCTGCAAAGTCATTTTTCAATGCACTTAACAGGTTATCTTGGAACACTCTAATAAATGGTGAGCGTTGCCTTTGACTTTCCCTTAGCAGAACTCATTGTTCATCTAATTTTTGCAACAGATTTCCTACCTCGTTTAAAACTTCAGCTAGAAGTGCTTTCCTGTTACATATTGCAAACAGACATATACAGTGACTCAGAAGCTTGGATCGGGTTGTGTAGTCAATACAGATTTTGGCAAAAGACTGGGAAGCCTTTTTCTGGCTGAAAGCTAAGAATGATAAAAATAGATCCTGATTTTACAGTCACAGTGACAAACTGGCTTCCAAAAGCTTCACAACAGCACAAAGGGAACAAACTAGCAAAACGGAAGTGAGCTGGAAAGATATATATTTTTCCCCAACAAGACTCAAATTCACCATCTTTTGTGGTTTACAATGATCTTATTTCATTGCACATGGCATGTGCTGCACAATGACAACCCAAAAGTCCGCTTAGCTTGCAAGCAGCCATTCTCTTCCAAAGCTTTTCAACACATTTAATTCACAATCACTTACAGACTTATACAACCCTATCAAATAACCAAGTCTCCTGAATCATCTCTTACCTACAAGATATAATTTTATTCTATTTCATATGATTTCATTATCTTATTTTTGTCACTTGATCTCATTTTTCTTGGGGTTCTAAAGGATTTAACAACGAATGATAAGAATGAGATTATCAGCACAAAAATAGACAATAATTAAATGTCAGTCATGTCTGTGACAGAACAAATGCAATTCTGTATCTCACTACTTTTGGTGCTGGCTAGTGCAATACTCATTAAATATTTTTACCGTTAATGCTGATAGTTTTGCAGTTATTTCAAACAGATTAAATACATTTCGCTTACCTACCCTTCATTCTTCCTCCTCTGCAAATAAGTTTTTTTCCAGTGAAAGATTAGCATAGCTGGTACCAGGAATTTCAAATGGGATTGTTTATGCATCAAAGAGTAAGTATTAATAACAAAAATGCACTCACAGTATGATTGCTTTGTGATGATTAGAATATAAATTGTTGGTTCTATATATACAGACACACACACACACAATGAATTATGTGCCTCACCATGGTATGTCTCTTGCATTCCTCTAACATCTGATAGTCAGATGCCACATCACACACGAACTTGTCAACTGCTTTTATCACTAAAAACTTTGTCTGTGGTGTTGCAGGAGCTGACAACCCAGCACACTCAGAATCCACCTGAAAACACATCAGCCAGAGAAATATTTTGCTCTCCTAGGGGTGAGGGGGAAGGAGGCAGCCTCTGCCCCAGGATCAAGGAAGCAAAGGCATTAACTTCACACAGAAAATAGTTTTCTTCTTGTTGATGATGAGAGGTACATGCTAAGCAATAAATTAAGTGAGCACAGTTAGTGGTGGACAGAAATTCCTTTCTGCAGGCTCCGCTCCACCACGTATGAGTTATGGGATCATCTCTAACTTGTGAAAATAACTCACATATCACACTCTCCCCATTGCTATGCTTCTTGCTACTCCTGCCTGTGGAGCTGGTGCAAAAGCATTGAGGCTGGACAAGGATGGAGGAGTCTGAGGCTCCATTTAGCAGAAGGGTCCTATGGTAACTCAATCAGCTCGTGAAGTGTCAGACAGTGAAAGGTGAATGGCCAGAGTCTGCCTCTCCAACTGGGCTCTGCCATTCCTGCCCTTCAGCCAGGGGCAAGCTGCTCTTGAGCACAACAGCACATGGTTTCACAGGACTGGGGAGGGGCTGAAACCACACCTGTGCTGTGGCCCTTGTCCAAACCTCCCCGACCTTTGGGAGAAGAGATTTTCCCAGGAATACAGTGAGCAGAGCAGCCAGATAAACAAGCAGCTGACCGTGAAAGCTGTGGGAATAAATAACACAGTGTTAAGCACAGGCTAGGCTAAGTATGTGAACCTTCAGTCAAAGTTCTGACCTCAGCTTTTGCAGACATACCCAGGCTCACTTTAATTGCCTGGTTTGCAGGCTGGAAGGAAAGCAGCTGCTGCAGCACAGAGCCCTGAGCAGGTTGCAAATACCCCATGGCTGGGCAGCACGGAGCTCTCTGCTGCTGTGCCCAGGTCAGACCTGCTCCCCAGGCAAAAGAAATCTACCTGTCCCTTTCTGAATTAAACAGCTGAAGTGGAGCAGTGAGGAGCTGCACTGAAGGGAAAGCTGTCCCTCTGGACTTGGTAATGTGGGCAAGGGCCCCTGCAGCAGCCCATCCCCAGGATGGCTGGGCTGGCTTTGATCACTTAGGCTGCTATTCAGCAGCTCCAGCAGCCAGTGTATAATGTCCTTCTCACTCCTTTAATAGGAAAGGGCTGCCTTTATCCACAAGGCAGAATCATGCTTATTATCATGTTAATTAATACATTTCTAATGAGAAGCCGTTTCTGCAGTTTATACAGAGCCAAAGTGAAAATTGAAATGATTTTGCTAATTTAAAAAGAAATTATTTGAAAAATAAGCAAGGAAAAAAACTTCAAAGAGACAAACAAAAGGAAAAATACTGGCACTAATGAAATGTTGGTTAATTATCCTTTTGTTCACCCTTTTATATCTTTCCCCCATTCTTAATTGTCTCATCTAATTAGATTATAACTATTTACAACAGGAATTATATTCTACTTTGTATTGCATATGGGGGTCTTCATAATACAATGCAAACATAATCTACTAATAATAATTAATGAGGAACTTTTTTTTGCAGTGTGAGTTTTTTGCAAGCCAGGGAGCCTAGCATGGGTGTGTAATTGGTTTCTGGGCTTGACTGTATTAATGATAAAGGAAAAGAACTCAAGATTTTGCACACTTAGTTATTTTTTCTCATCCTGTGCCTGGCCAGCTTCCTAAAGCTCTGGATCACTGTTCTCAGGCCTAAGATCATCACCTGAAAGCAATTATTCTCTGTAGGCTGGTACACTTTGGTATTTGCTGAAGGGAACATGTCGCATTAGGCAGAAATAGCTGTCACCTTTAGGAGGATTGTTCCTCTCCTTTCTGAGGCTGTCCAAGAAAAGGTTGTTCTGCCTGGTCTCAACATCACCAATGCCTGTTTAGGGTCCAAGAGAACAGTGAAGCTGCTGCATTTGTGGTGGTGCTGCAGTGCAATGCATGGGCACCTCTGCTCTGTTGCAGCTTCTTCTAGGAAGATCAGCAGTCCCTCCCAAGTCCTCAGAATCTTTCCTGTGGGTATCTCTGTGTCACATAACATCCTTGTTAAGGAACTGCATAAATTATTCTTTTCCATTATAGAATGACAGGGGAGCTTCAGGAGAGGCTGAGGGCTCACTGAGGTTGTGGCTCCGCACACTCCAGAGTCAGAGGCTTTCAAGAGCTAACAGAAGACAGATAACAACATTTCCCTTCTGCCACCTGTTAATTCTTTTTAACAGATGGAGAACTGGAGAATGGAGAGATTAAAAGCCATGGTACAGGAAACCATAATTTTTCAAGACAGTGCTTAAATACATGCTTCTGCAAGCACAGGCTTCTGTCCCAGCAACGTTGAGGACGTGCTTATAAAGTTTTCTGACCCAGGATTGAAGTTACTCCTTCAGAGTCATAAAAGCAGTGGAACAAACTGGCCCCAAAATCCCCAGTTCACATGGTAGCCTTGGCCATATCTTCACAGAGTCTTTTTCCAAAACTCTGGAGGGCTGATAACCCCTTTGGCTCTCCAGCTGGAGGCTGCAGCCAAATCTTTGTCTCAGTTATTTAGATAGAAATGTTGCTTCAGGTTTGGGTACAAGTTCCAGATGCAAAATCAAGTAAAGGTAAAAAAATTAGAAAGAGGAGCTAGAGGCTTTACATTTCAAGTCTCCTACAGTTTAATCTGCTTTAAATAAGAAAAAAAGGCATTTACTTGTGTTTGGATTGTAAGTAAGAAGAGAATCAGATTCACCACAGCTACAATACAGTGCAAGCTTTTGTGGTACTTCTATACATTTTAGCATTTCATACCTTATTTATTTACAATGAAAATGATAAAACTTTCAGGGTTGGATACTAAATCTGTGTGATTTATCAATATATCATTGACTTAGGAGGTAAAATATTGCTTGTGAAGCTGAGAAAAGCAGTGTTAAAATAAACTAAAGTAGGGAGAGGTTTGCCAAAAACTACTTTAATCTTGGCCAACACCCTTAATTGTGCTGTGCCTCAGTATTCTTTCCTATTCATGTGTTCAGGAAAATTATCCTCTCTTCTTCCCAGGCACTGATTGCTTTACCTACTTTAACTAACTTTTAGAAACACTGAGGTAATGCCTTAAGTACCAAAATCCCCTTCTTACCTATTTCAAATTAACCCCTTGCAGAATGGCACCTACTCCAGCTCTCCTAGAGATTTGGAAGCTCATAACAGCTGCACTTCAAATCATCCAGGAAATTCTGGATAGTGCCCATAAAGGTTGTCCTACAGGCTCTTGTAGAATGATAAACAACTAATGCACACATTTCAGGTACTACAAAAACAATCCACAAGCCCTCCTATGCAGCTACAAAGAGATTTTAAACTGAGATAGGGAATGCTGTCGCTTGTACCTGGGCCCTTCCAGATGTGCTGCCTTTTTCTCTGCTACTCACATGTGCAGAAGTGAGACCTCCACACCTCCTTCATGGTTTATTTCTCTTTCTCTGGTGCAGGTGGTGCCTGGAGAAAAGGGTGTTTGCCACTCTGCCCCCCCACAAAAGTGATGTTGCATTTGCAGGGGACTTTCATTTCCCACTGCTATAAGTTTAGCAGAAAATGAGTTTCACCTTTATTTCCATAATGTCTCTGTATATCATGGTACGTACACTTGAAAAATTAAAAGCACTAAAGAAATTTTTAAATGAACCTTCACCTAAGCATTGGAAAAATGAAACAGATGATGTGAAATACAATAAGGGGAAAACACTTCAGTTACCAAACAAATGCTCTTTAGGTTCTTATTCCATTAAAACCTGCATCTGCTTTCAAAAAGGATGTTTTGCTATCACATGCAAATTCCTCATTTTTCAAGGAAATCTTTATATAACCTGCCTATTTGGCCTTTGTTAGTCATGCTACAAAGATTTAGAAGCTTTGAAGATTGTCTTAACTAAATAGAGCCACAAGAACAACATTGCACTTTCTTCCAGTCACTGATCAGGCTTCTAAAGAGTAACTAATAATGTGGATTTTAAAGTGCAAAAAGCAACACGAAAATATTTAATAGTAGAACTAACAGCACAGCATACCTTATGCAGAAACCTGTCTGCTTTACTTTCCTTTTATCAATATTACCAAGAAAGTAAATTTGTCACTGCACAGTTGAAAATATCTCAAAGATCTACTTTAATGTTTCATGCCACGTTTGCAAAACAAGAGTAATAAAAATAATGACACCATTATTACTCTTCCCTCTTTGTTTTCAGTTCATCACTTGCATATTTGAATAATGAATTATATTCACATTATCTCTACACTTTTGCTCTTGACTTCCTCTGCTGGCTGAAAGTAAAGCTATTATCCAGTTGTCAGCTCTGAAGAGCCATTCAACAAAGCAGCCAATGGTCCTGACATGTAGATATACTACTATGCAAAATTATCTGGAGTACAATTTCAAGCTATATATGAGAAAATTACCAGCCAGCATAAAAATGAATCTTCAGCCAAGGTGAAATATTAAAAATTTCATCAGGGCCACTTTAGAACATAAATAAGTAGACAACAGAATTAGTTGTGAATTAGGCACAAAAGGCTAATTAACACTATTGTATCATCTTGATTGACTTAAAGTCTATTAAATCACTATTTTATTGTCTGAATCTCTGAACCTTACAGGAAAAATAGAACCTTCTTCTATTAAGAGGCCCCTCTTCATTCTCAGATCTGCAGCTTTTGACTGAATTTCATTAAGACTCATTCCAGTAACCAATACTTTGCACAAGTAATTTCCTGATAAAGGAGTGATTGTTTGTATCATTTGATTTATACAGCTTTTTTATTAAGTGCCATGTTAAATTATAAACAAATCATATAAAACAAAACCCACACAATTTTCCTTTAATGTCACATCCCTTCTTGTAATTATAAATATAACTGGAGCTCCAGATGAAGTCAGATTTTCATGATGCAGTGGAGGGGCAAACACAGCTTAGCAGCAAACATTCTCAAGGGCAAAGACTTTCTTCTCTTCATGCTCAAGTGTTTTTGTCAGGAAAGAATAACTGAGGTTGGGAAGGTGAGGAGGTGCCCTCTACCAGACAGAAAGTGATGTCCCCAGGATGACATTAAACAAGCAGGTACAAGAACAGACAGGAAATCAGAGCAAGATACTGTGCTTGCTTTGAAGAATTGTCTAGGAGAAGAGCAGGTGCTGCCTCTGTGGTCAACTTTTACTCATCTGAATCAGCTGCCTCAATCCCTTTTCTGCCCATTAGACCTGCTCCTGTTGGCAGCACGGTATTGAAAACAATCTTCAGACTTTTGAAAGTTAAAAGACAAAGCCCCAACTCATCTTCATTGCCATACAAGGTGAAAATAACTGGTTCTCCATAAAGAGTGCAAAATATATCCCATGGATCTCCTTTGGGGGTGTCTTGAAGTGCATCAACTTATATTGAAATTTAGAGAGGGCTGCAATGATTTGAAATGTGCTTTCATGAATTAAAGCTTCTGAAAATTTATATCTAGGAGAATTTTAGCACTTTACTAACACTGTAACTTAACACTGTAACCGCCTCCCTTTTGCACTGATGTGTTAGCAAGCAGAAGAAATTATTTACCTAAGAACATGGAATGAGGGCAATCACTCATCTAAAAATCTCAAACATGTCTTCATTGTCTTCCTGGAAGTCTTGTTCTTATGGGATCAGAGGACAGTAGCTATTCCTGGATATCCAGCAACCTGGCAATAATAGTAACAGTACCTTTTTTTGGTCTGTGGTCATCAGCAAGTCCTGGAGAGAAGAACATCTTCTACATATCAATTGTATGGTGCAGGCAAAGGGAGTTGGGCGCGTTCATGAATGTGCCAAGAAATGTCGACACATGCACAATAACCCCGACATGCCTGGCTTACTGCACACTGGGAATCCATCTCATAATGCATGCATGCATATTTCTGCCTGGGAAATCATGGAGAGCAGCATGGCAACCCTACACAGAAAGTCCTCTTTGAAAGCCATGCTCTCCAGCCAATGTTTAATTCATTAGGTCGGCCTTCCTTAATCGGTGATCAGAACTGTTTAGCTCATGATGCATTAGGAGAAAGGAAAGAAGATGAGGAGTAATTAAGTAACATTCAAAGTTTATCTTAATTATTATTGTTTGTAAATGAAAATCTGGCAATACAATTTTCATTGTGGGCTTTGTTTTTTAGCCATAATATGAGACCAAGTGAGCAGTAGGAGTTGAATAAAAATTAGATTATCCTGATTCCTACTCTGCGTAACTGTTATTAACCATGACCCATCCAGATAGCTCATACAGAGCGAAACTTTGCACACCATAAACAAAAAGCCCAGGAACATCTTTTTCTGGGCAGAAGAGGCAGTGAGACAGTTAACTCAGCTGTAGTCACTTACAGCACAGGCTTCTTGAATTAGATGAGAAAATCCCACACCTAGAACCTACTTAGAACTACCCACACTTAGATATATGCTTAGATGTCCTCGGCACTGAGATAGAGGAGCTCTAGTATTGATTCCCTGCCTTCAAGGCTGTGAAAAAAGAGGGCTAAGAGCAGTCAGGGGATGTAGTACTACAAGAAGAGGCTACCTGAGATTTGGAGTTTGTCTGGGAGAAAAAGGTTTATTCCCAAGTCTGCCTTTCCTCTAATATCCTTCGCCATGTCATTTAATTCCTTCTTCCTGGTTCCCAGCCTGCAAAGTGAAAGCATTTAACTATTTCGCATGGATGTTAGCAGCAAAAATGCAGGGAAATCTGAAGAGCCCTGATGATATAATAATGAGAATCTGACAAATGTTGCTGATGTGGGAAAGAAAGAGGTTCAAAGGACATCAGAGCTATGCAGACACATCAGAAATTAGAATATGGGCATTTTGAGTTTCAAAGGAAGCCCTTTGGGTCATTGACTATATACTATCCTACTTTGCAAACATTTTTCCTTATATAAATATTAAAATGTATTCCCACCAGAATATAGTGTTCTTATACTGAGGAGTAGTACTTTGTTCTCCTCATGGCTAAGAGGTTTTGCTGTAATATTTAATTAAATAAACCAGAAGATTTCATTATTAAAAAAGAAAAAAGACAATTAATAAAAAATCTGACATACAATCACAAAGTAGGAACATATTTTCCTTTAGACAGATGTGACAAGACTTAAATTCTGCTTGTTTGACAGAAATAGATGCAATGTGCCCATAAATTTTAAAAGGAGAAAAAATTTTGGTCACAAATGTCTTTGGAAGTCCAGAAATATTAAACACTATCTTGACTACCTAGGAACAGACATGAAAGATGAACTTTTTGTCCTACTGTTCTCCCTCTCTAGTTAATTCCATTGCCCATGAGATCATCTGAACCAGTTATTCTTCATCCAAATCCCAGGTTTATCTGGAACATGTGCAGCCAGAAAGACACATTTTAGTGCAAAATCACAACATGGGTAACAGGGTTCTGGTGTTCTTTCAAAAGAATATCTTCAGCCAAATCAACAGTAAAAGTCATTAGTCTGAATTTTTCTCTAGATATTTGTAGGTGGCAAAGTTCTTTATTAAACTTCTGTATCAACAAGTGAATACTTCTCTAAAGTTATATTATTTTTAATTTAGTGCTACAAGAGAAATCAGGAGTTTAATATTGAGCAAGCAAATAGTTTCATATCATTTTTCTTGTTTGACTGTTTTTATCAGTCAGTAAATCCAACCCCAAAGCAAACCAACAAAATCTCAAGGTTTTCCAGAAAATGCAAAGAGCGATACTCAGACTGCCCAGGATAAAGCTGGTAGGCTGGCAGGTATTGACACTTGCATTTCCCTAAATAATCCCCTTTCTTGCCTTTTGTGACAGAGTAAAATGGAGAGGCATGGGAAGTGGTAAATGATGGAATTTGCACAAAACACCTTGCACCAGCCCAAACCCCAGGTTTATAATTTCTACATCTATTTCTTTCATCAGTGTAGTATGTGGTGGTTTCAAGCAAAGTTCAGGGTTAAAATTCATATGGATCAAGAGACTGCCCAAGGAAGCTTCTGTCAGAGCTGGGAACTGACCTCTATTCCCACCACCTTTCCAGCTAACTGCCTTTTCTCTTCATCTTGCATACTTCATACAGGAGTCACTCAGAACTCCTGTAAAAAGTATGCAAGACCTCAGGCTCCATTTAAAAGGAGAATTATATTTGCTACCTGTAGCTTTTTATTAATTCTCAGCTTTCATCTAGAATCTGTCCTTCTCTGTTTCCTTGCTTATTTCTGTACCTAAACCTAGGACATAATTAGTCCTGGGGACAATATCAAGCCTACTAGCCCTTGAAGACAATTTGCATGAGAACCGAGGCAGGTCAGAAGCATTCTTCTTGTAGGGTGTGCACCCAGAGAGTCTCATCCGCCAGGTCTGACTGAGAATTTCTTTCTCAGAGCTTGCTTTTCTCCCTAGAGACTCTTTTTTTTTTTTTTTTTTCCTAAATCTAATCTCTCACAGGTATTAAGTTTAGTAGTTCTGCAAAACTGAAAAGTTGTACAGTCTTCTCCTGGGCCCTGAAAGTGGACCTTGGTCTTGCATTTATTTATATAATCATTGTGTTGCTCTCCTGCTGGTTTCTCCAGTAACCAGACATATAAAAATGTAAATGGGCACCGATATGCTGGAGTGGTGCATCACCAGCAATCACATGCACTGCTGGCTAGATTATACCACATATTCCCAGAATATTAAATATTCCACGTCCACCATATGGTCAACTTATCTAACACCCCATTTACCAAAAAATAGCCAGCACTTAAAAGCAAGGACTTTTATAATTAAAGACTTCATTAATCTTACATTGCCTATAAAACAATGCACACACATGTGGTTACCCATTTTACCAAGTGTAAGTTCAGGTCCCTTGTTTCCAGACCCAGAGGGTTTTACCTCTTGTTATCAATCCCCTACAGAAATATCTTCATCAGTTTTCTAAGGTAAAAGGCACATGGTACCTATTCATGATCAAGGTTAGTGACAAAAATTCCCATTTCTATGCACAAGAAGTATGACCTACACCTAGCATGAGTAAAAGCAGACTCAAGTGCTGAACCTCAGCATTAAAAATTTGTAAATAACCTTGCTTTACCCTGATTCAGGTTCTTCCAGTGTAGCTGGCATTTGGAGTTTCAGGAATATTTAATTATATAGAAAGCCTTAAGGGGCAATAACAAGCTGGTTTCTGAGCTAATGGGAGAGAAAAGAATATGAGATTACAATCTAAAAATTAAATAGAGGGTCATTCTTTTTAATGACTAATAACTCTCAAAGAATTTAAGTTTCAATTAAATTCTGACTCCAAAGGTATTTATGTAGTCATGAAACTATTTTTAAATATTTCACATTCAGAGTGCTCCAGATTCCTCAGTGGTTCTGGATAATATCAGACATCATTATGATATCTGAGAAACCTTGCAGAAGCACTTTTGCTTTTAACCTTTTGTTCAAAATAGTTTTTTTGGTTTTTTTCTATTGATGACTTTGGAGTTTTTAATGATTTCTTAGAAAATTATGACTGTGGAAAAAAATAGTGCAAAATTTTGGCCAAACTGGTTACTTGCAATTTTAACTGCTGAATGAAAAGTGGAAGTTTGGTGACTGGAGTATTCAGTTGGGAAAATATTGTAAGACAGACAGCTAACAGGACATCAGGGAATTATTGTCTGTCCTGGAACAAGAATAAAAAAAGGGGCTCTTTGCCCTTGCGTATCTAAAGTGTTCTTTTCATAGGATTGCAGAAAAGGGAAATAGGAAATGCATCCCTTTTCATAAAGTGGACCACAGCACAGCACAATTTAAGCCACTGGGATAGGTCTAGGAATGCATAAATGTAATACAAGTCTAGGGAAATATTTGACAACATGCAGCCACATGATGCTCAGACGTCAAACCCAAACCCTTTCTCACATTAAGCACAGAGGTTTAACAGCTAACATCTTGCATTAATTGATATAAACAGCTCAGAGGTTCTCAGGTTACAAAACATTGGGATTTTCCTGGGGAAAAAAAAAACCCTGAACACTTCCAATTAGGACCCAGCTGATGCTGGAAGTAAGGGAGTGTCTCATCCCACTGGAGCCTGGAGCGCTGGGATTCTCCACGAAAGCAGAGGTCTCATCTCCCCAGTGTGAGAGAAGTGACTTGCCCAGCTCAAGGCATGAGTTTCTGTTCCAGCAACTCCTCCAAAAGGACTGAACTTCCCGCTCTGCTGGTGCAGCTAACCTCCAGATTACCTTGGACTTCTTCTACTCTTGTTGGAACATTAAATGACTAGGTTACCTCACATTATGTTTTCCTCCTAAAGACTAAACCACAGAATATTTACAATGAGGTCTTCCATTCCAGTCCAGACTGTGCTCAAACAATGGGGCCATTTTTTTTCTGCTGTCTGATGGATGCAACATATCAGGGGATTACAGAGTTCTCTTCCCAGGATAAGAAGAAAATAATTCTCTTCCCTGCTGAACAACCAAAAATTATGTTGGGGGAACCCTAATCTTGAAACGATCTTGCTGATCAAAGATGACATTTAAAGTTATCTTAGAACCTGGATTGACATTTGTGGTCTGGCAGCAAGCAGCACAAGGGCTGAAGCTCTCATTTCTCACAGCCCAACATCCTGATGTGGTGCTCTGTCCTTTTAGGACAACTTTGTGGTGAAGGCATTGCTGCTGCAGCCATTAGAACCTTGACTTAGAAATGTGGGGTCTTGATAAGAGGTCAGAAAAGAGCTCCTTATCCTCATTTCAGTTTGCTGCTTTGTTTTCAGGATGAATTGCTGTAGTTTTTGGTTGTAAGAAACTGAATTTTAATGTCACCTTTTTTGTAGGGGGATGAAAACCAAATAATTAATGCACATTCTTATTTTCATGAAATCATAATTTATTATCCAATCTTGGGAAAATTATAATAAGAATAAACGCCAAAATTATAGAAAAATAAATTTGAATCAAGAATATAACTTGTTCTAGTCCTGCTAGAACTAGTCCCAAGCATAATGACAATATTTTGTTTGACTCTTGTAAAAAATCTGGACTAGATATCTTTGCTGTGTAGTCAGTATTTCAGACCTTCCCCAGCATACTAAAGACAGAAGGCAGCATATATTTGCTGCTAGAAAAATTCTTACTGGAATATCTGTAATTTTTTAAAGAACCTGTAGTTCAGAATTTGTGTCTGTAACAAAATTACAAAGGGAAAAGATGCACAGGAAATTAAAAATAGCTTACTCCTGTTTCATTGAGGTATATTGGGCTAGATATCATACATTTTTATAGCAAAGGCTTCCTAGACTCAGTGAGCAAGGAAGAAGAAATGACGTTTTTAATAATTGCATTTTATGTGTATATATTTATGAAATTTTATATAATTTGTCCACTTTACCAAATGGGAATTGGAGATCAGTCTGAGGTGCTAGTTAATAAAGGATGAAGCTAGGTGTTAAAATTTCATCTAGAGGAAAAAAGCAGTTTGATGCCCCGTGGAATATTTGGAGAAAAATGTGGCTCTCAGGTAATCACCCTTGAGAGTTCAGCGCTTGGTCCTTTGGAGAGTCCAGGGATGCACAGCACAGCCAGTGGTTGTCTTAAATGTAAAATATTCACTCCAGCCTGCTGCAAAGTGCTTCATCCCCTTGGCGTCAAGCTGGGATTTCTCCTGAACGTGTGTGCCCACTGTGCCAGAAACCAAGAGGGCATTAAAACCCCAGGTGGCTGAAGGCCTTCACCTCACCAGCCTTTAGGGTTGTCTTGACTCCTTCCTGGAGAAAGGAGAGTCTCAGGTTTGCTTTTTTTGCTGTCAAAGATTGCTGTATTGAAATGGGCCACTGCCCTGGACGCCACTGTCCAGCCTGTTGGGGCTGCAGGTGCCCAGCTCAGGATAAAGTGCTGAGAGCAGCTGGGTGCTGACAGAGCGAGGCGATGCTCGGGAAAGGGTTCTCAGGTTTACAGCCCTGTTTATCCTCCAGATTACAAGTGCCACAGTAAGGATCTAGACCTGTCAACCCCCACGAAGAAACCCAAAGCAGTCCTCAGTGATAATCTCACAGGCAGTCAGAGAGCACATAGCAAAATTTGCAACTAAATGTGAGCAGCTCTGCTCTCACAGTCCCCTACTGCCTCCTCTTACTGGGGACACACTGCTAATGGAACACTACAGTCTAGCTTTGGGTCTTGAAATTTGAGATAGGACATTCAGAATCCATGGACTTAGAAATATTTATAAGGGTATGAGGTGAGCAGAAAGACTATAGCTCTCTGTTCAATAGATTAAGCAACACCATCCTCAGCTGGCGTACACTGGCATAACCATTTACACCAGTGAAGGGCTAGCAGGATTTGATGTTTCTAAGAAAGAAACTGCAGTTGAAATCAAAAGCCAGTTAGTTTAAAAAAAAAATTGATAGTGTTTCTGCTTTTAAAGTGGTTTGTGGTTTTGGTTGTGATTTGATGCAACACAGCAGGAGAAATAACAATTATGTCTAACACACACATGCACAGGTTACATACACACAATATACACATATATTAACATAGCTCCATTTTCTTCATTTCCCACAAATTAAAGTGACAAGCTCAATGTTAGTCCTTTCTGAATTAATCCTGTCTGAATAGCATTAGTGTCATCCTCACTATACACCACTAACCGCTAGGCTATAAAATTTATGATATAACATTCGGAATTAATCTGCAAATATATACTAATTCACACTGACCTTTTTTCAAGCTGAGGCCTTTTTAGCACTCACAGTAGGTTTAACATTGCCCTACTGAGTGTTATTACAGAGCAGTCAATGGTTCTCCATAATTACATCATGCAAATGACATTTGCTTTTTTGTTTGAGCTTATTCCCTCCGATGTTTCCTTCTTTTATCACACTCTTCACACATCTGTGTCCCTGAAATGGCAGTGTAAACTCCTCCTCTTTTGGTCCCCAAGTTCCTTTTTCTGTCTTCCCTGGCTGTCAGGCAGACGCTGCCAGCAGTTTGGGCTGGTGCGACGGTGACACATCCTTGTGACATAGGTTATGTCGCCAGCTGGCTGGAACAGGTGTACACTGATTTTACCATCAAATGGCAACACACACTTGGCTTCCTACCAGCGCACAGGCATGAAAAACCTGTTCCCTTAAAATTTCTCCCAAGATTGATGGGCTGTTCTTTGACACAGCATCCAGCAACAATTTCAATTCCCAGATTGTTTCTCACCATTTAGGCTCATTCAACAATAGCAGCAATGGAAAGTCATGGAGAACTTCTTGTTAGTGGAGACAAATTACTCAGTCTTTTCCCCTCTTTCTTCAGCAAAAACAAAGTACAACTTTGGCTGAAGTACCCAATTGCTTGTGAAGCATGAGTACCCAATTGTTTGTGAAGTGACACCTGTTTTTGTCTTTTAGAAAATAATTGATGCAAAGTATGAAGTAATATTTTGTAACATTCCCATCCAAAAGGCAAGGGAGGTAACAATGATTCTGAATATCTAACTGCTTAATCCAACCAAGCTAAATCAAGGCCAGGATATGCATCAATAGCCAAATCTGGTCCCAGCTGTTTCCTGTGAGCCATGCTAGTGAAACCACTGCTCAGCTGAGGATACAAGGCAGAGACGAAATACAGAAGCTGATCTTCATCTCTCCAGCATCACCTACTGTGACGGTGCACTTAGGATAGTGCAGGACTCAACACAGCTCTAAAGTACATTTTTGAGGCTGAGATCATCTTCTTATTCTGTTCCCAGAGTAATAAGTGATGCTCTGATTAATTCTGCGATAGAAAATAATCTAATACTAAAAATATCTCAACTTCCATTAAGTCAGTTCTGCAGTCTTTAAAAATCCAAGGCAATTATACTAAGTTATACCTGACAGTCTTGATTTGTGGATACTTTGGGAAACCCTTGTTCTTCACAGCTGAGGAATTACACTTTCCATTAAAAGCCATTGCTTATATTATCTTGTTAGGGCATCTCACAGTAAACACTGGATGGCAAAGCAGACTTTTTAATGACAACTAATCAGAAGGTCAATGGCTGCAAGTCACAACTAAAGTAATCAAGTTAATAAGACAGTGTTATTTTAGCCTAAAAGCAGCTGAAAAGCAGAGGTGCAGGAGGGAAGTAGTACACAGCTCTGCTGTCGCTGCTCTTAATATTTCTTTTCCTATCAGCATGATTTTCAAATTTCTTTTCCACAGCACCTTTTTTAAATTAAAATTTTCCCAGGGAAATTGCACACATCACATTCCTAGCAAACTGCTTATCAAATAAAATTACTTGACAATGTATTCATTAGAACTATAAAGAGACTTCCTTAAAAGGCTTTTCTATTAAAAAAAAAAAAAAAAAAGGGTGTTTGTTTGTCTTAAGTATTTAAGCCTCTGTTCTGATACACAGCATAATAGGGCTGGTGCCATGGTAACTACTGTGTGGCTTTTTAATTGAACAGCTGACTTCCAGGAGTGAGAATTGCTACCTGCTTCTCTGCTTTCCACAATTTACCGAGGCTCTATCCCAAAGAAAAACAATGAATTAGGGGCTGTTAGCTCGTGTGGACTTGACAGCTATGTTTTCTCCATGCAGTAGTTGTAGTTCATACAGAAAAGGTCTGCAAAAGCTGCCAGAGTGCACACACATCCAGTGACAATAATTTTATTTGAAATCAGCTTACAATTGCCTTTTTTAAAATGCTTGGTCTGATATTAAGGACAGGAGGGGTCTGAAAGAATTCATTAAGTCCATATACAGCCTAGTATAGGAAAAGGTCTAAGTATTATTACATGTTATGTATAATTGTACTATAAAGAGGACTTTTTCCTCCAAGTAGCTAATTGGGATGCAATACTGGTTATTTTAAGCTTTACAAAAGAGTTCTTTGCATAATAGAGTGGCTGTTTCGTGCAGCTCCTATGATAAAATTCTCACCAGTCTTAAAATGACAGATGTAATATTACCTTTAATAAGTGTCTACCGATGCATGCAAATTGAATTAAATAGTGGGAGTACAAATTTGTCCGATAATTAAGATAAAAATTCATGTCAGCTTAAGCCCTGATGTATATTAGTAACCCTGTATACTGCTTTTTCTGCATTCTCTACCAATTACTTTTAGTGTCGAACTCTTGATTACTGTAACATGCAGTCCTTTAAAAATTTATAAATGATCTGTAGAAAGTATAAAACAAACAAAAGGCTTCTTTTTAAAGCACCTTCAACAAAAAAATATTATAACTTCAGAAGCACAAACTGCTCAAAGTTCAATACACCTCACATAGAAAAGCTTCTTCTCAGAGTGTAATAGAAATGGAAAATAATAGGTATAGATACAATAATAAATAATGTGAGCAGCAAGCAATGTCTTCAGCCTGTGAAAATGGTCACTGTTTCAGAAAAGGTCTCTGTTGCATGTCAGGACAAAATTCTACCACCAGCTCAATTTTTCCACAAGCCAGTTATGAAATTTAGCTGTTTGGCTTTTGTGTTATTCTCTCTTTGAAAATATACCTGGAACTGGAATTTCAACATTTTTATAGTTAAGAAATTCACCTAGGACATCAAACAGGCAGCTCAGGTGCTTGAACTTGGGATTAAACAATTCCTGTAAATGTCCCAAGTCATGAGCTCCTCTTGGATAATACTTTACATGCTTTCATTTTTGACCTTAAATGCTTTCTTTGATGCAATGCACCTTATAAAAATGTTATATAAATGGCTACAACCCCTCATAAGTTGTAATTACAATAAAATGTTTTTCAACAAAACCCTATAAAATCTCTAGTAAAAAAATTCTTTATCAGTTGTTGACATAAATGAATGTACTAAAATTGCCTGGAATATGAATTTACATTTTCTACATTTTGAATCAGGAGTTTCTTAACTAAAATATTTTTTACAGAAATGACACATCTTAAAAAAACAGAGTCTAGGGTCATTTGAGGCTAATCATTGCACTGTAGAAGGAAATTTGTGCTTGAAATGAACAGTGATCTTCAAGATAAAGAATTCAAATTCAGAACACTAAAAGCCTGATACATATTTTGGAAATGAGAAAAAAATTGGAACTTTTTCCTAAAACATCTCAGTTTTATTTTTTGTGAGGACCTAGAGCCAAGATTCTCATATCTCATACCAGTGTTGCTGATGTTCAGGGCTAAACTCTGGAGAAAATGTCCATAGTTGCTTTGCTGATGCAGTGAGGTGTCCCACAAGGAGAACCCACCCACTGGCTCCAGACTGATGGAAGTCTCCTGAAATTAGCTGGTCTTCCAAGTATTGCAACATTTGCAGCAAGACATAAGAACAAGACTGAATTTGGATCTTGGATTCAAAATGTGTCTACCACTTATGTTAGTATTCCTTGAGCGCTAAGTATCAGAAAATGTGGCTTTGGATAAACTCATCATGGGTTTAGTCCCTTTTTGTGTAAGATTCAACCTGTATGTATTCTCCATTGATGGTTAAACACCTCTAATGAACTTTGCAGACATGTAGTGAAGTTAAATATCTGTCAAAAAAAAAAAAAATCACTTGGCCTGAAAATCCAGTCTCTTTTGTTTAACTGCTTTGCTATCACTGAAAAAAACCCAGCCAGTAGTTCATATAGGTTTACAGGCTACACAGGTAGAACAAACACTTTTAAAGTGGAAAACCAAACCAGACCAGAAACACTGGAAGACAGTTCAGAATGACTTAGACCCACCCTCCAAGTGAGAGCTGAAACCCACCCTTCAGCTCCAGGCTTACAGCAGAGCTCAAAATAATTTCAGACAGGTGTGCACAGCACTGCAGCACAGAGCAGCAACCACCTCTGGCCACGATGTTGCACTGAAGACAATTTTTTTTTTTGTTACAGGAGCCTGACTTGCTGAAATCTCTGACTGTGCTCCTAGACACATTCTTGTTATTTCTCTGCCCATCTGTAAAATGGAAATGATAGTGCTAGGGATGTAATGAGGATAAATACATTAAAGATAATGAGGTGCTCAGACACAATGGCAATGAGAGCCATGTGAGTAAGCCTTGCTTAGGTTTGTGTACCTTAATAACAGTGTTCATTCTGTCTCGGCTGTAACACTATCCTTGGCAACAATTTAAGTATTATAAAGAGTCATACTGTATAATGAGTGAGATTATAGAGCTGAATGGATTTGGAAGCCAAGACTGGCCTAACAGAGCAAATACCACAGACCCTGTCATTAACCCTCATCCACCTTTCCTGCCACACCCAGTGGGGAGGGCTCTGCATCCTGCCTGGACAGCCCGTGCCCAGCCAGCCTCTGCTCCCTCTTCAAAGCCTCCAACAGCTGCAAGGAGAGAGGCAGGATCCATGCCCAGCTGAAATGGGTGAGAACACAGTTAAAATATGTGTCTGACCTTATTTAAACCAGGACAAAATGTTGTCCAGGATATTTCAATATATTGATGTTTCAATATATTGAGGGGTGGTGATCAGAGGAGGTAGAATCACATCCCATGCTAAGAGATCTCTCATGAAAGAGCGAGCCCTGGAAGGAGACCTCAAAACCATTCCTGAAAATGTTCAAATACTGTATTTTTCAGTCTTTTGACATTAAAAAATATTTTCCACATTCTCACAGTCAGTAGACAGACCAAATACAAGAAACAAGATAGGGTTTATGACTGTTTGAAGTTTCAGGAGTGAGCCTGAGTTTTACTTTATTCTTTGCAACCCTGTGAGGAGTCCCAGGCTCAGTCACTCGAGTCCACCCAAGGTTAATATGGCTTTGCAGCATGACAATCAGTGCTTCAGGCAGGTGTTGCAGCAAGGAGACAGAATTATGTCTCCTGTATCTGTGCCAATAGTACTGAAGTGATTGCCTAATTTAGTGCAATGTCCTGATGCCTCTTGACATGTGTGTTGATTCAGTCAGACATTTGGTGAATTTATCTGGCTTATCCATTGACTATTCCAATGGTTTCCATACAATGATGTGGGGGAGAGACAAAACAACAATGGCACAAAACCAATGCAAGGAGCCAACAAGCCATAGTGCAGCAAATGACCACAGCAGGTGTTGTAAATTGGTTCCTCAGCCAGAAGGAGCTCAGCCATCATCTTATCCAAGGGCTGAAGGAAGGGACTTTTGGAAATATGGAGTTCTCACTGCCTTTTGCTGGAAAAGGACATAAAAATACCTCTTCTGGGTCAACACCAGAATGCTGGTTCAGCATTTCTATGAGGGGCCATATAGGATAATTTGCAAAAGATGTGCTGCCTTCTCTACAAGGCACCAACACATGAGAGGAGAGATTATTTTAAATGAATTGAGTACAGAGACACTGAGCTGCCCCCTCCCTGACTATGTGAGGAATAAAGTCACTGGAAGGAGCAGTCCAGGGTTGTTCCTGGTGTTATGCTCCCTATTGCCTTTCATCGACTGCAGCAGAAGCTCCACCTAATTACACCTGAGATTAATTTGTCCTCTCTGCTGTACACATAAGAGAGGAGGGTTTATTACAGATTGGTGTGTGATGGCCTCTTCTCTGTACTCCTCAAAACTAGGGCCCATAAAATGAGAATTGATGGCGAGAATCAAAGATTTAACATCCTGATCTTTGTTGGGCTTCTTGCCTTTGTTTTTTAATGTAGTGTGGTTGGTGAGTTGATATACAGAGCTATTCAGAACTACAAATGACTATTTATCCTGCAGCCAGCTAAAAAGGTTCAAACTATATCACAAATGAGGGCACACCAGGAAAATGGCTAACTGTGGTCTTTAATTTGTAAATAATGATTTTAGACCATGACCCTTAATAGGACACTGTCACTTGTGCTGTGATTTATGTCTAGTGTGATGACATCAGTACCAATACTGCTGATAAAAGAACACTTATATTGAAGCAAACAGGATGATGAATGGAGTACAAGTCTACTTACTCATTTCATTACTGACTCTTCTGTTCACCACAGAGCTAATGTAGCGAGTCATTGTCTGCCTTGGGAGTATTTTGCAGGTTGAATTTAATGGCACAAGTGCGTGATATGTACTTCAGTCCTAGTGCTTGAAATGGCACAATCATAGATTAAAAAAGAGATGTGTATGTGTTCAATAGTTTATGTATGAAACAGAAAATAACTTTATGTCAACTTCTTAAACAGAAAACAGCTAGAAAGCACTTTGCTTATTTTTCTTGCAGAGTTTCCAAGGTTTATGAGAGCACTTAATTCCCTAACAAGTTAGATTTCTGCATATGTTTTTTGGAATGGACAAAATTAGCAAGTAGCATAACCAGCACAGTTAAGTATGACATCTGTGCTTTTTAAAGATGCACAGTATTCTTTTTTTTTTTTTAATTGCCACTGCAAATGCAGAAGCATTAACATATAGCCACCTTTAAAATGCTTTCATTAGCAAACATTTGATACTGAAGCCTTTGCTGAAGTAAACGGTGTAAATGTTAACATTAACCTTAATCAGACCTATTTCCTAAGATATAAATACTATACTAATGAAAGAGTCTGCCAGCATAATCAGGAGGGCAAAGAATTCCCCTAGGACTCTTCAAGCATGTGTATGTCACCAATAATTCTGCTAACCCTTGAGTGCTAGTGACTTTGAATGTAGAGAAGGGGAGGTAAATGCAGTTTTATTAGTGCAGTTTTATTGCTATGGCCAGCTGCACTCTTTTCTCTATAAAAGGTAATTACTTCAAATAGTAACAAGCTAATTGATTGCTAATTAAATCAATTGGCACACTAACCGCTGTCAGAAAGTGACAGATTAGCTGGTCACATGACAGTGTGTTAGTAATGAAAAGTGGACATGGTCTGAGTGTGATTGACACGGCAGATGAAAAGTGATCTGGGATCTCCTAGGTGGTCATGAAGAGGGCATGGAAAACATGATTGATTCAATGGTGACTGTCAGGGAGGAAATGAGAATTGAATGGGATTCAGTGTTGCCCTGGAACCTCACCACATGATGCTCCAAGTTTTTTCACATGTAAATAAGCTAGACAGGGCTTTCTGGCAAATGAAAGGCAGGATGGGGGAGGAAAAATAGGAGGAACAGAAAGTGAAAGTCAAATCAACAGAACTCAGAAACTTGTTTGCTTTGTAAAGGGGAAATAAACCCACACATTTTTCAGTGACTAAGAATATGCCCCTATCTCTTATTTTCATTAATTTAGGAAGGCCTTTATAAAAAATAGAACTGATTTTTGAGCATGTTGCTTTAGTTTACAAGAACTCTATACTTTATGTAACAAAGGAGAGGAAAATGGAAAGGGCTTTATGTTATTAATATTGTTCTGACACAGACAAGTACATATGCAATTATCTATGTCTCACTCTCTCTGTGTCTGTCTCTTTTAGATATTTACATATATATATAATTATATAGCAAGTGTCCCAAAACTGATTTCCTAAAAATTAGAAGATAATATCTAATATTTAACATGCTTTTATCTCCCAAACTTAGTATTGTAAAGTAGTCAGCCTCTCAAAGCCCAGACTTTTAAAATAAAATCAAAAAATATTAATTTTTTTTGCTAGAAGACATTCCATACTTGCTATATTGTTGTTACCATCAACTTGAGTAAGTATTTCTGAAACACCAAAATTTTTATATAGTCTTTGAATAAGAAATAGTCAGTTAATTCTGAGCATAATAATATGCTAATAAATGGGTTAATACTCAGTGGCTCCTAACAAAATGCTGACATTTCACTGTAACTGCAAAGGTATTATGCAGATACTTCTGAAAAGGAGACAATTATTATTGTTTTATTAACATCTAAGATGGTATGAGCCAGGGCTTGTGTGCTTTATTCATCCTTTCTGAAGAAAACTGGCGCTGCTAAGGATGAGTGCAGTTTGGCAATGCACCCAAACCCACTCTCCCTGAGGGTGTTTCCTTCTGGGAGAACCCAGACCCAGGGGGTTGCACAAGATGTGTGGACACAGTCATTAAATCCCACCACTTTTTTAAAAGGAAATGGGAGTCTGGCCTCATCTCCTTTCTCATACTGCCCTGCTTAACTGCTTTCAGGATGGTGTGGGAAAGAGGTGCCACTAGTTATGAATGATTTTACTTTCTGCAATAAAGAAAAGAATTCAAAATAAAGATGCACATCTTTCTTTTGAATGCCATAGCAGCTTGTGAAGACATTGAATGAGGCCATGGCTGGGTGGGAAGAGACGTTTACACCACCTAGAGCCTTCTGCTTTGGCTGACTGATACCAAGTGGAATTAGAAGGATGCAGGTGATTTTTTGTGCCTTATTTTTTGGACAGAACTTTCACCAGCGCACACCAACATCATCTCATTACAATGAGTGGTGGAATCCACTCAAGAGAGTAAAAGCTAAAGTGCATGTTCATGTTCTACCTCCCTTAATTCCTGCTGAGTCTCCTGCAGCTGCCATTTTACCATTTTCTGCCTTTAATTTTGTTTCTTTCTTTTGTGTTTTTGAGTGGATGTGTCCTAGCATCTCTCCTCCATGCAGGTACTACCCAAGAGGAAGGGAAGAAGGACTTCCATTCACAAGAATTACAATTCATTTAATCTAAATAAGCCAAGCCCTCTCAGTTAATTTCTTTCTCTGACATGAAAATTAAAGCAAAGCAAAAAATATTGGGAAGAATCCTATAGATACAAATTATACTATCACTTTAATGTTATGCTTGAATCCATGAGTTTTTACATGCTCCAGATTGTGCTGTAGCGTTAGAGGACTGATAGGCACCATCCTTGGTTAGGTAAAGCACACATTGTATGAATATAACAGTATGTAACTGGAACATATTATGGGATCATTGCTTCCTGTCAGTATTTCTATTTAATTCCAGTTTATAGATTATGAAGGATCTTTTCTATCAAAGAACTTTCTACTAGGGTGAGTATAAATGGTGAAATTATTTCTTGATATTAACTTTTTCAAGGACGTCAATTCTTGCTCTTACAAATTATCCTTGCACTTTCATGTGTATATTCTTTAATCACTTACACAAATGAAGGCAAAGTTCATGCACACAATATTATTACAGACTATTTTTTCAAATACTCTTATTCATGAAGCATTTATTCATCAAGTTTCAGCCAAGTCTCTCAGACCTATAAACAAGAATGGGCATTATGCATAGTTATATGTTTTGTCATTTATTTCATCTCATGAATCAAAGCCCAGAAGTTATGAAATATATCCAGCAAAAAAATCACGCAAACATTTGGCACTGAATTTGAAGCCAGGCTAACTTCTAAGCATGGTAGAAATCAGTAATGAATCATAAAAATCTTCTCTTGAACAGTAGGGTATTACAAAACGCTCTGGAAGTTCCACAGAGAGCATTGGAATATATTTCTCAGCTTCATAATGTGTATTTTTGTCTTTTAAGGTGAACAATTAAAGTTTTTTTTCTTATACTGATGGCTTTCCCCCACCTAATCACAATGCAGTTATTGCAGATGAAATTACCAGTCCCACTCCGAATTTGACCTGCTTCATTTGAGCACTACTAAAATCCAAAATAAAAAACTTCCCACGTTCCTACCTCAAAAAACACAGACTTATGAGTCAAGCCATGCAGAGCTGGGAGTGGTACTGATAGAGGGAGAAGTCCTTTTGTGTTTTCCGTTCAATCACCTCCTTTCTCTGGAATGTGTGCACCAAACCCTACATGTGAGTGGGGCTCACAAGGCACCCACCCCATGCTCAGGCAAGCTGATGTCCAGGGTGGCAGTGGAGATCCAGAACCCCATTCCCAAGGGAAATTGCCCCCACTGCAGGTAGACCCTGGCTGGGTACCAGCCTTGCGCAGGATGTGCAGAGGTTCCTCTCTATTCCCATCTTCCCACAGGTTCCATCCAAGTGGAATTATCCAGCAGTGTTTGTGGCCCAGCTGCTAACCAGGCAATGCGTGTGTCCAGCTTGAAAACCACATCCGAGCCTGTCGTGGTGTGCCTGCAATCAAGTTGCATATTTGACAGGCTGGCCAGTGCCTAGTCCTTATTCCACCAGCTCTCTTGGAACAACCAGGACACTGATTTACACATCCAAACATGACATCAGGCTCCCCAGGTAAGTACATGAGCATGAGAACCTTGACCCTACCTATTTACCCAAAATCCCAAATGAAAGTTTGTCCTGTGACTTGAGTGAGAAGCCATGTCTCTTCAAATTTGTTCCAATATTTAGAGACAACTTATAGTTAGTTTGATTGCTGCACAGGAAGAAACTGTGACAAGGATCCTGCCTTTCAGTGTGTTGCAAATGCGTCCTTTCAATGAACTAACAAGGAGTGGGAGGGAAAAATATTATCCCAGCTTGACATGCTACCTCACTGATAGAAATAAAATTGAGTTAAACTTGTGTAGTTCCACTATGCTGCCATTTACAAGACAAAACTGACCCCACTCGTGGCTGGGTTATTTAAGGTCACAGAGCTCATTCTCTATAAGAACAACAAAAAACCCACTGATAAAAAAATTCAAATGTAAAAGACATTTAAATAAACATAGTAGTATCCGAAAATTTAAGGGATTTTTATCAACATGGTACCTGCTTGCCTACTTCCACACATCTAAATATCCTCTTCTGTCATTTATAAGCAATGGCTTGTCTAGTTGAGTACTTGAGAAAGATAAAACAAATCCATTAATGGTGAGAAGTCAATACAACATAAATTAAAGCATGTCAAAACCCCATGTAGACTCTCTCAGCTAAAGGGGCTGTAGATCAAATGAAGCCTTCATACCCAGATTAAGCACCTTAACCTATGCACATAGACATCGTAAGTTTTCTTTACTTGACGGATTTTTTGAGCATCCACAAACAGAGAAGTTCTCTTCAGCTCATGTGGAATAGGGAAAGCAAATCCTATGATTTATTTCAGAGACTTTATTGAAGCCCCACACTGATACCCTTGATACTTTTAGTGACAAAATTCCCATAGATTTCAGTGGAGTCATGTCTTTTACCTCAAACTATTTGAGTTTATTTTAGCAGAAAGGGGTCTGAGGCACTGTCAGACTTCATTTACTATGTATTGTTCAGCATGAAAAGAAGAAAATAATCTGACTCTGTTTGTCTGAGTGCCAGAATTGTCTTACATCAACAGTACAGAAATATTTTGAAAGGATTCCCAGCCATAATTTTGGGTCTAGTCTAACTTTTTTTTATTATGAGTTCTTAAAGACACAAGAGTCAGTGCTGCCTGGGCATCATTTAACATACTAAAACTATATGAAATGCCTGTGTCTGCTGGGTGAATCCCAAAGGATAACATTATGTACAGGTGGAGCTTCAATGTCTCTCTTATCCACTCTCAACCTGCTTTGAATTCTGCCATTTGCTCCCTGTTGTGAAATTCAGTTTGTTTTTTTTTCCTTTGGATCTGATCCAAAACTCATTAAAGCCAGTGTGAATTTAAATGAATGGACTTTGCATCATGATTTTAATTAAAGCCTTTTACAAGCCCAGCCCTCTGAATGTTTCACCCGTGCTGAAACACTCTTATCTTTCCTTCTTGCTCTATTAATGACACCAATCCTACCCATCCCAGCACAGCCTGTTCAAAGACGACTTTTTCAATTACCATCAACTGCCATCTCTATGCTAATAATTCACTGATTTACATCTCTCTAGACCTGTCTCTGTGTGCAAATTAAGGTCTTGGTTTGCCTCTTTAGCATCTTCTGGTATTTAGCTATCACCTAAAACTAAGTAGGGTAAAAACATAATTCTAACCTTTCCTTCCAAGCTTTCTCTTTCTCTAAGAAACATCATCATCCTATCTGCTTCAAACTTGGAGCTAACTTTGACTCATGTCAATCCCCAGATCTTTGGATGCCTGGATTTTGATAGACCTGGATGGTCTAACATTTCTGAAATACAGAATCACTCCAAGTGACTTGAGTTCTCATCATATTGCCTCTCAATAAATGCCACGTTATTTTCTTAGATCCAAAATTTATTCCACTTGTATCCAGTAAGAATGCTACCAAATCTACTTTTTTTTCCTAGCCTGTTGCTTTTGACTATGCCTTTCCCTTCTTGAATAACATATGAACTGCACTTCACTTTCCAAGCCCAAGCCAACACAGGAGAGATCCCAGAGCAGTAGAGTCACTTCTATGAAATGTTCTTGTCTCTAAGGGAAATAACTTGGTGAGAAGGAGTGGAATTGGCATTTCTAATGACAGAAATGAAACCATCACCTCTGTTCAATCCTTATCAATATCTAATTTCCTTATAGTAAATACTTCGGGTGGTTTTTCTATTAGGTGCACAGTAGGGAAATGTGCTGTGGTGAGGTTAACATATTGGCTTGTAAACAAATTTTACTATTAAGTACTTGCACCAAAACTGCTTTGACAACTTTCTTAGCAGGTGGTAAATGCAGAATAGAAGAGGATCTATTTAAAAATAATTCCACTCTGAAATGAATTGGAAAGTGCAGATACAGCTTGTAAAAACATCTATATTCACCTTATTATCCTCTCCAACATCCCAGCCAGAAGTTCCCTGGTCAATGTAATATATTCCTTATCTTCTCAATTCCTCATCTTTTTTCACTGATATGTTGCAGTTTCTTCATTTTGGTCTCTCAAATACAGCATTCAGCTTTCAAGACATGGGAGCATAGATCTACCACAAGAGTATGAAGATGTTTTTTCTTTTGTTCTCTCTTTCTCTAATAACTTTTCACATTCTACTTTATCTTCTAATGTGAGAAAACTATATTAGTGTCTCCTTTTTATGTGCTGCAGATGATACTGAGAGAAGAGAAAGAAATTGTTTGAAGGACTTTGCTGCAGGCAGGTCAGTCCAGCCTTGGAATTGTTGGGATATATGAGTAGGGACTGAGAGCTCAGACATTGTAATGACAGGCACAGGGTGAAGTCCAGATAGGAACAGAACAGATATAAAAGCAAAATGTAATTAAGGAAGGATTATAGAAGAAAGAGACAATTACATTTTTGTACTTTCCAGTGAAGACAGAGAAAATAGCATGGGTTAGTCCCAAGCATAGAGTGATCAGCTGATGCCTGGAGTCCATGCAGCAGCTCTGCCAGCCCTGCTCTGCTCTATCCCTCCCTCTGCCACCACTGGGCACCCCCTGGGCATCCTCTGCACTTGTGCCAGATACTGTCCTGGGTTTATGACACAGACAAAAAAGCCTGCCAAGAATCTAAGGCTTGAACAGGGTCCCAGGACAGTTTTTAAAATTAGACTTCCAACAATAAAAGGATGAGGGTGTAAATCTACAGGAAGTAGTTACTGCAGACTTTTAATGAAAATGCAACACATCAAGTTCACTAGAGATAACTGGATTCAATGCTTGGGCTAGGAAGCCCATCATTCATGCAAGGAAGCACACTGCAGACAAATCTATTCATTCTCAGAATCAAAACATCCACAAGACAGTTTGGTGAAAGCTGTGTTTGAAAGGGGTTTGTACTGCTTTGGGCTGAGGGGAATTGGAGGAATTCTGTTATTTAGACAACTAATGGCAAGTTCCACCTGGGAGAGGTCATCTGTTTTTTGTTTTGAACCCAGAATTCTTTGCCCTAATAGCTGCAATACATCCTATTTGCTGTGGAGCAATTTGAACAGATTGAGATAGTCTAAAAGTCAGGATGACTCAATCTTGATTGTGAACATTTGACTTCCAAGTATATGTCCTAAAGTCCTAATCTGCATAGATATGGATTTACAGATTACAGACAGAACTCCAGTGACTGGAGTCAGAAGGTTGACTCTTTTTAATTTTCTCTTCATTTAAGCTAAACTCTTTAATTTTATTTACCTTCTGTATCTGGGTAAGTGCTAGACTTCTGAAAAGCATCAGAAATTTTTAGACATTAGTGCAAACAGATTAGCTTCTGAAAATCTGGATTTTAGCAATTGGTATCCAGCCAGAATCAACCCACCACAATCAGCCTCCATCTACATGGCACTTCATATCAAAGAAATAAATTCCTCTTACACAGAGAGGGATTTGCCTTAAACAATCAAATCTGAAAGTGGAAAGAGCATAGATTTTTGGAAAGCACCCAGGGAAGATGCTGAGCCTTTGTCCAAGAAGTGAGATATGAAAGAGGAAATTCTCTCCTCTGCTTGACGGGATCAAACCTATATTGCTGCCCAGCCTCTAACTTTTAAGTTAAACCACCAGAAAAAAACGTTTCAAAAACAAACCTGGAATCAGTTTGACCAGGGACAGAGCATGCAGTAGTGAATAGAAAGGTAACTTTCCCCTGTCTCTTATGAGAAAGTCAACTCCTTTATTTGGAGCAAGCCATCAAGAAGTTTGTCCAATAATACAACAAATTCTCTTTTGCAATCTTCACTAACTTTTCTTATACCTGTTTTCATATTGCCACTACTTATTCTTACTATTTCTTTAATTTTCATTTATTCTTTAAATTTTTTCTTTAAAAAAATTTGTCTTCTCTAAGTGGCTTTGGTACAGTTCCTTTAACACTTAAGATTTTTACAGTCAGTCTGCATTAATGCAGATCATCCAAGGCAGAGTCATCTTTTGATGACAGGAAAGTTGTAGTCATCAAGAAGAGACTACAGCTGGCATTAGCAAGGGGGTCAAAGATTAGAAACTCATTAACAGATTATTATGAAGCTTCTCTTAAAGGTGACATTCAGGCCCCAAATAGTGATATTTATTATCCTTATTTGATGTTGGAGAACCATCAATAACATTTGCTTATTGGTTATCTACCAAGATTGAGAAGTTTCCATTCATAAGGGATAATGAATCACACACTGAAGAAGTTCCTCTCCCCTGTGAGTATAATTAAATATTGCATTAGCTGATCAATAACAACTAGATTTAGAGGGGGTATGGGACACTATGCCATTAGCCTGATGACAGGAGCAGTTCAGTTTTTTAAAATTTGCCTTTGAGAAAAGAGAAAGATGGTCAAGATTTTCCAAAACATGAATCTGCATACTTTTCTGAGAGACCTTTTTTAAACAGGGAATTGAGTCATTCGTCAGCATCCAACTGGCTGAAATAATCGCTTTTTAACAAGAATTAAATGTCAACTCTTATTTTGAAGTCCTTGCTCTATTTGAATATAAATTAGGAAAAGAAAGGAAAAACTGATATTGTCAGTAAAAAAAAAAATTTAAAAAATTATTACATTTCAGTTTCTTGACCCAAACTTCAGGACAGAGGGGACTTTTTTTTACCTGCTGTGAGCACTGCCAGCAGCACCACTGCTCTGTACACCCCAGAAAGGACACCTCAGTCAGGGGCATTTTTGTGCCCACAGGGATGGAGATGGGGGCTTCCTTTGCCTGGTGGAAATTGCCCACATGGACCCCCTACGTTCCTTGGTCATCTGAATTATGAATAGCTTTGCTTTCCAGTGTAGACTGGGTCATTAGCTTTTTTGATGACCAAATCAATTAGCAAGTCACCACCACTATATCAGGAGAACACCAGCCACTGCTGAAGTGGTTTTAGAAATAACCTTGGATGTTTGTTGATTTAACTTCCCATGTTAAGGTCTTTTCTCTCTTTTGAATTTCTGGTGTCCATTTTCACCTTTTTTGTGCCCACAGCACAGTGCTTTATGACTTCCTTTCCCAAAACAGACCCCAAAATCACTTCCTGCAAACTTCCTCAGCCTGTTGCTGAAGATATAGCTAAGAAAAATGACCCAAAAATTTTCTTAACTGAGGACAGTACGTTGCTCAATGAAGTAAACAGGAGATTAATTTACCTAGCAGGGAATAGAAAGATCCTGGAGGCAGTTATAAATCTTAAATTTTTTAAACTTCATATTTGATTTAGAGCCTTATAAAAGTCTTTTGCTTTTAGAAATGCAAGTGTGCTCCTATACTGAAAACAGAAAAGCCATTTAGTGCACTGCCTTGCTCAGCTACAAATATTCATCAAAAGTATCATCTTCCTCTCTTCTTGCTTCTCATAGTCTATTGATAGACAAATGGTTTGTCCCTCCCCTTGTGCCTTATCTGCTGCTTCTGTGCACTACAGTCAAAAGATAAGATTTAGTATTGCAGTTGCACAGTAATTTAATAAGCAGACCTTGGAGAAAAAGTAAAAAAAAAAAAATAAAAGAAGAAAGAGAAATGTTAAAATATTGTTGAGAAAGAGAAACTTATGGAACTATTCACAAAAAATACCCCCAAAAAATCAGGCTGGGAGCCCTGAGGAGTGATACAGACTGAAGACAATGAGACAGTGGAGCCTCTGAGTGTTAACACAGCAGAATCTCCAAACAGCTTAGGATCCCCCACTTTAGAGATCCTTAAATTTTCACAGTTAAAGGAAATATTTTTGCAACTCAGGGACTCCTCAGCCTATACCACTCTCCTCAAAGTGGGCATTACCACTGACAGTTCACCCAGAGGTGTAAATTAAAGATGTCCTTGGATGATGACTCCCTAGAAGGATTTGATGTCACACCAAAGGAAGTCAGCAGTGCCACTGGAACTCACAGGAGTGGGATTGGAGATTATATATATGGAAAGAAAGCTTTCTGTCCTCATCTTATTATGCATGGGTTTTTGACCAAGAACATATCCACTAAGATGTTGGTCTTCTAAGATATCTAAACCAGTGTCCTCTCTCCAACACCAGAAGCACGTCTGTTGGTGACCTGCCTCTGCAGCAGAGCATTTGCAATATATTTTCATCTCTATAGTATCCTGAAAAAGTGCAGCTGTTGGTCTTGGTGAGGATTATTAGTATAATTTACAGCAGGCAAAATTTATCAGACTGTTGCGTCTCCAAGCTACAAACCAAAGGAAAACAAGACTTTCCAAGCACCAGACCCTCTCCTCATCTCAATCTCTTTTTTGCCTGAAATATTCTCCTCCATGACTTTCTTTGTTCTTACAAACTCCCTTCTTCCTCAAAGACATCCTCGGGACTGCACTGGAGCCAATTAAAGAGGAATCACAGGAAAACAAGCCATAAAAGGTTGAACACCTCAATGCACCACAAGAGCTATTTTGTCTCCCCAGGATCTGAGCTGGCTGATGCAGGACAAGGCAGCCCTGCTCAGTTTTTGTGCCTCTGTTTCACTTCAGCCACGACCTCAAGCACTGCTGCCTTTTCCTGCTGTGTGGTGGCTTCTTCTACATTAAGGAGTAGAAACCCAAAACCTGATGTTCAACCCCTGAAGTTTCACTTGTGCTTTGTACTTCACACTCTCAGGCACAGCCTGACTTTCACCCAAGTACTGCAGAAGAAAAAAATGTGTTTCAAACACAGAGTTTTACTTAATACAATATTGTCAGCCTGAGCAATACTCTGTGAAACACACCATAATTAATCACCAGTATTAGCCAAAGATAAGACCAAACTGCAGACTATGAGACTGAAATAAGCTGAGGTCCAAGGGCTTTAGGTGTCTGTACAATTCAATTTCTTAAAGAAGACTTAAAAGAACTAATAAAAATCTCATTTTGGGCATCAAAAGCACAGAGTATGCCTGCTCACAGCTCCAGGGTTTCAGAGATGATGCACAGAGATGACTGTCTTCTACACAATATGATAAAACTAATATTTTTTTCACACACAAATAAATTTAAAAATAAACATTATTTCTTGTTATTTAGAAGTTATATATATATATATATATATATATAAAATCATCATAAAATGAGGCCTATAAGCAGTTGACAACTTTAAGAATATCCATCCCATACATAAATGGGTGGATTTAAGTAATTAAAATCTACATATATGACAACAAGGCATAGATTTATTTTTTCTCTCGCTCAGAACACAGTTTATTTTGACACATTAATTGATTTCTTACAAGAATCAAGTGGTATTTTATTCGGAAAATGTTACAGCAAGAATTTGCTAGTAACAAATCCAAACAAAATGGAATTAAAATTAAATGTGTTTAAATTAAATGCAATACATTGAGAGTCCTTTTTGCATATAGTCTGTAATTTTTGATTTACTAGAGGATCAGATCATAAATGTTATATTTTCATTATGGTTTTCTTTCAAGATTATTATGGCTCCTTTTGCTAGTTCTTGCTTTCAGGGCATCTTCAGTACAAATGGGTGGGGAAAACAAAGGAATAATCCTTATCAGTTATTTAAGCTGATATCTTGCACTACCACTGAAGAGATATTTTGATGATACAGTTTTCATTACTAAAATGCTATAGCATAATAAATTAATTCTATGTTGTGCACTTATCTATTAGACACATTACTACAGAAAAATAAAAATGTTAATTATTCATTATCATCTCTCTGATTATTTGTTGTGGCTGATAATTACATTGAATGTATTTTATATCAGTAATAACCTTCTGTCTACATTTACAACATATCATATCTGGGGGGCTTGTCAAGCTTTTTCCCAAAGCCTTTTCTTTATTAAGACACAGACCTCATGAGTACATAACCTTTATGTTGAAGGCTGATTTTCCTCTTTCATATAAAGAACAAATATTATAGATTAATTAATCCAATGTGATTATAATTTAATCACACTTCTTCTGCAGTCACAAGGGACTTGGTTATTATTCAGTGGCTCATTCATATTGTTATGGAGAATAAATGCAGTCATAAAAATATTTCTGTGCCACTTAATTCATACCAATAACCAGGACTCAAAATCAGTAAACAAAACCCACCATTTTCCTTTCTTCTACAACACAGAAGCTTTGTGGTCTCACAGGCTCTTTCCACCTCTCAGCCATTTGCATCTGTTCAGCGTCTGCTGTAGAGCCTCCATTTCCAAGCAGAGCAATGCACACTGCTCCCTTTCCAAACAATAATTAACTTCATTTTTTAAGAGGCTGACTCAAAACTGAAGTGTGGATCCTGTGCACACCTGACCAAATGCTGCTTGCCCCAGCCCATCTTTAAAGCAATGACTTATGCATTCCACTCATGTCTGGCCTATTCCACTTGATTTTATTGTCAGAGAAATGATTACTTATTAATCTAGCTTTTCTAACATTTGCTTTTATGCCATTTCCTTAAAGTGTAGCCTGGATCATATCCCTACCACCATGGAAATCCTCTTGGATTATTTCTATATCAAATTCTATGAGCTCTTTGAAGGCTGAATCCTCTCAACATTTATTTTAGAAGGACAAGGAAAAAAAAAAAGAAATTTCTTTTCATGAGACCTTTGAACAAAGTGCAATTTGAAAGTATGAATGAAATTACTGTTTAATAAAAAGTGAATATTTGAGCTTTTTGACCTTGGGACAATGTTGTTTCATTAAATTAATCAATTTTAAGTTTTTACTGGACTTCAAGAAACTAAGGTAATAATTCAAAAATGCATTAGATGGAAGCAAATTAGCAATACAAATCTTTCTCTTCTGTTGCATCTAAGAAGTCTAGAAAGAATCAAGTGCTAAATAAATATTACCAGTCAAAATGAACTGATCAATAAAATGCATTCATATCAGAATGGAGCTCAAATGCACAAGAAGCACACAAACAATTAAATTAGTTGTATGAATATGACATGGAGAAAGGCTTAGATCTGTGCAACAAATAGGCAGTAGCCTTATGGCTGGGTAATGATCAGAATCAGCTATTTTAAAAGGAAATAGTAAATTTCCATTATACTGGACATTTCAAATCTATCCTTCCATAATTTCAAAACTCTGCTTGCATTACCGCCATTTTCTCTTGCACTACACTATGAAAATCCAGGAGACTCTTCAAATGTGAGAAACATCTTTTTAAAAAATGTGTTTATACTAATTTCTTCACCAAAAGCTGTTGTAGGAAAGCCTAGGTATGGTTGGGGTTGTTGACTTCAGCAACCCAGCAGAGATGAAGCTGTTGCAGCTTCATGCTCAGGCCTGTTCTTCTCCAAACTATCTTGATCCTGGACGCTGCCTCATGAAAAGAAACTTTATTTTTTCCTTTTTTCTAATAGACTGAAGTTTTTTAAGATGGTGAAAATAACTTACAGGCATAGAAACAACAGGCAAAAATTCCATATGGTAGAGTTCCCTTGGTACAAATTGATTTTTCCTCCAGTTTTCTTCTGTGCCATTGGGATAGAAGCGTGAGCTCTCAAGGAGCTGGGACAAGATTTGATCATTTAGCATGTAAAGAATATTGAAACTGGAGAATCTTTGGCGTGGGACTTTCCAAACCTTTCATTGCCTCAGTATAAAAATTACCTGGGTGGTCCTCCTTCTGCTCTACCCCAAGCCTTGGAATCAGCCAAGAAGCATTTCTCCTGTTGCATCTGAGGTTTTAGACACATTATCAGATTAGATGAGCAGTTTTTGCACAACCAGTTACACAGGTATCCTAAATGCCAAACAATAGCTTCAAATAAACTCAGCTGATCTCAGATCATGTACGATATGCAAAAATTATGTTTACAAGAACTTTCCAGACATGATCAGAAATGAATTATAAACCTAAACCTAGATGGGCAAGAAACCAAGATGGAAAGATCTGAAGACAGAATCAGTGGAAAAGTATGATTACAGTGTTTGAGTGCTGTATAGACAAGACTCTCTTTAGCAGGATATACTAGGTGGATATACAGTAGCTCACATCCACTGTGAGGTTTAGATGGTAACTTTCTTTATGGTGTTTTGCAGCAGATTTTGGACAGTGTTTTTGAACGCAGAGTGCAACAGCATGTCCTTTAGCTCTTACTTCAATTGGTGCACAGAGAATTGCAGGAAGCACCATCTCTCCTGTCCTTTTACACATCTTTAGTGCCTGTTTTTAACGTGATCAGTAGTCTCTATTTGCAACATACAGATCCCAAACCTGCTCCAGTTTCTCATTATTTTCACCAGCTACTTTTACACATTGTAAAGGACAAGCCTGGGATTGGGTATCACTCCAAAACAAACCTGAAATCTCAACAGGTTTGGGAATTCAGCAGCTCTACACAACCTATATTCTTTGTTCTGTTATTATTCTTTGCACACTGGATACCTGGCACGATGGGCAGAAAGCATGGTTATCTATGTAACACTAATAATACAGCAACAATAATTTCATACTGCACCTGTAATTGTCCTTCACAGTCCTGCAAACCAAACAAGATTTCTCCACCTCAGAGACTTCATGTACTAGACAGGACAATCTGGTTGTAGACCAGAGTTAATTATCTCTCAATCTCTTTTCCTTAATGTCTAATCCATAATATGAGTACACAATTTCTATGCCAAAAATCAGGCAAATCCAGAGTCTCAAACTCCACTGCAAAATTCTAAGTGCCTGTGCAAGTTATTTTCATTAAATATTCCCTCTCAAATAGAATTGCATATGATGATTACAAACCATTCTGGTCCAGGTTCCAGGAGAAAAGCACCTATCTGTGAAACTGGGAGCTGTGAACATGCAAGCAAAGTAGCTTATGTGTGGGAAAATGAAAACCACATCTGACACAAATACAACATAATTTTATCATCATCCTTCACAGCTCTCTCTTTCCTCCTGTTGCTCAGCCACATCCAGTGACACACCCATGCTCAGGATGCAGACTCTACAGTGTTTGGGGTAGATTTGTTTGCCTTCAATGAAGCTACACCAGGTGGTATGGTGGCACCTAAATAAGTAATTGTGCACAGAATGAAGATATTGTTTACAGACAGTGAGAACAGTTTTTTGCTCTAATTCATTCCATAGCAGGACATGAGAACAGTCCATGGGCTCCCAGTGCTCTGAGAGGGCACCACAGTGGAGGAATTCAGATTCAGATGTTTTATTTTTCTCCATCATTAGCATCATAGCCTGCTGACCCAGCCCAGTCTCATTTTATGTCTGCAGCCTGACAAGATCACAGCTTGGGATGACATGGCTGTAAGGAAAGCTGTGTTGCTTGTCAAGCATAGTTTCTATTAAACCACCAGCCTGAGAAATGTTTGCTGGTGAACATGTTTACACAGCTCTTCCCCTTTCAACATAAAAGCTATTGCAATGGTACAAAAAAACAGTGGTAAAAGAGAGGTCCCCACGAAGTGGTGGCCATTGTAATAAGAGTGTTTTGCAGCTACAGAGCCTTTCATCTAAGGATTTCAAATTCCTCGCAAAGATTGATTAATTAAGGCTCACGGTGAGAGTTCTGTGAATCATCAAACCACAAGCATTTCACACCTCACTGACTTGCAAGTCAGAGAAGCTCCTGATGAACATGAGCTGAGTTCCATGAGACTTGAGGGAACCTAGATCAACTCCAGTGGGTTGGCGCTGAAGTTATTTTTCAGAAGTGTAAATTTAAAGGGAAGCCAGGTGAGCAATCCAGAGCGCTTCGTTAAGAAGCACAGTGAGGGAACCTTGGGAAAAGCCTCGTCCTAGATACTGAAACTGCTGCAGCCTGGAAGCTGGGAAGGTGCTAGCAAAATCAGTAGCGATCTCCCACAGGGAATGGAGAAGAAACCTTTAATTCTACTTAAAAAGCTTGGTCTCATTTAGCTGGTACTTATTTACATCAATGCAAAGTTGAATGTCACTTCCCCTTCTTTTTGCAGCACTTGTGGCCATTGTCCTTGACCCAAAGCAATGTCAGACCAAGGAGGACATTAGCAATGGGCCAGTCTCTCTCCTGCTTTTTGGATGACTTGCACAGCACCTCAGGCCTCCTAGTAGCTCTCCCATCAGCTCATTCCTTCCCACTGGCACCATTGCATCACCTCTCTGGCTGAGCACCTCTCTGGAAGCTGTTCATTTCATTCTCAAGAACATTTACAGGACTATAACTGCAGACATTTTAAATCCTGATTAGTATTTTCTCTGTCTTAAGTGGTGTTATAAAATATTCCCTGATCATGCACAGCTTATAAAGAATGTTTTATACACAAGAATGTAGGCGCCTATTTTTTAGTTAAAAGTAATGATTTGGTTAGTCATATTTTACAGTTGCTAATTACTCTACAAATGCCATAACCTGTCTGAATTGTAACTGCTCAGTAAAAGGTTTTGTTTTGTTTAAGAGATGCTAAGTAATGCAGTGTAATACTACATGTGTCAGGCCAATACATTATAAAATTTAAATTATATATATATACTTATATACATATTTCTTTCTTTCTGTTATTCTTGGCTGAGGAGATTGAAAGTAAACCATTTCTTGATTATCTCCGAACTCTGAGCTTTCTCTCTTGTTTATCTGGATGCAAATTGAGCGTAACTGTGGAAATTGTGGTGTGAGAAGACCATTGGGCCTGTTGCTGATTTTAATGACAATACAGTGACCTGTTGGAATACCAAAAGAATGGTAACTACATGAAATCTGTGTGACTCTTTCGATTAAGATCTTTCCTGGCATATATCTGACACAGTCACATTGCATACACACACTGGAAATATGTATGGCTCCACATTATTCCACTGCAGAGCTGCAGAGAAATGCAAACCCTTATCTTTTCAGCCATTGCTTCACTTCTTTTCATTTGCAAATGGTTGGTGTTGGTAGCACAGATCGGGTCACAGCTTGGGCTCTCTGACTTCTGTATCAGCAGCTCTGTCCCAGATGAACTCAGCCTACCTGGCCTTGAGGTAACTTTGTTAAGCTCAGGAGCAAGGTCTTATCCCTCCATCCTCAGACCCTTCTCCATCAGCAGCCCAGATCAAGTTCAGGAGACGGCCACAGCCAGCTGGCTGAATCTGCCCCTGGGATTCTTCCCCATTCTCTTCTGGCTTCTTTAGCCTTACTTTCAGTGTCCCCTTTGGAGAATCCTTCAGATCTTCTTCCCCAGACCTTCTCTTGGTTTTCCTCTCCCACAGGCAACCCCAGCAAGAAAACAAGAATTGTAGATGCTTTCTCAGCAGTTCAGCAGCTGAACAGAGGAATTAGGATCAGGTACCATGAGTGAATAGGAGCAATGTGTCCTCATGGACAGACAACTGCACTAAGGGGTCAGTGTTTCACCCCTATCCACCACTGCTCTCGCTGGCCAACTTCAGGCAAATCACCTCACCCTCCAGTGGTCCAACTTCCCCCCATTAAAACAGTAACTGCATCAGCTCCTTGTATAATTTACTAAAAATTATGATGAAAAGCTCTAGATATTATTAATTATAGAAGGAACCTAAGAGGTAGGGAACTTTTACTTTCATGAAAAGCTTTAGCAAGTAATTCATTACCGACACAGCTCTGAGCTCACCTATATTATTCCAGAATCCAGAAAAAAACCCTTGTTTTTAAATCATTTTCATTCAGGAGAGATGAGCAAGCAGAGATAATAATGAAATATACCAAAGTCATAAATTATTCTGTGAGTTTCATGTAAGCTGTTTTCAAGACATTAAGAAGTACAAAAGAAATAGTGTAAGAAAAGAAAGTTGTAGTAACAGTACAAAGAAGAAAAAACTACCAAACACACCAGTTCAACACTCTAAATACATCCCCCTTTTTTGTTATGTATTTCCTTTACTTGAAGGCAGTCCAGAATATATGGCAGTAGCCCAAGTCACACAAAGCTTGTGGATATCCTGAATGAAGGCTTTTTGAAATCACATGAAGGACTCAGAGAGGAAGTATCCACTCTCTCTAGAAGAGTAGAGAAAATTCAAACTTTTTTCATATAGGACCAGAAGCCCAAATTAGCATTCATACTAAAACCTATCATCAATGACTTCAGAGTGATGTGAAGTTGTTCTTTTCCTGGTAGAATGCAGACCACAGTTAAGTTTCATGCTGTCAGACTACTTTAAGAAAAGGCATTGGGCGATTTTAGGGGAGGAAGGAAGAGTTCAGACTTTTGACAAAGCTGTAGTGGCTTCTGTTCCAGCTGGGTGGATCTGTACTGTCTTGTCAGGATTTCCAAGCCTCTTCTCCTGGGAGGGAATTTTGATTTAAAAACAGAATGAAAGATGCCTGCACTGCTTGTCTAGAAGAGCCAGTCAAACATCAAAGAGCAAAATATCCAATTTTCGCCAACATGGCCACAGACAGTGACCACCACCATAACCAGGGCTGACTCAGACACACAGGGTGGGCAGAACTGCCTTTATGTGAAGAAGAAAGGTCCCAAAATCACCCTGCCAGTGCTGCAGAGTCAGTCAGCCTGGACATGTGCACCGTGAAATGCAATGCCACACCTCTGTCCTGTACACCAGATTTGCCTGCTCTCAGTAGCTGAGCCCATTGTCCCTGATTCCAGGAGAGCCCATTGTCACTGACTGCAGGAGAGCCCATTGTCACTGATTCCAGGAGAGCCCATTGTCCCTGACTGCAGGAGAGCCCATTGTCCCTGATTCCAGGAGAGCCCATTGTCACTGATTCCAGGAGAGCCCATTGTCCCTGACTGCAGGAGAGCCCATTGTCACTGATTCCAGGAGAGCCCATTGTCACTGACTGCAGGAGAGCCCATTGTCACTGATTCCAGGAGAGCCCATTGTCACTGATTCCAGGAGAGCCCATTGTCACTGACTGCAGGAGAGCCCATTGTCACTGATGCCAGGAGAGCCCATTGTCACTGATTATAGGAGAGCCCATTGTCCCTGATTCCAGGAGAGCCCATTGTCACTGACTGCAGGAGAGCCCATTGTCACTGATTATAGGAGAGCCCACTGTCACTGACTGCAGGAGAGCCCATTGTCACTGACTGCAGGAGAGCCCACTGTCACTGATTATAGGAGAGCCCATTGTCCCTGATTCCAGGAGAGCCCATTGTCACTGATTCCAGGAGAGCCCATTGTCACTGACTGCAGGAGAGCCCATTGTCACTGATTATAGGAGAGCCCATTGTCCCTGACTCCAGGAGAGCCCATTGTCACTGACTGCAGGAGAGCCCATTGCCACTGATTATAGGAGAGCCCATTGTCACTGATTCCAGGAGAGCCCATTGTCACTGACTGCAGGAGAGCCCATTGTCACTGATTATAGGAGAGCCCATTGTCACTGACGCCAGGAGAGCCCATTTCAGCCCCTCATGCTCAGTTCCATCTGGTTTCTGCATTTGGGATCCCTCACTAAAGGCTGGTGGTGAAGAAAGGTGGATGAGCTCTTACAGAACAAGTGCCTCTGTCGTGTGGAAAGACACCCCCCTGCTTTTAGCAGACACATCAGATTCTTTGCTGGTTCAGCACTTATGGATCTCATGGAGTTATGCCAGGGGCTGGTTTGCTATTGCCCAATTTCATCAAATTCTGCTTTGTGGGGAGGAATGTTGTCCACGCTGCTGCGAACTACTTGAGTCTTCAGCATCTGTGGGAGATTATTTCAAAGGTTGTTCTCTTTTTAAGATGTCCAGCTGTAACAAAATATGGCTAGTGTCTGTGGTGGATGGAAAACCTGTAACACAAAAGCATTTTCTCCTGCCCACCTTCTTTCCCAAATTTCAATGAAAAGCAGAAATCAAATTTCTTTTGTTTATAATTTTCTCCTTTGTTCTGTTTTTTGTTTGCATACAGTGACACAGTTCCTATTGCTTTTAACAGAAATTTTATCTCCAAACAAACTGGAGGAAAAGGTCCAACATTTTGTCTGTTAAGAGAGCAGGCCGTTCTGGGAACCATAAACTCCCAAAAGCAGCCCTGCCCAGTAAAGTCAGTAATTTTCCAAGGAGGTTGCAAGTAATCTTTGTCCCATGAATGCAGACAATTTTTGAATTCCAGCTATCATTCACTTATCCCCAGAAGACACCAGAAAATTTGGCATTTAGTTGGAATTATATCTTGACATTATTCAGAGGCTTTAAAACATCAGAATTGATTTTGACAAAAGCTCCTCTCCAGTTTAGGTAGCAGGTCCCTTAAAATTGTCAAGGAGCAGTTGCACTTGAATCCTCTGCAGCGCTGTCAGCAATATCAGCAAACATTGAGGAAACAGGAATATTTTGCATTATTAAGGCAGAAGACAAAGGGATTGTTGATCATAGAAAGAAAATCATGCATATATAAATTATTACTTTGTCTATATTTCCTCTCAGGCAATAGCTGATGCAGAGACAATCAGATATTTGCAAGATACAAGGCAGATATTCAATTTAATTAAAATAGATATTCCCCAAAATATATCAAAAGCCAAGCAAGGTTCCCATACAGACAGATAACTGTATTCCTTTGTTACTAAGGTCCTTTGATTTAGGGTCTCAGAAGAGGGAATTAACTTCTTATCATAGGATAATTTTTCTTTACTTACTGCTATCAACAATGGGACATAAACCAGGAAGTCTCTAAGGTGACAGAATTCAGAATTTTTGAAATTAGGTATTTTGGATGTTTGCTGAAAACAAACCTTATTTAAAATACTTGATGGACAGTGGTTGCTAAGATTGAAAGAAGGCTTTTCCAACATTTTCTGGATACTATTATCCCCAGGTTTCAGCCCTTGGAGCTGTCATGCAGACATGCTCCCAGCTGGTCCCGCCACATCCCAGGCTGGGAGCATTGCATTGAAGTTACTTATATAGGCAAGAAATTATTTATATAAATAAACAGTAAGAAGTTATTTATATAAATAAATGACACCCTTTGCAGCTGTGACATGGACAGAAACATTGTGGCAGAGAGGAGCAAAAACTTTGTACCATTAAATACAGTCATGAATGAATATTTCATCAGCCTAGATGTATTTTCTTAAAGAGAAAAACGCAGAAAAAAAGAATTCTGCGGGGTCAAATCCATAGCTGGTGTGAGTCAAGATATTCCCTGGACTGCAAATGGAGTTTACACACAATTTACACCAGATGGGAGCCTGACTTTACAAAGCAGTGGCTGGGGGCTGAATGATATTCTTGAAAGTTGCAAAGCCTTGGATTATGAAATCTCTCTCAATATATTTCCATTGCAACTCCTTCCAGTATAATTTGCTCACAGCAGTCTGAATGCAGAAGAAACATCTATTTCATTATCTCAAATAGTTTAAAAATGCTTTTTAAAAATTCCATTATTTGCACAGTGTAAGGACCCCAAATGCACCCTAACAACTGTTTGACCTGAATATATTAAAAATATTGTAATGTTTTGCTACATATCCCAAGGTAAAAAAAAATCAAAAAAATAAAAGAAAATCAGGGTTCGGCTTATTAGTTTTCTCTTTGCTGCTTCTTATAAAGGTTTATTTGACAGAGCATAAGATAGTGGTAAAATCCTAAGGTAAAGGTTAAACTATGTTTTATTATGTTTACAGGATTTAAAGGGTAAATCAGGAAGTGCTTATTTAACATCAAGTGAAAGTGGTGGATTAGTAACCAGACCGAGACTTAAAAGCATCCTTAATCCTTAAGATCTCTGAGGGTGAAAGGTCACTCTTTAACACCAGGTTGTGTAAAGAATGAAGCAGACAGAAGCTTCTGTTTCATCATTGCCCAGTTAATCCACTGAGGAAATGAGCAGCATTGGTTTTTTGCTAGGTAAACTCCTCCTAAAACCAAGGAAACAGAGGAAAGCCTGAACAGGAAATAATTAAAGAAGGTTTATTTCATGAATACAGTAGAGCAGCGCAGGAGATATTTTAAACTGTTTTAAAAATTACACTGCTGTGACCATTAATTGTCTGCCTTGATTACATTTTCATTGCTCCTTATTTTCATTATTCTTTTAATGATTAAATTATGGGTCAGTATTTTATGTGGAGAGAGAAGCAGAACAAGACAAACAATTTCAGAGGCACAATGGGTCACTTCCAATGGCCAGCAGTTTATATTTTGTATTTTTTGGTATCTTATGGATTAGAGAGCACAAATGGGGCTCATAAATATCCTATCTCTTCTAAACTTGTGAGTTCTGAAAAAACAATTAAATGCAGCTCTTTTATTGTGTTACCACAGTGATGTGTGTCAAAGAAATAGGTGCAGGGAAATATAGTTTGTAACATTTCTCATCTTTAATCTCTACTAAGAGGTGGGTGGCAAGTGCTCACTAGTTATTTCTGCTGAGATTAAAATGGGGTTTGAAGTTCCCAGTAGCTGGAATGAAACATAACTCAAAGCTTTTCTCTACAAATGCAATATAAAATATAGTATGTTAGAGAAACTGTTTAGAGCCCACTAGTTAGTAAATATACCCACTTCTTGTATAGACAAGTCTTAACTTTTTTTTTTCTTTTTGAACAATCAATATGAAAAGACAAAGCTCTCACATATTTCAGCTACTAGGGAAAGAGTATTTTCAATACTAGCAGCCTTTCAATATTTATATTGAGCTTGCCTTTATTAAATCACTGGTGAAAAATAAGAGGATTCACCCAAGCTGTAGTTTCATCATATAAAACAGCACAGACATTTATCTTATAAAATTGCAGAAGTGTAGCTCCATGCAGACTGATGGAACTGAGCTGCATTTGGCATTAGGATCTCATTTTCTTGCCTAAGGTGTTTATGATGCATACGGTTGCTAATAGCTTATGCAGTTCATTTTTTACAGAATCTGTGGTTTAAGCATAGTGCTCAGTACTGCTGAAATATTACTTTTCTTTTTTAAAAATTGCAGAGTGTTTAATATGAATTATGAAGAGTGCTTAGTTGCACATATTTGAGACCTGCCTCATATTTTTCACGGTATTCATCCCTACCTTTGCAGTTCCATTTTATCAAAACATTTTTGTAATTAAGGAAAAAAAATTAAAAAAAAAATCACATTTTGGAAACTAAAATGAATTTTTGGGCTCTTTGGGGCTACTTTCCAACAGATACTCAGAATACTCAGAGTATACTCTTCTGCATACTCAGAACAACAGCACAGAACTGAAATAGCCATTCCATAATCAGAGGGATCTAATGTAGAAGAAATCACTCTTTAATACAAATAAAAGGATTTCTGAAAACATCACATATAATTTCTTCTATCTCCCTGGATATTTTTAGTTTGATTTCCTAAAGAAGTGATATTTATGTGATTGAATCCCCTACCTGCCTTTACTGCTTCTTGTAGTTTTCAATCCAATGACCACTTCTCAATGTATTTGACAAATTCACAGTAATCCCAAACTTCCTAACCAAGTTCCTAGAAATTTGTTAGAGGATATTATTCAAAGAAGGCAGAGATACTTGAGTTACTCGACTCATGGAAAAACTGAATCAAGTGCTTTTGAGAGTTTATAGAGAGGAGAAACCTCTGAACTGCCTGATGTGTGGGGAAAAATTCAAACCAGAGCTGGCAGCCATAAATTCATATCCAAGCAGGGTTTGTTAGTTGTGGATCTCATAGAAGTGTCTGCTTTGTTTACTGAGGTACCACGACTCCCCAGCCCATCAGCACACAAACATTCAGCAGCAGCAGGGCACAGAGCTGCAAACCCAGCTGAAGCACCCTGACCACAGACATCAGGAAACACAAGCTGTTCCTGGTGAATGTTAGATTTCCAGGTGAGGGATGGCTGATGGCTTCAAAGATTCTGTTTCAAAGTGGTATTAGAAGCATTTAATCAAAAAAAAAGCAATTTTGGAAAAGAGAAGGAATACTATTATTTTTTCTGAATAAAACAGATTGTGGAGATAAGCAAAATAATTTTAGAGCAGGTTGCTTGCTTTTTGTTTTTTTGGGTTTTTTTTTTTTTTTTTTTTTTTTTTCAAATTAGCATCATTTAGCATGTATGTGCTATCTGACATCCTGAAAAGGCTTTGCAAATGCTTATAATAAATTGTACTACTCCTGAGGGCTGAAGTCTGCAAACCACTGCTGTTGTAAGAGTTAGAAAAGGAGGAGAAAACTAAGGAAAAGGGCTTAAAGCCCCAACTTCCATGGCCTGAATTCTCACACAGATCACAGGGCAATAATGCCTCTCCATTACAGAGTTTAAATCACAAAACCAGCCTCTTGCCTGATCCTCCCTACTTCTTCACATTTACAATAAGAATGGGAAATTATTTTCACAAATGTTTGTTTAGTTTGTAATCAGTAAGCTTTGAGACAAAAAGTTTGGACCCCTTTGGCATTACTTGTCTTTGTTAAATGAAATAAAAAAATAAATTCCAGTGGCACAATGAATTATGTCAGAGCCCAGCAGACAAGGAAGCAAGTAATTCTGCAGAAACTCTGTGCTTTAACTAGCTGAGAATCAAGAAATTCCCAGCACTACGTCCATACTAGAACCAGGCATGTAAAATATTACTTGTCTTATGCTTATAGATATTTCAAAACAAATTGTGAGAAAAAATACTTTACAAACATTCCTCACAGGAACTTGGCTTTGGCTGTGTCTTTCTTGTTTTTCTTCAATTTACCCTAATACTAATCCAAGAATATCATGGCATTTGTTGGTAGTATGATATAGCAAAAAAAGACAACACCATGTTTCTCAAATATCAGACTTCCAGATTTGTTTAATAACAAAGTGGATTTCAGAATCAATTAATGCTTACTATTGTTCCTGATTTATAAGTTCCAGAAGAAAACCAGTTGAAATTTGCAATAAAAATAATTGTATATAATTTTCTACTGACAAATAAGTTGTCATTCATAAGTAAGGGTTCAGAACACAATCAAAGCATATACTGGGAAATTATTCTGTTATTTTTATGTGATTTTTTGCACTGTTTATGCAATTCAAACAATGGGTCACCAATGTGTTTGATAAGTTATTGATCAACATGAATCAAGAAACCAATACACTGTTTTAATTATTTCAATTAGCAATGGAGAAAATTCCCAAAGACCACAACCAAAGATATTTCTGCATAGAAATCCAAAACTGTCCCTGTCCAAAACCAACAGTTCAGAAAGCAAATCAGTAGAACTTTGGGATCCTGAAAGACAACAAATATCTAAGAAAAATTAGAGATGAGATAAGTGTTATTCACTTTAGCAATACTTATATCAATATGTTGTCTGAGTTCTGCACTACCATTTACACAAGCAAGAGCTAATTTAGGGAATCAAGAATTGAAGGGATGAGAATATATTCCTCATACCAAATAAATTGTGAAAAAACATAAATGCAGTCCCCAGAAAAGATCTTCTTGTCACACTTCAAAGAAACCCAAACAAAATTAAAAATAATTGGAAACCAAATACAAATGACCAGCATCTGGGTTATCTAACTAAGCAAGAAAAATGTGCTGCTCTCATCCTGTGTTTTTGAAGATGCAAAGTGAGAAACAAAACCACAGTATTACAACAGAATTAATTAAGTACTTTTTCCGAATCTAATGACGCTGTTCAAAGCAATGCACCCTGGAACAACGGATGCAGACATGCACCCACTGCTCCCAGTGGGACATTTTCAAGCACCCAAATTCTGGTCAGAGTGAGGGTCACCCCACAGTCATCCATGGAGCCCCCCCACTTCTGCCTCCAAACCCACATGGAGCCCTATAAAAATTTATGGAGCTCCATATGGGTGTACATGTCTGCCCAGGTAAATCACTGGCGAGCTTAGGACTGTAATTATCATTATTAGGAGTGTCTAGTACATTTTGTATGCTAGCAAAATCCACCAAGTCTGCTGACAGCAAAGGCAGGGCTTTGCAGTGCCGTGTGTGGTTTGTCTGAAGGGCTCTTCAGAGTCTGCTCCCTCATTGCTGCCCCAGTCAACACTCCCCCTGAATCTGCCTCTGAAACTCAGGTATCACTGATATAGCACTAGTGGCAAATAATGAAAACTGATGTTTTTTCCATAATTGCTTCCAGTCAAATAGGACTAGAAGGATAAAAAATAATAATTTGCTAATACAGGAAAATAGAGGAAAAACCCACCCTGTTATTAATTTGAATAGAATTACTGGAAAAATAAATCTTTATGTCCCTTATTAAAAAAAAAAAAATTTCCCTTGCTATTCAAAGTCTCTAATTTTGGTTGTCTTAATGTATTTCTCATGTAAGTCATAAAGTATGATTTTTATGTTTATTATGGTTTACACACAAAATTATATCCAAAAAGCTTTATAGGTACTAAAGTATGACATCCTTTACTCCACCACACCCTAATAGTGAGAACATTCATAAAGATTGATAGCTGGCATTTGTCTTCAAGTTGTCCAATGACTGCATGAGAATTAAAATAAAATTATCTTCTCACCAAAGGAGTTAGTTATCCCTGCAGGCCAGGGCTGAGGTGGAGTTATGATGAATCACGCACTGGGAGGATCTCTAGCTTTCAATGAAATTAGTAACTTCCTTGCAAATTAATTTAATTACACCTAACAAAAATCTCTGTTCATGAAACACGCATCTTTGGAGGTCTAAAAATAGCAGATGCACTATTCCTGTCATTAAAAATTTCTGTGCTTTTCTCTCTTTCCCACACATTCTTGCACACTGCCTTGGATGGAGGGAAGAGGAAACAGTTGTTCTAGAAGAGCTAAAACAGAAGTTTTTCCATGGCTGCAAAAGTGCAAGCTGGTTTCTCAGCATGTTTGAATTCATAGAGTGCCTTCAGCTTGAATAGAGCTACACTGAGTCATCCTGATGTGGGGCCTGACCAAAAGTCTAGGCTTCTCCTAATAAAAAGAGTGAATTAGAAATTTTGAAACCATTTGGCTCCAAGCAATGTTTCTTACAGGTACAATTTATGAGAACAATAACTAGTACTGGAAATTTTAATTCAAAAATTCATTAGCAGTAATCATGGTCTTCTTTTTCCACAGACACCATAAAAGCCAAGTCTGCTTGAATGAAAAAAAAAAAAAAAAAAAGATCTTCCCCATTTCTGAGCCCTGCATCTGCAGCAAGCCTTAGCATTATCTGCAGAAGAGGTCTTTGAGATAAAAAACGTCAATGGCTGCTTCTGGGTTAATACGAATATTGGACACCTCCAGTATTTCCCTTTGTTCAAATCCTCCAAGACCACAGATTTTGCCCTATTTCATTGCATCCAGGTCACAGCTCCTTTGGCAGTGCCAGCAGGTCCTTTCTTGTCTGACACCTCTCTCTTGGGGGTAGGGAGGATGTTCCCTCGCTTCTACCAGTTATGTTGCAACCTTCATTAGCCATGGAAATGTCTGAATGGGGACATTCTCTGAGGCTTGTTTGTCACGGGCAGGTTTGCTCTGAACTTCAGCCAAGCCTCACCTGGCCAGCACTTTTCATTATACCAAACACAGTGTTATGGCAAAGGACTAAGTTCAGTGCCAAAAAAAACACCCCATATGAAGAGATAGTTAATTTATCTCCCCACATCCAATTCAGGTTAAAAAACTTGATGAATGCTGGTGGCTATTTGTTTCTGGACAGACAAACTTACTGATGGATAAACAACAGACATATATGCAAGAATACCTACATTTTTGAGAATATTGTGCTTATAAAAATACAAATTTTCTGAAAAAAGGTACTGCTCCTGTGCTGTAATGCACCTATTATTATCTGCAAAGAATTCAGAAGTCCCTGCTCTAAAAAGTATGGCTTATCTATAATTTAAACTGGAGAAGACTTTCCTTTAGGCAACACAGACTTTGTGACACATGAATGAGCAGCTCTGGCTGTGTCTAATAGTTCACCACCAGTACCAGAGCCTTTGCAGCATTTCCACCTCCCTTAAATTAGGGAAGGTTTTCATTTACAATACTCAGAGGAAAACAATATTATTTTTGCAAAGGTAGCCTGGCAGTTTTGTGCTAATCACTGGCAGATAAGCTCTGCTTCCCTTCTTCCCTAGATGGGACGCCACTACCTGCAGAGACAAGGAAGGAGAGGAACAGTGCTCAGCATGGAGTCACTCTGCAAGCACAGGGCTGAATCACAAGATACAGCTGCAAAACCTCAGGAAATCCTTGTCTTGTTCCAGGGCCAACCTCACCTCAGAAGTAAAACATACCCCTCACTTTTTTTTTACAGAGCACCCAAGACACAAAGCACTGGCAGCACTCAGAGGTGGCACCGAGGTAATTTAACAACGTCATCAAACCATGAGTTAGAGTTTGATTTATAATGGTGACTAACCCAATAAAATGATAAAGCAAGTCAATACGCAGGCTCAGAGGCTTCTCCAACTTTTTTACCCCCTAGTACTTTGATGATGCAGTCATCATAAAGCATTCCAGACGTGTCATGCTTGGTGGAAACTATGGAACAACAAAGCCTCACGTGTATCCTTGCAGAGAACAGGTCATTGTTCATTACAGCTGCATAAACCTATTCACAAGATCAGCTTTTTTGTGGTAACAATGAAAGGAGAGGGGTAAAACCCCCAACCTCTTGATCACAGCATGTGATTAGTTCTTAGTAAGAAGGATATTTTTACGTGGAAGTGGTAAATTTTCAGGTGAAACAAAAAATAATCCCAAATCCCAAGAGTTCAAATCCCTGTAAATTGACATTGCTATGCTGATTTACGCCCATTGAGAGTTGTCCCTTCGTAATTTGTTCCAGGTTGGAATTTTACTATGGAGAAATATGCACATTCTTGTAAAGTCAAGGAAAAATACACCCAACTAAAAGGGTAGTTTCCATGTAGTTCTATTTTTGATCACTTTAGATATTTTAGGCTATGTCATACAATCATCCTATTTATGGGATCAAAAAGAAGCAACCCAGATATGGGAATAAAGTTAGTAAAGTCATTGGTCCAGACAGGACTCGGGCTGCTAAGTACATGATGATTGATATTGGACACATTTCTTTCTTGGCAGGGAGTTTTGGCTTTCAGCTTCACTGTGCTGACATCAAGCACATTAAAAGTGAACCCAAATATCTGCTGAAATTCATGGAGATGTTGAAACACTTTCAACTCTGAAGCCAAGGATGTGTCAGCTAAGAAATCTGAAGTCTACCTTAGACTTTTTCATTCAAATTTGGGGACGAAATGCTCAGCAAACTTGTCAAGTCTAAGCAAGCTCTTTTACAACCCACTTCTCTATTTTCTTGTGGCAGTAGTCCACAAGAAACAATCTTCATAAAAGCAGTACAAAGGTCAACTGTTGCCTGTGTTTGACAGCCCTGGATGCAGTCCCAATGCACAAAAGTGGGTTCAGAACCCTAATCTATATTTCACTTTCCATATCAGGCAAAGAAGACAAGTTTTAGGCTCATCTTTTGCTGAGGCAGGTGATTTCCAGAGAGAATCCTCTCGCTCAAGAAATGTATTACACAACAGAAGCGTACTTATTATCTTTAGACAATCTCTCCTCTCTTTCAGGGCTCTGTAACTGCCTATTCTCACTTCTTTTCATGTATTTCCTGCTTTCCCATCCCCTCCTAGTGCAGCTGGATTCAGATTCTGATCAGGCACCCTTAATGGGCCACTGCCCCATGAGCTGTATCAGAATTCCCCACAGAGAAATCTGGGGAATCCCTAAAAGGCTTCAGATCAAAAAAACACAAGTCATGATGTGTTTGTGCCGCTTAACCAAAAACTGCATTCAGGTTGTAACTGGTTGCTCAGTTTGGCATCTGTGGTAATACAGATTGCTCAGTTTAATTATTTTTCTCTTTGGTGTGCAGGTTGCATGCGGGAGTGCTGCTGTCTTCCATTACTTCAAAGGCTGTCAGGATTTCAATAACTTTTTAAAATGAACCCACACGGGTTTTTAAGGCACTATTTTTCAAAGACCCAACAAAGTAATTCCACCTTAGTGGACAGTTTCCTATGTGCTGGAAATGTGATAAAGCCAAGTGCTTTTCCCAGAAAATGTCTCTCTGGAGTGGCCTAGCATTAGTATGGTTTTCGTGTAGGCACTCTGTGTTTTTACTATTGGTTTTTCTTAACATAATTAATCAGTTATACATTGGCTTCACCTGAGTGTCCTGCATTTTAATGTTACAATGAATAGTTTGTTCAATAATTTGTTGTTTTTCTTTTTGACCACACCATGGCTTATATTTTAAATAGTTATTAAAACAGGTTGAAAAAACAGTTACAGAACAAGTCTGAATTGAATCCGATGAGCATGCTGATTCAATTACATTTTCAGATTAAAAAAAATATTTTGGAGGAGGACCACAGTAACAATTCTTTTTCCCTCTGTATGGATGGGATTTCAGACATTCTTTCAAAGCTGACAGTCAGACACAGACACTAAAAGGGCACTGCAGCCAGGTCTGTGGTAAATCCTCTGGATATCCATTGAGCTACCTCAGCGATGAGAGCCAGGCCTGCAGCAAGAGCTCGCCACTGTGCTCTCACCCCTTGTTTCCTGGGGTGCTTCAGGTTGCACTGAGCCCCCAGTTCCAAGCTGACAGGCCCATGCAGGAGTGTCTCCTCTGGAAACACAGTTCCAGATACCATTTCTGTTTTAGATGCGTAAATATAATTTCAAAAATAATACTTGCTTTCAACTATTTAAACATCTCACTGTTGGTATTTCCATTAGGATTTGAAATGAGAGTAAGGATTATTGAAGCAATTGTAGTTTTGGGGGAGGTCTATCAGAGAGGAAATAAAATTGCTTATATGAAGAAAATGAACAAATAATTCTTGAGAATACAGTATGATTTAAAGGCATTTTGTGTTAACCTTTCACTCAAAATATGCTGTAAAAAGAGCACAAATAGCCTAAGCACCCTAAGGAGGGATGCTAACCCTCATTTAGAAGGTATTCAAACAGCGAAGTAAAATTATTTGAAAAAGCAATTTAAAGAATCTCATCCATCTTACTGATAAGAGACAATATCCATGTAGTACATATACAAGATAAGAGACAATTTTGTTTATGCTCTAAGACAGGAGAAATCTGAAAACGAGTATTTTCTGTAGCAAAAACTTGAGAATAACATTATTGTTCATACACATTTTTTCTTTTTATTTAAAATCAGCAAAAAGCTTTATTGCTTTTCTGAAGACCAGCCAATTTATACCAGGAAAGACACAGATATTGACCTTATTGTCAGAAAATGGGCAGAATCAAGCATGTTTCAACTGAGTAACTAATGGAAATGTTTCCAGGCACATAAAGAATACAGCACGTGTGAATTAAGATGTGTCCTAAGAACAATGGAAATAGGCACTGAAAGATAAGACATTGTTTAATGGGTTGTGTAATCTGATAGCTGACATCATGTGATCCAGAAGCTGGATTTTGCAAGGTTAAGATATCAATATAAGAAAGCGGAGTGAAATGAATATTATAAATAGTCTCTAATGATGATGCCTACAATGAATAGCTAAAGGTAACTTTCAAGGAAGGAGCTCTCAGGAGTTCAGCTTTAATGCTGGATGTGAGCTTAACCCCCAGGGAAACCTTTTACAGCATTTTTGAGTTGTAGATCTGCACTGTGTGTGGAAAAAGACAGAAAGAACAGAGAGCTGGAAACTCAGAAATCCATTTTGCCAAAGGAAAGAGTTTTCCCAAAGCAAACCAGAATCTCTGAAGATTTATCTGGTAGGATAAGCAGGCACAGTTAGGTCTTACCTGAACCAACAGGCTACCAATTACTTTGTAGTGGGAATGAGAATGCTATAAATACCTTTTGAACTAAATACTCCTTTTGTGACCTTAGAAATTCTTGCAGAAGAGTTTAGTTCCAAATTACCAGTATTTCCCAGCAAAAGACACCTGACCCCCAGCTCAACCATTTGACCTAAAAGTGTTAACAACAGAAGATCCCTGTCTCAGTCTCAGGCCTTGGTCAAGTCAGACTCGGATAGGAGAGGATGATTTCCTAGATATTGGAACATTTCTGAATGAAATTTTCTATGTGAAATTAAGTGTACCAGCATAATTAGGCATTATTTCAACAACAACAAAGATTGTTATGTCTACAACTTGCCATTCAATTTCTTTTTCGTATATTTCTTCCTAGTTTCTCTAACAGTATTCATGGGGAAGAGAAGCAGCAGAAGAATCAGAATAGCAAGACACAATAAAGAAAAAAAGAAATTAAATTAGGAAAAAACCTTTCATCTTCCCAGCCACTTATCTCCCTGAGATCCTGAAAACCTGATGACTTCAGGGCAGAAGAGCCACAAAACAGCATAAACTGAAACACAAAGTCACTGGCATTAAATATATATATATATATATATATATATATATATATATATATATATATATATATATATTAGGATTTACAGGGGTAGGAAATATCTTGTCTTTGTTCTCTGGTTTCTGCTGAACCATTTCACATTTCCCTCCTGTTCTCCTTCCTGCCATTCCCAGAGGACAACCCTGGACCAGATGTGGAAGACGCAAGTCACAAACATGACCATAAATACTTCACCATGCAAATGCAATTTCTTCTGTCACATATAACAAAATGCTGTACATGTCAGGCTGCTTATTCACACTCCAGCTTGCAACTAATCAGCACTAATCAGAGCAATCATATTCACACTTCACTGAGCTTTCCCAGATTTATGCAGCAGAGGACTTGGATTTCATCACTGGGGAAAGGAGCAGCTCTGCGTCTCTCAGGAGCAAGAGAGTCTAAGGAAAACTTCAAAACAAGACCAAATTGATTCCTGATGCCATCTTTTCCTCTAAAACCAGTGAAGGATCCAGAAAATAAGGAAGCACCACTCTTCATCACTTTCACATGATGAGTGGAGCAACAACAGAACATTACTTGAAGTTACCATATACTCTATGTAAAAATTATTTGGTTTTGATAAATCTCTTGTAAGACTTTGATCTCCAGGTCTCATGAATCATATTACAGAGGAATTTACTGTACTTAATTTAGAAATCATTTGAAAAGGTCCATGACATTCATTTCTCTCTGTACCCCTGTGAAGGGAGATCTCTAAATGAAAGAAACTAAACCTAGCAAGGGATTTATGATCTAAATGCATAAGATTATTTGTTTAACAATGAAAAAAGGAATTGATGTAAAAAGAAACCATTTAAATTTCTTTGCTTTAAGCAGCCATCAAGTAGAAAAGATACATAATTAGAGTTTTTAAAGGTTTTGAGTGGAACATTGATAAAGAAAATTGTCGGAAATGATGAATGGCCCAGAGGCTTGGACACTTCTGTAACTTTCACATATGGTTTACTCTGCTTTAGAAATAAACTGACAGACTCAATATGAGATCAACCACTCTCACCTGTATTAGAATTAATTATTCATCTCATCTGCCTGTAAGAACTGAAAATGTGGGCATTTCATCTAAATACCCTTTGTAGGTAACAAAATAAAACAAAACAGAAGAAAGTGTTGAAATACAACTGATAACCACTTCTGAGGGAGCTGAGTTAAAACACCTGAATCAGACAAGGGGTGGAAAAAATGCCCTCTCCAAGATTATTTGTTTCTAAGGCATGAACAGAAATGCTAAAAGAACATTTGCCTTCGACTTCAGTCTTCCTTTAGAAAAAATTTATAAACAGAATTTAATCTTTTCTTGGTCACTTTATTCAATAAAATCACATATTTTTGCTGGGGAAAGGGGACCACACTGGAAATCATTCATCTTTCTTTGAAATATAGGCAAAAAAATCTACATAGTCTAGAAATGAGAATCATTCTGGTGCCTAACTAAAAGTATTCCAGACCTGCATATGGATTAGTATCTTGCAACTATAATTTATTTAGATATGTTAGCTTACACCATCTTCCCCATATTCCTTGGTTGATTGTTACATCTTTATTGAGCCATGATAATAATAAATTGCAAATCTTCCTTCAGAAAGTTCCGGATATATTACTCAATGTGCAGACTTGTTATTGCACTTATGGAAATCTCCATGAGAAGTATTAACAGGGATCTCAGCTGTACTTAAGTAGAGGCAAATCTATCAAACATTTACCCCCACGAGCACAAGTTCTGACATCAGAATTGTTTAACACCACCACTGACCATTTACATTCTTCTACAAGTTGCTACAAAGGACCATGATATAGCAAGTTTTTCATTTTGAGGAGGTGAATTTGATATTTCTGCTTCAAGGTCAGAGGAAAAATCCAAAACAAAGAGAACCAGAATAAATGTCAAGTTTCAAAAGTAAATGATATCACATGCACATAGGCCTTTTCAGTTAAGCAGAGTTTCCTATTATACCATTCACTCTTACTAGGGATCAAATACCAAAGTGAAAACAGCCATTTTAATACTAAAAATGGAACATTTCTGTAGCAAAAGATTTGTCTAGCAAAAGGCTCACTTTCAGTATTCCTTTTTTTAATTTCAATCCCAAAGCCACTGACGAATTTAACCTTCAGCAAATTAGCAACTTCCAATGGGAAAACAGCCTGTCTGGAACACAGATGCTTTTCAGAGCTGACCAAACTGATCATCATTGCCATGGACACAAGCTACTGATTTCCTAAGGAAAGCTGTCAGTGACTTAATGCTGAGGATTTAGAGGAGTGGGGCACCATGAGACCTGATAAGAACAGGACTCATCTCTTCCATACACTCTCAAGCCCCAGGAGGAGCTGGGAGCAGACAGTCCCAGGTGAAAGCAAAAGAAATCAGGTGAACAACTTCAAGGTTGCCAGGAGACTACACAGATACACAGGCCATTTGGTAGTTCATTAACAAATGGAGATTAATTAGGAAAAGGAGGGGTGTCTTCCACATTGAAGACACTGGTGCTGACCCAAACCCAAGGGAGCATTTGTTCTTCAATAGAGACATAATCCAGATCATCCTAAAAACATTTCGTGTAGCCCACAGCCCTTGCACAAGTCCTGTCAGCTTATGTCCCCAAAACAGAGAGGATCACCTGTGCTGTCATTAGTAGCATCTCCTGCATCATCCCCCCTCTGATCAGAGCTCTCATCAGGGCTGCTGAATCCCTTTGATGCTCATTGAGGCAAGGGGCCACAGCAGTGGTAGCAGCCATGGACCATGGGAGAGGAAAGCAGCATTATTACCTCCCAAAGAAATCCTCACCTCTTACAGGAGTCAGTATAGTGCTGGTCCCATCCACCCACTGGTCAGAGGGATGGGTGCCTTACTGTTCTCAAACTGGTCACATAATTATGTTCTGAAGTTTTGTGAGTAAAGCCCCTGGCAGAGACTCAGCCTCCCTGGAATTAAGCACTAATAAAGCATCATCTGCTCTCACACCTCCACAGAGCAGAAGTGGCTCCAGCTCCCCTTATATCGACTAACCCTGCTAATGACCCCCTGCTAATGATCTTTGCCAATGACCCTTGGAGATACAAGCTAATGATATCTCCCCAAGAGCTGTAATTGAATTGCACCTTCTGCTCATTAGAGGCCAAAGTCCACTGACTTTACTGCCCTTAGGTGGAGCCTCGGTCTCTCCTCCCTCCCCGGTGTTATCAGGACAACTTGTGAAAAAAAGCACTTTACACAAGGAGGGGGCAGAAGTGGCAGCTACAGGGTAAACAGAGATTTACCTTTTTCCACCTGTGGTGCTTTCAAGAGGTTTATTCCCTTATGAGGAAGTGATGATTCAGTAACCAGGGCAGGACAGGCCCCAGCTGGGTATGTGCTCCATCACAAACATCTTGAGGAGCAATCTGAGATACCCCTCTTTTCATCAACTTCCATTCTCCAGCTGAGGATTACATATTTTGAAAAATTGGGTTACTTTCTGAGCAGGGGATGCAATCAGTAATGAATTTCTGAGCCAAAATATATAAAGAAATAAACTGGATGTATAAGATGCATCCATACGATAGATAAGTTTTGGTGGAGCAGATATTTGTTAGTATTTCATATGCTAAAAAAAACCCTTACAAGCTACAATGGCTGAGGTTTTTAATCATCAGGAAGAGATTGACAGTGAGAAAATTTGGGGAAGAGCCAATATATCGCAATCAAATAGTAAAACTATGAAAAGGCTCATCTAGAATGCCACAATAAAGAGTGTTTATTCCCAATCCAGGTGACTTTCAGCATACCTCTTGATAAATATCCTGATTTTTTGGCTCTGTGTTTTTTTATCCTGTGCCTGTGGGTGTTGTTGGAGCAGGGCAAGGTGCCTGGGAGGATGTTACCTCTGGAGCCATCACAGTTAAAGCTAGCTGAGTCCATTAGGCAGAGCCCTGAGCTGCTGCTGCCTGCCCTGTGATCATCACAGTGCCCTAAAGCCCGTGGCAACCTGCTAACATCTGGAGATCTTGGCCACCACCACTCCCTGTGCCTGCTTTTAGCAGCAGCATCCAGGGGTTTGTGAGAACGAGGGGACGCCTCTGCCTGGGAGCAGGAGTCACTTAAAACAACTGTTAAACCTGAAGTAACAAGAGAGAAAGTTTGATCCCCCTGCACAGGGAACCCCCAATGGTGCTTTGCTAATGATCAGGTGTGTGAGGAAGGGTCTTACTCCCACCTGCTATTTAGTGGAATGAAATAGCATCTAAACCACTCAGAAACAGAGGGTATTTTTGCACACATTCTCTTTAGTCCAAGTTCTCTCATTTTCACTCAATTCTCAGTTCACTTTTCTGATACTGATAACTCAGATGACCAGGACTTTTCCATACTTTAGCTGTATAAATGAGAAAATGGGAACACAGGAGGTTCTACTCTCCAAAGACAGACATGGCTGGCCAACCACATCTAGAGGATATTAATAGAGAGAGAGGAACAATGTTTATTTCAAAATGTATAAGGAGACTGGGGCAGGGAGGAGGGAAAGAAACCCAGAAAGCACAGAAAACAGATATTTATTGTGCTTCCCTATCATAAACATTCCAGCAGCTCTGCCCTGGGATCCTAGCACCATTATACAGCTAATATTGCTTGATTACCCATGCACCACCACAGCTTCAGCCTCCCAAGAACTGAAATCGAGTTTTCTATTCTTAGCTCGTGGTAATTTAAGCTCATTATGGAGGTGCTTGTATTCCATGAGCACAAGAGATAAAGGAAGCAATATAACTTTAATGAGCAGCTGAAATAGCAACCACAGCAGGCTCAGTAGGCAAAAAAACCCAATCTTTTCTCTGATGTTGTCTTGATTTCTGTCCCACAGGTCTCAGCAGTTAGTGCTCTATGTATGTTTTATGAAGATATTCACACACACATATGCTTAATGGAAACAAATATGACATTCTATTTAATAACAGTAGGTACATACCAGCCTGAAAGGTAGAAGCACTCAAATCACGGAAAAAGGAAGAAAGGAAAAGTGTTAACCTAGATTCAGTACTACTACTACTACTACTAATAATAATAATAATAACTTAAGTTAGATAACCATAGATGTTTCCTTCTTACATAAGTAAATGTCTTTAGTGTCTAATGATTCTCACTTAGACTGAGGGAAATGGATGGATGCAGATGTAACTGTCAGCAGCAGTAAGTGGAGGAACAAAGCATTCTGGGTTCTCTTTGATAAATGTTTGTGCACCCCAGATTATTGATTGGGTGCTACTTTTCTTTTGGTGCTATTTGTTAAGACTCTCATCAAATCCTGTGGTGAAATCCTGCAGCTCCCTTGCAGGCAGCAGTTGTGTCTGCAGAGTGAAGAGTTCAGAGAGAACCTGAGGTGGGCAGACACCCCAGGTTTGGAGTTTGGATCTATGGAAACCATCATCTTGCAGCAAGGATGGCAACTAAAGAACCACTTCACAAAAATATCCCATTGGTAAGTATCTATCTGTCCTCCTCACTCTGTGCTTGCCATGCTGTTCAAAAAGACAGAAGTGAGAGACAAGACCTGCAGGCAGCTGTGGAAGAGACTTGCCTTCTTCTCTGCATTAAAATTTGTCCTTCTGACTATTTGGAGTTCCTCTCTCATAAAATAATCACACAAGAATGTTCAGAAGCTAGCATAACTGGTATAACAGAATCTGGTATACTTTAAAATCAATTTGGAAATTAAATTTGGTCCAGTAGTTTCAAAACAGAGCCATTCTTCATTAACTTATTTTTCTCTAACAAAATAATTTTTCTGTGTTTTTCACATGGTTTTCAATTTTCTTTTGGCACACACTCATCATTCCTTCCAATGAGGAAAGCACAGAGGAAGGAAGAGTGAGGACAGAAAACATCTGCTTAGAATAAAGGAGAAAAAAAGCCCCCAACACTTTGACTATTAAGACTTCATGTTTTCAAAGTAAAGGGAATAAAAGCTATGTGTGAAAATCTTCTGACATTGGTACATTCATAAAATGTTTGATCATAGTTATTGCCATAACCTTCTCACAATAACTACCTGTACAATACCTCTGAAAATCCCTGTGCTGAGTCAAGGTGAAATTCATCTCAGGGGCCACTTTCCCCTTGTGTTTGTAAGGAGGACTCCTACATGATTGTATATGGACACTTGACTTCTGTAGCACCTGGTAATTACCACAGCAATAATTTGGAGTGTATTTATTATCAACATTTAGGTTCACATCTTCAAAGGAAGCTGGAGTTATATTTTTAAAGAAACCCCACAAAACCAAATCCAATCCCAGTATATTTGTGGATGAAAATATGCTAAAGGCAGTAATGTTTCAGCATTTCTCTGAAAAGGTTTTGTTCTTCCATTTAAAAGAGAAAAGAAGGAGCATTTGAGGCAAGTATTCTTCACAATAACAGCAACAAAGTTGGTTTTGAAATATCCTGCTCTGTGTTGGAAGAGTTATAATGCAGAGTTTACTGTCAGCTTTCCTGTTCACCCATATTCTTCAACTGTGCAGGGAATTTCATTGATGTCAGTAGAAATGCAGGCTTGAGCCCAGCAAGACCCAGATTAACACCTGAAGATGACACCTGGAGCCTTTTCTAAGAAATGTCATTGCTTTTCTAGAAATGTGAGGGGTTCTTTCTGCCTAAACCGACACTGAAGATTTAGTTGGGGTGAGGAAGGCAAAAAATTGGAAGCAGCTGTAAAGTGATAACATTAAGGATCCACCTTAGCCCTTAGGATCCACTGTACTGAGCACACTTTAAAAGTTTTATTTCTGCCACTCTGTGAATGGAGACAATGAGATGGATCCATAAAAACAAATTTGTGGACAACCCTTTTCTTTACTTGTCTTACACTTGGTGGTCTCACATCTGAGAGACATAGGAAATTATTTCCATATAATAGAGGAGATGTGCACAGAATTCCCTGGCAGGTAACCTGGAGATTTCTCTGTCACTGGGTAGAGTTTTCCAGGGACCAGCTGTTGCACCACAGAACTGGATCATAAAATATTCCTCCTGCCCCAATGATCTTCTCTCTGAAGAAAAGTCAGAGGATGTCATCATGAACCAGAGTGACCGTCAAATTACAGGGCTTGGGGTTTTTAACATCCCAGGAGGACTTTTGTCATACCTACAGCAGAATTACCATCTTGAACAATCTTTAGAAACAGCAGCTGAAGGCAGCAGTGGTTACACGCCAGGAATCCAGGGATCAGAGGCAGCTCCACAAACCTACCACGATTCCCAAGTGTGTCTCCAAAGAGAATTAAGCTGCTGACTCCTTCTCTTTTGGAAGTTTTCTGAAAAAAGGGATTCACAGCAATCTCAGGTACAGTATAAGAGCCACTCAACATGATTGTATCCTTGTTTTTAGTCTTCAGAGACAATGTCTCAAGGGTTGTCCCATGTTCCTGAGCCACAGTCAGCCCTTGGCAAGACAGTCAGTTCAGTCAAAACATAATTTTCTTCTCTGAACAGGAATGAAAGATTAAGCAGTTGGTTGATTTCTTTCTCTGTGGCTTGGAGATCTCATTGGTAAGAGCTTGCATTCAGACCACTCAAACAAGGCACTCAAACAAGTGACACACTGTTTTCCTTTGAGTTCCCAAACTCCCTCACAGGGGTAAGTGGTGGATTGCTCCCCAACCTGGTCCCTTTCTTATCTCATTCCATGTTTGCTCCTGTGAATGAAATCCAGATGCAGGTGAGAGCTGGATCCAAGCTCCTTGTCGTGACCCAAATCACACTCGTGCTCCCAAGCAAGTTCACTGCTTTATTCTGCTCCAAATTTCAAGCCTTCCCCATAAAGTACCTTCACTTAGGGTAATCAGACTGCATTTGCAAGCCATTAGAAAGGTCAGTGGCACATTAAAAAAGCTATTTTTGAATGTCTGGTTCCACACTTTATCTCTTGAAATTCCCTTCATGGCTTTCTATGGCTCGAATCAAACTTCCATTGATTTCCTCAGGAATTGGATCAGGCCTTCTGTGGTGCTTGCCAAAACAAAAAAGCAGAATGCAGTAAATGTATGCATCAGGAGAGCTCAAATAAAACCTGGTTAGATGAAAATATGGTTCTACTCTGAAGACTCTCTCTGTCAGTGTGGTTGTGCCTTTCCTTAGCTGGCTCTTAATCATTTCCTTATCATCAGCGCCAAGTTTAATATTTTAAAATTTGGACCTTTTTCATGTGCTATAACCCTGTAAAATCAGCCTGGGATTAGGAGAGGAAGCAAGGTCTTGTGGTTAAGACAATGGACTATCATTCATTCCCATTTCTGCCACAAACACCCACCACTGACCTTCAGCAAGCTGCTAAGGGAGTGATTTTCAAAAGCACTCATCTTTGGCCTGACTCTGCTTCCTAAGAGCTAAGTGGAAACAGAAATTTACATTAATGAGAAGAGAGAGAGTTTAGACCTAACTGTCACAAAAGAAACTGTTCTCCTTCCTAATTTCCTTCCATTTTAGTCATTTTAATCCTTCTTACACATCAAATCCTTTAAAAGTGGAAACTTCAGCATGAAAAGACACTCCTACACAGGGATTGTGCCATGCTTGGTCTAATAAAAGCTCAATTTTTATTGATAGAATCCTCAAGATGAGACCAGAGCAAGGGCCCACCTTGACTGTAATTTTTCTTCTGTTCTCCCTGGACAATGAAATTCAGACACAAACATAATAAAGGACCATGTTAGGAGAGGTCCTTCCTCAAAACTTTCATCGATATATTAGTTAAGAAATTATTTTAATCATCATAATGAAAGTCAAGAAATAATTTAGTGTAATGCCAAAAATGTCATCTAGTTTCCTTGTTCCTGTCTATGTTAGGAGGAAAAAAAGCTGTTTTTTATTATATGGCTAAACACACATGTGCTAGATAAATTATAATTTTCTAGCCATATATGAACTTTAGTAAAATACTGAGGAGTTAATATACTCCAACTATATCCTGCAGTGCCACTAGTTTATCCATGGGTAAATGACTTCTTAGCAAAAGCATTTTCTTCTTTTCCTTTTCCCCAGTTTCATCTAGATAGCTGTAAGGGCTTTGGGGTGGTGACTGGCTTTCTGTCATTGTTCCTGCCAGGCTTCCCAGTGTGGTCCCTGATCCTGAAAGACATTTCCAGATGCAATTGCAGTCCAAACAAAGGGATGGTTACTCTGAATAAATTCCATGTAAAGCAATTATAAGAAAACCTTCTATCTAGGAGAGAGCACCATGGGCACTAGAAAAAGTGGATATGCTTCTGTTAAAACATCTTGGAAGAAATCCATTAAAAAAAATTAGATGTCTTTTTCTGTTTTAAGTTTACCAAGAATTGGAACTAAACACATGCCATCTGAAGAAATCCCTTTCTCCCTCCAGCCATCACACTGAACTGAAATAAAACAGATGTGCTCAAATAAAAAAATCTGTGCTTACTTGTTAGTTTTTTCCTTGCCCTTATTACCAACACATATGACTTGCACCAACACAGGTAAAAGCAAGAAATATTCTTCAGAAGTTTTCCGTTGCTGTATTCTGCCAGTACCTGCTGTGATTCCATTCCTACAAATAATGGGTTTCTTCTGTTGTAATGTCAGATCCCAGCTGCACAAAAGCCAAACTCTAGACTCAGACTTCTTACAGATTTGAAAAAAAAAACCTAAAAAACAAGCCCCTAAATCTGAAACAAACACATACAAATTCAACCAGAGATGAATATTTTCAAGATTTATGGTCAGTTAATGATATATGAAGACAAAAACACAGTCTTTTAAAAATTATCAGTTTTGATACAGGCAAATAAAGTACTGTGTAAAACTTCATTCAAATATCCTTTCAGAAATAAGTTTTCAGGATGGGGTTTCATATTTTCATTGTTACATTAAGAAAAATAAGTTGTTTGTAGAACACTGTGCAGTTCATAAGTTACCAGTTATAAACTAATCCTCGATATCCAGTCCAAATCCTAAGGGAAGCTTCAAGGCAGCCACTTCTTTTTGGCAATACAGTGATGAAAGATATATTGTTGAAAACCATAAAGCCTTGGGAAAAATTTAGCAAACTATCTACATAGGAATGAAATGTTGAGAGCTTGGCTCATCAGCTGGGGCTTTCTGGAGAAGGAGGGGCTGCAAATATTTTTGCACAGGTTAGCTAGACAGTCTTGAATACAAAGTGCTGGACATGAATTATTAGAAAGATTTTCTTGTATATCACAGAGGTTTGCTTCCCAGGGATCTGCAGGTGAGGATTAGGTGTTAAATTACTATAAATTGTCCTTTTGTAAATCTTTCGGAGACATTATCACCCCAAATGAAGATTGCATTCAGAAAACATACCTATGGGTATGGATTTAGAAATTCCAGAGAACTCCTGTTCACAAGGGCCCTTCACTTTCACACTTGGCTGTACACAAAGAGCTGTATGTGACCCTGCACAAGCACCCACTGTCCCTTCCTGTGCCAGTCTGGGTGAGCACAGAGGAATATTGATTTTCCAGAACACAGAGAATTAGCAGAGGATTGCACCAGAACAGGCTGCCTCTGCTCTCATTTTTTACCCAAGCAGAGCTCTGGCCAGAATAAAGCCCGCAGGATTTAGTGGAGCAAGGTAGATGTGTCCTTTGCATCAGCTGTAGGAGAAGCCAAGGCATTTTAATGAGAGCATTTCAGTGGACGCAAAGGGCATTTTACAAACCAGTAAAAGCTTTCCAAACATAAAGAACAGTAGTAAAATAAAACTTTTGTACTAGATGAAAAAGTCTTAATTGCCCTCTCTGATGCTAGGAAATAACTGAGAACAACCTGTGACGCCCTTCATGCAGCCAAGGCCATGGAGTCACCAGGCCCTCAGCCAGACCGAGCCTCTCCTTTCTGCCAAAGCTTTGTACATCCATTCACTCACCTCATCAGGCTGTGGGACCACTGCAAGGACTGTCTTTTGGAGGTGAACTGGTGTCCACAGTGCTGCTGAGAACAGCCAGGCACCCTCTTCACGGGCTGGGTCTCTGGAGAGCTCTCAGCACCACTCCACACAGGCAGACCTCCCTGCCTGGGCCCATTCCACAAACAGCCCTCCCTGTGGGCACATCCCAGCAGCAGATGCACCATGGACAGGACAAGGGCTGGCTGGCTGAGCTCTGGGCACTTTATTTTCCATCACAGCAGACCAAGTCAACATATCCTTGGTGAGGATGTTCTCACTGTGGCTGGAGGTTTCTGGATGTTGCTATAATGTAAACATATTAACTGAGGTTGACTCTGCATAGGAATAATGGAAGTGACATGAAAATTTTGTCATGCTAACACTTCAGAGGGAAAGAAACCAAAATCCTGGAGCTGAGGAGTCCCAGAAGCTGTAAAACCTGGAGTCAGATCTGAAGCTGATGGCAGTGTGGGTTCTGTGCACAACTTACTTACAAGATGAATTATTTTTAATTGCAGACTAATTAATGGAAAGACTTCAGAAAGCATTTTATATTTTTGGCAAAATCCTGGTTCCACTGAAGCCAATGACAAACTGCCCATGGGACTTCAATGGGACCTGCTTTAAGGCTTTGTTCCTCCCATCTCAAAAAAGTAGCCCTTTTACCAACTTTGGGTTATTATTGAAAAGAGACATTATTAACAGAAGAATCTTCTGTTCATCAAATGATTGCACTGAGTAAAGTTTGATATAGTTCAGTAGCCACATCCTTCTGAACATGTACTCAGTGGCAGTTTGAAACATATGTTTTTTATAAATTTCTCATTCAGAAACAAAGACTGACAGTAAACCCCAAAAGCTTTGATATTTATATAAATTGCTAAATGGTTGCACTGGAAAGTACATTTCAATTAATGTGTCACAGAGCATCACAGTTGTTTTAAAGTTTGCCGACACAACAGCTTCTATAGCTGTGTGCAAGTAGCTTGGGTTTTCTCTAAATCTGTGATATGGAAAACAGTTTCCTTCCATGAGTGCTCTCCAACAAATGATTTTTTTTTTGTAGATCAGCTTATTTCCCTCAGATCCAGAACATGCAATAACATTAATATTATTTTCACCCTATTACCTATTTCAAAGATATGCCTATATTCCCTCTTGGGTTTTATGTGAGCCCTTTATTCCAGTAAAACCCTTTAGTGAGACTTTATAGAGATTAACTACTAACCAAACACAACTCTGCCCATTTGTGTGCTAGCTTTTTCCTTTCTTATGTACTCTGCTGCCGCCTCTAGGGCAACATTGTAAAACTAGGTTTTGTTCTACAGCAAGCAGAGATTAAAGTTACTTCTCTACATCAAAAAATGCTACAGGAGAAAAAATAGACACTGCTTGCTGGACTTTTTGCTAATTTGGGAAATTAAAATATTAAAGTCATAATAAGTATCAAGTTCAGTTGAAAAACAGGTCTTCCCAGCAAAGACACAACTGTCTTATTTTAGTTCACTGCCTTTCCTAGATTTAGTGAATCTATTCAGCTCCTGGTTCTGTGAGCAAATAAGAAAAATCTCTTTAAAACTGACCTAACTTTCAATTTTTCCACAGATTCAAGCGTCAAGTAGATTAGCAGGTATAAAATACCCCTCAAATGTCAGAAACTGTCTGTGAGCTGGGAACCAGACAATGCACTTTGGTTCCAAACCTTTTGCTCTTCAAGGAATACATCAAAGTGCATTGACCAGCTCGCATCCCAAAGGGTGCTTATGTTCATGGAGAGATTACAGTTTATTTCATGGTATTGATTGCACTGGGCTGGGGGTTGGTAATCTCAGAGAGGAAGAATGGCTGTCCTTGAGCAGGAGCAAAACAATTTGTGTCACCCAGTGCTCCCGTCTCCAGCCGGCACAGGTGACCAGGAGCAGATCTTGATGGGCAGGGATCAGTGGTTAATATGTGCCTCTGCCAATGTATCTTTGCTGGCAGATGTCAGTCATGCTGGTACTCGGGAGACCCAAGACAAAGAAAATTGGATAAACAATAAGGCAAAGCTATAGAAAGGTCAATCTGGACTTGGAATCAGCTAGCAGAGAGCTCATGTTACATCCAATTCTCATTTCTCTGCAGTATTTAATAAAATAACTACCATTCCTTAGAAAAGCCACTTTCTGCTTGAGACTGTCATCTCCTTGGCCCCTCTTGGCTGCTGAAGGCCTTCAGTCTCCTGTTTGGCTGGTCTTGGCTAGTGGGACACAGCCAAGGCAATGTGACCTTTTTTCCCTGACTTCAGAAGCAAGATGGATTTTACCTTCATATTATAACATATAATTAGACAAATTATATACAAAATTGACTAAGAGGGGAAAATCCCCCCCACTGCTTACTGTTTTTTGGAGGCTTCTCATTCAAAGATGTAAATCTGCTAAATTCACTCTCATGAGCAAATTGACATTTCTGTCTCCCTTCCCCCGAAGTCCCAGCCAGCTACAGCTCCTGCAGAACACTATTACCATATTAACACACCTTATACTGACTCCTCATCAAAAACCAGCCACTAATTAGTAAAATTGACTGAAATGGAAACACAGTTTCTTCCACCTCCTCCTGCTTCACTCACCAGTCCCTCTGCCCTTCAGATGATGATATTTTCCCTACTCAAGCTCACCTTGTCCCCATCAGTGCTCCTTGCAGCCCCTGTGACCCCCTGCATGGGCTTCCAAATCTGCCTAAGGCTCTCAGGTGTTCTTCTTATCCCATGTGCCTGCCACTGCCACTTCTGTTCATTAGGTGCTGTTCATTCTTTTTCTTTTAAATGTTGATCCTGCATGTTAGCTGATCTCAAATTATTCAGTGGCCAAAGCCTGCTGAAGGAATAGCATGGGCTGATGCAAACCTCCATGATCCATGGCGTTTGGATCACTCTCTTGCTGACTCACAAGGGCAGCCTGCCTTGCTCATGTGGGAAACAAGTTAAAATATTGACCACCCCAACTAAAATGAAGGTCCCAGGGAAGACAGTGGGTGTTTTTCTTTTCAATTTGCTTAGGTCAAAATCCCCTTCTCCTCAGCTTCTCACAGGCAAGCTGAGCATTTATTGTACAGAAAGCAGGATTACTGAGTCCCTGCTGTAACTAGGATTTCCCCATGGAAAACAAATCATCTATTGAATCCAACTTCCTTCAACATTAAAAACAGACACATGTATAAATCATGTTAGCTGAAAATGTGTGGAACACCTTCAGTTTTTTTTTCTTCTTATCCAACAATTATTTCCTATGTATTTTGGTCTTATTTCATAAATGTTAATGCCCTTCATTTAAAACGGAATAAATAAATTGCAACCATCAGAAAATGGTTATGGAAAGTTATTCCAGAACTTGGTGTCTTGCAGTCACTGTACAATAAGCTATTGCTTAAGTTGCTATGGTTTTTTTCCTTTTTCATTACTATTTTTTAGCAGGCAATTATTTCTGAAGTCATATGGAAAAAGTTTGATTAAAAGCATACTTATACAAATGAGTATATTCCTAAATAATGACCCCTTCTGAATAGGGTCAGGTCTATTTTGGCTCGGATGTTTTATTTATTTATTTTATTTTAAAACTGAGTATTGCTCCTTCAGAGTTTTCCCATTACACTAAATAGTGATATATGAGTAGTATGAAAAATGAAATCTAGAAGAAGCAGTTTAAGAAAAGGAAATTTCCATAGGAATATGGATACAGATTTACAGTTGCTGTAAGTGATGATTCCAAACCAGAACTCCTCAACTGATAGCGTTTGAAAAATATACTGGAGAAGACACCTCTAAAAGTGTTTCATGCATGAAAAATACATTTTCACTTATTTAAAAAGAATTTTAAAATCTAGTCTTTAGGCATATTCTTACACTTTTTCCTGCTTGTAATAACAATTATTATTACTCCATTTTTATACATAGGCTTTAAAGAAACTTAATGTTATAAAGAAACTTAATATATCTAGAAATAGAAATGAACAGTGAGAAAAAAGTAATCTTGAGCACTATTCCCAAATCCAACACAGGAAAGAGCAACCCAATGGCCTCTTTCAACATGTGAAGAGGGAAAGATGTAGAGCAAGCAGAGGAGGCAAAAAGGAGCCAGGATTCTTTGGTCAGATTTTGTTCATTCATTCTTGAAATGGGAATAGAAACAACTTGCATCCCCTGGGTATTGCTAAAGACTTAATTATGGCTTTTTTAATGATGTTTCAATTATAATTGCATGAAATGATAACTGCATATTGCCACACACACACAATTATTCATTTGTAGTCCAGTAACACATTTCCAGTGTAGCCTCATCCTCTGAGAAATTATAGACCCCACCCTACAGAGATTACAAAAATAATAATAATAATTCATTGTTGTTTAAAAGTAAGATAATCATATCTACCAGATGGGCAATTTGTAGGAAGCCATTTCTTGCTTTTGGTGCAGGAATAGTTGGGTTTGTAAGCACACACATCCAGTTTGTGCCAGGTGCCAGTAGATGGAGCTAAAGAATACACAGGCACCTTTGCAGGTTTGGAGGGTCAATGGAGGAGAGAGTTCTCTTCTGCTCTGCATCTTGTGCCAGGATATGAGCACAGCTCAGATAACACTGAACCTGGACTTGCAATCTCACCCCAATTCCACTGCCAAGTTTGCTCCCAGTTCCCAGCTGCACGGGAGCACCAGCACTGCCAGGAACTCTTTGGTCACTGCCCACCCTGCAAGGCTCCATAAATCTTCATCTTTCTCCTGACTGCCCTTGTGGAAAAACCCAGTGAAGAAACTTCGGAGTTTTACATACTGCTTCAAAATGCTATTTGAAATTTTAGTTGTTTCCAGTAAATTTTGTCAAGAGATTCTTAAATTCTAATTTGGTTACCACTGAGCAATAATGGGCTCGCCTAATGTTGCATCTTTAGTGGTGACCTGAAATTCATCTTGTCTCATACAGAAACATTCTGTGAAGCTTTCAGATCAGTGGACCTCAATAAATCAAGGAAATTGATATCAAATAGATGAATTCTAGAGCTGTGCAGGGCATGATCTCCTTCCCTTCCTCCTTACCCTCCATCAGGGGCTGTTCCTGTAACATCCACATTGGACAAAAAAGCTATTGGACTTTTCTCAAAGGAGAAACCTGAAATAAAGCCCTTATCATTCAAGTGAAAACTTTCATGTGTAGCTGAGGCTCCTCCTTTTCTTGTAATTTTCTGCAAATAATATTCATAAATACAGAATACTTCTAGAAGAGATCAAGGTGTGGCTGCTGAATTAAAATATTGTTCACTCAGTAAATCCTTACTTTACAAACAGAAGTGCATTCAAAATTATTTTAGAAGCAATTTGCTGAAACCTTGTCTTTCACAGCTCTCAAGACCTGGCTCAACAGACATCTTCCAACAGAAGCTGTTACTGGAGGTTTAGATGTATCAGCAGCTTTCCCCACCGTGATCAGCACCACGCTTCAGATTTTAAAAGTATAGCTATTTTTCTCCAAGTCATCTTGCTCATCTTAGCATCCCTTTGACACAATAAGGGCAATTTAGCAGAGTAAGGAAGGCAAAACTCTCCCACATCTCAGAGCACTGCTGGTGCTGGGGATGGAATTAGAGACTATATTGGAGCCACAAAGGCACTGCAGAGCTTGGGGGCCTGGAGAGCTGCCTCAGTGCAGCTGGGAGCCAGGTCTCAGTCGCCTGAGGTTGTTAAAACAAAACCAATGCTAATTTTCATTTTTGCTTGGGGTGATTTTCTTTACCTTTACTCATCCTCTTGTATGAGTGCATAAATAAATAAATGCATGCAAACTGCTGGGGCTTGTCCCCAAGGTGAAGGTTTCTGCCCCTGGAGTCAGACTCTGGCCATGCACAAATTAATGTGACATCCAGCACAAGGGAAAAGAAGGAGGTCAGCATCTGCAGAGTGGGAATCTGAGGATGTGGTGGTTGGAGAGGAGCATCCATCAGACCCACAAATGGTTCTGATGGCTGTGTAAAGAGCTTCCCACCCATGGGCAGTTCTCCCCTTCTCATCATCCTTTTTGCCTACCCTGAGTGTTGCCTGCTCAGCTACACAAATTAGTTTTGTCTCACCTGGCAGCTGAATAAGGGCATGAGGCTTAAGTGGAGCATTTTTTAACAGGCATTTTTAGACAGATTGCTGCAGGACTTTGGGGGCAAACTCCCTTGGCATTAGAGGCATGAAAATTTCTGTTGCTGCTCCACATGCTGCTATATGCTGATCCAGCTGATTACTCTTCACAGACTGCATAAACTAAGAGTTTATTTATAGCTACATAAATACATATAGTCCAGTGGGTTAGCTGCTAAAGAAGGCAATGGCAACTTTTTCCAGAGGCAAATCCCATGCCATGTAGGTCTTTGAAGGCCAAAATCCAGTGTAAGAAAACTGCTGGCCATTAGGACAGAGATTTTGGAGCAACAGGAGCTAAAAGATGAAGGGACAGTACAGTAAGGGCAGTACCTGCTCTGTAAGTGCTCTAACTTGTTTTAGGATTGAAAGACAGTACTCCCACATTTTACTTTGGGTATAAAAAGTTAAAAGGAAGAGAATGAAAAAAAGAAGGTTGGGTCAACAATATCTTTTCTTTCAAGGAGATGTTCCTTTCATCCCTCTGTCTGGGAATGTATATTAAGAAATACTCTGCTTCTTGCCATAGTAAAGCCTCAAAGAGATAAGTAAGTGACACCCTGGTAACTGCTTATGACTCGAGAGGAAGATTTTGAATGCTGGCACATGGTGCACACTTTACTGTGGCAATTGTGCAAGCTCAGATTTATTGGGACAGTTCCTTGTATCAGTCCAAAGACTGTCACATCCCGTTCTCACTAGTGTCACGTAATTAATCTTCCCTTGACTTAGAGTCAGACCTCATCATTCTAAATACCATAATAGATTTTTAAATGAGAACATTAATAACAAGGTCTCTCTATTATTTACCTTGGCTGGAGTGATGAAAGCCAAAAAGGAGATGGCTACTCCCAAGGGCAGGCGATGAGAGGCGTAAGAAGGAAAAGAAGGTTGTTGACCTTCCTGCAGAAGAGCCCAGGGAAAGGGGATGATCTGCAGAGCTTCAGTTCATCACTGAAAAAGAGTTTGTTGTTGTTATAATTTCTGTTAAGTACTTTGGAAGCACTTCCATACAATGGTGATGGGGGCCATAGGTATACTTAGATAGCTCTATTAAACAATAAAGCATAAAGGTATAATATGTCAGCCTTTTTTAAAATAAAGAGAGCTATGTTGAAATGGAATTTCTTCTGCCAGTAATCAGACTTAATAGTTTATTTAAATTTGACAATATAAGAATGCTGAGCAGGATTTTTGCAAATCAGCTCCAGTTTTTGGGTTGTATTACAAGAGTTTAAGTAAAAAGCCAGAGGCAACAATTCCATCTGAACAGACTTTGGTAAGCTGGGAGAGTACAAGATACTTTGCATTCCATGCCTGTATCCTTATTCTTTCTGAGATTTATGTAAAATGCAGATATTTCTATAGATATGGGAACACAGTACACAAGGCAATGAAATTGTGACACCTCATTCACATACCAAATAAGAACAGAAGTAGCACAATATCAATCCAGCTTCATGACAAGAACTGTGAAGAGAGTAAAATGGTAGAAAAAAAACACAACCTTGTATAAAGGACAGGGTTAAAACTAGACTCTCTTGCTACCTTTCTGCCTCTGCACTCCATTAAAATGAAAGGCCTAATAAGAAATGCATTTCAGAGTTCAGTCACAATTATTCAAACACTGCTGAGGACATGGAGTGAATGCAGATTACCACAATTTCAGGAAATCAATGGATTTTTTAGGGAAATGCAGGAATGGTGCCACAATCAGAGGCTAGATGCACGTGACTGATGGAGAAAGTAATTCTCCATGGAATGGCAAGTGGAGGGGATCAAGGATCTTTTACCAAAATTTATACTCTTGGGTACTTCAGTGCCCTTTACTGGCCAAGGTGATGTTATCCAGATGGAAACACAGGACCTGAGCCAGGTTTGTTTGTACTCTAGCAGGAGCTGGAATACCCTCCATGGGAGTGGTGACCGAACATCGGGGTGAAATCCTAGTGGAGAAGACCATTATAGAAAAAGTGGAATCACACCAGGTTGAATATCCACAACCTCAGGCTGAAGTTATCGAAAACCGCAGAAGTACTACTCAAGGGTAAAGATCCACTGAGGGAAGGTGCCTGAAACACATAGGAAAGCATTCCTTGCTCCTCCTCAACAACTCAAAAGGTCCCTGAAAGCCAATAGAGATATGCAACAGAAATTGGCCACAAAGAGCTTACAGTGCAGGTGCTGGAGTGGAGCAAGGATTTTGATAAGCAAAGTTAAGCCCAGCTGACAAGTTCTGACTAGAGTGATCAGCAAGGAAAACCTGGGAATACAGGCACCGCAGTCAGATTCTGAGATACCTGGAATCTCCAAATAGCATGAGAGATTTAGAAAATGTTTTCAGGACAGTGTGCTGGTCTTGGTTACTATTTACAGGTGAATTCTTCAGAGAAGGTAGAAAATACCCTAGTGTTTTAGTGTTGTAGACATTTTCCAACCTCTCTATTTTTGTTTTGTGCCTTCTCTTTTAATAACAATTACAGGAGTACCACAGCTAGGAGAATCAGAAAAGGGGACATGAAATATGGTCAGTCAGAGTGACACACTTTACTTTTATTATTTCAAATGAAAATTTTGATTTGAGAGCTTTTGGAGGGTACTATTCTTGATTTATCACAAAATATGTTGAAATTGATGAATACCATAGATCATTGTATTCCAGAATGGCACCTTGAAATGTTAAAAGCATTAATCTAAAATGATATACTATATCCAGAAACTGAAATGGGTTAGAATGATGTTTCTTCCTTCCAAAAATTCATTGAATTAAATCCACCACACCAACTTTAGCTTCCTAAAAGTTTCTTGTCTCAAATATCTTGTAATTTGAAAGTTATTTCCCAATTGTTATGTAACTTGCAAACAGCATTTAACAGACATAGATCTTTAGAACCATATAATCACCATTATAATATCCTTTTCTGTGGCATATTTACTCTGATGATTCCTTGAACACTTTGTAAATCACAAAGTGGTATAGTCATGCATGCTGCCAATTCATGACAGCAGCAAAAGGAAAGGGACTTGGTGAAAACAGCTATTTGGCTTTGTGTCTGCTGACCTGAGAGAACAATCCATGAAACAGAGTAAAGGAAATGAACACAAAACAGTCAGGACAGGACTGTCTAGAATCACTTGATTACCCCAGACTCTGTAGGGGTGGGAGATACTGATAGAAAGAGAGATATTTACTATATTTTATTCTTTTAAAAGCACCCAGACACCCTTGTTAATCTCATGGATAAATGTATGAGTTACCTGTAACTCATGGGTCACAAGCTGTCCTAAGGAATTTCCAGTTTAAATAGACATGACAGCTAGAGAGTAGGAAAGGAGGAATATTATCATATCCAGTCATACACAAGGTTTGGAAGCACCTACAGATTATGTGCAATCACGCTCATCCCTATCACTGGAGGGAGATTGGGGGTATTTTATCTCCCTTGTGTGCCACATACCACGAGGTGATGCTACTGTGGCAATACCAGTCTCTGTCCAGTGTTCAGAGGAGTCTGGGGCAGACTCTCCTCTGAGAAAATAATCCATCTTCAATGCCCAAAGCACTGACTGGAGTCAGACAAAGAAAAAAATTTCCCTGTTTCTGTGATCCAGCTCCTCCTATAACAAATATCCACTATGCCTTTGGCTGCTACAGGAGAACAGACACACAGCTCAGAGACCAGCTCTGGAGAAAAATACATCACCTGTGAGTGCAGTAACTTTAGAGTCACTGTTAGAGTTCCCCCTGAACTCTCTAAGAGTTGTGGATCTTCCTGTGCAGCCTTTTTTTTCTGCTCAAAGTCCCAGTGAAGTCAATAGCAAATGCTGTCAGGATTTGCTGACAGCAAATCAGCAAATCAGAACCACGACCACGTGCTTTGATGGTTCCTGAACAGAATTGTGCTCAGCAGGACTATTTATTTATTTTCACTACAAAAAAAATGCATTTAAAACATCTTGAAAGCTTTCTGTACATGCATGTATAATACCCAAGGCTCTGTCCCCCAAGACTTACATGCCCATAAAGTAAATATCAAATAGCTACAGCCCTGAAGACAATCCAATGTACAATGTTTTGTTCTTGCTGCCTCTTTCCTGGTACTCTTCACAAAACGTTTTGCACCCTGATCTTCAGGCTTCTTTAGCAGAAGAAGTGGGTGGTAAATCCTAGACCAAGAAGCAAAAGGAGTGGGCCTGTAATAGTGATTTAATGAATGCCAAAAGTGATCTCTTGCCTATGTGAGCTAATTTATCATACCAACAAGACCAGGAGTGGCTGTAGCAGTGGTACAGCTCTGAGGCTGCAAAACCAATCTTTTTGCCAAATTCCCCAAAGGAAAAAGAGAAAAGAGCAGCTCTGTTTAAAGGATCATGATAAGTCACAATTGTCATTACTGCATTTCAGGGCAACATGGTTTATTTAGCTCTTTAACCTTGGCCTATTTGTTATCAGCACAGTTGAGAATAGTTTATATTCATTAGGAGAGTTGTTTATTTTGTAACATAATCCTTTTCTTTGTTAACATGAAAGCACAGCAGATGAAGCGCAGTTCATCCAGGTCTGCAGTGTTCCATAAAAAATGTCTCTTGATAAATGATTGCCAGGATTAAATTTTATGGTGCAGATTCATACGAAATTTCAGTCTTGTTCCCATATGATTCTTACATAATGGGAAACATGCAAAACATTCTTAAAAGTGCAATTCCTGGTCATTCAGTAAACGCTCCTTTCTTGCATATTTCTGGGCAGTAGAAGAGATGTTTACATATTTTGTGGATTTATGAAGCTTGGAAGAATTTGTTTTGAACATGTCAACCTTTTCCTGTAATTTAGACACAGATTTTTACCTTCATCCCTAAGGATTATTAAACAAAAAAAGCCAAAACCAAAAAGTATACATGTTTTTGGTCCTCTCTCATCTTGCTCACACCCAGCTTCAGGAAAGACTTCAGTACACAGACAAGAGAGAAAATTCCACTAGAATGGGTCGCTGCTGTTTTATGGCACCAATCTTGCATTTCCATAAACAGCTTGCAAATCCTGCTTCCATCCTCAGGCTTGCAGGTTACTAACACAAAGAAAAAGAAAATTCTCACAAATTTTCCTCCCAAAATCCCAGCATCTCTGAGCTTCAAGGTAGGTTAAAGAAGTGGAAGTACAAAGGAAACAAGGTTTCTAGTCATCTTGAAAATGTATATTTAGATGACTTCTTCAGTCTGCCCTTGAGCAGACACATTTATCAAGTGGAAAATGTCTCCTCAGATAAACTAGATGTAATACCAATAGGGAACATCAGAATGTCTGTCAAGAGCATTGCACATGCTATTGCTTGGGGCCATGTTAGTAAAGGAATGTTAACTCTTGGAATATTGGATCATGGGGATTTAATACATCTTCAAACACAGAGAACCTAATTTCATTGTAAAGCACTCAAATTTCTTTTGAAACTGGTGTTGCTCTCTATTTGCAGTTGAGAAATTGATGGGTTTTTCCTGTCCTTTCCTTGCTGTGGCCCTTTATAGCAGATCAGGAGTGGCCACTCTGCACTTTGGGGAGTTTTTTTCAGTGTGCCTGAGTTTTTGCCCTCCTTCCTTTCTGCTTACCTGTGCAGAGGAGGTGATACATTTGTATTTCAATATCTTTCTCAAGTATGGAATTAGCAGACATTTGTTCTCCGAGCAGAAGCAAGGACAGACCAAGAAACATCTAGCACGGGGCTGCTGAGCACATTTTATATGAAATAAGAGGTATCTCTGAGTGTGAAAAAAAAAATCTGCAATGCTCATATTAAAGGTGAACTTCTGAACCTGAAGTGCTCATGGTAGGAATATCTTGTTCACCTATTCCTCTCCAGGAATGTTTTCCATAAAGCTTTATGATGGAACACATAGTAAACAGAAACAATCTCCATCATTCACAATCATTTAATCATGCTCAGGGCACACACTTCATCCCAGCTGCACTCTGGATTTTGGGTTTCTCTCCCTCCCATCCACTGGGCACAGATAAATTTAGGTAGGCTTTGATGTGTTTGGACTTCTGCTTCTAAAAGAGGGAAGGGAAAAGTACCTGAAACAAAGTAATTTCTATTACAAAAATACCACGTGTGGTCAGGCTATTTATTCTTTTGCAAGAGAGGAAAAGTAGGATTACACTTATAGGTTTAAGATGGTTTATTATATGGATGAAACAATAAGGTAGCTCTTGGTACGACAAGATCACCAGGTGAATTTCTTAAAGCTGGTTGGACTAACCTGAGTATGGAGCCAGCAGCTCTCTGCAATGTTTTCAGGACACACAGTGAGGGTCTATGTGAGACCAAAAGCTCATTTCAACCATTCTTCTACATTAAAAGGTCTTGATTCCAGCAGGATTTGGATTCCACAAGAGGAGCCTTCTGGGGCTATAACCACACTTAAGGATCTCTGGAAATGCCTCTTGGGTACCCTTTGTGCTTCTGGAAACCCAACGCCGTTGAGGGATGTCCTGAAGTTTTGTTCTTTAAAGGAGAGCATAGCTGTGGTTGGTGGGGGCTGGCAGGCCCAGGGGTGGCAGAAGCACAGTAGCTGCTCTGGCCTGTGGCACACAGGGAGCGTTTGGTGTCCCCTTGTGCTTGCCCGCTGCTGTCTCCTGACACTGGGCAGACCCTGACATGGAGCGCTGGCCCGGCTGTCGGGAGGCTGGAGCACATCTCTGGGACACCATGAGAGGCTTGAACCAGGCTGCCCCAGGAGCCAGAGAGATGTTTTTCACAGAGCATCCAACACCCACCTCTGGGACAAAAGGACACAAGAGGAGTGATTTATGTGCTAGCACATGAAGAGCCATAGTAAAAACCTGGCTTCCTGCTAGCATGGCCCCCACTTCTGAACTCATCCAAGACCAGCATTGTTTCCATCACACAAACCTCTAGCTTTGGCATCACTTAACAAAGAACAACTTCAGAATGAAAATTAACTTTGCGTTGGAAACTGGCCTGTGCACTGCTATGCCTAGGAGCCAGCCCCGCCTTCCTCCATATGTATTTAAAAAGTTGATCTGTTTTCAAGCAATAGAGATCTAAATGGATCATTGCTTATTTGTAAATTTGAGATCTGCCCTTCTGTCTCTTGTGTTAAAGCTATGTTTGTCCCAGGCTCACAGTTTTTTTCTGAGTGCCCACAAATTAGCAGCTATCCTTAATTCCACCACTTCCTAAGGGCTTAAGCTTTTGTTGCTTTCTGTTTGCTTTGGGTTTTTCATGTTTTGTTTGGATTTTTGGGGGTTGGTTTTTTTGCTTGTTTGTTTGTGCTAAAATGCACCTGAATATTACAGTGGTATATCTAAAATAAAAAAAAAAAATTAAAAAAAGACTATGTTACATATTTGAAAGAATAAGATACTGTGAATGTTTTGATATTGTTTTGATATTGTCGTTTTCTGGATAAAAGAGAAAGAAGAATTTAAAAGTCTCCTCTTCAGAATTACTTTTTGTGCCATGAAGCATGCCTGGCAATCATTAAATACAGAATGAGAGAATTATTTAAGCAAGCAAGCTTGGAAAAACCTATAGAACCTTCTTTCTGTTATAATTCTGCCTATATTTAGCATTACATACCACAGCATTTTTTAAAAACTCCTTCTTTTTCTCCATATTTGGAAGTGTGTCCAATATCTCCTCATGTCAGAGAAGAGCTGTGAACTCTCCAGCATCCCTGTTTTGTACATCTGGTAGCACAAGGATGGTTAGGCAGTTTAGGAAGAATAAAACCAGTATTCTAAGAAAGGATCAGGCCATCTGACTACACACAAAGCAAACAGGCAGCACCAGCACAGCCAAGGGTTTCCATGAGGTTTCAGGTTTACTGTGGATAGGTGCAGCAATGTGGGAAGGAATTCTGGTCTTCCCAGAAAGCGCTGGCCCTGTACCCACCAAGCCACTGCTCACAGCATCACAGCCCTTGGCTCCAATTCCATGTGGGAGAGAGGTTTTGTGGAAAAAAACCCAACTATCCAAACAAAAAACCCTGCCCAGTCACTCTCACTAGATAACATAAGCACAGGACTGCCCAGTTGCTCATAAGGACACTAAAAACCCCAGACAAATATGTGAAGTTATTACTGGAATTGAACTACTGACTCACTTAAGGGCATTCTTCCCTCTAAGACACTTCTAGCAACATGCAAGTTCAAGGAAGGACGTAATGAGATCAGGGAGTGATAATGCACATCAGATTATGTGTGTGGTTAAAGGAAAATGCAGCAACCAAAAAGAAAATCAAACAGAATTCTGGGCTGCATGACAAAGGAAACAGCTTCTTTTCTTATATGTACACAAAGCTGCTTTTAGGATATTGTGTATGACTTGAGGCCTGGATGATATGGAGAGAATGATCAGACACTTCTTTCTGTTAAACCTCAAGACTTAGTTCCCTGAAGGTCTTGAGAAGATGAGAAAAATAAGTCCAAGTGTTTGAAATTTAAGAAAGTTTGGTCAAATATTACCTCTTTTGTTACTGTTTCTCTGCCCTTCTCTTGGGACTCAACAACATCTTGCAATAGGCACTTCTGATGTAGTGATCACAGAGATCACATACAGTGAGAGAATTTAAGATGTAGGGCTTAGATATCCCCTATACTTCTACTCCCAAAGCCTTCAAAAATGAAAAGAGGCATTAAAAACCAATAGCATTGAAATGTAGACTGAGTTCAACCTGGGAATTTCCACCACCATCTCTAGATTCAGCTACTGTTATGGAGACATGAAGCCTACCTCCAGCACAAAAAAAACGATGAAAAAGAGAGGGAGAATTTTAGCTCTGAAAGCTCTGAAATATTTAATTCTTGGAACAAGGAGAAGAAAGAAAAATAAATTACTTGGAGGCTGATTTTGTAACAAGTGATGGCAATATGAGCCAAGCAAGAGCTGCCCATCACCTCCCAGGTGTCACAGCTTGGTGTCCCTCCTGCCCCTCCCTCTCAGAAAGACATTTTCCAAGAGATCCCACAGTGCCTATCACGTGGGAGATCAAAATAAAAAATATGGACAGTAATGGCCCATAAAGAGCACAGGGGCATGAAGCATCCAAACCACATCTGCCTCAAAGTACTGCTCTGCCTTGACCAGATACTTGATTGCATCAAGCTACTTCCAATTCAATATTTCGACTCAATGCATTCAGAGTTTTAGATGTGGGTCAGTTGGATTAGGAATTACACGTTTTATAAAAGCCCTCCTCCACTGAAAACAAAAGACTAGCAATACCAAGAGTTTTCCCCCAGCTAAAATTATCAGTTTTGCAAAAGTTGAGGGTTGCCAGAAGGTTTTTGAGAGCTTGTCAGTCATAAAGCAGAAAACAAAGGATCATATAACCATACCAACAAAGAGGTCCAAGATGCAATTATTAGGGCTGCTGACCTCTTCTTCACCCTTTGCCTGCATAAGGGGGAGATGAATGCCACTTACTGCACTAAAGGGAGAGGTCAGGCTGTACTTGGCCTGAGAATAGAGCAATCAGGACATCATCTGCATTGAAAGTTTGGAAAAGAGACCAAACCCAATAAAGCTGAAGTAACATGACGGCTTGAAAGTTATAATGAGACTGACAATGAGCAATCAAAACAAAGCATCTGTTTTCTTCCCCTGCTACAAGGCTCATTTCTATTTTGCTGGTTATCCCAGGCCGTCTTTTTTCCCAACTCACTGCTTTGATTCCTTCTGCTTCTTCCCACTAATTTGCCCATGCAAAACCCTACCAGCAAATTGGCAAAGGCTGCCTTAACTTGGGGTGAAATACTAGATTTTACTCTTTGTAAAACTGGTAGCAAGCTTGACTTTGACATTAACTGCTTTGCAAGACTGTGCTGTAAGAAAGGAAATGCAGGGCAAGGCAGGTATATTATAGCAGTGGTGTGTAGCCCCTGAATCCATAATTCCTTGGTAGTTTCTCCAATAAACATCCATGTGTCATGTGTGTCCCCAGAACTAAATGCTGAGAGGGGCTCCTGGCCCAGCAGTGAGCCTTCAGCGCTGTGCTGGCTTTTTGGAGCTTTGATAGTTCAGCAGAGAATAGGAATCCTCATGGAGAGAATACTGCTGACCTGGTCCCAGCTCCTCCTGCTCACAAACTGCTCTGGGGACATTTTTATGCTGGCAGTGTCTGCACTTGTTTTCATTTGCTTGCCATATTCTCCTCACCAGTGGATCAGCTATGGCACGAGGGAAATGAATGACTCTAAGACACAGATGTTTGAGTAGTTGGGGTTTCCTCCGCTTTTCCTCTTCCTGTGGTCTGCATTGATTTTGCCAGAATTACAGAGCTCGCTCAGAACACTGGTGACAGGTGAGGGCAGCTGTCATTTCAGAACATGACAATTCGCTCCAACAAGACAAAATAAAGGTAAATTAAAAAAACCTAAGAAATCAAAACACCTCACCCCCAAGTTACCCAGCATCACTCAAGGAGTGGTCCCAAACACATAGTCCAGATAAGGTCATCTGCTGCCCAGCACCCCTCCATGCCTCCAACCATCAGGAAAGAAGAAGCTGATGTGTCACCTAACAGAATCATCTCATAAATCTTTTCTACCATTTTTGATGGTGGCAATGACTTTGCTGGGGAGGGAGGAACAGTTCTGCTTATTTTATTTTTAAGTGTTTATGGAGCTTTTTGCTCTTTTTACATCTGTGATAAGCAGAACTTTTGACTTCTGCAGGTATTTTGCAATAAATGAAATGCAAAATCTCTTTTGGCAGGCAGTCACTTTGGATTTTCCAATATCTATTAGCACTCCAGAATATCTGAATGGTCTCACCCCAGTTAGTTTAGCATATGCTAAGCAAAATTTTCCTACATGGTGTTTTTTGCCCATCATTTGTCATCTGAAAATAGAGTAAGAAAGAATCAGCTTCCTAAAAACACAGTATGTTCTGTGTAGAGACCAGTGTTGCTAAAAATACATGGCAAAAAGCAGATGAGGTATAGTCTGATAATCTGGGCTGGGAATCTCTTCAATTCTAATGGTGATTTCACCACCTCTTTTCTGCAACCCTTGGTTATCTGAGAAACCCAGAGAAAGCCATGAGGAGCATTACTTGGACTCAGAACTGAAAGCTGCCTGCAGCCCAACATGTTGTGCATTTGAACTGGTACTGCTCAGAGTGGGCTCATGGAGAGCCCAACACGATCAGTTCCTGGGGAAGAGAGCAATGGGCTTTTTGCATTTCCTAACTCCCACTTGTTTTAGCAACAAACATGCTAAGTTGCAATGATGAAGAGATGCTTCCAGGCTCCAGAGAAAGTGAGGTCACCACAGCTTCACCAAGTCCTTCAGGAGCTGCCCCCAAGGACACAGCAGTACTCAACTGCTCTGCAGAGGGCTAAATCTGCTTGTCACAGGCCAGAAGTTTGTCTCCATTCCCAATATATAAAGCAAGGATAATGCTATTTATCCCATGGGGAAGTTCTGGGGGCTTAGGTAATGTGTATACATGGCTTTTGAAATATAATCCACTGCAAGGTCAGCCCTGGTTTGTCTAACAGAGCTGTTTGCACTTGTGCACACATGCTTCAGAGGGAGCCCCGAGGTCGCCACAGAGGTGACCGTGCCCTGCCAAGAGCCACCCCGTTGCCGGCTGATCATGGGAAGGGCAAGAGGCCATCAGATAGGTTACATGGTGGGATAACGCGTGCCTGGTGAACCGCTGTGTCCCGAGCACGGCATCCCTGGCAGCCTATCAGAGCTCCGGGAACGCATGGATCAGATCGGTGCTGGAAATGAGCGGTTGGTGCGGGTGCCCTGATAAGGTGAGACGCACATCCCGGCGATTAGCTGGGTCGGTACTAAAGAACATTAGGAATTCACTTCTGCCGCTCTGATTGGTAATTAAGTGACTCGTCTACTGGCCGACAGTCCTGCATGCTTCCCCAGGCAGTTGTTAGTTCTTCGAAAACCACTCCTGACAAAATGAGGTTTGCCCTTGGTACACAGATAATGAGACTCAGCTTGACAGGTGTGGCGCGATTAGAGCGCGGCTCGGCGCGGCTCTCCCGCTACAGCCACTCGTGGTAAACACACTCATTACAACCCGCCGGTCCCCGGAGGCAAAGCATGTTTGACATTATTAATTGGCTTTTCTGTATAAGGAGTCAAATAGATGAAAAGGTTTATCAAGCTGAAATAATTAATTTTGCCTGAATTCGCTGACAGTTCAGTTCTCCCGCAAAAGACCATTTTAAGGGTTTGGTGTCTTTTTTTTTTTTTTTTTTTTGAATTTCAAAGTTCAAAAGACATAATAGTGGGCGAAAGTGGAGCTTTTTAGTAAATTATAATTAAAGGGAATTTAATTAATTTAGACCTGAAAAAAGGGTGTGTGTGGGGGGGAACTCCTATCTTTGTCTATACAGCAGTGTAGATGGTAGAACATATCATGGCTTAATAATGCATTAATTTTAATCTAATCAAAATATAATAAAAGAGGTAATTATGTTTAAAAATTATCATGCTCCAATATTGGTATATTTAAACACTTAATACTTATGCTGCTTCCAGTTAGTAAAAGTTGTAATTGTTGCACTCAAATTTAGTTTATTTAATGATAGGGCTTATATTCATGAGGTTAATTGAATAAATCATTGTAATAACTCATGGTGAAATTGTGATTATCTATTGGGTTCTAATTTTCTTTGAAAAGGAGAAAAAAACCCCTCAGAAATTATTTTTTGTGGTTTTTCTTCCCAAAAGGCAGCAGATATTCTCCTCAAAAAACTTGGAGCTAGCATTTAATTTAAAAAACCCAAAACATATTTCTCATATACTTTTCGAACTATGCACTCTGCAGTTTATTTAGCCCTTTCAAAGCATGCCAAGGTCACTTAGCAAATGTTTTAAACCTTCCACACTAAACCATCCAGATATTTTGTAATTGTGTGTATCAGTCTGTTTACAAGCCCTTCTTTATTAACTTAAGTTTTTCCCTTTTAAGCATAAAGCCATACAATTTGAAAGTTCAGGAGAGTGCCTGTAATATGAAAGTAAAAAAGAAATGGATGACCAGGGAAGAGCAAGTGGGTCAACAGTTCCTTTTGCACAGTTGTTTTTCAGTTTATCTCCTGATGCACTTATTTGGAGATTTTAAAAGGACAGTTTCACACTTATCCTTTAAAAATCCTTTTGACCTTTTCTGACAGATATGTGTGCATACCATTGAGCAAAGCACTGTAAAAACTTCTCCAGTAAACCAGCTGGTTTTGCTGAAGTCTCAGTGGCCCATGACCATCAGACAATTTCACTTCATACAGGGTGTGGACTGTTCCAAACCAAAATGTTTCAAAACAGCAACAAGTTGAGTTTTCCTACATTCGAAGCTGACCCCCTACTATCAAACACTCCAGAGTTTGTTCAAGTGTTATAATCCATCAACATCTATGTGTCCCTGTTACACAGTGAAATTTAGGAAGCCTTGATTATTCATCTACCAAAGCCTGAGGATCCAAAAGTAACACAGAAATGCCAGCATGCCAATATTTTTGTTATTGGTCAAGAATATTTGTAAATTTTTTAGCCTCTCATGTCTGTATAAATGTATTTGTAAGAGACTGATGGGAATGTAGAAAACCAGTATTACATCTGTAAAAGTGAAAGAAAAGCCAACAGTCAGTTTTCATGGAGGAGAATACAACCTCCCCTGGAGAGTGCAGCCCAGATGGGCTCCTGGGGGTACCTCAAAGTCCCTGGCATGACCCACTTGTCCTTGTGGACCCCCAAGGGCAGGAGGAAATATAGGGAAAGAGGGGAAAGCAGAGGCATCTACTTAAAAAGTCACCCCCAGAATAAGAAGCCTAGAAGCCCTGCACAGTAGCAAATTGTAATATTTACCAACAACTTAGCATTTGGTTACAGAAATGTCATCCTCCAAAAATGCAAACATCAGCGCACTCACAGTGGAATAGTCAGCAAATGCATCAAAGGGATAAGAAAACGAGACCCTTCGTTAACAGCATCACTTTCTCCCTTTGCCACATTTAATGATACTTATCATATTTTATACTTGCATGTACTATATTAAACTTACTAATTGGCTACATAATAAAGCTCAAAGGACATTATGTTTAAGTAACTGGAGAACTGAAAATCAGGAGAGAGGAACAGAAATGATGGGTCCGAGCTGATCTCTGCTTATTGACCAAGATTCTGAAGATTTTAGCTGGCATTTTCCGTAAGTAGCTTTAATTCTTGTGTCTTGCAGAAATGAATTCATATGCTAATTCTAAAAGTAATTTATTTGGGATTTGTAATGACTTATCTCACACTAATAAATCCTGTCTTAAAAAATCTGGCAACCCCCCCCCCCCGAACACAACTAAAGACTCCAAAGCCACAAAACACATTGTTCTGCTGACAGATTTAACAGTTCTACATCTTATAGTTCTGGGTTTCAATAATTTTGTTTGATAAAATTCTCCCACCTAGAAGGATTCTGTGTCAACGTGGTCAGTAGAAGAATATCCTGGGGGAAAGCACATCTGCCCAGCACCTCCCTTTCATTCATTAACCCACCAGGGGCTAACACTAATTAGATCAGGCTGCTCATTTTAAGCTGATAATTGATTTAAATAGGTTGCTCATTTAAAATAGAATAAAAACCTGCTAAACATTTGGTGCTTGGGTTTTTTTCATCTGCAACTTTCAATTGCTTGTGCAATGTAGCATAAAATGTAGAGGTCTCCCTTTGCTAAAAAGGCCATAAAATTAATTACAATGAGTATGAATTGTGTAGGGTGAGGGGGTGGAGGAAAATGAGTGCTGGAGTTAACTGCTAATGACTAACTAAGAAGCACAAGCAATAGAGCTTGTTTCTTTTCAGCACAATTTTTAAAGTAACTTGGATAGCTGAACCATTCAGTTTTGCAGACTTTTATCCCAGAAGAGATTTTAGCACATCCAGAGATGCTTCTCATGTCTTCTAAACTGCCATTGCTGAGTGCAAAAACTTTATCACACAGAGCTAATAGTTGCTATTTCTCAATTAGTTAATTTCTTAAATTAATTAATCTCCCAGCCTCTGTCCAAGCACATAAATACAAAGTCTTCATTTTATTGTTAGGACAGGACCAATTCTCAGCCAACGTAAAAATATTCACTTGGTGAAATTGCCCATCAAAAAACTTTAGCTATATGTGTCCATAATTGACAACTTGTTTCTTGCAAATCTAAATAAATCATGACCTTTTCAGCCAACTATAACTATGTTTGTTTGTACAAGGCTCAGACTTCAGCCCAGGGTAATACCCAGAATCTGCTGTTTATTTACCTGCCTGAGAGTCTGTATCTGCAAGCTGGCGTGCACACTCTCACAGGACAAAACAACTAACAGCAGTACAACCAGACTGAAACAGGAACTCCTGACAAAGCTGCAGGATTACCAGAGGACAGAAATAAAAGCAACTGCGAGGTGCAGATTGTCAGCACTGCTGTTTTATTTTTAATCCTGCTCCATAAAGCCAAGTCCCTGCCACTCCATCTGCTGCTGCAGCCCAGCATCGTGCCTGCTTCGGGGACACCGCTGGCACTGCAGTTTCCCGCTTATAAATCACCTTCTTTCTCCTGTTTCCAACAAATTCACCCAAAGATCCAGACTTTGCAGTTCGGTGGGGTTCAAGGACTCTCTGCCTTGAAAAACTATTCAAGAGCACTCACTAGTGGCTGCAAAAGAAAACAGCGCCTTGGCAGGGCATCACCCAGCCCGCTGCCTTCGTGCCTCTTTAAGTCCTAGCGAAGGCAGCAAGAGGACAATAAACACCCTTTCAATAATTCTCCATTCAGCCACCAGATAATTTTCTCAGTTAATGGTAAATATTATATACCAGTAAGCAGTTTTTCAAGGCAACAAGTTGTGAAATATATTGAAAACAATACCAGTTGTTCAATCACTATCAAGGAATATTGAAGATAATTCCATTGCTTACGTTTTACATGAAGGCTTGAATTTCACTGTTCAGTTTTGAACAAAACCATTTTAGCAAAGCATGCTTTTTTAAAAAGAAAGATGCCAATTTATTTGCTTGCATTTCAATCTGTCACTGAGCACATGTTGCTTGTGTTTCCTGTTAGGTACACTAATATCTAAGCACACAGCACAAGAAAATGCATGTGAGCAATCAATTGAATTGAAAGTCAGCTGTAATAGGAGCACAAAAATAGGATGAACTTAGTGTCCATACCATGGCAAAGCACCTGGTTTGGCTACACTGACACTGCCAGTGGCAGAAGGACTCCGAAGGCAGACAACCAGGGTAACCAGGCAAAGCTGTGGAGACCACAGCAGGTGATTTTACAAAGTTTTGCCACCACACTTCTCTAAAGGGCAGTACCCTGTGTTGGTGGATGTGGATGAGGACTGGCATCCTGGAGCACTGGGGCTGCGACAGCCACCAGGGCCTGGCGAGTGGCACAGCACAGGCCTCATGCTCAGGGATGGGTAACACTGCCTGGGGCTCCCCTCTGAACCACAGGGCTGTGGAGGAACAGATTGCCAGCTAATATGGAAAGCTTCCTGCTTCCTAGATTAACGATGAGGTAATTTAGAATTTATATATGTGTGCAGAGGGACTGCTTTGATCCCAGGGTAGTCTATCTGTGATACAATAAGGCGGGTGATAGAGAAAAGGTGAAGCAAGAAGGCCAGATAAGAGGGAAACAAAGTGTCTCTGGTGCCAGCACCAAGGAGAGACCTAACAAAGCGCCAGGCCCAGCTCTGTGCTGAGCAGCAGCAATGCTGGAACAAAAGAGATGTGGCTGAGCTGGGAGAAAGCGAGTGCACAGCGAGGAACACTGCAAAGGTCAGTGAAGCAGTTTGCACAGCTGTGCTTCCAAGTGGGCTCCTCTCGCCCCAAGCCCTGGCCCCTGACATTTCAGTAGCTGAAAGCCAGGCTCTGCTGCTGCCTTTTCACTGGCCTCAACACTGCCAGTGCCACTGGGAGCTGAGAGCTTTGAGCTGGGGAGGCTGAATGCACTCCATTCCCCTTAGTTTGAGAAGCCTTGACACATTTGCTCCCGTCGCAGCCAGTTGGATGTGGCTCCTCAGGCCCGAGTCCTGGAAAGGCAAAGGCATTGCATGGGCAGTTGGCTGTGGTTGCATGGGCAGCTGGCAGCAGGGCAGGGAATTGCTGCTGACCCTGGGCAAACGTTCTGAGCAATGCACTGTCCTCCCCTAGTACAGGACTGGGGCTGGGAACAGAGCAAACAGGCTCACATTCATCCACTAAGCCCTCAGTGAGGAGACAAGAGCCCACGGCAGAGCAGAGACCAGCTGCACAGCGAAAACACAGCATTACTCATGAATCCCAGTATATAAAGAATACATAATTTTAGTACTGGTTGTCTCAGGGGAAGGAAGCTTGAAACACCAAAATCTCTCTGTTACATTAGAATTAAGGTTTGTATCATCTATCCCATTTGGAGTAGCAAAGATAATTGAACTGCAAAAATAGAGTAAAAAACCCCAACTTCTTCTGCACCACAAATTACCTAGGCAGAAAGATAAGCGGGAATAGCTTAAACTCTAAGACATCAGTTCTTTCCCATTCAGAAAATCTTGACATGCTGAAATTGCCAGTGGTGTCTTGTGTCACTATATGTCCAGAGATGTATGTATGTATTCATGAAGCCAGGTGTACCTACAATAAATAAATAAATAAATAAAGATGATAATAATAATAGTAGTAGTAGTAATAATGTGGCATCAAACTAGTGCCAAAATAACCAGCCATCCAATCTATATCTCACCTCCTATTTTTCATGCTTTTCCTTTTTTTTTAAGATGGCTACCCTATTTTTGCATTCTTCCTTTTCTATTTGGTACATTTCAATGTCTGGGGGCTTTTTTTAGAATAGCTGTCCTTAATGTGTCTTTTAATTTTGCTGCCATTTCTCTCCTCTCTCTACACAAGCCTTCATCTTGAGGTGCAATTTCTTACAGCTTTCAATTCTCCCTAAAAATATTTTTCTGTGCAATTTCTGTTTCCATCTCATCTGATCATTTTTCTTAGTCTTATTTCTATCTATTTTTGTCACTCAAAGTATAATAATAAATAAAACACTAATAATAAGTTTCTTAGCTCCTTCAATTTCTGCTGCTAACTGTTATTATGTCCTTTTGCTATTTCCTGAAGACCATTTCTAAACAAAACCCCACTTGGCTTCAGTGGGGCTGGACTTTCCTTCCTTGTTTTCCTTCTACAGTGGTAGGACAGATGGGGACACACCCATCTGGCTGGGGAGCTGATTAATCTTTCTGTGCTTCCATAGGGAGACAATCCAGATTCCTGGGAAACTGAATCAGTTAGAAAATCCTGGGTATCATCTCAAGTTTGGGATTTCCATTAGTAGTTGTAGAAAAAAGCTTCTTGTAGGCTTCTTGTAGGCTTCTACAGCCTGGATCACTGGTGTAGTTATGACGTTTGGTAAAGAGTACCAGAGATGAGGTTTACCACCAAATCCTCAAAGTGATTTCAGGCACAGATTTTGAAGAAGGTTGCCTGGCTTGGAAGCAGTAATCTCCCTTACACAAAGGTCCAGTGCCTTCTTGAGAGGAGGTAAGAAGATGAGTTTTAGGCAGAATTTTACTAACACTGCTTTGGATAAACATCAAGGACTGAGGATTTTTAAACGTTTCTCAGTCACAGTTCTTAGACTCAAGAGCACCTAAAGTGTGTATCTAAAAGATTTTTCCTTTCTGTTTCCTCTTTCTTCAAAAAGGAAGAGATTATGAGGAGTTCAACTTTGATTGCTTGTTTGTTTTTTACTTTTCATCCTGGGGGATTTCAATTACCTGTATTTTGGGGGCCAGCTCAGCAGAAACACACAACAGGAGCAGTGTGCTTGGAGGCAGATTGTGCAAATGTTTCTTTTGTGGTGTGTTTTCTTTTGTATCGCTGTAGTCAGCGACAGCTCTGGATCCCATCCTAGGACACAAGCCAAGAATGAGAAATAAGGCTGCAAGCGAGACAACAATTCACAACCACGGTATTGTTTGACTTGGAATACTCACCGGGCTAAAACCTACAGCAGGAATACAAGATGCTTTAAGTAGCAGATGCTGATTTTAATCTTTCTGGTAGTTAGGCAGTCCACCTTGCCCAGCCCACGGAGCCAGGAGGGACCCAGCAGAGGGATTTCTTCCTGGCTATGTCAGCGAGGAAATGACAGCAGGAGCAGGGGCTGTGAAGCACCCAAGGTGATCAGCAGTGCAAGTAGGAAGGATATGAATGTAGGCTTTGTTAGAGAAAAGAAATGTGCTATCAGAGAAAGTAAGCAGCAGCAGATGAAGATGAATGGTCAAAATGGGGAAAATACAACTGTGCTTAGTCTCTAGGAGTTTCTAGCCAAAAACACAACTGCCTTTGAGCATACACGTTACATGAAAAGGCAAAGATAAAACTGTTTTGCTACAATATGGAAACAAAAAAAAAACATAGGCAAAGGACAACAGACACTGGTGGTTTTATTCTGATTAAAGAGGGAGTAAAACATTAAAAACTGCTGCAAAATTCCGACATCAGAGTGGGATAAGAGAGCAACAGATAGTAACCAACACCCCTGCTATGAAGTAGTGTAACAGTTTTAGAAATGTTAGATTTTTGAGTAAATTAGTGTAATACAAAGCAAATGCTTAAGCACTCCATTTTACAATGAAGCTTCAGAATTATTTAGGAGACATTATGGTATAGAAATTGAATTTGGGAATATACCACAAATTACTGTACAAGACTATATAAACTCTCTAATTTCCAGAGCTATTTTTGTTTGGGTTGTTCAGAAAATGTTGACAAAAAATTTTTGATGAAAGAGAAAACCTCTCAGAGCAGTTTGTGATTTCCTAATCCTACCCACACTCCCAGTTCCTGTCTGTCTTTGAGAATGCTCTGGGTGGGATCCAAAGCCTGTGAAAGCAATGGACAGGATCCCACTGGCATTCAGCAGGTGGGACACGAATGCCAAGTCAGTGTCGGGATGCCTCTTGAAAGCCATATCTCTCACTGCAGATCCCAAACATTACATCTAGGCCTGAAATAATCCTCTGTAAAGCAAGCTACAAAGGCTTTGGGTGTTTTATGTTCACACTTGCTAGTGAAAATGAAATGGCAAATAGTAAATTTGTAAGGATGGCAAATACAAAATGAAAATAGCCCAGGCATATTCATTGGAAAAGTTACGTATTGCACTTTCCAAGAATGGAATGCAAATTGTCCTATTCAGGAAGGAAGGCCCAGAGCTATCAGCTCAAGCAGTGCCTGTACCCTGGCCCTGCATCAACAGCAGTTTTGCTGTCAGAGGGAGGCTGAAGCTCTCCAAGCTGGGATCCCACAGTGCATCTACAGCTGTGGGCACGGGCAGCACCATCCCTGTCTGTTCAGCACCATCCCTCCCTGTTCAGCACCATTCCTGTCTGTTCAGCACCATCCCTCCCTGTTCAGCACCATCCCTCTTTGCTCAGCACCATCCCTCCCTGTTCAGCACCATCCCTCCCTGTTCAGCACCATCCCTCTTTGCTCAGCACCATCCCTCTTTGCTCAGCACCATCCCTCCCTGTTCAGCACCATCCCTCCCTGTTCAGCACCATCCCTCTCTGTTCAGCACCATCCCTCTTTGCTCAGCACCATCCCTCCTTGTTCAGCACCATCCCTGCCTGTTCAGCACCATCCCTGCCTGTTCAGCACCATCCCTGCCTGTTCAGCACCATCCCTGCCTGTTCAGCACCATCCCTGCCTGTTCAGCACCATCCCTCCCTGTTCAGCACCATCCCTCCCTGTTCAGCACCATCCCTCCCTGTTCAGCACCATCCCTGCCTGTTCAGCACCATCCCTCCCTGTTCAGCACCATCCCTGCCTGTTCAGCACCATCCCTCCCTCCAGCCTGCCCCACTGTGAGTGAGCTCTCCACACCCTCTGCTGACCCAGCACAGCTGGGCTTCCCCATGTCTCCCCTGAAATTCAGCATAAAGCAAAGCAGAATGAGCAACGGACAGGTCCTAGAGGAAAATGTTACAATTGCAAACCTATATTCCCACCCACCAGAAGGGAAAGGTGCAAGTGTCTCCTCACTTAACCTGTGCAATCCTGCCAGGCACCTCGATATGTACACTGTTTTCCAGAAGTAGCTGATCTTTTGTCTCTGATGAAATTTGTGTGAAAGGACAAAATTACCACTAAGAGCAATGGAGTGCTAAAAGCAAGATAAAAACAAACAAACAAAAAGCAAAAAACAACCGAAACCAAAAACAACAACAAAACCACAAAAAAAAAACCCAAATCAAAATAAAACAAACAAACAAAACCCCCCCCACAAAAAAAAAACAAACCAAAAAACCCTTCAAAAACCTAAAAACCTGTTCTGGAGAAAGGTTACAATTAAGTATTTTTCTGCAAATTAAAGTCTTACAAGCAGAAGAGGTTGAGGACATGAAGGACTCCTTGACTGCTCTTTGACAGAGCATCATCCCAGGTGTACAAAACAGACATACAAGAAGAAAAGTGAAATGCCAAGGAAGTGAAAATATGGAGAAAACTCAAATTAACATCATCTGTCATCCCATTGATGAGTATGAATGGGAGGGGGGCTCCCAGGGAACTCAGGGATCTTAGGAAATTACCTAAACAGATATGCACAAGAATTTTAATATTGCCAAAAAAAAAAAAAAAAAAAAAAAAAACAAACCAAAACCCTAGACAAAGTAGGATTATAACAAAGGAGGATGGCAATGGGCTCAGGGTGACTGAATGCTGCTCCTGGTAGGGCACTGTTTTTTGGGGATTAAAGACAAAATTAAGCTCAGGTGTTAGTTAGTTAGTTAGTTAGTTAGTTAGTTAGCTAGTCTAAATAAAAGCAGAAAGGAAAAATAAGGAGATTCAAAAGCCAAAGGCTTATTGTAAGGCCTGGAACCTAAAATTTCCACACAGTGGTATGAAACCCAATCTTATAAGTCCATTTTACTTATCAAATATTTTCCTAAAACTTCCTTGTGCATGCAGCACACAGATGACCATGACTGGCTGGTGTCTCTACACCTGTTAACATTTCTGTACAATGAAGGGAACAAAAATGCCCAGCCCAAGGGAGGAGGCAATATGAGCAAGTGGATTAAACAAAGAACTGGTGATAGATATGGGTCTGCACATGTCTCTGCCTTGCTGAATGATGGCAAACCAAACTCCTGCTGCTTTAGATCCCTGGCTAAGCTGGGTAGTGAGCCTTGAGGGCTTCAGACTGGAATTTCTGGCCTGCTGTGAAACCAGACACTGCTGCAGCTACTGCAAACCAGGAGCTTCAGCACTGACCTTCAGCAAAGAGCTCTGTGCAATCACTGCACAGACAGATGTTGCAGCCTCCCCTTTGTGTTTCCCACCAAACTTTGAATCCTAAAGAGACCCACCTGGTAAAAAGGGCACACTTAGGATAGCTGCAAACCTTTGGGTGCCTCAGGTAGAGCAGTTGCAGAGCTGTGTTTCACATTGTCCCAGGAAAACCATGGAGTCTTCCAATTCTCCTGGCAGTCCAATTAAAAACACAGGGGAAATGTTGGGGAATGCACTTAGCTGTGTGTTTGCAGTCCTCCCAAAGAGAGAACAGACCATTGATTTGCTCCTGTAAAACCTTGGTTAGAAATACCAAGTCCTGCCCAGTCAATATTGCTGCTTGTGGAATCCTCACAGATATTTGTGTCCCTCCAACAGTTTCACTTCAGTGCAGTCAGAGAAAACTCTCCATGGTGGCCAGTTCAGAACAGAAAAGCAAAAAGAAAATCTGTGCTCTAAGGTTTGGGTGTGTTTGCACCTCTATAAAAATAGAACAGTCAGTGAGATTGCCAAAAATTGGGGGATCAAAATACTTTGCTGCTTTTACAGGCATCAACAGCCCTTTGTTATATAATGAAATTCAAAACCTAATTATGGTTACCTAGTATATAGTACAAAAACATTATGTCTTTATATTTACACAGCCCTGCAAATAGTCTTTTGCTAGTAAGGCTCAGTTTCATTGAATGTGTTGATGTTTATAGCTTACTTTTCAAATCACCTTCAGGAGACAGAAAACACACAACTGCCTTAAGAAATGTTGATTTATGAACTATACTGGTCTTTACTCTTCTTGTAAACCTGGGTGGAAAATTGATCAGTTATAAGCCTGCTATAGATCTCACAGGTTTGCAAGATATATTATTGTATTTCAAGATTATCTGATATTGCAAAAGATTTTTTTCCCTTTCTTTTGTTCTTTACCGTGGCCATACATTTTCCTGTCTCAATTTTTTTTCTACTGTTGTTGGACTTAGGGAAGCTATCAGAAAATAAAAATAAAGAAGAAGAAATCCTAGAGAAAGTAGCTTTGGGCCACCCCAGGTTTTCCCAATCCATCATAATGTGGGTTTTATTTCATACCCCACTGAGGTGGAATTCACAGAATGTTTCTTGAATTACCATCAGGCAGTCTTATAAGACAATTGCTGTCTTTTCCCCCCCCCTTTTGCTTCACTCTGCTTTTGACAGCTGTTGGCATTTATTGTATAACCAACGGACCCAGCATTAATTTTCAGTAGGCTAAAGATCAGTTAAACTTTAAAGTAATATGTACAGAATGGGACTGCTCAAATGTAGGATATTCATCTTGCCGAAAACAAAAATATTTCAAAAAAATTTTTAATCAAATTTTGAGCATACAGAAGAAATATGAGAATTTTATAGAAAATTCCCAAAAATAATGTTTTTACAATATTAGAGTAATAAGAAAATTTTGACATTTTTATGGGAACAAAAATGTCATTTTACAGGAGTAACAGTTTTGATAGTTCAAAATCCAACACTGTTCCTGTAGCTCTTTTGTTTGGGGTTATATCAGGGAGCTAGGGAGCTCTTTGTAGTATTCCCCAAATGTCACCTGCCTTGAGAATCTCCCAAATACTGAAATTTGTTGGTAAGACATTAAACATCATTAAACAGTACTGCATATGCCAAGGTAAATAATATTCTGGGTCACCTATATTTTTAGTGTTTACTCAAAAAACTTGCACAGATCCTGACTGTGTAAAAAATTATTCTGTAGGCATTGAATCTCAGTTTCTTTCGCTGGAGTCTCCATTGAGAGAAGGCAACAAGATTTCTGGAAGAGTTTCTTCATTATTAACACAGATGTTACAATGCGGACTGGAAAGTGGAGTGTGGACTGAGACAGAAGGTTAGGAGAAAAGCTTCAATTAATCCTCACATTAATCACATCTAAAGATATCCATCAGTGATCCTGACATACACCTGAAACAACTTTTGAGATATAGATGGAATGGCTGTTCTTCATCTGTCAGTCTCATCAGTCTAATGGGCCTTTTTTTCTTTGCATAGACAGTGATTTTCTTCTCAAATTCATAGCTCTCTTGGAGAAGCCACTAAACATGTACAGTTGGAAGAAAATATATGAGAAGAAATCTCCTGTGCTGAGGTTTTGTATTCCCATGAAAAGTCTAGTGCAGTAATTTACTGCATGAGATAAGAAGGGCCAGATGGACCACAGACCCAATCCAGCTGGTTCTAACATTCTTGTTGCCACCTTTCTATCAACAATGTGATAATTATGCACTCTAAATAAAAAATATCTTTGAAGAATTCCTTCATCAAGAACTTTACTGCTACAGCCTCCTGCTGGAAACATTCTTCTCCTTGACATGAGCAAGTTTAAGTGAACAACACCATGATTTGTTAGGTGGGAGGAAGCTGTATGACAAAACACTTCAGAGATGCAATGCTTTTTGCCAAACAGCTGAAACTGTTTTGTTGATAAATGTTCATGTCTCATACTATTAACACTGTCACACAGGTAAAGTTTGATCTCCTGACAAAACCTCTTGTAGCTGTCTCTTAATCTATTTAGTAATCAATATTAACACTCTCAAATGTCTCAAAAATGTTCCTTTTAGCTTGTTTGCTTCAGAATGTGCTATGTACACACACACATATTTCACTCCATACATTCATCCTGTATGTGAACATATATTTCATTCCAAATGATAATACACATTTTCTATAGTAACTGCAATAATCTGGGATGTAACAGAAAGATGAACACCCAGATAACCTGGCAAAGAGCACAATATTAAAGATCTGGAAAACAGGGGAGGCAGCTGCTGACACAAACCTGCAGTTCATTCTGGCCTTTGGGGTCCATCAGGACCTCAGGAAAGTCTGGCACTTTTGTTTGCTGTCTTAGGAACCTGTTTGGCTTTGTAACCTCAGCTCTGCCTGGCCCCAGCAGGAATGGGCAGTGCTCAGTTGGTGATGGAGGAGGGCCCACCCCTCTTGTGAGTGAGCCTATCACACCCCAGGTCTTGGGGCAGGCAAGTAGTAAAAGATGCAGTTCCGTGGTAAGCAATAGATGGTTTGCCTATTCCAGCTGTCTCATAATATTTAAAATAAGCTGTGATGATGCATAAACCCAAATACTAGATGGGATCTCACACCTAATCACTCCACTCTGAATGCTAGTGAAGAAGTGCTTTCCAGATTAACTACACCAGACACATTGACTCCTTCACAGTGAAGCAGATTCCATTTTCCTTTTAAACATTAACCAGATTCTATTTTTGTTTTAAATATTAAGATTTCCTTAAGACCATCAGAACTTCAAAGTTAAAAGAAAATTAGCACATGTGTTGGTTTAACTGAGACCTGGAGGGATAGAACAGTTATTTCTTGGAGTCCAAATGAGCATAACTTTGCAAAGCTGGAATTTTCACAAGCAGACACTGCATTTTAATAATTTATCTCCTCAGAGGAGATAAATTGTACCTTGAAATAAAGCCTGAAAAGTTTTTTGCCCTGCAGCTGCAACAAAAGAAAACTGAAAGCCATTTGGCTGCTTGTGACCAACTCAGAGTTAGAACTGGCCAAATTCCACACATGAGCAGGGACACAAACACACAGTGGCTGCAACCAGCTCCAGTGCCAAATTGCAACCATATTTATAATCCTTTCAAAACACTTGGGTCCATTTTTGTGGGAACAACAAACATGTAAATAATGAGAACCCAGTATTTCCTTTCGGAAGTGAAGTGTCCTCTCCCCCACAGCCCAGTAAAGGCAGTCATGTTGCATTTCCTGCTCCTCAGATTCATAACAACAGCTGTTAACATTTGTTGTTTCTTGTGAAGACTAAAAAAAATAATTATAAAAATAAGAACACTGAAAGTTGTAATATATCTTGTATCTTCTAACTAAATATTGGAAAAAGACATGGGCAATTGTTTTTCATAATTTAAATTATACCTATTCCTGTGAAGCTATTGTTTCAACATTGGAAAACTTGTTTACTCTTTAATATGCATTCAAATTGCATTTGGTGGCTGCACAGAGTGAGATTTTGTACCTATGCTGTGGGGCTATTAGACTTGTAAGGACAACAGAGAATCTCTCTTGACACTCAGACACTATTGTAAAGGATAAATTAATTTCTGTCGATACCAGCCTCTTAAAATACCAACAGCATATTCATCTATGTTCATGCATATATTCAATGTATAAAGATGTTTCATGTTTATACATAACAAGGTTTGAAGACAGACCATTTGTTACTGGCATCTGTCAACAACATTTAAAATTTATACCGCATTACACTCTTCACTTTACTACTGTGTGGTGCTGAAATTCAAAATTTTCTGTTTGAAACTCTGTTTGAAGAAATTTCCATCATTCTAAAGTTCCAAGAGACCAGCTCCCTCCATTGTCTGCTATAACCAATTCACCCTCAGAGGATAAGTCCTACACGATCCTATAATATTTCTAACAGCACCAGCATCCCAGATTGAAAGTTGTTTTCATATCTGAAGTAGCAATTATTTATTGAAGACATTGAGGTAGCAAACAAAAAAGAAGCCAATATTTTACACTGAAATGGAGGGCAAAAGGAAGGGAGAAGGGTTGTTCCCTGCAACTGGGCAAATGTGGGCTGCACGATGCCACTTTCAATTCTGAAACATGAAGCAGAGCTGCAGTAAAACGACATTAGTAGCTTTCATATGATAATTGGTATAGAAGAGAAGGTTGTTTCTGGGTGGAGCAGTAGCCAAGTTCACTGAACCTAGCACACCATTCAATCAACCATGGAAAAAACAATAGGAGATAGAGATGGGGGAGACTTTTATTTTGACTGGGTAGCAGACATGAAGGCAGGGGGTGAGTCTAGGGAGGGGAAAGTATGCAAAAGTGAGAATTCAAGATAGCTAAATATTTGAAATGTCTCTGAATGCACATATATTATTTATAAGTGTAAAATAACAATCATTCCCTCATCGATATACAGGGAGGCGAACCAGGCAAATGCAGATTTAGATGGGACGTTTAACATGTGAAATAATGAAAGAGGATGGTGGCAGTCTGCCAAGTCTCCCCCTCCCCACTGCTCCTCTCCCCAGTCATTGACTTTCAAAGAGGAAAAGACTTCATACAACAAAATCTACCCTGACTTCCAGGAGATGCTAGGAGAAGGGATTTACACTTAGTAGTATCTTCTAAATAGTCCCAAATAAATTCAAGTTTCAAAGAGGTCCTTGCACGAAATGTCTTTTTAGCTTGCTGGGATGGGCATATCTCTTGGGATTTTCCTGCCTATGTGTTTTAGGTAGGAATTTTCACTCCTTTTATTTGCTGTCTTTTGGCATCATTTTATTCTTATTTTAAAATAAAAGCAACAGAAGGCAATTCTATTTTCATGGAAATTGCTAGCAGTATGAATTTCAGCTCACTTCCAGAAGAATAATTTTTGTGCCGGTCAATTCAGCCAAGATAGTTTGCTGGCTTTCACACAGCAAATTACTAATTAATGACAAATTAAATATTGTTCTATATGAAGATGACTTCAGAGGTGGTGCATAAACTTTGGGATTCCTGGAATATTTTCAGACTGCCTACAGTCCATTTTCATGCAAATATGGCTGTTAAAATCATGTTGGTTTTTCATGCTACCCAGCACAAAATAAACCCTCCTGATGCATAAACATATTATTTCCTTTACTCATATAGACATTTACATTTGATTCAACACTCTTGGTGCACCTGAAGACATGTTTTTAATGCAAACCCACAGAGATATCACATTAAAGCCTTGCTGTACTCTTTGGAAAAAAATCATTCAGGCTGCTCTGAGGAATGCAAGCCAGGCTATAGAAATGCATTGCTTTACAGCATGGCTTCATTTGCAAGGAGTGTGGGGAGGGTTCACAGCATTGGCCCTCTCAGGGTTTCTCACTGGAGGCATCGTGTCAGAGTCAAGCATTTCCAAGCACTCAGGAGGGGTTTCATTTTCACCTCACTGAGATGATGAGGTAGCATTTGCTTGAATTTATCCTAGCTGTGATACCATGCTTGTGAAAGATTGCTGGAATTCCCACTGTGAACTGCCCACAGAGCCACAAGGTCATTGCAGGATGCCCTGGCCTTTTCTCCAGCAGCACCAACCTCCCTTGAGCCTGGCCACACCAGCAGAGCTCCAGTGTGTCGGTAGGGTTGGGGCACAAAGCCCCTCTAGGAGCTGCAAACCTTCTCCTGCACCAACAATCCAGGCATCACCTGGAGTACATCAGATGCATGCCTGATGCAGGGGTAGTAGCTTTGACTTTGTATCCTGATGACACTGCATTCCCACGCTGGATTTACTGGAATGTCTATCAGAAGGTTGGGAATTACTGTATTTTGACATACATACCAGAAAGGACTGTGAGATTTGTAGGGTGGCAGAAATTGAGTGGAACACTGTTTAGGTAAAAGAGGCATGGCTGCAGACTTTGTACATGAACCAAAGGATGACCACTTGGTCAAAAGCAATTTTGGTTGCATCTCAGCTGCTTTCTACCACTATAGATTTCCTACCTAGCATCCACTAGGTGTTAAACAACCAACCCCAAGAGCCTGTTTCTCTAGTGGCAGATGGTGAGGCATGCTGAGCTAACCTCCCCAGACTTGAGGAAATGTGCAATAAGGCAGGAAAGATTTAGTTTTCAAAATAAATTGAATGTTTGATCACAAGTTAGCATTCTGCAAAGCTGCGTGCTGTTACTATGACAAGTTCTTAAAACTAGAGCTAGCTAATAAAAGAATTTTATTGATTGTCATGCCACATCAGGTCAGAAATTCATTTAGTGTTTTATTGCATTCTAACACCAGATGTTTCAGAGGAAGGTGTGAAACTCCCATAACAGAGAATTATGCAATAACTTGCTTATGAGAGAATCTTCTTTCCAAAGCCCAATGCTTAATGGTGAGCATTATTGCTCTTCTTCCTATGTACTCTCTTCCTGTTTCAAGGGGCTGCAGCTTTTCTTCTCTTATACAACCACTGAGCCTTGCAGTCATTGTTATGTTATTCTAATTTTACCCATATGCAATGAATTCCACAATTTAACATATGTACAAATGATGTTTCAATCAATATCTATTCTTAAAAAAAGAAGACATTTCTTCATATTATTCATGAACAAAAAATCCTATTTATCTTGCACTAATCCTTATTGAGGACTTTCTTTCTTATGCTTTACTCACAGTTTCGCTCTTTAAATGCAAAATTCAGTAGCAATAAAGACAATTAAAAAAAAATAAGCATGCACATACAGCCCTTTGCCTCTCTATACTTTCCTGTGCTAGGTAAGAAAAGATCACAATCTATTTGAATTTATTTCTGTGAAAGTTTTATGCTCAGCTTTTCTTTAGAAGCTTCTAATCTGGCTAAGCAGTACAATAACTCAAGATTTTTGCGTATGTAAAGAAGAATATAAAGAATATGTGTGTGCATATGTAAATAAAATGTTCATAAAAAGAAAGCCAGATTATAAAATCAAAATAAAAATTCTGCTACTATTCTGAATGTCTACTAAAACAGAGTTTTCATAAACTTTCCTGACAGAAGCTTTCTTCCAAAAAAGTTAATGAAACTGAACCCAAAGCAGATGGGAATACAATCAAGAAAAATTCATTTTCCAATTCCATTCAGTTGTTGTTAAATTTCTCTTCTCTACTCATCTACTTTGAGATTCCTCATCTGTTTTATGAGCTGCTGCTATTTATTCTTCCTATTGTGAAAGATCAATACATTCATATTTTTAAAGCATTTTCAAATCTCTGAGTGAAAGAAGCAACTACATAAAATTCATTTTGTGTTTATAAAAAAAAAGAAACTTAAAAGTTACTTCAGTGAAGGCTTCAGAATCCAGATCAATACAGGACTGAGAACTGCATACAGTGAATTCAAATACAGTGTTATGTTCATGTTGCTCAGCTTGGCTCTGAGCCAGGAAAGCACAGGTGTGTGCCAAGTTTTACACACTGTGAGCAGTGCCTTGACATCCTCAGGTGCTTCACTGGACTGGGGCCTTGCTGTCATGTGGCAGAAAGGGAAGTGCCACAACCATTAGCATACACAGGAACCCAGTGGATCTCCCTGTAAAGTCTCTTTTTATCATCCCAACTATTTTTTCTTCAGTTGTTGAGTGAAGATGTTTAATTTGCCAGCTTTCCTAAGGACAGAAGTTATGCAACCATTCCTTTCAGCAGCATTGACACCCTCAAAATAAACAACTACATTTTTAAATGTAGGTCAGGAAAAGCTATTTCAGAAGTAAAAGACCAAATATCTTTCTCTCTCTAAAGTAAATGAAAGTCAATGGTATTTGGCTCACATTGAAAAATGTTATTCAGTTTAGGTAGGTACAAGGAAAGACTTAGCACAGCAAAGCTTTCCAGTGCTACTGAAATGCTGCCTTTGGCTCTTTCATACAGGATATGAGCAAGCACTCAGGGTTCATTCAGGATTTCAGAAATGCATCTCTGTCCATTTGGAAGATACAAACTAAATAAGAAGCTGACCTTACTGACAAATACTTTCTATCAGTTTCAAGCTCATTTGGGTTCACCTTCTGGCTCTCTTAACTCATAGAAATTTGGAGGGTCTGTGTTCCTCTGCCTGAATGCGTCAGGTACCACCTTACAGTACAGGAAATAAGAATTCAACAAGGGCAGTGGCATTTCATAGAATCATGGAATACCCTGAGCTGGAAGGGACCCACAAGGATCATTGAAATCCAACTACTTTATTACATTGCTTCCCACAGGCCATGGGTGGGGTAAGTCTGTATTATTATTTTAGTTGGATCTAGGAACTTTAAAAGGAACTTTTCTAATCATAGTGACTTACCACACCTTAGCTTACAGCACAGAGTAAACTCTGAGGGCACAAACAGGTTCTTTTTGTAGATGAGGCTTGTGTGGTAAAAGCATTACAGAGGTCAGCTCACACCCTCCAGGCACCAATGGGCTCAAGCTGGACTTAGTCCAGAGGTAAAAGCTCAAAAATTCTTACCTCTGTTAAAGGTTTTGTTCTTCTCTCACACAAGCCTGAGAGGAAAATGCAGACATTCCACCCAATATCATTCTGTTCTCTTCTCTGCAGCTCTTGCAGTAGGGAGGCTCCATTTCACACACATGGATGAGATTCATGGGCAATCCCATGTGATGACATTTTCCTGGGCTTGGAGACACAGCATGGCAATGAAGCTCACTGAGGTGATCCTGGCACACACATCCCACGCTGTACCTTGTGGAGTGATGCACCCTCAGTTTGCCTCATGCTAAGTTCCACAGGAGCCTTAGAAACTCTGGAAAACAAACCAGAATTCCATTTGCATAAAGCATTATGCTTTATTCAATATTATATTCATTTCTATTTGCATTAAAATTTAAGTGCTCCAGCACTTAAATTTCATACTTCCACTAAAGATTTTTCCTACTAAGTATTTCTTTCAATTACCTCATTAGAGTATGAACACAACTAAGCCAAAACAAAGATTTTTTTCCCCTGGCACACAACCATGAAAATATTTACTTTATACTGTGAGAGCAGGGTTCTGTTCAAATAAAAAAATGAACCTGGGGGCATTTGAAGTAAAAATGTGTCTTTTATAATTATTCCCTTGTGTTAGAACAATCCAGGACAGTCAAGAATCAGTCTGGGTGCAGATTCCTCTCTCTCTCATGTGAGGTTGAGTGGAAAAGCAAAGATGAAAGCAAGGAAGAGTTTTTATAATTCCTCTTGCAGTCATTTCTTTCTCTGACTAGAACATGATTAAAGATATCTCATGTAAACTGGGAATAGGCAACACTTGCTAGCAGCTATTTCAAATTCTGCCCTTGAGGATTATATAATAATAAAAAAATCCTCATTCTTACACAGCATTTTTCATCCACAGATTTCAAAGACATGCCTTGCCTCACTGCTGGGGCACCCCACACCCGTGTGGAAAAGCTCTTCTCCCTTTGCTTGCTGGCACCCCTGAATGGCTGGAGGGGCACTGAGGGGGTGTTGCATGGCTGGAGAGGATCAGAGAAGGTGCCAGGAGAGACTTTTCACTGTTGTTTGCCAGAGCACCTGGCTCTGTGCTGGCTGGGCTCTGGTGAATCCTGGGGAGGCTGCCCTGAGCAGGGAACATTCTGGAGCATCTCAGAACCATGGGGCTCCTTTCATCTCAGAGATGCTCCCTAGACCACTGTTCTCACTTTGTTACAGCTACAGCAGCGGCCACTGCAGTCTCCAAGAATATTTTCTTCATCATATTCTAGTGCAATTCCTTTTTCATCTGTCTTTTTCACTTCTAAATCAATTCTCACTCAATGTATTCTTTTCTTTGTTTCATTAACTGATGGCTTTAAGGACTCTCAGTGTTGCATAGTTAATAACTTTTCTGTAGCTTGACTTTTTCCATCAGTTCACATTTCCAAACCAATTAATTCCTTGTTGTTTTCCAATGGTTATTAAAAGGTAGAAAAATCCAGTTTAACCCAGTCTACCGTCTGAGGGATGCATCTATATGCTAATTACTTTTCCAGTTTGCTAGCAGGAAACTCTGCATGATAGAAAGGACCATTTTCTAAAATTATCAAGGGCCAGACTTTTAGAGGTAGTTAGGTGCTTAAAGATGAAGAAGTGCCTAGTGGGGTTTTTAGAAGTGCCTAGAGATTTAAATCCTATTGAAATCAGTGTGATTGAATTAGGGGACTGAATACTTTAAAAGCCAGGCTCCACAAGATGCAAAAAGAGGGTTTCAAAAAACCCATAGTATTTAAAAAATATTTAGTCATATAATGGGGAAATTAAATATCTGAAAGAGCAAAATTATATTTTTTTCTTTAGTTAATTAAATTTTAGGTTAATCAGCAGGATTATTCAATTCATGGTTCATTCAGCCAAGTGACTTCAGCTAACCAAAAAAAAACCCTTTGCAAAGATCTCATTATAGCCATTTTCAGAAGATAAACTTTTTCCTGTTTTGTTTGTTTCATAAACAGTGTTTGCATTAATTCTCAGAAAGGATAATAATCTGCGAGCTAAATAAATTGGTATTGTTTTCCTCTTTCACCAGAACAACTGCATAATATATTTTCAGCTGAACTTCACCCAGTTATATATTTATAAATATACTCAATTTGCTCCAATGACTCATTTCAGCGTAAAAGGCTGCAGGGCTGAGCTCACAGCCAAGGTTCGTGCCTGTTCTCATCCCTTAATTGAAAATGTACTCTCAGCCCTTGCTCTGGCAGCTTTTATCTGTCCTTTCTGCAGCAGCAACGTCAGACAGCCAAAACCCAGCTTGAGATCCTTTTTTTAGAAGGCCCCTGATAGCAAAGGGGAGGAATGGTTTGCAGGTGGCCTGAATTCCAACGGGCTCAGGTGGATTCAGGATTTGTACACAAACTGTTGGATCTCAGCAGAAGACAGAAATAGAGGTTATCCCAACACCAACCAACTAATAAATAACATGACTAAAAGTTTAATTCTCCTAGGTGCACTGAGGGATTGCCTTCCCTCACTTTTAATGCCCTTAAAAACTGGGTTATGGGTGAAGTTTGAAGGAGAGTCTCCATTAGAGTTTTCAAGTTACATATAGACAAGAGTCCTGAACCCTAAAAGGTGTAGATTTTAAATTAAGCTATGGATACCAAGATACTTTCCAGAACTTGTTGGAAGATATAGTTTGGCTAATTTTAGAAGCAGTGAGCAAAGTGCAGGCTTGTTAAAGATGAGATCATCTCTCAAGGATATTTGACTGTAGTCACCTGAACAGGTACTCCTGTTCTCTACTGTACAAAGAATTTCAAAAGAATATTAACAATTTTGGATAGACATCATTGTCAAGATAGTAAAACAAGGTTTATGGTCTCAATCTCTGCCTTGATTTCACTCAGGACACAATGACCATCATTTAATTTTTTCACTAGTACAGCTAAGCAAAAACACAGAAAAAAATTTTATTTCAGAAGAATGGTTCAATGCTGGTTTATCTGATTTCTCCCTTAATCCACAACTTGTACTTATTTCTTCCTTAGAAATATTGCAAAATTGCTTAAGGACAGGATGGCTCAAGGTCTGGTAATGGGATTTTTAGCCTTTCACATTCAGCTCATTTATCTGAGCATGGGTAGGTCTTTAGGTCAGTGAGTTGTTACCGCTGACTCTTGTCCAGTGGCCTCTGAAAGAAATGAATGAGCAACTTTCACACAGTGAACAATTGTCTACCCAAAATTATGACAAAAGGGGACAGTAACAGAAGAAATAACATAGCTACACAAGAGTAAAGCCAAAACTTCTTTATGAACAAAAAAGAGGGGTTTTTTCCCTGACACTTTGGAATTATGCTGGTAAGGAGATTTGAGTAATCCAGCACCTTCTCTTCTGCCTAGAGATATATTTTAGTGACCCTCACACTGAATCATATTTCTGTTGGACTGGCTCAGTACTTTTTGTGAGCAATAGATTTGGAAAAAATAGGAATTCCCATTCCTTTAAAAAAAAAAAAAAAAGCCAACCTTATAAAATAAAACTTTGAAAGATCAGTAAAGTTCAATATTGTGCCTAAGAAACACTTAAAACTGTAATAAAACCAGAAAATAATAGGATGTGAGTATAAACACACTCACAAAAGTAGCTGAATATGATCTTAAATTAAGGATGGGAAAAAGGAAGCAATAAAGCCAGAATGATACAAAAGGAGAAAGCTCAGGCAATGTATTTCATTTTGGTTAGAACTCCTTGGTTTATTTTTCCCAGTGAGAGTATTCTGAACAGCTCTTCCAGGTACAGACCATGAAAGGAAAATGTGGGCAGGGTCAGAACTGAGGTGGGACTCCCCTGGCTGAGATTTCTAGCTGCAAGTTCTACCTTTTGCTTTTTATTCAGTTTCGTGCTTCTCACCCCACAAAAACACCTATACAGTTTGGTCAGATCTAGAGCTTTCCAAAAGAAATTACATTTTATTATTTATGCTCTTTCATCAGGTCAAGGCTTAATCTAATACCCTAACAAATATCTGTTACATTTAAGCTGCAGCTGAAAGCAGTCTGTCCATTTAGAGGCTGGTTTTAGCTTCTAAAGTCCACCTTGGACCACAGAGATCACTTTAATGGTATATTACTTTTTCTCTCTCTTCTCAATTTTCACTATGTTCTCATTGTTCCACAGTGTGAATTAGATCATCTCTAATTATCTAATTAATATATTTAAATTAAAGTTATCTGATATTTAGCTGAAGTTTGATGCTTCTGTTTCAGACCTCAAAAAGGCCTCAAATGTGTCTGTTTTTTCCTTAAAATATGCTAGCAAGACAATAAAAAATACACATCTAGATCATCACACCTGTATCATTCCAGGAAAAATAAAAAATTGTGCAGGTACTTGTTTGATCATTCTTCAACTGTAATTAGAATGAATCATATGCAAACTTGATTGACAATTTCATATATAAATTTGGCATGATTTGTTCTACATGTGCATTTGTTTATACAAAAACACCTAAAATTCTTGCCTCCTGTGAATACAATAGAATAATAAAAAGATTTACTGCAAATCACACCACTTTGTGTCCCGGACATTGCAGCATGCTAATGCTAATTATTCAGTGTGTTCAGTGTTCTAGGAGATTGAATGTTAAACCTTTAGTAGTCATCCATGATATAAGGAAATATTTCATTAGATATCTCAGTATTTGTTTTGATTCACTAGAAGAAGTAGAAGCACAGAATAACTTGGCTGGAAGCTCAACCAGTCCCAGAGCCTCCCATTTTCTGGAAAAGTATAATGGATATAACTGTGAACTTCTGCATGAAGGTGCTGTAGATGTATCACGATGCAAGGAAAACAAAACACAGAATGTGAGAATCCAGTCCTGTGTCATTTACAGTGTTAGGATAAAGACAATCTGTTGCAGTTTTTGTCACAGACTCCTGTAGTCTGCATCACGACAATCCCTGTGTCCCTAGGAATTTCTGTTCATTTGTTTATATTACACCAATTCAACTCAATATATTCAGCTAAACTGAAGCAATCCTAACTTAAATTTAAATAATAGCATTCATGTTGAGACGTAGTTCAGTAGTTCCATAGTTTTAAAATGACATTTCAAGCTAACCCACTGAAGTTCCATTGTGTAGTGGTAAGAAAAATTACCTAGCTGTTATCTTGCTTTTACACAGAGTGTTGCATCTCAGAAGGTAAAGGCCTCAGACCAAAGTTGTGCAGGAGTTGAGGCAGTTCCCTGGTGAATTAGGCAATTATTTCCCACTAACAAGCCCTGAGCAAAGCTCAGTAAATCATTTGCTGACATGAGCTCAGGATTTGGCACAGGGATTGCAAGGTGGTGTGCAGGTGGAAGGCAGAGCCCCTGCCAGCAGCTCCTGAGCTCTCTTCTGGCATCTGCTCGTGCTGCCCATTCTGGGAACAGCTCAAAGCCCATCAGGTGAGCAGGATGTCTGTGGCACTGCACGTCTGTTTGGCCACAACACGACTTCCAGATCTGCTGTGCCTAGGGGTTAACTTCATCCTGTAAGCCACAACAATTCCCAGCATCCATGAACAGCTACAAAGAGAAACTGCTCAAATCTGCAGAGCTGTCGGCCTCTTTTAAGTGGAATCCCCCTTTGCTGTAAGGGCACAGAGCATGGCTTGAGGCTCAAAGTGGATGTTTTCATTTGCATTGAGCAGCCACTGCTGAAGCACTGGTGACACCCAGGTCAGCGATGTGTATCCTGGGTGGAAGTGCTGGGCTATCAGAGCACACTGGGGAGGGCCTCAGGTGAGAGAAAAGCCAATTTAGCAGTGTTTCAGCAGTGGGACATCACAGCAAATCCGTGTGCTGCTGAACGGCCATCCCAACAACAAGTGTGCTCCGGGTGGGGTAAGCATGTGGGTGGGGATGAGAGAGAATAGGTCTTTGTCAGAGAGCACACCAGGGCTCCAGATCAAAACATTCTTCAGCCTCGGAGGGGATTCATCATCCCAACTTCGAGGCAAACCTGAATCTCATTGCTACTCCTCTCAGCACACTGAGCTAAATCAAATTCCCATGTGCGAGACTGAAACACGAATCCCAGTGGCAGAGCTCGGCCCCATCCCTAATTGTAATATTATCAGTAATAAGCTTTCCAAGGAAAAGCGAGGGGGCATCACACATCTAACACCCTGCACAAAAAATATGCTGGGCCAAATTCTTGCATTTACATTTTGCTATCGAAGCCTCCAGAAAAATGTTGATTTAAGCAGTAGGAGCTCTGTGCTTGTGTCTCCCTGTAGATATGCATGCTGTCCCTGTGCCAAAGCCAAAAATGAAGTCTTAGGGTTATCAAGGCAGAGGAAACTATTGAACTCAAGGGAGATTGAAAGAGACTCGGATCCCAGTGTTTTGACTAGGATTTCTTTCATAGTAATGGAGGCATTAATGATTTTTCTCACAAAGGGATGGCTAGGCAGAATATGCCAGTGTGCATGTGTGTGAGGGAGGAGAGGGGTAGAGGTAAATATGAGTAGCTTTACACTAAAATTAAATCAGGCTTTCCCATAAAACAGATGTTATTATTCCCTTTTAAAAATAATTAAATTAACAGCAAACAGAAATGTTCAGGAGAAGGAATTTGAGGTTGGGATTTTGGCATTAGTAATTCCCTATACTTAATCCATAAAAGTTTTCTTTTATGTTTACAGAAGGGGGTTAAAAAAAGAAGCAAGTCTGTTACTAAAGAATTTTAAGATACAGTGGAGATGTGAAAGGCACAGAAGATTTTCATTTCCTGTGTTATAGGGTGCAAATAATATCAGTATGAAAAACCTGGCAGGAAGATTTAAGATAGCAGTTTTTACATTGATAAGTATTTGTTCATTTCCTGACAACAAAAAATATAAATCTCTTCAGAAATTAAATACCCTGGCTTGTTGAAGCACTTTTGTGACGTTCTGTGGTAGACTGGCTTCCTTTCATTGGAAATCCACAGCTAGAATAATAATCACAGCATCAGTTATTATACTTGTATCAGTTCTGTGCTGCAAGAGGCTAATACAGTGTATGGCCGAATTCTCCTACTTTTGTGTCACTTATTTTCTCTGTGGGCCAGATTTGCATTTTAATGGAAGTAGTTTATAGACTTCTTTGCTGCCTTCATAGTGCCACAAGTGGCATCATTAAGTGAGTTAAGCCGGATTAATGCTGATAGTAAAGTCAGATAATACAATAACAGAGGCCTTCATTTCCATTTGGATTAGGTGAAGAGAGCAGGCCTGTCTGGTGCAGGGTGATAATTTGTAAGCGCGATATGTTGTACTTGAGAGGATAAGATTAAATTTAGTGGGTTTAACTGTCATCCCAGTAAGTCAATTACTTCATCTTTTCAGGCTTTGAATTTATTTTATAAATAAAATAAATGGAATATTGAGCTGCTCCACAGCCATTTCGAGCTTCCATGAAGAAGAATTACACATGCTGGGCCAAAAAAAAAAAAAAAAAAAAAAAAGCAGAGAAATGGGAGGGGAGAAAGGGTTTCTGATTCGGCTCCACAAACAAAGTACAAACTGCATTCAAGTGCCATCATGGCAACAGCTCGGGAATATTGTCCGTTTCTCATATCACAAGCATGACAGATTCAATTGTGACTTTAGTTTATTCATAATAGGAAATATTTGTGTTGTGCCTGGCCTTTTCTATTTGTATCTATTAGATTGTAGAAGGAATACACTAAAATACTGATCACTGCTATCGTTTAACTCTTTTACTTTTTTCCTCTGCTTGCCATCTCCTCTGTACTTAATGCTTGCCCCTTGCTGCTGAGGGAGTCTCAAATAGATATAAATAAATGAGAATTTGTTCAATTTTGATTTATGTCAGATAAACTCTTTTTTAATTCATCTGTCTTCTCTCCCCATCTCCACACTTATTTGGACACCAAATCCCTACAATACTATTTCTTGAGCATGGAAAGTTTGAAAGCTTTCAATAAATTAGATATTGATAGATAAGCACCAACATCTTCATTTCCATCCACAGGTGATGTCAAGGGATGCTAAGCATATCAGGAAGAGAGTGCGTATGCAGAGCAAGAGATGATTTCAGAAGCCCCCCAAAACCCAGATCCTTCCACAACATCCTTTCTAAAGAGTTTTCTCCTGTGATTCTGCTGTGGGGTATTATCACCTGCAAGAGGAAAGAAACCTCAGCTAGTCTCTAGGATGTATCAAATGGATCTTAAGGGGAGGAGGACCATCTAAGAATGATTCCTCTGTAGGTCAGAGTTATTTAGCAAAAAATGCTGTTCTTCGAAAAGTGCTAAATTATACAATTTCATAATTTCATGACAGAATTTCATGGTCAGTTTGACTTTCAGCTATCTTAAAATCAGAAAAACCTCTAAAGTTTTCCTTAGAGGATGACATTTATTTCTCCCTATCTTTTGTTGTTGAATGGTTTCTGTAATTACTTATATAGAGATACAAAATGACTTTAATATTCACAGGGTTGATTTGCTGATATACAAGGAGTTTAAAATCAAAATCCCAGCCCTGAGTGTTCTTAGAGATATCAGTGACCCATTTTGTCTCAAATTAGCAATGTCACGCAAGTTTTGAGAGGCTGTAATTACAACCTCAACAGAGCAGAAAAGCCCCAGCCTCATTCTGCTCAAAAATGAGTCTTCCCTTGGCTTTGACACTGGGGATTTTTTCATTCCTGCATCTGAGTGTTGTGACTGTGATCCAAATAATGCCTTTTTCTGGACACAGGGATGCCATGGGGTTTTTTTGTACAGATGTCAATATGGCAGAATTTGACCAGCTTGACTGTAATCTGCCCTGATTTGTCACACAGTTCAGCCAGTTGAGTTCCTTAGATGGTATAGAAAATTGGGGCTGTTTTTCTCCAGAATGCCTGGTCACACACCAGCACAGACAGTCAAGTGTGCAGTAAACTAAAAGCACAACAGCTCAGTGGGTTTGCCACAACCAGCAGGGCTATTGCCCCTTGTCACTAGCTTTGCTGAGCTATTTCAGGGAAATTGGACTGTAGGGCAAAATTGGGTACCTCTGATGGTCATCACCTGGGCATCTCACAGTGCTTAGTGTTAACAGCAAATGTGTGAAATAAGGCAATACTGGCTTTCATTCTCTAGGAAGTGTCACAAAAAGAGATAAGTGCAGGCTTAAAGGTACTCAAGATGTTAAAAAATACAGAGAAATAAGTAGTAATTAAAAGTTTATAAGCCTTCTTTCATGACCTTCCCCCTTTCCTCTTCTAAGGACTCAACAGATCTGATTAGACTGGGACGTAAGTCCCCCAGGGAGCACATGCTTTATATCTTTTGCTATTTAAATATTTTCTTAATCAGTTTGTAGGTGATATTAACAAGCAGAAGCCTGAAGAAGGTCCTCAGTCACTACATGATGTTACTGTTGGGACAGTTGAGCAGAAGCTCTGTGACAGGCTCTTTGTGGAAAGAGGCATTTCTACAGAGGAAAGCAAGACTAAAAATCCATTCAATTTTCTGTTTGATGAGCAGCTCGGTCCAAAACCTTGGCCAGCTTATTTGAAAAGAAGGGAAAAATGTGTGGAAAGCCTTTGGCATGCAGGAATCCAAGTGTGATGAACACTGAGGAACAAAGTCAAAGGGGTTGTTCTAGTGCACATGAGATCCTTAGGGCCAGCTGTCACCCCACCTTATGCAAGTTTTATGGTGACATAAAGTCTCTGAGGCTGATGAATTTGCTTCAGGCTGGTTATTTAAGGCATTTGAAATTTATGTCTGTACATGTCATACAGGGCTGGTTGAATTAATACTTACCCAGCGTGTGTAGAACTATTAAGTCCTCAAGTGGCAAACATGGCTATATTTGAAATTGCTCTTATCTGATAAAGGGCAACTTTGTTCTTATTGGTATCAGAAGGAGAAATCTGTATATTTGTTATCCATCAGCTGCCTTAGGGTGTATATGTGTTTTAAAGAGGGACAGAAGCAAAGACAGAGCTCCATCCAAAAGAACTGCAGCAGGATCTTGACTTGACTTCATATAACTCTGTGAGCAAATATTAAATGGTGTGACAGGGAAGGTTCTGCCCCTGCCAGCCTTCAAATAAACCAGTCCTCTTTCTACTGTTTACTAAGCTTGTACTAGACAGCTTTGACAAAGAGTTCAAAACTATTTTAAATCTCCTGGGCACTTAATAAAGAAATGCCATAAAAAGCTGAAAGTAGAGAGCTGTGCCAGCCAGTCTCAGAAGGAGAATTTCTACCCATGAGATCATGTTATCCTGCTCAGAGTACAGAACAGAGGGAAAGTTTAAGAATTCAAATCCTTTTGAACATGATACCGTAGCTGCAGCAGCAGGGGCGGATTTATGGATTTGTAGAGTGGTTAACACAATTTTGCATTTGCCACAGTGTTATATCTTCTACATTAGGTCAAGATGCCTGGAATAGAACAATCTGTTTTTATCAGGCAGTTATTAGAATGCAGCATAAATCCATGTTAGCCATCGCAGGGAAGATCCTTTGTCACTAATAACAGCTCCTGACAACTGTTGAGTTAAAGTCAGGTGCTTCCAGATTGAAAAACTCTTTCTCTAAGACTGAAGGCAAACAGGTATGGCAGAAAGGAGAATAATCACAGGCTGGGTAAGAACATGAGCCCAGCTGGGATATGCTGTCCTTCAAGGTTTGTATCAATTCAGGAAGCCACTGAACATGTCTGAAAATGCAGGAGGAATCAGCCTTCAGAAAGGAGTGCAGGGGTTAGAGGGCAAAAATGAGCTTTTAAGCAGCTGCAGCCAGCTACCCAGGATCTTCTGAACACTGCATACATGTGAGGTGTTGGCAGAAACTTTGGAGTCTACAGTGGGCTAAGACCACTAAATATGTGATGAGCATCATCTCTTTTTTCTCTTCTTCAATCTCTCTTTTAATATATATTCTCATCTCAATATGCAGAATATACTGACTTAAGAGGAGGAATGAGGAGAATTCTTCCAAAGAAAGAGGAATAAATGGGTGCTAAGTGGGTAACACTGTGATTTTTGTGTCAGGGAGGGTCAGTGATGGGATGAGCAGGAGGAGTGTATGCAGCTGCATTAATTCTGCAGTCAACTAACTCAATTTCCATCTTGCATCTAAGAAAAACCTACTTGCCAGGAGGAAAACAGTTCAGTACACTGAACTGCCTACTGAGGAAGCTAATGGAGCATTTTATAGATGAAAAAGGAGTGCAGCAAACTCTGCTCAATAAAGATGGGTTGAACTCTAAAAAGGAAATTAGTGAAAATATACAATACCAGGACTGAATATTATACATCAGTCCATTTGTGCAGATCTGGGTGGAGAAAGTAATTAATATTATGGAGAAAGTAATTAGTATTAGTTTCTCGAGCATGTGACCCCTCACCTAGTGACTATACTACAATACCCATGTACAATGTTAGTTTTACAGATGAAAATGCTGCCTTTTCCTTTGCACCTTTTAGTTTTCAAAGGGAGAGCCATGACTTTTCTGAACATTCCTCTGTGTGGGGAATTTTTAAGCCTAATATTATCTTTCCATGGGAATGGAAGAACGCCCTCACAACATTTTCACATGCTTCACTGCAGATAAAAGAAACTATTTCAGAAGATGCTGTTACTTTAAGGATTGACTTGTCACCTGTTAAAATTATATCTGTCAGAGGGCTGAGATTTAAAAGACTTTGGACTGCAAGTACATGGATTGCCACTTATATGTTGGTCTGGAAGATTTTATCACGTTCTACATGCCTGGCATCAATTTAACCAATTCTCAAATTCTGTATCACAATTTTATAAGATTTTATTTTTTCATAAAGAAGGTTGAGGTAATTTACTCACCCTGTTTATTATATATGAAGTTGTTGAAATAATGAGGGCAATAAAATTGAATTTAGCATTGTCTTTATTGGTTTGAAGGTTACATTCATAAGCTTTGTTTGTTTTAATAAGTTTATTGTACAGTCCTAGGCATATATTATTATTATGCAGGGATGGATATGCTTTGAATATTTTTGTAATTGTGGGTAGTATAAAAGTCATTTTCTGTTAGATTGCACAAATCCATTACATTAGTAGAAAGATACATTATTGTAATAGGATTAATGTGCAACACATAAACATGATCAGTAATATTCTTTTTGATAAATTATCTCATTTTAATGACTTGGAATGTAGAGAGATTTCAGGATAGTTCCATCTTTGATTTGCATAATTGTATTACAGACAGACAAATTGCATTATATTCTTCATTAACAACAGATTGCTTGTATAACTATTGTATTTTTGAAGGCACTGCTTTTATTCTCATCCTGTAATTTGTCATTTTATGACACCACTGTTTAGCTTAGTTTGGAGAGAATAGAAACTAAAAGATTATTTGATTTTAGCTGAGTGCAGTGGTATCTTTGCATTCAACAGTAATGCAGTGAGCTATTGTTTGTTTTAACAAATTATAGTCCACAGCTAAACTTAGTTAAAAATATTCTTCGCATTTGTGGCAGATCCCACATTCATGGCATTTCACAGCAAAGTGTCAGCACTTGTAAATGAACTTCAGTGTAAAAACATATCATAAAATTAGATCCAACAGAATGTTTCCTCCTTTTTTGCTTGGGCTCACTCTCCCTCTTTTTCTCCTTTGCACATGCACACACACACAAACACATGATCTGTCTTGCTCTCACTGATTTCTTCAGGGTTTCATAATTCCATAGGCTAACTATGTCTGATGAATTGCAAATGATATCATAAAATGTATAATTCTTTTTTTCAATGGCAAATCCTTTTCTTTTAGGATCCTGTGTTTTCTCCATGGAAAGCTAACTATTCTCAAAGATGTTTTAGGATAAAGCAACTTAGTTTTTAATTTTTCTCTAACCAAACCTTCTTCAATCATTTTTGACTGTTAAGAACACCAGTAAATGAAAAGTTAGTAGCTTGAGACAGATTTGCACTCCTACCACATCAAAACCAGTTTCTTATTTTAGAAAATCTAAGAGTTGCACCTGATTAGACCATCTTGAGCACTGTGATTCTTGAAAAAGAAATTTGCTTTAGAAAGCAGTTACAAATAGATACCTATGGTTGGTAATTAAACACAAAAATTTGGTTTCCTATCTAAATGCAAGCCAGAATTCAGGCCTGGTTTTTCCCACTTCCCATTTTTTGTGTGTTTTGTGAATGTTCACATTGCAAGGCCATTGAGATTTAGGATCCTGCATATTTAACAGTCCAACACTCCAGGAAATATATGTTTGCTGCTTATATGAAATAGCCAGAAGTCTCACAAAACAAGTAATGGGGAAAATGAGCTTATGCTGTTATTTGCCATCACAATAACTCCTCTAATCAAATATACACAGGCCACACTTTCTCAAAAGCACAATTCCATAGGTTATTTAAGTAGGGCACAACAATCACACCCTCATCATTGCATTTAGCATGGCTTACTGTCACATATGCTCTTCCAAATTATATATCTCTGTGTTCTCCAGATGGAAAGCCAGAGCACTCTGAAGGAAGTTTCACCCACCAAAACTGGTCCATGTGACCATATCACATGGGACAAACTGGGCTTGGAAAGGAGTCTGGGGAGCCTTGACTCCAGGCCACCACTGACATCCTCTGATGCAAGACAAGCACATTCTGCTTTTATGCCTGCTTGTGTTGCTCATTCTCTCCATTAAGATGCCCTAGAGCAGGTTTTCCTTCCTGTATGATTTGACCATGAATATTAGAAAGATAAATAGGGAATAATATTTTAAGATGTGGATTTACTCTTCTATGAGCTGCCTTCTACTTATTAATGCACATAAAGGAAGTTCCCTCAGAGAACTCCCTCATATTACAAAATCAGTGTTTTTAAGTCTTGGAAGTTTTCCTTCTCCACCAGGAGAATATTTATAAGTACCGACAGAAATAAAGGATGTGACACGTAAAAATATATCAAACTAGAAGAAAAAAAACCTTAAAAAAACAAGCATCAGCTTTTTAAAAGCATGTTTCCCTTAAAATCATTATTCTCTCTTTTCTCCCCCTTTAAGAGATTCCTTTGAACAGAAAAACAGGATGCATATGCTATATTGTCTGTATGGAAACTAAACATAACCCCCTTCAGGAATTAATAAGATTAAGTTACACTTCAGTGGGAAATCAGTATACATAAATTAATGAAAATTTCCTGTGGATGGTGGCAAAGAAAGCTACTCAGTGTGTGCCAGTGAACTGATGCAAGCTGACATTTTATGATGAGAATTACTGAAGAAGAATTAATGGGACCTACCTACTGCCTATGACAGGATATCGGCGACCTCAAGTGTCCCCTATGAGTCAATGTTTTCCATCATGCCCATAAATGAACCAGTGGGTATGCTCTGATGCTTTCTGCCTCAGACATAAGGTAAGGTTTTTTTCAGATGTAAAAATATCTCTTTCAGGCAATCACACTAATGTTTCCTTAAAGGTCAGCATGTCCTTAAATGTTTCTGATACTTGGTGTCAAAAACTGACCAACACCTGCTATTGTCTTACATACACTTCACTTGGCTCCTGTCAAGTCACCAGTTATCAGAAATTCTCTTCTCCTTGGACATCTTATTAAGGCTTCTATCTTTCATTCCCTTTCAGAGCTGTGAAGGTCACAACAGACTGAAGCTGGTGTCTTCTAGGCCCTACAGACTATCTCATTTCAGGCTTACCATCAACCAGAAGATACATGGAAATTCATCTAATCCTATTACTGTTAGGTTACTTAATTCTTTCAGTCTGAGCATCATCCTTTGATTTTGACAAATATTGATAGCAAGGATGCTTTTGAGACACATTTTTAAGGTTGGTTCTTGGAAAATAGGCTTGACCTTGAAAAATCACTTTTCCCCCACAGAGAGATGTCCTAAGGCAACATTGGACATCTCTTCTGTAGGTCTTCACACACATATCTGGGGAAAACAGGTTTCTTTCTCTTTCATCTTCTGACTGCTATTTTTGTTTGCTGTTGAAGAGTGATTTTAAGTGCAATTCTTTGAATATAAGCTAAATCTCTATCTTGACAGCTTAAATATTAATCTAATTAGTTTTATTCTTTCAAGAATCTAGGAAGGAAAGGGTATTTGTGTTTTCTGCAAGGTGTCAAAGTTATTAATGTGTTGTCTATCGCATTTTACAGTATTATAGAAGACATCTTCCAATATTACCATAGGAATCCTATTTATTTATTAAAGCTTCCTTGTTATTAGAAAGCAGTTTCCAGCATTTCCATGTGCCTATTTTTATTCTATTATCCCTAGTTATGTTGTAGCACGGATCAGTCACTACTAATTTATTTTGATTGTTAAAGCTAACCCAAGAAGGTTCAATCAAATAGTCATAATACTTTTAAGATTCCCAAGTCTGAAATTATGTTTGGTACTTCAACATTTATTGTAGTTGTTGAAGCTCTCGATGCTTTTAAAAATCTCCTTGTGATGTGCAGCTGTTACATGGAGTTTAAATATCTCACCACCAAGTAAAGTGTTTTGTACACTAGAGAAGGATCTTAAAGATACAAAAATGTATCACTGCCCTCCTTTTCTTTGCCTCACAGTGACCTATGAAGTGTTCAGTCACTTTAGGCAAATGGAATGATGACTGTTAAAGGATTTAAGTGCATTTAAAATTCAGTGCTGAAAAAATAATTGTTTATAACTCTGGGAAACAGGAAGAACTTCTGTTGTTCCCTTCAAAAGTTGTGTTACACACAGAGATCAAAATAAAAGAAAACCTCTGAAATGCTTAGGTAGTGGCATCCTACAGGGAATAAATATAACCACAGGAACAATAGGTATTTTTTCAGAGCTCCCATTGGAACTAATACTTAGCTCTAGATCAAACACAGAGGCTATTCTGGGATCTGAAAATGGGCTTCCCAAAAAGCCCAAATGCTCACAGTATTCATGTTTCCCTTTTAGCCACCAAAATAAACACTCCATAGACTTGTAAGAGATGGGTTTATTTCATATAACAGTAAATGGCCTTCTAGGGTCAATATATTAGTTTTCCTCTAGATATACAGTTTCAATAGCAAGCGATGCATGAAGTCTGTTAAGCCTTTTGAATTGTCTATCAGTTCTGGGAATTATAGATTTTAACCCATATAGATACTTGGCTCAACCACAAAATGAAAAATCATTAAGAAAAAAGCACTGTGAATTATTACTGCAATATGTACTTGTGATTTAGAATTGGCATTTCAATACACAAACAAAATTCCTAGAATCATCTAGCTAAATGCAAATGGGTTCTATAAATACTTTAAATAATAGAACAAAAGAAAGCTCATCAGAATTTACTACTCATCCAAGTGTATACAGCTTTTTCTATTACACATACATAAACACCCTTTGTACTTCTACAGTTGATTGAATCAAAACATGAGAAGATCTGAAAACACTTTCATAGTTTTCTTAAAGTCCCACCACTACTGTAATCTGTTCCCTGGTAGTACACAGGCCATACTTTGTAAATAAATGTGTGTTTCATTTTCAAATGGAATTTCATTAATCAAACCACAGTAATAGTAGAGTATTTAAAACACATTTCTCTAAAAAGGGGGTAGAACATGCCAGCAAACTACTGATACAGTTATGTCGCACAATGATTTAAACCATCTGAGGAGATGGCCTTCAGATTTCATGACACTTGAACTTCTTCCCCACTTAGAGGCTCCCTGAGCAACCCCAACACTGCAATGAACTTTGAATATCCCCTTGCTGGAGTCAGAGGTCTAATTCCTCTCCTCATTTAATTCACAGGGAACTTGAAGAGACAAATAGGTTATTGCAGAAGTGCCATATGTGTGAATCAAACCACAGGCACATATATATATATATATATATATATATATATATATATATATGGCTACTGTGACTATATGCAGCTTTTCACCTGGAATTGGAAAAGTACTTTTGAATGAAGAAATAAAAATTCTGGTAAGAAAGTGAGATTGACATGTCATCCATTTGCTGAGCTGGGAACAAAGAGAAAATATCTAGTGTCCAAAACCTCTGCCTCTACCTTCAGAGAATAACAGTGGGGAGCCAGTGACCTGGTCCCCAGGTGTTTTCTCATGTGAATATTCTGCAGCAGCAGCAGTAAATATTTCCTGGGTAAAGATGGGTTGTATGTGAAGCTTCAGATAAAGTCTGGGTAGCCAGAGCTCAGCTCCACAACGACTATCCTGTTTCCCAGAAATACCTATGGATTCATTGTTTAGAACTATACAGAATAGAATCAAAGAATCTTCTAGGTTGGAAAAGACCTTTAAAATTGCTGAGTCCAACCATGAACCCTGCACTGACAAGTCCACCACCATGGACAGAAATCCACTCTTTCGATTAAAGCCAACTGGCACATCCACCAGCTTCATAATTTGGTCCTTATTTTGCAAGGTAGAGAGAGGAAAGGCTCAACAGGGAGAAGAATTACTTCCCTAAGAATCTCTGTGGATTTCAGGCAGAACAATAAAAACCTAAATTAACTTATTCATTTTTATCACCTGATGAGCATAATTAGCAAACAGCACATAATGACAGCAAATAATGGCTCTCCTTCCCCCCTATTAAGATAGCTTAATGACTGTATTTTCCCAGTCTTAAAGCTTGCTGTATTTACCAGCTGTACTTACCTGAAAAATATTTTCTGTCAATATTGGAGTTAACAAAATGCTTAAATACAGCACACAATGATACTGAAACAAATCAGCATTTTAACTCAACATAGAGACTTTTGCAGCTCTCACTGTGCTGAATCCTCTGTGACAGAAACTCAGATAAGAAACATGACGTAGCAAAATTTAATCATTCACTTAATCTTTCCCGGATGATAACTGATAAACAACCTTCATTTGTGATGTGCTTCTTTCCTTTATGAGTTTCACTATCCATGTATGAATCCCAGAACAGCCACCTAGAGAGCCATGATGGCAGAAGTGCATTTTAATGTCAGTGTTTAATATACAGCTGCAGGATCCAGGTACCCTTTGGTAGCACTGAACCATCCCTTTGGGTTTCAAGGTTGGGATTAAGGTTGTGACCTGGCTTGCTCTATATTCACACTGAGATCTTGCAATTATGCCTTGGGAAATGGCTTTGCTGAATTTTCTTGTGTTGAAATCAGCTTTTTGCAGCAGGAACAAGATGCAAAATGTCTTGTCCAATGACAGAGTTTTCATGCTGTATCTTCAGCAGCAAGTGACACTGATTGCATTGGCAGCTATTGCTATCTACTGCCAGACAGAACAAATTCAAACTAATTTGGATGGAGTATAAAATATACCTCTCCTCAGGACACAGTCTTGCAAGACCCCCAGAGACTGAACTCCCATTGATTTCCCTTGATTTAAAAGGCACAAATGATTCGCATGACCAGATCCAGAATGGATAAAGATGGAGAACAGCAGTGATTCTGATGTCATCCTAAAAGCCTCTCTGACCCTCACTGTACAAGCCATCCTTTGATTCATCTGTCACAGCTGTATCTAACAGAAGTATTTACTTTCAAGGATCTTCCCTGCTTATCCTATTTTACCTACTGATTCCAAGCCACAGCCTGAATGTCAACTTCTGTCTCTTCTGGATGTCTGTACTCCTCCAACATCTTGTTGTCACATGAATGGATCAGAAGGATCTCTTAGTTCCCCTTGTCTCTGTGGATATTGCCCAACACGACAATAGTCTCTAAGCAATACCCTGTGGCCAATTAAAGTGAAAAATATACAAGAGAAAAACAGAAAGAAAAAGTATTCTTCTTCCTTCTCAAATCTAAGTTTTATCTATCGGGGAAATAAAAATATTAAATCTGACAGTCCTACCCTAACTGATTATCTTCTGAGATTTAATACTGACTTTAACAATATATCAATGCTCTATATTTCTTCCATTTTATTTCATTCCCTGATAACAGATATTAAGAAAACCCTGCAGCTTTACATAAAGATAGCATATGGCACTTTATCACCTAGATACTGACTATGTTGGTAGTTTTTCTGAGACTTCCAAATTCTGTCTTATACCACACGGTTGTATTACCTGGGTGTCACATGAATATATTATTATGCTGTGGATGCATGGCTTTGCTGATGGAAGGTGCTTTTCTCATGCCTGGGGCAATATAGGACAAAAAAAGAGTATGCTAGATTCCAGCCTTGAAAAAGTGAAAGAGTTTGGGATTTTTTTTTTTTGTTGTTGTTCTGTTTTTGTTGTTGCTTTCTGTTCCTCCTGCAGAGGAAGAACCTTCACCAGTAATGCCTCTTCCAAAGTGGTTCACATGGGCCCACAGCTCCCCACGTGATAGATGCAGTTATTAATTTGTTCATTCACAAGAACATATGGTTGAGTCAGTACAAACTGCTTCTACTTTGTACCTACTTCTGCTTTAATGTAGAGATCACCACACTAAAGAAACCCCAAAATTTACTCTTACTCTCTGTGATATTACTTCTTTCATGGTTTTGTTTTACCTCATTCATCAGATATCATTGAGGTGTGAAATGGTGATGAGAAAAAACTTTCCAACCACTCAAGCTCCTGTTGCAAATCAGAGCTTTGTATGGTAGACCCAAACATTAAAAGAGCAGATTTTGCCATACATGGTTCTTCTGTGTAGCTACAAAAGGCAGATTGAACTTCATTGGATCTGTTTGGCTCTGTCCTCTCATTGCAGGGAACACGTGGCATTGATGTTCTCACTCTTTCTAACAAGATCCAGGTAAAAAAGCTTATTTAGCAGCAGAGGATAATCCAGGGATGAAGCTCAGAAGAGCTCAGTCCTTCAGCAACTGGATATTTTGTCAACAAATAATTTGACAAGAAACCTTGTAAAAACCAAGCTCATGCATCTTGAAAGATCTATATGCAGTTATTCTTCTTCTCAACTTTGTCATGGCTATTTATAAATAGACTGTAGAATTAGGGACAATACTCATGGCTTCTGGACCAACTTTTTCTGAGCACACTGAAAACCAGAAGCATCAATTTCTATTGCAAGATTTGTAACATATCTCAGGCACAAAGGAGAGACTGCAAGAATGAAGGAGAACCCTGCATATGGAAATACACACTTGCAAACACACACACAAGTGCCTGCTAATACTATAAATCTTATATAATATGCTGGCACTTGTTCAAAACTTTGAGGCATTGGCATTATTTTAATCATTTTTTCCATTGAAGTAAAGAAACTGCATGTATAATTAAACAGTTGCATTGTATTGTAGAAATAACCATGTAATGACATAGTTAGAAATTCTTGGTTTTTCATGGTAATACCAAATATAATTACCATGTAATCTGCAGAAAGCAAACAAGACTGTAATTATTCTATAATCCAATTAATTACAGGGTAGCAGATTGGTTATTACTTCCCAATAAAACATACATGCAAAGGAAATTAACTGGTAGAGAAAAGACATTTTTCCCTTGAAGAAACTTATTTAATTAATGAAAAAAAAAGGTTTACTAGAATTTCATGTCAAAGAACAAAAATGCACCTAGCCGTGGACATGTCTCTGACCAACCCTGCAGTCTAATCTGGCATTATTCCATCAGCAGAAATGCTTTATTTACTGTTTTACTTTTTAGCTGCTAGAACTGTAACCCTTCCATTGCAGTAACACCATATATTTGTATGATTCTATAGGAAGATACTGAGTAAAAAGCATAGAAAAAGGAAGTCTTATAGGTATTCCCCAAAATAGGCATTATGTGGGTTTGGAAGTCTAAGCTTCCTTATGCCACTTCCCGCAGTCATAAGGATGAGCTGACTGTGTCTGTTCCATCCTCTGCCTGACAGCAACCAAATCATGTTCCTGACTTGGTTCCTTTTATTTTAGTGAAGTACCCACTAAAACAGCTAGACAGTCCTTTTGCTTTTCCCACAACTGAAACAAACAGCTTGAGGTCACATCATCCCCTAGACAGCAATGAAATATTTCTACATACTTTATTTAGGGTATTCTGTGACCTCACCCACATTCCCAGTTCTATAATTCCAGTTAGTTTAATCTTCTGAATTTTTTTTTAATAATCTTGTGAAGCATGCCACAGAGTTCTGGCAGTAAATCAATGAAATTCCTGCATGTGCAAAGGGAGAGCTGAATGCAGCATCTCCCATCCATTCCTGCTGTAAGTCTGAATCACTGTACAGTCAAAACATCTATGCCCAGCTTGAAGCTGCCTAAAGAGCTTGTATAATAAAAAATATTGGGTTCCTTTATACATTATTTAAGGACACTTTTGACAAGGCTTTTGATTCTGTGAGCTGTTTCTACCAACCTGCTTCTGCTCCAGGTATTTATTGCACTTCCAGACTACTCAAAACTTTGTGACCTTGCCTTGCGATGACAAGGTCAGGACCTAAGCCAGCAATGCTCCACTTCTCTGGGCTGTGTAAGAGTGCACATAAAGTAAAGGCAAAGCACCAAAACTCAAGATATTGCCCTCAGGTTCTTTCCTGCTCTATTCCTTTCCTTTAGAAGTTTAACTGCTACAACATCAGAGACACAGGTACACTTTGCCCCAACAGGGACTCGACCCCTGGGGACAGCCCCTGCTCCCAACAGCCCTTGGTCCATAGGTGTGGACAAACATCCTTTGGTGCATGGTGCAGTTTCACACTGCTTCCTGAACAGGAAACTGCAATTCTTGATAAGCACCATTAGACTGGCAGGGCACTAAAGAAAGATCCAAAATACTCTCATTCACCATGCTAGTAAAACCAGTCACAGAATTCAGTGGCAATTTGACTTATAAATTACTGAGTGTCAAATAAATATTTTTCCCTACTCCTGCCTGCCCAGCCTGCTCTGATCTCCTTTTTTTAAACTTGCACCACTCTAACCCTCAGTGTTTAGTTGTTAATCCTCTTGAGAACAAGATGAAAAGTGGTACAGTAAAGCAATGTTTGAGGGCATGCAAACAATTATACTTCTGCACTTATCAAGTGCTGTTTCTATTTCCAGAAATTGTTTAAAGCTCTTCAAAATGTGAATAGATGGAGAGTATCTGAGAACTTTCTCTTTCCTCCTACACAACACCTTCTTAATAAACAATAAATTCCACACTAAAGGAGTCCTGGGGATCAGGTTGTCACTTAGAAGATTTGGGCTCTCCTCATTAGATATTAAAAAAAGTTCAGGACATCTATTTTGATGCAAATGGAATTTTGAATGTGCATAATGTTTTATGCACATTCGTTTTAGAGCATGAAACATATACAGCACTTGAATGAATTAGGACAATAGAGTTCTGTCTCCTAAAATATAAGTGTGAATTTCTGGGGAGGGGGACAGGAAGAAGCAAATTTCAAGGCTCACACATTGCTGTAATACTTTTTACTATTTGCCTGCTGAGAAAAGTTTAGAAGATTAAAGCGAGGGAAGGCTGTTACACAGCAGTACTTCTAAAAAGGAAATGCTTATACACAGTCTGCCAGACTTACACTCACCCTTGCCCCAAGTTTTGAATTTATGGATATTCAATTTTGAGTGAAATACATCAGGCTAGATATGTGGCATTGATTTTTTTTGTCCCTTGGTCACACTCTTGTGAGAGTTGCAATTGGAGAATCACGACATTGCAGCATTAGTGGTAAAACCCATTCCTGCTTTAAGACCACAAGTCCTCTGATGAATGGCTTATCAAAATGGAGAAGGAATCTCTGCCTTATGCATGCTTCCTTTTCCCTTTTCTCCTCAGGGAATTGAGCTTATGCAATCATGTCATGTCTGAATGTTCCCTCACCCTTTCACTTCTCAAATGATTTTTGAGCCTACCAGGAAATGCCACACAAATTTGAGAGGATAAGTGCCGCAGCATATGCCACAGCCCAGACAGCCATGACACATCATTTTGCTTCCTTGTTTGATACAGCCCTACACTAGTATTTATATCCATCCATCCATCCATCCATCCATCCATCCATCCATCCATCCATCCATCCATCACTTGTTTTCTTTTAGCTCTGTGTCTGTTGCACTCTCCAGCAGCTTCACAAGCATAGAGCCCATGGCATTCCATAGCACCTTGCAGAACAGATGTTTCTATCCCAAATTTACAGCTGCAGGGCCAAGGACAGAGCAGCCAGCACCAATCCCCGGCATCTGAAATCAGTTTGTTTGGGGTTTTTGTTCTTGGGTCTTCTCGCTGAGTATCCAACATTGTCTCAGCAGTTTCTGCATTCAATCACAGCTCAGGTTGACTCCTGAAACAGCTGAAGGAACTCAATATCCCTCTAAATTTGGCCATAGATGAACTGCACTGGACACTCAGAACATGAGAAACTCACCCAAAAGGCCAAGCTGTACCAAGCCTGAGGATCTACCCAGTTTTATAAGGAAATAGAGATTATTAGCTGAATCCCAGCTCACTTAAACACAGGATATGTCTTTTTCTACTTTTGCCCTATTGCCTCTGTCATTTGCCTTTCAGCATTGGAAAAAAAATGGGGTGAGGTTCTGCACAGAGAAGAGCTTCATGGGTTGCCGTGTACTAACTCTCTCCCAGGGCTTGGAAAATTGAATAAACCAGGGTTTTGGTGAAGGATGGTGAAAACTTCCTCATCTGAAATATTTTAAGGACACATTGCTTTTCAGATGCGTGAAGCTGCATATCACTGCAGTACAGTGTTACTGCATGTATGTATTTCCTAAGGATGTTAAAAACCTGATTTGCTTTGCCACTGAAAATTAATATTCCTGTTTAGCATGAAATAATGATTTTTAAACTCTCTGCAACAAACCCCCAAAATTGTGATGACAGGAGCACTTATTGCTCTGCTAATTGAATAATGTGAATTAGTGAGACTGGTATTCCACTGCACAGTGTCTGCTCATGTGATTAAAGACTTTGTAGTGCAGACAGCCCTATTAATACCATATAAGCAGAACAAAGTTGAATTTTTATTATTAAAATTCCTTTTTCAATATAGTTTCTGGGTGGAACTTGGAATAAAAAAATAAATTATCTCCTCCTCTATCTTTCTCCACACTTCAATCATGTAAAATCACATTGACCCCACCCAAGGTCAGCAGAAGGGTTCAGACAATAGATATTTTATTTTTTTCCTCCAACTGTTGACAGCTGGGGACTTTAAAAACCTCCTAAAACCATTGCACAGATATTGGTCAGCCAAGGCAAGCACTGAACTCTGCAGGAAAAGTGTGGAGGGTTGGGCGCTCATTCCTTTGCTCATTTAGAATGAAACCTTGCTGAGGACAGGGTTTAGGGAAGATTGGTTAGAATATTGTCAGAACTCACTGAACTCGGTGCTTAGCATGTGCTAGTGTGCTTTGATAAATGAACTTCTGAGTAGGAGTACTGGGCTCAAACTGGAGCCTGAAATATCCCTCAGCCTGACTAAAGTCCTCTGAGCCTCTTGTTCCACAGATGTCATGTTTTTGAATCTTACTTAGGGGGATGAAAATAATATTCTCACCAGGTCTGACTTCCTAATAAAATACCAAACATGTGAGTTTTGTTCCTATGGTTTTGGCTTGGATATTAATTTTATATTGTCACTGAGGACTTCTGTAGAGAAGCCAAGTTAAAGATGCATTTTGGATTCAGCGAAGTCTTAATTCAAATGGCATCTGCATGTGCATAACCTTCAATTTTTTGAACTGCATTTGTTTTTGTCATGTGGGAGCACATGTGCACACTGCTGTGGGGACAAAGCAAGAAAAAAATTGGTTCAATACCGTTGAATTATTCTGAATCTAAATGTGACATTAAAATACATTCCTATGTCATGCAGGTATAGCACTTGTCCAGACTTTCAGGAAAGGAATAAGAAAAGAGAAGATAAAAGGTATGAATAGAAGAAGAATGTAATAATAAACACTAATCAACAGAAAGCAAACTGTCTCCTTCAGAGCCATTCTAACTCTTTTTGCCAATGCACCCTATCAGAGTTCCTTAATTGATGGTTTATTGACAGCACAAGCAGTAATGGCTCCTTTGGAGCTCTTACACTCAGTGCTGTTGGTGTCTGTTTAAGGAGCTTAAATCTGCCAATTATTGACATGACAGAAAGTAATGACTCCTTGGAAACTATTATGTTGTTGTGTCAGGGCAAGTTTTTCAGCAACTCCATGCTTTAATGAGCAGTAAGAGTGCTGTAGATAATACTAAGAAATACTGCAACACTGCAGCAGCAGAACTTCAAAATCAATACTATGGGCAGCAAAATATCCACCAATGGATTGCAAGAATTCATGTTCTGTCCAGCTTCATCTGCATGCATTATGAAAACAAAATAATAACTCCAAAGGAAAGATCAGTGAATATTAGGTTCATATCAAGTGTGGAATCCATAAAAAAAAACTCAGTCTAATATTTTTTTCATTTGAGATGTAAGCACTTCATCCCTAAAGTCCCTGAGCAAGCACAGCAACACTTAAAATGCCTATCACTTCTCAGAATGAGATTTAGAACAGCCAACACCACAGCATGAGAGAGTGCCTGGGGTTGGGACTCAGATGCAGAAGAGCAATTTCAACACCACTTCTGTGATGCCAGTGCCAGCATTCAGGTAGAGGGCCAAACACACACTTAGGGAGCTCTTTCACCACAGTTACTCTGGTACCTCCTACTGCACTATTGTTGGCCAGCACAGCTGTGCCCATGTCAGGAGATTTTGCCAGCATGTTTACACTGGCCACAAACTGCACTTTGCAAAGCCCTTCACCAACCTGGTAAAGATCAGCGCATCTGCAGTGTGGTCCCACCTTCCTTCCCCAACCTTGCGTTCCCATCTTCTCCCTTTTGACAGCTTCAGTGATCACACATTTAGCTGCGAACAAAAAATTATCATTTTGGGGGCAGGGTGTGTGTGTGTGTGTGTGTGTGTGTGTGTGTGTGTGTGTGTGTGTGTGTGATTTCTTTTGTGCTGGATCAGCTCACTGGTGCAGCCAAGTGCACAGCTGTGCTCTGTTAAAGCTAACACAGAGAAGGAGAGGGAACACACAGCAGGACCCCAGGCTTTCTTTGGCTTAAACTGCTTCACAAACCACACTCTCTGAGTGTTACATCCAGTGATATCTCATCCAGCATAAAGATCACTGGTACAAAGTCATCAGAATTGACAGCTTTGGCCTAACAGAGAAAGCCTATCCAGGCTTTGGTGTTTCGCATCATTCAGACACAAAATATTTGATCCTGTACCAGAAGGCAAATTTATTATATCATTGAAATGTGGCCTCAGTCCGTACCCCAAACTACTTTCAGTTTGAAGAGGCAACTAAAAAAAGGCTGGAATAAAGGATGCATTATCTACTCAGTTTCAGTGGAAGATGTAAGGTCAAGTGACCTGACCAAAACTGCACATCAAGTCTATGTCTGATGGAGAAATTTAATTTGGATTTTCCAAATCTCACTTTGATGCCTTATCCATAAAACCCTTCCTCACTCTTATGCATATTCTTTTCATTCCAGAGACAGCAAACTACAAGGCATGATTTTTCAAAAAAAGCCCGATCCTTTTGAAGTGCCACAAATCATGTTTGAAAATCTGACCTTCCTGCCAATGCTAAAGTGGAAAGTGAAAAGTCTTAATTTACATATGCAATGCATTTGGAAAATCAACACAGAACAGTTGCTTTAATGATTTGCTGCTTAGGTAAAACTTTGAAGATTACCAAAATTTGGAAGTCGTAGAGCAAAGAGGCAAAGTCGTGAGTATTCTGCTCTCTTCCATTTCTTTTCAAATAGGTTAAAAAGAAGATCCAATTCCTAACATCTGAGTATTAAAAAAGTGGCAGAATTTTCTGGTTTCAAGATCCAATTCCTAACATCTGAGTAGTAAAAAAGTGGCAGAATTTTCTGGGTTTCAAAGTAATGGCTTCTCTTATACTGAGGAAAATTAAGTGTAATTGTGATGTAAAATTTTCTTTTCTGATACAATTATCTATTGGTAAAACTACCACTTTGTACAAAATAAGGTTATTCTAATGAATCTGTTCAATCTAATCTTCATAATCATGGTATCTCCAAGGAAGAAAATTAATTGGATGAAGTAAATATCCCCTTTTCATGTCAACAAAATTGGTTTTTCTGGGGATTAAAGGATTAACGTGGTGTTAAATCCCTAAAGAGGTTAAAAACACTTTATTATTCATTAGAAAACACAAAGATCGGACTGTTATTTTGTTCTTATGTCACTGTTTGTCATTTCATTGGAAGAAGAAAAAAAAAGAACAGGAATACAGTAATGATTTAAAGACCCAACTCAAGCATAATTTTTAAAAGATTGTTGAAATTAGTATACTTTTTTTAAATCACAAATAATCAATCTATTTAAATAACAAATATCTTCAGGTTTTTTGGGTTATATTAAAGGTATCTGTAGATAAGGAACAGGAGATAATACAGAATGAAGTTCTTCATTGATATATTAGAATTTCAGGTAACTCCACAAGTATTCCCAAATTAATCTTTTCTTTAAGTTATCTTTTTTAAAGCTATCAAAGGAAGAAAATGGTCCATTAACTCTGTGTTCAGAAGGAATCCTTACTGTGGGGAAAGTTCTTTAAGTAAAAGAATTAATCCTCACAAAACACTTCCTTCATCATTCTGGGACTGATCTTATTGAGGCAGTGAGAGTTCTTCCAGTATTTTCAGTGAGCAATGGAACAAGTCCTAAGAACTGTGCTAAGTCAACACTATTAAAACCTACATTTTTCTAATCTGTTACAGAAGCAAAACGTTGCACTAAGATGTTGTTTTGTTTGACAGCCTTTATTAAATTTAAATTGATAAAATACTGCTTATATTAACAGCTTCTTTTATTGTCCTTTTGCCACTCCTACTTTGGCCAAGTGTTTTAGCTCAGAGTTTAACAGTGCCAAAAGTGAGATCAATGTATGGATTTCCTGGTGGAATTCACAGATGAAATCCTAAGGACTGTGAAATGGAAATGTGGCTTTAAAGCCCCGAGATTCATGGTGTCCTGTCACAGCCAGCAGTATTAGTCAGTGGGCCAGGCATATCTGTAGAAAGGCTTGCACTTTCTAAGTTCTCCTAGTGCCTGAATAGATTCCCCAGACAAAACCCACCTTCCTCTGCCACTAACCTCACCCCAAAAAACAAAGTTCAAAGTGTCTGTTTCCACCAGCTCAACACATATCATGGAGTAAGTTTGTGATTTGGAAGCTGCTTCACAAAAACTTCACTGGCCCAAGTGTCACTTGTGACACTAACTGGCAGCATCTGGAAGAATTCTCCTCAATCCAATCTGCCAATTAGCAGTGATCCACATGATAGGGAGCAGGGAGAGGAGGTGCATGTTTGTAGGCATGCCTGCTGAAACACAGCTCTGTCTCCTGGTTCCTTCTTAGCTGGGGAAGGTATGGAGAAGGTTCCTGGGCATTGAGGAATGCCTAAATGGGAAAAGTGAAAAGAACCTAAACAAGATTATATTTGTTATCTGTTGCACTGAGGCTTTGGCTTAGCATTTCTCCACTAACAAGACACAGGGCTTGAGTCCTTGGCACCAATACTCTGCTCCTGAATAAAAGTGCTTTACAGCAGAGTTCTTTAGTCTCTGTGGATTTGCCCCATCATCTAATCTGAATTGCATGACACAAGCTGTGAACCCCACAATGTTTTACTGCTCACACAGGCCCAGCCAAGGTGTGAGTGCAAGCCAAAATATACCAAAACCCAGTTGCATAATGGGTATTTTAGACAACAATTAATGCTAACTGTAGGGAGAGCAGCAGAGAACTCCAGGGGTACAGGATGGGGGTAGGAGAATGTTTTCAAATATTTAAACAGAAATGGAGAATCAGAGGGACATGGGAAGGTTGTTCCAGATGTCAGGATCTGCAGAGTAACCTGCTCAGAGGTGCTCAGTGTCTAACAGAATGCCCTGTGGTTAAATCTCCATCAGTATTTCGGATACAAATCCAAAATCTTACACTATGGCTTCCTCCCAGACCTTGCTGTTGCTGTGAAACTATCCCAGTCCCATTTCCTCAGCTGATGTCACTCTGATTAGAGCAGTAAATTCCTTTATCTCCCACTGCTCAAGCTCTTTTCTAACCTCAGAGTCCAACTCAGCCAGCCTATGCTGCCACCTCCTCTACAGAGGTTTTAGTTCAGGCCTCAGCTAGTGAAAAAGGAATGTCAAAGTACAAATAACTGAGAAATAAAAAAGTAGTGCCAAAATATCACAAGAAAGCTGATATTGGAGCATGTCCAAGATGAACCAGAACAGGAAATTCTAAAAGCATCATAATAGATATTTTCTTAGTATCTCCTGCCAAATTTTGGCAGTCCAGTATATAGGAATAAATTGACAAACTAAGTTTATCCACTGAATGCAAGCTTTGACCCATATTAGTTGTACCCATCTTTAGTCAAAACTCAGCTCCACAAAACCCCTGGGGCTTCTTCCAGTCCTGCTGCTCTGATGTCTGTATAAGGAAGATTTATACTTGGAGCTTTTGGAGCATCTCATATGGTTCAATTTTCAGCATTGAAAACCAACATATTTTCCTAATTCACACCTCATTTATTATAATAATATCAACATGATGTGGTATGATATTATATATTATATTAATAATATATTATACTTATATGTAAATGAGGAAGTCTTCTGTGCTCCTACTCCACTGCAGAACAAAGTCTTTTCCACGTCTTTCCCAGCAACAAACACTGTCTTTACAGCTTTGTTTCAGGAGACTGATAGCTAAAGGAAAGGGATGAGGCTCCATGGAAACTTCCCTTGTGCTGGCCATTGTCATCAAGTGGGTAAGAGTTGGATCCCTGGCACTCAGGATCCCACAGCTGCTGTTATACCACAGTGTGTGTGCTGTATCACCCGGCACGATGTTGAAACTGATGCTGACTACCACCCCCACCACAACATACATTTTGAACAGAGTAATTTCAATATTCACACCTTTTAAAGAAGCAGGATAATTTTAGGGTGAAGTAGAGAGTAAAACCACTGATGTGTATTGAAGGTAATGCACATTCTTTGGCTCTTTGTTGTGCTCAGCAGGTGGTAATCAATGACCTGATAAGATTAGTGAGACCTTTAACATTTCAGAAAGGAGTTTAGGAGCCATGAAAAACTCTTCAAATTGACGAGTATTGCAGCAAGCTCACCCAGGGCAAGAGCATATTGCACTCATCTTTTGTTTATCTCATCCCTGACAGTAGATATCAAACTTGTAATGCATTTTGTAAAAATAATAACGCATGAAGACAATACTCCCACAAGCCTTTTCTTTTTGGCTAATGATGGATACTCTTTTTAAATCAAAAATTGTCTGGACTTGCAATGTAGAAAAATAGAAAACCAGAAAGTTGCCACTTGGTTTTAAAGTTGTGCTGTGTTCACCTAGCAGGGCTGATTTCATAGCGAAGAATAAGCGCTTATAAAAGAGAGAAGAAATTTTGAGGGCAAATATATTCACTGGTGTATTCATGACAGCAATATTGTACAATGATGATAGCTGCTGTAGTTTTCCTAAATTAACCCTGGACAATCATGCTGCTTTTTCCAAAAAGTAGTGAGCCCGGGTCACAGTGACCCTTTTCACTTTGCTCAGTTGCTGTATCCCAGAAATTGGAAATAATTCAGTACTACTTTTCCTGGCAAACAAGTCTCTTCAGAGTTACAGGAATAATATAAGAGTATGAATAGCAAGAAGGTAGTTTTTCTGTCTGGAAACTGAAAAGAATTGTATGGGGTCACCTATTTTTTATAGCAGCTTTGTGGGAGCTTGGAGTGCATCAGTTTTAGACTACGAGTCTGATATTGGTGCACCAGGGAAACTGGTTGAGATTTCATCAGGATTCAGAGCTGCAAATGTCTAACTAATGTCTCAAAAGTTTCAGTACCAGGTTGGAGGAATTCTCACAAGACCAACAATTGCAGTTATTGATGAGATTTGATCTCACTACATACAATTCTGTATAGAGACAAAAACAGTTGCAAGCACAAAATGTCAGCTTTTGTCAGCTGAAGCTAGGAAATGGCCTGCTTCTGTCCATGAAGAGTGAAGGCTTTACAGAAACATTACAGCCCAAATTTCTGTAAGTTTGGGTTTGTTTCTACCAGTACACTTTGCATGAAATAACTGGAAATGCACAAATAAAGGGACAGAACTTAAAAATTCCCCTGAGGTTAATCAAATCACACTGATTCATATAATTCTAAGCCAAAGGCTTCAGCAGGCTCTCATGGCAGTGTAGTCTCCATCCTCACCAACCCAGGAGTATCCAGCTGCTGGAGCAGGTGCTTCTGCTGCAATAGCTCCAGTCACCTTCAGATATTCATTAACAGAAGCTGTATTTAAGGAGAAACACTTTCTTTATGTGTTTGTGCTACATGACACAAAGTTTTGTGTAGTAATGGGAGTCTGACCTGTTCTTAAATTCTATTTCTGTTATTGATATCCACTACATTGCATTTTTAATCAGGTTGTTAATGAGTGTGGGGTTGTTTGCTTCTAACAGGTTATACTGAAATCTGGGCCTTGAAAATTACAGAAGGTAAAGGAATAAGGGCCAATGATGGCTGAAAACCATTTTTTGTTTGTGCTAATATTAAATATGGAAAACTGTTAAAGAGGAGGTAGATGCAGACTTCATTCTAGCAAGGTTTATGGCCTATAAGTCTAATTTGGGGCAAAGAAGAGAAGAATGTAGTTTTTCTCTCTAATTTATGCAGAACCAGCTTCAAGCCACCTGGAGTTAAGATGGTGGATATAGTTACACCTCTGGTATGTGACAGGATGTTTGAGGAAAAGGGACTGTATCTGAAACCCCAAAATGAGACAGAAAATAAAGACAGACTGGAAGATCAGGACTGAATTATTAAGTGACATGAATGCAAAAAACAACACTTTTGGGAGATTTAGATAAAAATAAGATTTGGACTCTGTGCAGTTTTAAATTGCATTATTGGCCTTTTCCCCAGAAAATAACCCAGAAAAACCTCACTTAGTTTGCCAGAACTCTGGGATGATTCTCTACATGAAAGCAAAGGCTTCTCAAAAGAGAGAGACGACTTCTCACAAGAGAATAGGCTGCTTCCTTCAGAATTAGGCCCTTTGATTTATTTTTCCCCTCTCACATAGCCACAATGAAACCACTTCAGTTCCTGGCCAAATATGAGTAACCCATATTGAAGACTAGAAATGTTGGACAGATAAAAGCAGGTCCCACATCAACATTTCCACTACCAAATGAGGTAAATCTGAACCTTAACTCTAGCTTCCGATCGGAATTACCCTAAAACGAAGCTGTTAAATAACAAGCAGCCAGCTCAGACAGGGACTTTGCAGCTCTGCAGGCTGTTTACTGCACTGCAGCCACACTGCCTGCATAGAGCCTTGCAAACACAAGCTTCAAGTGAGCCCTGTGCCAGAGATGTGTGGTGAAGGCACGTTGTGCTTTGACACAGTTGGACAGAGCATTATTCATATATAAATATACATAAAATTTTATCAGCATTTTTTCTGCAGCAGCGAGACTCCAACACTTATTCTGGTCCTTGAACAGATTCTCACATGTGCCCTGAGTCCTGAGCTGCTCCAGTGGGACTGAAACCCTCACTGAGGCCCCACAGTTTAATGCTGGTGTTGATGTATCTCTGCTGCACTCCAATACCAGTTTGCCATCCCCACAATTTTACCATGATTTCTGTGGAAACGAGGCAATGGATGGAGCCCTGCAGGTGTCATGAAAGCAGGGTTCAGCAGACACGTGGCAGTCACAAAATATCCTCTCTCTGCCCTGAAGGGCTTCACAAATTCATGCAGCTCAAGCTTCAGCCAGGAAGGGCTGAGCCACAGGTCTCTGGATCCATCTGTAAGGGTGGCTGGTGTCAGGGTGTTTTCAAGGATCATCTGCTTGGAGGATGAATGGAACAATGCCCCCTCTGCCTCTCCCTGGCATGCTCCCAGTCATGGCCCTGCAATGCTCAGCTCAAATGTTTTTCACCAACTGGGGCATGAATAGAAAAAGTTTAATTTAATTCAAAAGTCCTTGAATCTGGTTCATAATGTGCAACTGAACTTTGGACAGTAAAATCCTTAAGGCAGGAACATCAAATTTTATTAACCTGACAGTCACTTAAACCTCCACCCACTTGGAGCATTACAGAAATGGTCAGTGTGAAGATCTCAGCAGTGCAGCTCTCTGCCTTTGAACACCCCTATCCCTGGCCATGGCTCACCTGAATTAAAGGTTCAGCAGAGCTAAAACTTGGTCATATTAACAGATCCCAGCCATCACAGCTCTGCCTGAGCACAAAATCACCCCAAGCCAATACAGAAGGGAAAAGATCTTGCAGGATTACACAGAGGACAATAAAAGTGGTCAGACCTTCCACAATCCTGTCTTTGCCCTGCTAAGAAGCAGGGGTTCAGGGGAGCATCTCTGTAGTGCATAAGAGAAAATGGACTGAAAGGCAGTGGAACAGAACCTCCCTCTGTGCCAGCTCATGGCAATCAGGGATAGCAGAATTTTCTCTTGCTTGCAGAAGTCTGCCTTTTATTAGAGGTTGAATTGTGAGCCTCCAAACTCAGACAATTCTATCAAACCCACCCTCTGTCAGGTTTGCCTGGAGAACTGAAGGGAACACTGACTGAAGAGGTCCTGACATCATCCCAGCAGGAAAATGAGAATTGTCTTGCTGAGACTATGTACCTTGCAAATTTATCATGCACAATATAAGCTGCTTAAATTTTGGTTTAAATTATTAAATTTTAAGTATAAAATAATTTTTAATTTACCTGCTATTTTAATATTTTAAATTTAGGAAATTACATATAAATCTAAAAGAAGCCCCTCTGATAAAATCAGCGTTGATACTGATCCATAGATTTAAAGCTATAAAGTGTTTTGTTGGCCAAAGAGAAATCATTATTCCAGCCAAGCCTCAATAAATTTCTATGTTGTAGTTCCTAAAATATTTTCCTGGAATTTATGGCATCATTGGAACTTATTCCTTACACTTTTCAAACACATAACTGTATTATTTTGCCAGTAATTTTATGTTTTGCACTAAATCACTGGATTATGAATGTTCCCATTCTTCTTAGACTTTGTTTTTTGTAAATCAAATTAATCACAATTTAGAAGTACATAAACTTGATAGGACATTTTTATAACTTTGTTGAGCATTTCAAACTGGATATACACAAAACCCATTAAAATAAGAAAATATCTTGAATCAATATTATTTGAGTACATTTATCAGTGGTATAGAATAAATCAGTTTCTAGAATCTGATTTAGGCCACTCTGTAGCTTCAGTGACAGCCACAAATCATGTACACACATACAGATTTCCTTACATCTCCCCAGTCTCCTCTGCAAAGAAATCTGTTTCCTTTCTGTCCACTCAGTTTTTTTAAATCTCACTCTTTCTGCACTCTCAGCCTTTGTTTTGTAATAAAACACACTACTACTTACAGAAGAGCATCAAGCATTGAGAAGTCTGTGTACTCCTTTGGTGCTGCCCTAGAATTATCGTTCCGTACAAGATGTAACTTTCTCTTTCTGTGCCTTCTGCAGCTGTAAAATGCCAAATGTCTGCAGCCACAGAGAGGCAGAGATTTATTAACCCAAGCCAGACTTTGAGAACTGCAGAGGAAATTTCTGCCGAGCAGATGCCCCACAGAAGGCATTTGCAACACCTAAAATTAACTTAACTTTCCTTTTCAAGGGAGTGAGCAGCCTGTAGGACCTGGTGCAGCTCTCAGTTCTGCTGCTATTATTTCAGTTATAGCTCTTGTTTACCCTCAATGGCAGAGTTTCTCTGCACTCACCACACCAACAATTGCAGCAATCAGGAGGAATAGCAGGTAACACCTTGTTTTAAACACAGGGTGCAAGTCCCATCAGGCACAAGAGCTGCCAGAGAGGTGCTGCTGATGCTGTCCAAAAAAATGGACTCATGAACTGTATTAGCCCACTCTGATCTCTGATCTCTGGCAACAGCCCATTTTTGGTCCTTGTAAGCCTCACACAAACATGCTCTGATGAAGTTCACCAGTGCCCTGAAATTCCTATGGTCTTTCTTGCCCTTTTTGATGAGCAGCTGATTTGTCAGCATGTGTTCCACAGAGCTGCTGCTGTCACAAGAAACATTATGATCCAAAGTTAATTTGAAGACTGGACTATAAAACCTGAGAAGAAGGATTTGTGTAGGATACACTGTGAGACTTGTGACAAGAACAACATAGCAGCAGCTGGCGTGATAAAACTTCTACTGAAAGATTGTTTGAAGGAATAGAACAATTCAAGTAATTTACCTGACAAGAAAAAAAGTGGTTCACAGCTGTACATCTCAATGATCTTCTTTCAAATCAAAAATCAGATAAAATAGTGAAAAATAAGTATATATTCAATGTATAATTTACATAAAATATACAAATGCACAAATATATAAATATGTCATTTCTAGAGATATTTATATATTAATTATTTTGTGACTTTTTATTCAGACAATTCAAGAAAAAAAGTCAGAATGGTAGTTTCAGAATGAGACACTTCTCACACTGAGTCTATCATACATGATGATGGAAAATCTTGTCAGGCTTGGTATTTATGATCAAAGGGTTTGCACAGCAGCACTGGAAACATCCACACAAATGCCATGTCTGAGGCACGGCCCCACCCAGGTGAGGTCCCTGTTTCCCTGGGGGGCAGGTCCCAGAAGGGAGCAGGACACCTGGTAGCAACAGCACGTGCAGAATCAGGACCAGCAAGAGCTGTGAGCTTTTGTTAAACCTGACAGTTTAACCTACTGCTGAAAAAGGAATTTATGGACTTCTAGCCTCGATTTAAAGCATTGATTTATTGCTTTCATTCTATCCTGTGCTTTTCCCAGTGAAAGTCTTTGCATTAACAACTCCACTTTTCTTAGCTGAATTTCTTGGTGGAGATTCCCTACATGAAGAATTAACCTGGCTCTATTCAAAACCCACTTTTTACCAGTGCTTTACAGTCACATGAGGCCTTTCCAACACAGTGGGATAAAATTTTCCAGAAAAAATACTACATGCATCAGGAAATGTAATGTTGTGACCACACAGAGAAATATTTGAAAATTCAGATCAAATTCAGTAAATAATATGAAAACAACAAAGTGGAAGAGACAAATAATGGCTAAATATTTTACTCAAATATTTGACAAATGAAATTTTGATCTGCTGATGTCATATTATTGCCTTATCTCATGGGACTAGCTACTTTATTAAAGAAAAATTTTAATGACATTTTAAGAGTAAAACAAAATAATGAAGTTGTTTATATTAAAGCTTATGAGCTCAAGAAATCATCATCATCATCATCATCATCATCATCATCATCATCATCAGAAAGAAAGAAAGAAAGAAAGAAAGAAAGAAAATTTTTAAAAGACTGCTGGAAGTAATTGTGGACAATGATCCTCTCGATCAACTATTTTGGTTCAATGATTTAATAGGAGGTGGGGATAGGAAGAGGCCTTTTACCCTTCTCATTATTACCCCAGACCTCCCCTTGGTACTGAACTAGCAAGGATGAGCAACCATCACAATTGACACTGGCACAGCAATTATGGCCATGATCTGTCAGCCTGGAAAAGTCTGTGAAGATCTCATCTAAGGTGCACATTGAATCTGACTTAAAAAAACCCAAACCATAACATTAATGTTTAAACTAAAGTTTTGTCCTCATACAGTAGTACCACATATTTCAGCTACCCACAATATGTTAGAAAAATTATTGCGTTGTTATACTGCATATAAATGATGTGCAATATCTGGAATGAGGTGCAGGAAATGTCAGGGACATTCATTTTATCACTGCTTCATAGGATGCCCCAAGAAGAGACATGAGTGAAAACCTGAGAGCAGATAGGTGCATGAAAAATGGACTTCTTCCCTTCCTGTTCAGAAATCCTGAAGCTTCCCCACTGCACCACAACTGCTTCTGACTAATAGCAGTAAGCAAAAGAGATATTGAATAAGAAGAACAATTTTTAGTGGCTGTTTATTATCAGAGTTACAGCTGTTTAGTCTAGGGTGGAAAAACTCAATCCTAAGACATTTCTTTTTCTCACACTCCTAGAAGGAGACTCCTTATGCCACAAAGGCACTGCACTGCCTGCAACACAGCTATTAGCACACATTTGGGTATCCTGTCTGCATTCTCCTTAGAATATTATACAGCCAACTTATTCACTGTTTTTTAGAAATTCATTAAAGCACAAATGAAAAAGGGGCAAACAAAACCATAAGGAATATTAGGGAAAAAATCTAACATCAAATACTTTGCGAAGCCAGAAGGACTTCATGTCATTTGAAAAAATTAAGGCACTAGTTAATGTGTCCATATATAATCCTGCAGTCCATGCTGTGTGTGGTTTGCCAAACTATCAGCAATACATAAACATGAGGGGAATCTTACGTTCTTCACAATATCACACACTAGCTCCTTACATTCCTAAAATAGACCATAAAAGTGATCTTGTACTCTTTCTCTGCATTAGGAGCATTTCACCAGCATAGGTGGTATTTGGAATATAATCCAAAGGATCTGCCCTCCCCTTTGCAATCCTTCAGTTTACCCGTGACTGAAACTCATTCTACCACCAATACTCCCATAAATCTAATTACCAATGTGCAGACTCTACTCAGCTAAGGAGGCAGGTATGTCTGGCAGAAGAATGATAACTGTGAAGAGAGAGAAATAAACTTTATCCAAGCGACTGACAATGATTTGTCAAGCTTACCCGAGCCTTGCACTCACTCAGTGGTAGGAAGCAGCTAGACAGATCTTAGACTGAATCCAGCCCTTATTCTGCTCTTAGGTTATCCAATATGTTATACCTTGAAAACAACGCTTATGTAAGTGAAGTTACAGAGGACTCATATTTCATATGTAGAGAAACAGCTGCTTTTTTAATTTAAAAAAACTAAATTAAATCATAACTTAAAAGCTATGTTCCGTCATCTGTAGAACACGCCAAATCATATGCCTGAAATATAAAACTGATGCTGAAATTCTGGTAATATTTAACATGTTCTTTATGAAGAAAACATTCTTCTTGAGCTTGGAAACTGACTGAACAATAGCAGCTTTAGGACCTCCAAAGCCGAAGGCGCAGAGGTTATGAGAATGTGTCTGCCCAAAACTACAAATCAAAAGGGTAACAACAATACCATATGTTACAGAACATAAAGTATCCTTCACAAACACTATAAAACCCCCACATATCTCTGCCTCGAGAGTCCCACTGGCCAGTGGAAGGTTGTGTTTCATTATGCTATCACCATATAAGAACATTTTTTCTCCATTTTTAATGGCATGCCGAAAACCTAGTGGTACCACTGAATGACCCTTGGAAGGGTAAGATTAAGTAGTAGTGACAGAAGATTGTCTTTGGCCTAGTACTTTTTAAAAAATGCAGAAGCTGATTTCATAGACAGTGACTCCAGCTATCTTTAAACTGCAGCCAAAAATGGTCTTTATTAATGTAAATTTGGGGTTGTTTTGTTTTGGGGTTTTTTTGTTTGTGGGTTTTTTTGGGTTTTTTTTTGTTTAGTTTATTTTTAATTTAGGGAAGGTATATGGATTTGTCTACCCTCATAAGATTATTTTCTTATTGGAATACTTCTCTTCACACAAAAGTACTGCGGGTCAATCTGCTCTAAGGTGTTACAAAATGTAAAGAAATGGAAACATCTAAACAGGCACAGAGACCCTGCACCCAAGCAGGGAGGGGAGAAAATTAGTGACCATTCTTGTTCCAGCTGCACAGAGCACCCAGGCTCTGGGATTTATAAAACCTGTCATTGGGTGAAGAGCAATATGGGAGAAAGGCAGTTTCTCCTACATCTCACTTCAGCAGCAGAAAGTTTGTCCTGGAGTGCCACCATTTCTTCTGGTAATAGATTATTTCTTCTCTTGCTTTCAAGAGAGAGCGATGCCTTCAAGCATCTACAGGTCACAGATGTGCTGGAGCTGGCCTGGTTCTGCTCCAGTAAAGGAGAGTAAAGGAGATCTTGGTCAGTCTTTCAGCACAGACTCCTGCAGCAATGGGAACTGAAAACTGGTCCCACTATGAAACCCTGAACTAAAAGCAGTGAACATATTCCTACAGTCCATTTAGAATCGTCTAAAATCAATGAATTAAGGTTTACATCAGTCCCAGGAGAAAGCACAAAGAAGCACCAAAGAGGCCAAGCTTTGAGCTGTAAAGTGTCTGCCCCTGGGGCCTGGATTAAAGTGTGCACACACTTAGCTCTTTGCTGAAGGTCACCTCTCTTCTGAGAAATACTAGCATAAAGCTATCTTTAGGTTCACTAAACATAAAGATGAAGCATAAACTTTATCAATAGCTCCCCCCAGTTTTAGGAAGTATCTGGAATACTCTTAAACAGTTTTTAACTAGAAGATAATGAATAACAAAACTGTCAGCCACTCTTTCCTGTATTGATTTCAGAGAGATTTTCTTTACTCCATTAAAATTGCCTTTTCAGATTCCCAGCAGGAACATTCAGTCTTCCTCAGCAGAACTTAATCACAGCCTATGTCTGGTTTACATGGAAGCTTGGGTAGACCCTTTCAATATGGTTATGAAGAGACAAATTCCCAGATTGCCTGTACCAACACTCCAGTCACATACCAACTTGTGGATTCCTCTGTAAATTTTGTCAAAAGAAAAGTTGCACAAAGATAAAATGGAAAAAGTTTATAACTACATGAAAAAACCAGAGAACATCTCTCAGATCTTCCAGAAGGAAGAAGGCTAGAAGAGGTATTTACAGATATTCTCTGTAGTCAACACTTACATCTATTCATGGACGTAGCAATATAGCAAATTACAACTTTGAGCAATTATCAGTAATTAAAGGTGTTATAAGAGTTGTGGGTGCTAGGGAGGAAAGTTTTGGTGTACCCATTTGGCGATGGTTTATATCTGGGAGGTGGGCTGTATACAGGAACCACTGTCCAGCTTTCCCTGCAGCACGGAAGATCTGAAAGGAAATTTCTGTAAAGTTCAGTGAAGCCCAACGTTCCTCACACCCAGAGCACAACCACAGAACAACGTCGCCTTTCTTTGCCTCATGCCACATGAACAGACTTATCCATAGGCAGGGCTGAGGAGAGACAGTGACAAGAAATCCTTCCAGGCTAGGACTTAAATTCTTGGATTTCTGATTGAACTGCAGATTACTCTGGCCATATGCTGCCTTTCCACACCAGGTGGAATACACTTTATCAGATCTGCCATTGCAGACAGCTATCATTTTACACTCTTAAAAGATTTATGCCCCAATTGTCTTCTTTCTCTCAGACAGAGGGCTTGCCTATGTGGGAAATTTGCTGTGCAGTAAGCCAAGCCACATGCTTTTCCACAGTAATGCTCTGAATGTACACTTTCAGGGAAGAGTATTGTATTGTTACGTGGGTGGTTTTTTTGAAGCACTCTGACAGAGTATATGGCTGGAAATTGGTGCAGAGAAGTTATGTAAAATTCACAGCCTCCCATGCCACAGGCTGACTTTCTCTGCTGAAGGTTGGTGTAAACAAGTTCCCATAAAACTAGCTGAGAGTAAAAAACAGAGTTAAGATCCAACCTCCCTTTTCATTGCTCTTCCCCTCTCCCTGTGAAGGCTCTAGAACTTTCCTAAGTGTAACTACTTCACAAGTCTGGCAGACCTGAGGCTTATTGCTGTGGCCTGTAGTCAGACAAAGCAAAAAAAAAAAAGATATTTCAGCATTAATGGAGCTGAAGCTCTTTGGGTCTGCAAGCGAAAGAGAAGAGAATCCAAAAGCTCTTGGCAGGGCTTTTCCATTAGAAGAAAGCAGTTCGACCACAATAATGGGCTCACTCATTTCTGCCACATGGGTATAATATAAACATAAATGATATAAATAATGTCGTACTTAGGAGAGTCCCTGAGCAGAGCGAAGGAGCCAGGATGGACACATGACGGATGCTCGGGCCTGTGAGGGCTGTGGGGGCTGTGAGGGCTGTGAAGGCTGTGAGGGGTTTGGGGCTGTGAGGGCTTCAAGGGGCTCAGGGCTGTGGGGGCTGTGGGGGCTGTGGGGGGCTCGGGGCTATGAGGGGCTCAGGGCTGTGAGGGGTTGTGGGAGGCTCATGGCTGTGGGGGCTGTGAGGGCTTTTGGGGGGCTCAGGGCTATGAGGGGCTCAGGGCTGTGAGGGGTTGTGGGAGGCTCATGGCTGTGGGGGCTGTGGGGGCTGTGGGGGGCTCGGGGCTATGAGGGGCTCAGGGCTGTGAGGGGTTGTGGGAGGCTCAGGGCTGTGGGGGCTGTGAGGGCTTTTGGGGGGCTCAGGGCCGCAGCAGCTCTGCTGACCACACTGCCCTTATTGCTACGGGGGACAGATGAGCTCTGTGCAAGCCAGGCTGGAAAACTGCTAATTTTAATTTCTTCTGTTTTTTTCTAATTCTTAAGTGCCCTTTTCCTTGCATGCTGACAGCCAAGCAGTATTTATCCCTCTCACGCAGTGATTCCCTCATCCCAGAGCTTCCCTTTGGAGTTGCCTCTGTAATTCTACCCAGGCCTGCTTGCTTTCTTCTTCAAACCTTGCAGAGGAAGAGGCATCCCAGGACAAACAGTGCAGCTTTCATGAGGGAAGCATGGTGGAGTGTCTGCTCCAAGCAGGGCCAACATGAAGTGCCTCAGCCATACCCAGGGCCAAGGCAGTCCCAGGAGATCCATCACCCAGAGCAATAGCACAGCTCTGCTATGTCATGGCCAGACAAGCCCTTGGAAAGTATCTCCTTGTGTTTGCAGCTGAAAAGTGGGTAGTTCATCAGAAAAAAATCCCATCCCTCACTCCAGCTAACTGCATAAAGAAAAGCAAGGACCAGGGTGGGCAGATTTATCATCGAGAGCACCCACATCCATTTAGTTCCAGTAAGAGGTAATTCTGAGTGTTCACTGGAAGTATTGCACTATCACATTTATGGCAGTGCCACGTATGGAGAGCACAAGGTGTTGCTGTGCCAGCTACTGTACATTATTATTATTATTTGTACTAGCACTGCACCAGGAGCCAGGTGCTGTACAACATAAACCAAAAAGTAATTCTCTTCTGCAGACAGGTTACAGAATAATAGCAAAGACGACCATCCCTGATCTGGACAGCTTAGTCTAGATCAGGACAAAAGAGAATACGCATCAGATAGCAGAGTAAAATAAAATATTTATTTTCTTCACAGATAGGGTCTTTGTCTAACTGGAGTCAGGATTGCAGCACTTAGAGAAAGCCAGAGGGAAAGAACAAACATCTTTGTCACTTGGTGTTTGTTCAAGGTCCTTTTTGAAACATTTTATCAGAGACATCAAACTGCTGAAGAGAAAACTGCTTGGAAGTCAGTTGTGAAATTTTAGTCCAGCAAGTGGTAGAAATGACCATAATTTGAGAAGAATTAGACACACAGATTTTACTCTGAGTCAATGCTTAGTTTGCAAACACCTATGCAAAGCACTGCCTTGCTTACACGCTGAAAAACCAAACATTATAAATATCTCTTCAAGCCCAGTAGTTTTTTTTCTTTTGTGAGTGAAGACTGAAGAACACATCCCTGAGCAGACAGGCTCTCACTGCACTTGTGTGTGAGGTCAGGCCTCAACACTGCCTGGTAGCTTCTCCATAGAAATGGACCTTTAAATCCTTAGAAGAAAAGGGATTCGTCATGTTAAACTCTTATCTGTGGCCTGAAAGTTTGCGTGGAAAAAAATAATTCCAAACCAACATATTAAGTTTAGAGCTCCATTTTTATGTCAAAACTGTAATTTTTCAAGCATCCATAGACCAATCCTTACATTCCTCACCACCTGCTGCAGAAAAGTGAGATCTAAACTTTAAAAAGAGCAAAAAAAGATCAAAAAAGGAAAATATTGGCAATTTTTAGGGGAGAATCTGGCTGTGACACAGCGCAGTGCTTCAGTCATGAGTGGAAAGCTAATCTGGAATAAATGGCATCAGGAAACCAAACTTGCTTCTCCAGGGACACCATCCAGCTGATAGACCTGGCTGAATGGAAGAGATGACACAGGAGAAAAAATTAAATACTTGGCTTGGTCTTTTTCCTTTTTCTTGGGCATGCAAATTTCATACTTTAAAGTTTGAAATTATAGTGGATTATCAAGAAAATGAGCAACAAAGTGTGGGATGGATTGTAACATGATTTATTCATTTTTGTCATAAAGGCTTTCTGTCTCCTTCACAACTGGAAGGCAACATTCAAAGTATCTAAGATAATTTCATCAAATCTTTAGATTTTACATGTAAATGATGTTCTTTGCATTTTGTTAAGAAGATCATTTAAGGCTTCTTTGCCAGAATGAGTCTTCATGACACAGGTTTTCAAAGGAAAGCTGTAGCAAAGAAAAATGTCCTCTTTTTTTTCTTTTTGAACTGTAGAAATAATGCCAAAAGTTTCATAAAAAAATCATAATAAAATATGCATAAAACATCAACATTCATTTCAATCTTTCAGACCATGTTACACCATATTCACCAGGAAATCTGAGTAAAATCAACAGGAACACTTGTAAAGACCTTTATAAAAATCTGTTTAGCATGTCTTCCTTTTGATTTGGCTGAATGCAAAAGGGAAGTTTGAGAAATTTGAGGTTAGGGCAAACATGCCCTAGGAAAATCCATTCAAAGCCCATTCCAGATGCTCCTGGGTTTGCTATGTGTCCCACCCCCAGCTCCCTTCATCTTGGTGCTCATTGTCATGTATCTCAACCCCACATGCAGGGTCCGAACCAATGAACTGCAGTTTCACCATTGTCCCTATAAGGTGACAGATCACAGTCCCAGTCTTTTACCTGCTTAATCCTTTCTCACAGAGGGATGCCCCTAATTCTAATTAGCTGGGCGCCTTTGGGTCCCTAATCTATGCAAAATCCTTTTCAAAATTTGTATTTCTAAAAGTGCCAGAGAAGTATGTATGCGCCAAGATTCTATATGGAAAACAGAAGAATTTTCTAGACATAGTGGGTATTTCTTGACATGAGTGAATCTTGCACTTTTAGTATAGAAACTGCAGGTTATTTGACAATGGACAGTCCCCCTGAAAGAGTCTAGGGCTGGTTTTAAGATGATGAAGGTATTCTGTGGCTAAAACTAAAATATTTTCTATGGCAAGGTGGAGAAAACAAGAACTGAAAATTCTCCTTGCTGAAAGAGATATTCAGAGGTGGTGTCAGGCTGGTTGTAGAGGCTGGCATTGATTATCATCTAAGCAGCAAAACAAAAGCAGCACAAGGAGAGTACTCAAGACAGGCTCTCCTGGACAAGCCTTGAGGTGTCCTCACTTGGCACAGTGTTATCAAAGTTGAGATATCAAAGCACACCCCTCCAGGGCTGGGCATCCTGGCTGGGCAGCATCAGGGATCTTCCATACACAGCTGTAATCTGGCTGGAGTTAGTTCTGTGTGCCTTGGGAGGAGACTGCAGAACCAATCCTGCCCCCATGACAGTCCCACCTGCGATATGACAGTCCCACACTCTCTGAAGGAGATCCTTCAGAAGCTTCAGAAGCTGTACTTTAGGAAAATTAACTAGCTACCCAAATTTATTCCTCTTTAAAAATGTATTTTACAGCTCCTGGAGCTAGATCTTGACATGTTTACTCCTGGGATCTTGCCCTACAAGAAGTTCCACATAAAGCGCTGTTCCTAGCAAACAATAGATATAAGAATGTGGCTGGGAATGAAACGTATGAAGCAACATCTATTTCCTGGTGGATTTCATAATTGGTGAAAATAACATTAACAAAATAGAGCTCTTCCCTTCCCCATTGGTTCTTCATCTGCTTGCTGAATATTGTGGATTTACCAAACCCTCCGCAAGCTGAATGAGAGCCCTGGCCTCTCGAGATTCTCCCAAATCAACAAAATGCCTCCTCCTAATTCTTTCTCTGTTAGAATTTGTTTTGCATGGAATTTGCTTGCCCGTTTTGCATGAGTTGTTTGGCTGTAATCTCAGCAGCATGCAGCCTTGCCAGATTTCAGAAAGATGAGTAAACTTCTGAATCTGATAGCGACTTCTACGGAATACCAAAAAGGGGCTTCTTTGTTCTCCATAAACAGACTATTTACTTTGATCTGGCAAAATGAATTAATGAAAGGAAATGACACCTTCCAATATCGTGTGTTCAGAAGAAAGAGAAGTGGGCTTAATTTGGTTTGTCTTTTTTTTTTTCTCTTCCTTTTTCTAAGGATGGAGTAGGCTAAGGGGCATGCTACCGAAAGTACAGCGCTCTTAGAAACAGACAGATCTTTTCTCTGGTAAAAAGTATCCTCAAAACACTGTAAGGTCCATGTATATGCAAGCAGTTCAGAGTTATTACAAATCTAAAATAGGAAGCTATTCACTTGATCTTTTGGTTCAATCCTATTAGGACCCCCCTGGAGCTCTAAATGGATACCAGCCTGTCACAGGCCTGTTGCTGTGACGACCCAGTCTTTACAGAACAAGAAAAAGAAATGATAGTGATTGGCAGACCTTCCTTGCCCTAGTATGTAACACAAAGGGAGACAAAATGAAGAGGAAGTCAGACTGTTATTATAGGTTTGATGCTTCTTAACCTTACAGCACCTTACACCTGGTAAGTGTCACCCTGCAAACTTAAACCCTCGGCAGAGCACTGTTACATTTCAGTATCAGATGGGAAGAGCTAAGTCAGGCATTAATTTATCCGTCCCCTTGTTTCAGTTGATTGAAATGCAAACAGCATTCAAGCAAAACTGCATTAGCAGAGAAGAAATAAACACGGAGGGCCAAGCCCTGCTGACCTGGCCCTCTGAAGTGAGTTTAGGGGTGTAAAAGCTGTGGGTCAAGCAGGATTCAGCCCAGGCTGTAAATGAATGAGTGGCCAGCAAAGTAAAGACTGCAAGAGGGACCTGTCTGCAGCCCCTATCCGCCCTGCATGAGAGAGGAAAGAATTTGATAAATTCTACCATATGGTGCCATCCTGCTTCTTGCTAGCTATAAATAATAGTCTTTCTGTTTCTGGTTTTCTTTAGCTTTCCTTGGTAGCTGTGACAGATTTTCAGCAATGGGTATAAAAAAAGTGCAAAATGCAGTTTCACCACCTTTTTATTTTTTTTAACCAGGTAAAAACAAGACAAAAAAAGGTCCAAAGAAAAGAAATAAAATAGGAAACTTTCCATCAGCTTACCGATATGATAAAATTCAGATAAAGTCATTATGATGTTGGAATATTGTACATTTAATTGTTGCTATCAAGAGCTGTCAATGAAAATGATTTCTTAAGAGTGACAGATATACACCTGCATCCACACTGCTGGAGCTATATCTCTATTTTATGCATTATATATCTCCATCTTACTCATCTTTTCCTAAATTTAATTACAAATTTTTTTACTATCACCTAAGAATCTTGAAAAAATTCCAGGAGCTTTCAGTCCTTTCCAGGTTCTCTTAAAAGCAGCAAAGTTTTTACTCATAAGCTTTCAAACAGCATTTCTGACATTTGTGATACAATCTTGTCTTTAAGAGTGTCACTAAACAAATGTTTGCTTGAGTAGTCAGATGAAATCCAATAAAACATGGTCCTTAATGATGGTATAAAAGTTTGCTGCGTTAGTGTGCTCGAAAAATGACATTCTCTAAAGATAATAAGGGAAAGTTAAATTAGCAGGAACAGAAAATCTGGCTATATTCTGAAAAGGCTTTTTAATACTCTAAGTTAGAGTTCAAAACATTAATTTTCTTGAATAAGCAAAGCTGAACTTTTAAAGATTTGTCAAAAAGCACTTACTCTTAAAATCAGATTCAAAACAATAGCCCAGACTCTTGGCTGACACAGGCTAATGTAGCTTCACTGACTGCAGTGAAGTCACACTGATACGAAGCAACAGAAATTCTGATACAACCCCCTAAAAGCTTTTTTTACCTAAAATTAAAAAAAAAAATATTTTATATAGTGTTTTGGATGATGCTTTGGGTGTTTACATATACAGCTGCCCACCGTTTTTCCTCCCCAACCCCTCAGTTCCAAAGTGACACCCACCTTCGCAGCAAAATACAGAATAAATAGCTTTATGTGTCATTATGAAGATAGGGATTAAAAAAACTGTCCGATATTCATCAGAATTCTAAAAAGCAAGGAATTCAGCACAAATTTAATCCTATAGTTTCTTTAATCTTTATACAACTTAATTTCCCCCACACCCTAAAAAAGATTGTTTAATAGCATGTTGAATGGACACATGGTTGTAACAACACATATACATACTGCCTGAAGAACTCTGCATTCATAGAAACAACAGAAGCTTCTGTACCTGGAACACATGTAACATTTACCTGAAAAAGAGATTTGTTAGCCAGGACAGGAAAAATGTTTAAGGTGTCAAAAATAAATTGTAAAAGTCTATATTTTATTTTGTCCCAGAGAAAGCATGGAATATATTGCTTTTTGTATATCAGCAATCTAAACTATCCCACAACAGACTTTGTTAATCACTGCCAACTGAGAAGCTTAAAGGAATGCGTCTTTTACAGACCCTTGTTCTTCTTAAAAAAAAAAAAAAAAAAAAAAAAAAAAAAAAAAAAAAAAACCAAGACAGAAATTTTAGGAAAAATAAACTGAGTCTATTTTTTATTTTCTGATAGGCTGAATTCATGTCTATATAATTTTTTTTTTCACAATCAAAATGAGTTTTCATATGATAGCTTTTTAATCACACACTGAGGTTTTTAAAATGAAATAAACTCTTCAGTTTGCCTGAAACGAATATGTTTCTTTTTCCCATGTTTCAGGAATTCAGCAATTAAGCTGAATTTTGTCACAAATTAAAATTATTAGTTTTGTTATATTACCATCAAAAGCCATATAATATATTTTGAAATCTATATTACTAATGTACACTATTCTAGTAAGGAGAAAGGGGAAAGTTTGGCAGTTCTCATTTTAAATAAGAGATAACTGATAACACAATTTCATGACATATCTTTTTTGAAATCCATATTACTAATGTACACTATTCTAGTAAGGAGAAAGGGGAAAGTTTGGCAGTTCTCATTTTAAATAAGAAATAACTGATAACACAATTTCATGACATATCTTTTTTTTTAATTTGTACACATGGATTTTATGGTTTATGAAATCCTCTTTATTTTTACCCTTATCAATTTACTTTTAGTATCATTTAATGAAAAAATTTAAAAAATAAAGAAGGAATCGAGCAAGATAGAAAAAGCAAGCACAAGGAATCTAAAATCAGATCACATTTTTCCCTGCATTCTGCTCAGCAAGAACCGCTTGTCCTGTAAATATAATTACTTTAGAGGTCATTTGGTAATACCTTTATTTTATTACCATTATTGCAGCATGACAACAGCAGCTCGCAGTGTAAAGTTCCCCTGCATTTGCCTCGTTTCGCACAGTTAGGGTTGCCAGCCTTGCCTACCCCCAAACGCGGGAGTTGGGGAGGCAGGAGGGGCAGGGAGAAGCCCGGAGCGCTGTTCCCGGGCAGCGCCGTTCCCGGCAGGAGGAGGCCGGTCCGGGATGCGCAGGGGCTGGGCACCACCTCCTGGTGCGCCGGGGAACAGCCGGAGCTCGGCTCCCGCTCTCCGTCCCTTCCCCAGCCTGATTTTCTCTCCTTTCACCCCTGTTTCTTTTTCCATCCCTTCTTTAGAGCTCAGGGGCTAACAGCGCCGAAATCCCTTATGCTGCCCTGCTGTCCGCAGACTCCTAAAACACTGGGATGAAGCAGAGGGGTTTTAATCCCCTCTTGCTGCCCATCTCCAAGAGCACACACAACTATTGGCAAAGCCAGTGCTGTGCAGGTTGCTGACTTTACACGGGTCCCGGTGTGGAAGCATGGAGACCCCGGAGGGATGGAAACCCCCAGCCCTGTAAGGGCAGGAGCACTCTGGACTGACAGCGCTGGTGGCACTGCCACTGGCGGGCAGTTCTAGGCAGGATCATTTGCTTTGTCACAATTCTGTCCCCTCAAGATTTCATCATCCTGACCAGAAGGTTCTAGAGAAAACCTTGGTCTAGAGACCAAAAACAAGGATTTGGTCTGAGGGCTTTCAAAAATGAAGAGAAATATTCCAAAGGAGAGGAGCACTCTGGACTGACAGTGCTGGTGGCACTGCCACTGGCGGCAGTTCCAGGCAGGATCGTTTGCTTTGTCACAACTCTGTCCCCTCAGCCATCGCTGCTCTCAAGATTTCATCATCCTGACCAGAAGGTTCTAGAGAAAACCTTGGTCTAGAGAACAAAAACAAGGATTTGGTCTGAGGGCTTTCAAAAATGAAGATAAATATTCCTGGAGTTCGCAGCAGGCTGAGTCAGGCCCAGAGCTCATGAGCTCCCAGAGTAAGATCACTCTTGGTACAGGCTAGTCCTACCACCTCACTGAGCAGCATCTTAGATAGTTATGTGGGGTTTCTGACATAGAAAAGGGATTAAACAGACCAAAAGGCAAAAATGCAAAATCCCAGAGATCCTGGAGTGGATCCTCATCTCTTGCATTGGCAGAGCCACTGTGTGATGGGGATTTGGCCCCACAAGTGTAGTAAACAGTCTAGAGCAAAACAAAAGAGCTAATAAAGGGGTTTCATCATCTGCTTGGATTTGCAATCCCAGCTTTAAACAAAACAAGACACTACCACTATAATACCAGAAAAATAAATGCTTTTCTTTCTTAGGTTCATAAAACACTCATTACCCATAATTAATCATAATGACACACTGTATTCAGGCCTCTGGCTAGGTTCTGGCTGGAAGCGTAAAGAATTGGCTTCTCATAGCTTCCAGTGCTTTAGCCAGTGTGTTCTTCAGGATGCAAAATTGATTATCCAAAATAGAAATCTCTTCGTTTCCTTTGCTTTTGTTGTGTTGAAAAACCTATTACTTAGTTGTTAAGTCTCTGCATTTTCTACTTCCCTGAACAACAGGCTATTTAACTCCACTGAAGTTAATGGCTTTGCACTGCGGTGAAGGTAACCTAGCACCTACAAAGTCATTAAAAGCTTAACCAAAGATTGACCAAAACCTGGACTGATTCTCACTTAGGACTCTGGGCTCCTACTGAAATTGTTAATAAATTATGTATGTCTTAATACTGTCTGCTGACAACAGACCCCAGGATATAATATATAATATTGATTGTAATGCAATCTCTCCTTGTCAAAACAGCAGTTGATAGTATTTCTAAATATGATTCTAAGATTTAAGGCAAAATAACCCACAACACCATAAACAGTTTAATAATAAATTTTCAAGATATATTATAAAAAAAATACAAACCCCCCCTTGATTCTAAAATTAAGAATGCAAAGAGAAAGAAAATGTTGTATATCCATCACCCCAGCCAACTGTGACACTTAAGCTAAGAGTACAATTCTGCTGGAGAGATTTTCTTCACTCTCACATCACTTACAGGGAACTCTGATAACAGGAGGTTGATGTTTGACCAATGTCTATTTAGCCAGCAGTTTTCTACTCATTTCAACATACAGGTCCAAACAGACTAACCCCCAGGAGACACCACACCTGTAGGCTTCCCCCATGGCATGTAGGATATCAGCTCAGTAACAAAAAACCACCCACTGGCTTTTGGAGTAATTCCTCCTTCCTTCACCTCCTTTCTTCCTCACAAAGCATGGATGGATACCTGTACCAGTTTGCCCATGCCAGCAGCTGCTTTCCCCTCATCTGCTTAGCCAGTCTGGCCAAGACAAGTTTTGAGTGTCCTGAATGTGAACCAGGTTATTTTCCTAAGCCCAGGGAACTGAACAGACAATAGATGTTCACATCCTAAAGCATTTTACTTCCTTTTTTGACAGATGTGGCCATAAAGAGTGATCAGAGTTGCAGATGTTACCACTCCTGCCTGTTCCTCAACAGGGCATTTGCACAACACAAACAGGGCACATCCTTCTGACACTTTCAGAAAATGGATTTGCTTAGGCAAAGGTAGCAAACCTACACCAACCTTCCTGGACACCATCCTGTGATTTCCTCATAGAGATGGTCCCCAGAGTTTAATTCCTATTGTTTTTGATGAGTGTGCAAAGGCTGTGTGAAGAACTATGGGTTTGGTTTAGAAATCTAAAGACTTTAAAAAAAACAACTCCAAAGTCTCAATAAAATTTTGTGGGCCAGACTGCTTCCTTTCTGCTGGGCTTAGTGCAGTGGTAAGGCTGTCACTGATGGCTCCCTAACACATCCCCATGGGCTGCTCCAGCTTTCACCAGATGGCAGTGGTGCCTCAGGGACTATCCATCAGATGATGTTAACAGCAGGCTCTCCTCCCCTCTCCTGGCACACCCACCAAATGGGAGACTTTGGGAAAAAAACCTTCTCTATCCTGTTCAATACTCCCCCATTTCTTACAGCATTTGCAGCAGGATGTTATAGAAAATCTCTAAATCCATAGGAGTACCTGAACAATGAGAACAACACTAAAAACAGGTGGTTGTGGCAGTTCCTGTAGCTACATCTACAGACTTCTGTGAAATGCAATAGATTCTTTCTGTTACTAAACTTGAAAAGACATATTTTATAAGCATAAGAACAGTCAGATGGAATCAGAGTTTATAGATTTGGTTGTCCCTCATATACAAGCCCTGTATTTGAGCTAAGTCATCTAACTTTTCCATTTTTCAGTCTGAATGATGAGCACTGTAACCCTCTTTTAATAATTTCTGATGGATTTTAATTCACTTGTCATCTGCAAAGTGCTCATGGTGACGGATATAATGGAAATATCTATGTGAATGTTTGTATAGGTGTACAGTTCTGAAGCATAGGCAATATTTATATTCATAACTGTGGAAACACACTGAAGTTTCCAGCAAAATATTTCCATCCACTTCTCCTCCCAGCCTTTCCATAGCTCTGTCACACTCTGCACTTATTCATAAACTCTTATTTATTTTGGTTACAATGATTAGCCTGTCATTTCTCCTATATAGAAAAGCCATTTTCCTGGTTTGGTTCTCACTTTTCTCCATTGGCTAGAGTTTGGGACAGATTTGTTTAGAGCTACTGGACAGACTTTTCAGGATATGTGGGGAAACCCTAGAGGAAACTACCAGTAAGTGTATGGATTCTGCCAGAAGTGAGAGTCCAGCTGGGAGGTGCAGCTCAGCTCAGTTGTCACAGAGAAGGATGGCTTGGGAAATGGTACCCAACAAAAATACAGAGGGACACACATTTTCCTAAGGAAGTTGCCTCTTATTATCTAGTGGACCAGGAGATCAGGCAGGTGTCATAGAAACCTGATCTGATCAAAGAGTAATGATCTATACATGAATATCTATGTATATACACGTGTATATAACAGTACACATGCAGGCTTTATGTGCCCCCAGCAGAAACACACATGTGATTTGCCCAAGAGTCTTCTTTGAACTACAGCCCTGGTGAATGATGAGGTGTCTCCATGCTTGCATAAAACAATTGTACTGTTGTGAGAAATGATGGCTCTACTGGCATTTCTGGTTCTCTGAGTGGCAGAAGGTGGGCAGAGAATTGCTTGTGGCATGTGGGCTGAAACCTGGCAGAACCTGAACCCTCCTGAGATGTGAGAAACAATGTATTATCTTCTGTGACATGAAATATGTTCTGAGGCACAGAAGTCTTGTCTATTACAGGGAGGCACAAAGAGAAAGGGACTGCCCTGTAGTGGCTGTGTTTTTATGAATTTATATTCTTGCAATGCTGAGTTTGGAGCTGCAGCTCCATCCTCACCTCACCCCAACCCTGCAGCTGTGCAGATGTACAAGCTGCACTGCCCGAGCAAGGAAGAGACACATTTTTAATAAGTTGTTCTGACATTTCTACGCGATGGCATTTGTATTTATTACAGCAGACCATCACTGTGCACATTGCAAATCAATACAGCGAATGTGAAGGCGTTCGTAGCACTCAGAGCCCTGTCCATTACTGCACTATCCAGTTGTTTACAGTGCAGTAATGAGGCACTTGTAGGCCTCACTCAAATATGGCTTTCATTCCCCAGCATGATCAAATGCCAACACGCTGTACAATGCTTCCTTTGTGGATCAGGTAGAGACTGATTTAGCCTTGGATAACACTGCAGCAGTCAACAGGGCTGTAGTTCACTCACATCATCAGGTAAAGATAAAATAAGCCAAAATCTCAGAACCATGCAATTTCCAGAATTGGGGAACTTTTGGCTCTGATCCTTTTCTATCAGGAAGAAGAACTTAAAGAGGGGAAAGGGAACACAAGGAGAGGGGGGTGTGTGGAGACAGGAAAAATATACCATTCCAGCCATGCATTGGCAGCTTCCATATGACAACTCATGAGCACAGCTCAAAAAACCCATTTCACAGCTTCTTTGGCTGAAACAAAGCCTGAGCAAATGTCTGTATTTAATTTTCTAGTATTACAGACTGAGTCTGCACCAGACAAACTGCAGAGACACTCACTGATTCTCTTTGCCTTGTCCCTTGTCCCTTCACATGTCCTAGGTGTTGGCTGTTGAGTGTTCATTTAGTGAATATTCTGGAAATATGTACTTCAACTCTATTGAAACACTTAAATATTAAATTGAGAATGGAATAATAATAATTGTTATTATTACTATTATTATTGGTGGTGGTGGTGGTTTTACATCACAAACATTAACCCTGTGAAAAGGTTTGTTGACTACAAGCAGAATAATTTCATTCCATGTTTCCAGGATGGAGGAGACGCATTCTGAATATGACTTTTTGCTCTTTTCTCACCAGCAAGACAAAGGGTCTGTAAGCAGCTAGGAGGTTTGAGCAGCTACAATCTGGTGTTGCAGTGGGAAACTCAAAGCCCAAGGACCCGGTTTGCTTGCAGATCTGAGAGATTTCAGAGATGCCATGAGGAACACTGACTTACTTAAAACAGGGCTTTGTCCTTTTCTCAAGCGTCTTCAATGACCATATTAAAAGTAAAAACTGAAACTCCTGGTAGGGAAAAAGAATAAATAAAGTACAGGTATTTTGGTGTCTCTCATTTGGTCCCCAAAGGCTCATTTCCTTCTGGCAGTTACAAATTTCTTCAAAATCTCCCACCTGTACTTTCTGTCTTCAAATCTCAGATTTGTTCCTCTTTATTGTTTTTCAATTTTGTTTTTTAGTCTCTCTTTTCCTGCCAAGGATTTCCCTTTCCACATCTCCCTTAGCTCATTTCTGTCACACCCAGCTGCTCCAATGGCCTTTTCCCACTGGACATCTCTCTACTCCCAGCCCTTCTTTATCTCCCTGCAGCAGCAGGTTGATCATCCTGCTGTTCCTGACCCAAACCCTGTTTGCCAGCACCCAGCTCTGGTGCAGGGCCAGTTCAGCTGGAGCAGCCCAGGCAGGCTGCACCTTTAGCTGCTCACAGATGTGGCTCAGGAACCCAGATTGATCTGCCCAAGTGCAGAACAGGAATGGCTACACCTGGGTCAGGGCTCTGGTGTTTGAAGAGGAGCAGCAGCTGGAATTGTGGAATATTGTAAATATTGCTGTCTTGCAGAGCACAGAGGGTGAATATTCACCTGACCACCAACACACTGAGCAGGAGCTACAGCAGCAAGGTTAGAGTGTCAGTACAGCTTTTCCCAATGAATTACATGACTGCCCCCATGTCAGCTCCTTGTCCAAAAACAAAATATTCCTCATAAGCCAATAACTAGGCTGGATGCCTTGCCAAATTGTTATAGGATACTTAAAAGGAATTGTTGCTTTATCTGAAATTACCCTGTTTACTTGCCTTAACACTTTTCAGGATTTATTTGCTGATCTGCAAATTATAGTAAATCATTTAATTTAGCCAATTAAACAAGATGTGGGTTTGGAATCCCTTACATTTTTTAGACAAGAACAATCCATAAAATTTACATTTTATTCAGCAGCTCCTAATGAGCTGATTGTAATTGGTGTCTCAAGCGAAACTTATTTCTGCCACTGCAAAAGCTGATTTCTGAGTGTGACGAGTTGGTGCATCCGATGGGATGCAGCAAATCCTCCAGCTGCTGAGTTCCCCTGCTCCATCCACCCTGACCTGGCATGGTCAGGAGGAGCAGTAGTGCTGTAGAGCTGTTACAAAGATCCACTCTTCTCTAGTGTGTACAAATAACAAACTCCCTTGCTACTGCTCCAAAAATATTTAACAGTAGTGGCTCCAGGGATGATTCACATTATTGAAATGTAATTAGTCCTACAAGAAGTGTAGGAACATTTACTAGTCTATTATATTAGCATAAAGAATAATTACAGTGCAGGCACTTTTTTTTAAACACAGTTTTAGAAGCACATGTTTCACACTGTCAGCACAGGGAAAGGCAGGGAGACTTGGTAAGCCCACGGACAAGTGTTTATTTGAGTCATGAGAAGAAGAAAATATCCAAGGTCTATAAGTAACCTGAAAAGGGGGACAAATGTACTGTGGCGACTCAACAAAGTGCTTATTCTAATCCTTATAAATATGCACCACATGTATCTTTTATAACTGTTATGTTTTGCAGTATTTAGGCAATGGCTGGTGTTGGAGGCTTTGTCAGCTATGCTTCAGTGCCTTCATAAAAGCACCTTCCGTTTAAAGAAAGAGGATTTCATAGTAATGGGCAAAATTGTAAGTGCTGTCAATGGGTACATTTCATCTCATTGATTTACACAGTGTGGGATGATTGCCTGACCTGAATCACATATGCTGGAGATGTGAAGCTGCATTCGGTGCAAAACAACTGGAGCTCACAAAAAGGATGAACAGGCAAAATCTGTGAATGCCTCATGTGGGGACCGTCTGTGAAACACAGGGTTACACTGAGGTGATCTCAACACTGCAACAGTGAGGGGAAACTAGCAAATGATGAGTCTCCAGCAGCCATCTGAAATCTGTCTGGGGCCAAAATACACCTACTGAATTGGTGAGTGCTCAGTTTTGGTGCACAATGTTGTTGAAAAGGGGCCTTGGGCTGGGACACCCACTAACTGAGCTAAGCAGAGGGCATTTCAAGATGGAATATGCAGATTGGGATGGTTGGCACTGTTACTAAAATACTACTAAAACCTGGGTTCGCTGAGGCTTGTTCTTGCTCTGGTCTGTAAGGTGGGGGAAGCCTTGGGTGGGTTATAGCCTGAACTTTGTGAGAGAAGCTGTTGGTGCAGCAAGGTGGCTGTTTGGCACAGAGTGATAAGTTGGGTGTGTCACACACCCTACCTGGACTTTGTTATGGTCTTAATGACAAGAGATAACACCCTGGCAAACTCCACCTACTCTGTGCCAGCAGCAGTAAATCAAAACACAGAGGTTTGGTTTGCTTTGCACTTCACAGCAGAGATCAGATGAGAACACCATCTTTTCTCTTCCAATCAAACACCAACCTTCTCTTCCCCCCTTTTGGGGACTCATATTAGTCCCCAAAAGTTATGTTTCTGTATCTCTCATAGATGAAATAAAGGTATAGTTTGGATATTATAAAAACAGTTTAATTTTTATGTTTTCTCTCTCAAACAGGGATTCAGTCTGTGAACTCAGGTGGAGTAAATGCTCACCTCTTGCCCCAAACTACAACAGTAGGGCATGCACAGAGTGAGATTTTTTATCACCTGTAATAGCTTAAAATTTCAGTTTAGAGATGGGCAGATTATTTGAAGTGTGCACTTCACAACAAACTTTCCTCAAATCAAAAGCATCACAACAATGGAACTCAAAATCCTTTCAGCACAACTAAAACCTTTGTGTAGAAGAGACTTGAAAAGTTTCCTGGATTTAAAATATAGGCTATAAGCCCAGGCAGGCAAAAGGTTAACTCAGAGCACAGCAGAACAGGACAAAGGAGCCTGAGCAAGGTCAGAGGAAGGTAAAACCTCTATGCAGCACAGCAGAGAACCATGCTGAGTTTGAGTCCCAGAGGCAATACAGATGCACCAGTGCACATGTTAATAAGCTTCATCTCAGCAAAAACTATTAGCATGGGCACAGCCTTCTGCTGCACCAATTATTCAGCTTTGAGTGCTAGTTTAGTTTCTTCAAGGTGCTCCACTGCAAACAGCAGCCATGCCCTCTGCTCCCCTGCCCTACACAGCTCCTTTGCAAGCAAATAAATCTGTGGTGTGTAGAATAATAATAAAAAAAAAGGGATGTAGCTTATGTAGCTTAGTTGTGGCTGGGCCGTGCTTCCAGAGTTTCCTTTGAGGAGTTCAGAGCTGTAACATTTTTGGCTGTTTGAGAAGGTCCCCTTGACACACTGAGGAGGATTTGGCATGGATTGGAAATGTTTGCACCTTGAAGCACAGAGCCCAGGCTGGCTGGAGCAGGGGGCTGGCAGCCAGCAGAGACTGCTCACCTTTATCTCACCCTGTCATACATGGTCTGCCCTGGCTGACATTGGGTTTCCTCTGTGTGCTGAGTGTCGTAGAGCCAGGGCCTGCCAGGAGAGGACATCTCTGGCATATCTGGCAGCAGCTCTGTGGCTGTCACTGGTCACTGCCTCAGGAATGAGTTTACCTGGAGGCTGAGGCAGCTGCTTGGGCTCAAACACATCTGGGCTTGCTTTGGGTTGCATCTGCCCCAAAAAACAGTTCTGCTGAACCGGCCATTTCAGTGTGCCTCTCATGTTTCTGGCCTCTCTGTCACATCTTTGATGGTGTCAGCCCAGGGATTTGTTTAAAAATCCTGGAAGTCCCCACAGAGAGGGATGAATTCCAATGGAGAGGGAGCCCCTTGGCCAAGCATGGTGGCTTGGGGTTTGACTGACCCTTTCCAAACCCAAACCGCTCCACTGCTCCATGGAAGTCACTGGGAAGCCAAGAGAAGCAGCTGGGGAAGAAGATGAGTTCTGAAGCCAAAGAAAATAAAGCTTTAATCATAATTATAAAGTTATTTTATGATAGCACAAGAAATCATCAGGAACTTTCTAGTGTCTTTCTCTTCAGACGTTTTCTAACTGAGGAAACTTCAGCTGAGTTTTCTCTGAAATATAAGGCTTGCTTGGGGGACAATTATCTCCCCTTGATGTGTTTTTTATGCCTGTGTGATTGATATATATACCAGCCTTAACTTCTTAACAGGGGTTTTGGCACAGTTCAGGGAGTAATTCTCCCAGCCCCACTCAACTTACATTTAAATGTAATAGCCACTACTAAGGGTTTTTTCTTGCACAAAGGGCCAGATGCAGAAGCAGGTCTTAGATGTCTGAAATTAGATTTTGGTGCTGAAACTTAGATCCTCTTGAAAGTTTTGCAAAGCCTCTGAAGTTTGTGTACTGAGAGGTGTGGGAGCAGCAAGAACAGCAAATTGTTGCTGCATGGAAAGACTGGAGGGCTTAAGGAGCAGGTAAGTACAGCAGTGACATTTCATCAAAAGGTGCTGTGAGCTCATCCTGTCGCTGCCACTACCCATTTCATCGTGCCATAAACAGAAGAGCCTCTGGGCTTCAGAAGGGAAAACAAGCCCAGCTAGCCCTAGAAGGGCACACTGTGGGGTTAGGATCAGCATATAGACTGAACATAAAAAAAGAGATCCAGCTTTTGCTTTTGTGAGGCACTATGACACCCAGCCTGCATCCTTGCCTAGATCTCTATCTGTGACCAAGCCTCACAGGCCTGGACCATTTCCATTACTTGGCATCAGTTGTGCTGCTCTCCTTACCTTCCTTTGTCATTCTGGGTCCATCTGTTTCCTCCAAATAGAATACTCTGTGACAATTTCCTGATTATGTTGTTTGGACTCATATTTTTTAATCCAACTGACTATGAGCTTCCTACCAGTGCTGGCATTTCTCTCCTGCAGGCCAAGCATCGTCACACATTTTTCATTACCTAATAAACTTGATCAGCACCACTTCAGAATCTTAAAAATTGTTGAATCTAATCCTTTCCTGCTTCCTACCACAGTCTGGTGACTCATCATGGCTGGGAGCAGAGTCAGGCTGAAGACCTGTGTGGTGCCACAAGTGAATCCCACACCTGTGCCACAATGTAATCCAGTCTGACTTGGTAAGAGAGTGGAGAAGCCTCACCTCCTCTGGCTGGGCTGGAGGTCATGGAGTCAAAAACTGCTCCTTGAAGAAACTTTGGTCTGGAAGAACAACATGGAAACTGCTAGATGTTGAAAGGAGAAGTGAGGAGACAAGAAAAAAATAATAGGAGAAAATAAAGCTAATCTAATAACTAGAGTACTAATAACCAGGGTACAGCATTCAGGGACTGGGTGACAATTTCTACTATCAGCTACACACTTTATGATGTCCTCAGGGAAGGCATTTTGGGCATTTCATGAACCTCAGTTTCCCTTCTCTAAATGAATAATACCACTTTCTTACCCCTCAAGCAAATTGCAGGAATAAATACTCCCAAGTTTGTCAGGACCATGAGTATGTGTTGATGCACACCAGCAAATATGCCCGGGTTTCCCTTGTTTGAAAAGCCCATGTGCTGTGAATGTCACACAGGCACTGGGTTTGTGGAGCCCAGCTGGGCCTGGGGGGCCCATGCAGACACTGGCAGTGTGTCTGGGGGAGCTGGTGCCGTGACAGGGGAGATTTACACCTCGGCTGCCTCCACAGTAACGTCCTTGTGCACACAAGTCCTCACTGTACCTGCAATGTTCGCTGCGGGGATGTGCTATTAATTCACATCCCAGCCTTGTGTGCAATAATTTTTCCATGGAGACAAGCCCTGAGACAGACATGAGAATGGAAATGTAAGGCAGGGCAAAAATTCAGGCCAGCTGGAGCAACTGCATGGTGGGAAAGGAGGGTTGTGTACCACTTTTCCACTACCACAGGACTAACAAAGACTCCTGTGCTCCCTTCAGTATTCCCTGCTCCCTGTGCCTGGATATGTTGAGAAATCAAATCTTCTAAGAGAAACTTTCATGAGTCAGTGTAGACTACGCAGAAAAAGATGGAAGGATTAGGTTTGTCCTGGTTTTTTAACGCAGACCAAGCTGAAATTCATGCAGAATTGAGCGGTTTGTGCTCACGGACTTGCACAGCAGCGCAAGATTGGAGGGAGAGAAATGAGAGCCTGTGAGGAGGAGATGCAGAGAGCCAAAGCAGGCCAGGAGAAATGAGTACTGGGCAAAAAGAGAAAGTGGGCATGCTTGTTGTGAGTGAGTGTGCAGCTGTGCAGAGGGGCATGTGTGAGACAGAAAGCAGATGAGGGACCGGCCAGTGGCAAGTGTGAAGATGAGCACCCAGTAGTGACAATGATGTTTGGGGCAATCAATGCTTGATGCATGGAGGATGGGATAGATGTCATTATTCTACAAAACTGTACACAAGCAAAAACAAAGCCATCTTTTTAAAATGAAAATGAAAGAGAAATGACAGGGGAAAAGCAAAATATTTGTGAGATGATTTAAACAAAGAGAAGTAAATCCAAAGAATATATTTTTTCCCAACCAATATGATGTACGGTATAGTTTACAGGAGAAGAAAGAAAAAAATCAATCTGTGGCAATATCTGATGTGCCTCTGTGTAATAAACTGCTCTGCAATTATATGAACAAGGTGGTGGTGGTGACGAGAGGTAGGGGATTTTTGTGTCTCCAAATGTGCTGGGTTTGTATCATCCTGTCACCAGTTGTTCAATATTGTGATACTGGACAATCTCCAGTGTTTTTCCCAGTAGGTCAGTGAACTTATTTTCTTATCAAGCCTTAAGGCAGGTGCAGACATGAGGAAGGCATTTGCCTTTGTTTTTCTCCTTCAGCCCAGCCCAGCAGCTCCTTAGTATGCGTGGCCAGTGATTCAACCACACAAGTTTCCTCCTCCCAGTATTTTCTTTATAAGGATTGCAGTGAAAAGCACAATGGGGAGAAGTTTCATCTCTCCCTGCAAATACGAATGAGAGAAGTGTCTAATACCTGTTATAAAAGATGGCATTTTAATTACCACCTGTACTGAAGCAGGCACACACACACATCTGCATCTACACACAGAAACACACACTCACACACACCCTCCACTGCACCTCTCCCCCCTCCCCAGGATGAGGAAGGTCTCCTTCCTCCTCCAATCCCTTCTTTGCCTTGATGCAACCCGGGGAACACGGGCCGATTGGAAAGGTCTCTTTCCTTGATAACAACAATTCAATGCACCTTGACATTTTAATAGCCTGCCGTCCTAGTGAACACAATCGAGCTGAGCAGTGAAGCAAAAATCATTAGGTAAGCAAGATAATCTAAACGAAAAATCAGCCTCAACTGGTTCCCACATCTGGGGCACATCTGGGCAGAGCCTACCCTTTCCTGCCTGCTTCTGAACAGGAATCCTCTCACGGGAAGGCTTGTCAGGGGAAAGAGGGGCGTCCACGGATTTATTGCCAGGGGAAATCCATCCCCTCCTGCCCCCCATCCCTCCCACCTGCAGTCCCCTTCCCTGTGCTCAGCCCCCACCTTTCCACAGGAGTGAGATGCTGACTTTGCAAGCCACTCGCTTTATGAATATGACCCTCAAAGGGAAGAAACCCTCTCACAAGCCCAGAACTATGTTATCATCGTTATTAAGGAGCTTAAAAAGGAGCTGGGAAGAGGAGACACCGGTGGAATTGCAGCCTGATTGTGATTGATGTGTTCCTATTAGCTCCTCACTGTTATCTCTCTGGATGGCAAGAACAGCCAGTGGCTTGTAACACAACAGATTACCTGAGTTTTCAGCCCTAGACGGATGTTTAAATAAAATATAGTCCCTTTTAGCGAGAAGCTCATTTTCTCTCCGAGGCTCCCAGACTATTTCATGTCAGCTGTGATTCGCTGTGACTCTCCTCAGTAAACATGTCTTATCATTAATAATTCTTTACAAGCACAATTTCATGGAGTCTTTTTGTATGCGTGCGTGGGGGAGGAGGGGGCGTGCATGCGCAAATGTTGGCCTCAGCCTCATCTCGATACACTTTGGGTACCCAAGGTGCTTCTCTTCAGAATTTCACCTGCCTTGCCAAAAATGATTGATTACCCCTAGCAGACTGGGTGTCCAGCTATACCCAACAAATGACTTTGGCCCCTAACAACAGGCCTTGGCCAGATAGAAATCAATATTTCACCATTAAAATCTATCAAAGAAGAGTTAAGGCACCATCTGTCCCTGCCGCCTTTCCATGGTGTGTGAACATTAAATCCGACACTTGTAGTACATGAGTAATCAATATATAGTAGTTCACAGATCATTTGTGGTCCCCTTTTAGCAGTGATGGATGCTTGGAATAGTTGTGATTCATTTTGTCACACCATTAAACAAGATTCTGTCCAGTTCCTTCCTGATTTCATTTAGAGGATCATTCTTCACAGTTCATAAGAGAGAAACGGTTTTACCAATCTGCTTCTATTTCAATAAGTCACTTTATAGAGATTTTGTGTCCTGCAGACTGTAAAAATTCTGGAGAGATAGTACAAACATACCTCTAAAACTATTCACTGCATGACATATGCATAAAGTGTGAAAAACTGAATGTAAATATGTTTACCTCTTTATCTACAAATATTGGTTTTAACCCTTCCTTTGCCACAGGGGACTTGAGGCAGAAGTGCTTGGAAACACAGCCTTGCCTAGGGCAGATACAGCCAAGTTTGGGAATGGGCTGTAATTAAAAGCATGAATAAAACAACTGCAAACTCAGTGATAGAGCTCTATTCCTGAAACTGAAATGGTGAGTTCTCAGTAAAATAAACACCTTTCTTAATTGCTTCTGCTGATATGCACCCAGCTTTTTCTGAATTTTTCATTTTATACTGACAATAAAGGTATAATTGCAAAGCATGTTTAAGTGGTTCCAAATAAATGGCCTTCTTTTTTTTTTTTTTTTTAACTTTTCTTATAATTGTATTATTATACAGATTTCCTCCTTTTTGGAGGAGGGGAGAAAATTCCATATTAATGTTCCGTAGATTATGAATCTCGTAAAAGACCTGCTCTCTCACTCTCCAAATCGCTCAATCACATCCTCAGATGATGCTGTAATTGGGCACCATGATGGGGCTTCACAGATTTAAACAGTTCAGGAATTGGCCCTGTCTGGACTTCCCCTGGCTGCAGTAAGAGATCCAAATAATGTAAGCAGCAGGCTTGGATGCAGAGATAAAATCAGAGGGAGCCCTGAGGATCTGTCAGAAGACACCTTCTAAAACCTGCATTGTGCTGCAATTTTCCTAATTAAAGGACATAAATAGCAGTGATTCATGCAACTATCAGTGCTAGCCTGCCCTCCATGGAGTGCTTGATGCAGTAATTTTTAATCAGGTTGGTCATTTATAACCCCTCATTTTTAGGAATCCCATTTGGTTGCTGGAGTGTGCTGACTCACTAAACACAGGGCCGAGGAGGAGGAGGAAGGCAAAAGCCTGTCCTCAACTGGACCAGGTCCCACCAAAGCTTTCCTGGCAGTAGGCCAGACCCCACAAACACTTAGTGAGTGTTCCTGGAGGGAGAACATATTTGTTAGAGTGCAAACCACCTCAAAGTGTGGCTGTGTCCCAACAGTGTCGAGTGGCTCTGGGCAGATGGGAAGGGACAGGAGGAGAAGGGAAGAGCCCTGTTCTCTTCAAGGAGATGACCAGGAGAGGGAAACAGGGCAGGCTGATGGGTTCATGCTCATATGAGTAAAGGAACCAGTATAATAGTGATAAAATGGTACAGATGATTTGTGTTAGTAAGGCTGAGGCACTGGAGCAGAAATCCACAGTGAAGATGGACAGTGCAGGAGGGGCCAGGCCTGGCTTTGTCACAGCTCCTGGGTGGACTCAGATACAGAAACTGGCTCCAGGCAGAAAAACTGCCCTGGCTACACATGGGCTGGTGTTCCAGGAAAGCTGCCCATGGTTCCACACACATCACAGCAAGGGTGAGAATGGGGAGCTGTGCCCAGGAGCCTGGCTCTGACACACAGGCCTTGGCTGCAGCTGTACCTTTAACTTCTTCCTTCACCACTTGCTAATTCCATAAACAGAGCTGTGCTCCTGGGAGATAAAAAATGCAAAGCATCATTGTTAAAAACAAGCCAGTTAAAAAAAAATAGGGCCAGAACTTCAGCACAAATCAAATCTGCACCTAGATTTCAGTGAAGATGTTGTGCTTTGCACACATGGAAAGCCCTGTCCTGTAGGCTTAGGATTACTGTATTTCAGAGAAAAAATGCCAAAATAATTACTGACTTTTTTCCAGAAAAAAAACCCACCAGGAACCACTGAATGGAAGCAGTTCCCAAATTCAGCCCTCCACCTGACACCCTGGAGCTGGAACTTGCTGAAGGTACTGAGGTCCTCCTGTTACCGCTGAGAAACTCCTCAGGTTCAGTGCAGAAACCAAAGAAAGAAAAGAGATTAACAAAAAGAAATCTAGTAAGAAATCTGAGTTATTACCAGTAAAGACATTGCATGGAGAAAAGAATAAAAAATGAAAACATGCATCATCTTTACTCTTCAAATATTTTGCAGAGCACCCCTCTTTGGCTGAACCTCTAATACATGTAAACAGATACAGGTATTGATTTTTTGCTAATAAACTGCATAGCTGTGATTCCCTTATTATAAATCTTTTCCTAAGCACAAAAGTGAGCCAAGGGAGGGGGAAGGGGTTGTAGGGTAACAAGACTAATCAGGACTTCACCATCAAAGTAAATACATCCAATTAACGGCTATTAAAGAAGAATTTTATGGCACTGTGCACAGTGAAGGCCATTACATCCAGTGGAATTAATCTTAATTATTTGTACCTGTGTACATACATGCAAAGGAAAGCAACTCACATTAATCTACATTAAACTTAATACACAGTTGGTGTATTATCTCCTGAGTCAAAATTGACTGCTGGTTTCTGCATATGTATCTGTGGTGCTATCTTCAGTACATATGGGATGTCTAAGGGCAGAATTTACTCCATATAGAAGAACCCAGCAGTTGAAATCTTTTTTTGTGATTTTTAAAAAGAAAAGAAAAAAAACTCAAAAAACCAAACCAAAACCAAACCAAACCCAAACCCCCAAACCTGATATAGGCAGATATTATAATGTCAGAAGCCTTTCTTAAAAAAAAGAAAATAAAAAAGAGACACACATAAAAAAAAAAAAAAAAAAAAAAAAGCCCAGAAGAGGCTGTACAGATTTATTATCCAGCTTAAGGGGAAACCGAACAAATATAAATCTGTGGCTTTCTGAGGTTTAAATAATGGCAATTACTACCCCCAAAATATTGCATTTCATGCACTGTGGACAACGTTGTTAAAACCACCCACGATATTTCGTACTGTGGAGATTTTTTTCCAGGTTTTTACAGAAGCTGACAGTAAATTATGTTGGTTGTTTGTTCACTGGGTTTGCATTATTTGATAGGGCTGGCTGTGGAGGTCTGTGCTGCAGTAACAATAATGAATGGTGTACTTTTTCCTTTAAATCCCTGTCTAATGAATATAGACATAGGCAAACAGCTACTTAGGATTCCAAAATATAACTAACCACAAAGCAGAGCTCCAGCTGGTCTTTCCTCCTAGTGCATTGTTCAAGGGCATTTTCCTTATCAAGATATGGCTTTTGAATCCTAAGAAGGAAAAAGAGAAGTTGATATCCACTGTGCCTAGCAAAAGCACTTGAGACGTGCTGGTGATCGAGCACTGAACTGCTTAATAGTCTTATAAGTGTTTATACTTAACATGGGCTTTATTCAGTTCACAATATGCAGAATCCTGACTGTGCAGAAGTCAGCAGGTCCCAGTTTGATGCTGTGTCTCTGGTCAGGATGCCCAGAGCAGATGTTACCTACTTTAGCTAACACAGATCAGTGCCCTGTCCTGTGTGAAAGCATAAGCACTGCATTTTAGTTATGTTTTTATATTTGTTATTGACTTTCAATAGCTATCAGGAGATTAAAATCTCATTGAGCCACTCTACAAAATATTTCTCTTAGGGCTAATCATGGCCAGCAGCAAGTTAAAGTCTTTCCATGCCAGCATTTGCAGCTGTGTCAAAATATGGATCAAGGTCCTATTATGCACTTCAGTTGCTATTAACAAGCATTTTGGGTTAACAATTGTAACTGTGAACCTCTGGTAGTAAAACTGGCAGATTCATGAAGATTTAAAGAAAAGGGTTGATAATGTCTCATGTTATTTTCACTCCTTCAGCAATGTTTAGTCTGCTCTTGAATGTTTTAGGAGCTGTTACATTTCACTCTATACTATTTAAAAATTGATGCATATTTCTCAGCTATTTAACCATTATGGCTGATTTCTGCTGCCCAGGCTGCTCCTGCGGCTTGCTGCAAGTTACACCTGCACAGGATGCTCTTGAACTGCTGTGCAGTCTGGCTTTTTAGTATGAAATCAAATTCTTATGTCAATCTTCGTTTTCACACTGTCAGGGAATATCAAAAGGGGTGGTGTCACTGCATTTGCTTTAATTCAGATGCTTACTGAAGTCTGAAGTGACCATCCTCTCCTCTGCTTGTACAGCAAACCTGAGGCTTTTCCCCCAAGCCCACATCACTGTCCTGTCTTTGCACATTAGCCATAAATCCAGAGATTATGTTGCCTTTGGGTTTCTCCATCAGGATGACAATATAAGCACCACAAACCAGAAAGTCTCCCAGCCCAGGGGCATCCAAGCAGCAAGGAAACTAAATAGAGAAGCTCCTGCAAAGGTGGGGAGTACAGAAGATTAATGGGGATGAAAGGAAACTAACTTAGGAAAAAAAAAATGGGAGAGTCACCTGCCAAAGACTGATGTGTTCAGAATGACCTCAGTGACTCTTTTTGAGAGGATATTTGAAGATACACAATTTCCCACTGCAAAATGGTAAGATCAGAGCCCTGATGCTCTTCAGAGAAATTCTGCACTGGGATAAGTTTGCAAGTTAAGACAATGCAGGTGGTAGTGAACACTTAAGAAAGCCAATGAGCTCCATGATGAAATGAAGGCTGAAGGCAAAAGTACAAATACCATCATTAGCCACATCCCTGAGATCTGCAAAGAACAACAGCAATGTCTTTGCATGCAAAAAGTTGTTAGCAAGCCTCAAAACCACCAAATAAGTGGCTGTGGATGGAGAAAAGATTTGTATACAAAACTGTGTCTTTGTGAGCAAAAAAAAACCAAGACAAAACCCACAAATGGATGTTTCTGAAAATATCTCAATCCTGAAAGATTAGCCTCAGCAGAAGTGTCACTGCAGAAATCATCTGCATATTGAAGAGGTTGCCTAGCAAGGGTTTTTTTCCCCCTCATTATTATTTTCTACTTAGATTGCTAAGAAAAGATCTCTCAGGAGAAATAACGGTAGGATCTTAAAAATAGTTCTGAACCTGCCATTAAAAATTCAACACAGATATTGTCGAAGCCAATTCAGGGTGTTTTGAAGTCATCACATTAAATATGCTGAGATTCTCTGCTGAGCTTGGTTTTAAATCTAGCACCCACTAAAGTATTTCCCTGAATTAGATGGCAAAGAGCAATTGGTGCTTGGGGAGCAGCTGGTGGGTTTGAGGGTACCTGGGCATCAGGGCACAGGGAGCAGGCTGCTTCCTCCTAATGGAATAAAGCAAGATGAGGAATTGCTCTGAAACCAGGTGAGGAGATCCACAGGAGTTACCATGAGGACAAGGAATTGCACCCTAACTAAAAGAGCTGATACACATCAAGTACCAGCAATGAAAATGAAAAGGAAGTGAACCAAAATGATGTTTTCTATGCTTCTCCCCTGTGCTGTTATATGTATTTCTGTTCCTACAGAAAAGCTACTCTTGTTTGATCCCAGAGTCATCACACTCATGAAGAGTAGGATGCAGCACTCTTCTATGGTGCAGGTGTTTATATTTATATTATTTACCAAAACAGATATTATTTGGATACGTTTAGTGAGTATGAATGTAGCAAGCAGAAACCTATGTTAAATTAGGAATGTCTACACTTGGAGGAAAGTGAGTAAAATATTGGCATTGGTTAAGAATTTTCATAATTCATCTTAATGTGGAGAATGCGAGGGGAAGTGGGTTAAACCTCAGCCCAAGTGAATCTAGTGGAAAACTACTGGACTCTTTAAAATACCCAGCAGAAGCCATAATTTTAGGTGGATGGGAAACACTGTGAGAATTTATTGTGTCCTAAATTCTCCACCACTACAGCCTCGGAGCACATCTCAAGGAATATGAGTCATTGTTTCTCTTGACCTTCCTCTGGGGACAGCAGAGAATGCACCACAAAATGCTTTCTTTTGCCACCAGCTGTATTTTGGGGTGCAGGGGCTGAAGAGGAGGGCAAAGTGGAGATGTCTGCACTGGGAGGGCAGGGAATCCTGCCCTTGGTGTCTGCCCATTCCCAGAGGATTCCTTGTCAGGCTGGTGCTGTGAGCACCCATCCTTGCAAAGGGAGAGCCAGAGGGATGCCTGGGAATGAATTCCAGCGTGCTGGAGGCCTGGGGTGGGCAGCAGTGCCTGTCCCCAGCCCTGAGTGCACCCTGGTCTCAAGGCACTGCACACTTTAAAGCCTCAGACCTGTTCAAGAGCGTCAGTGAGTGCATAAAACCCTCTGTGGTCCCACACAATAATTCAGCTTCCATCAGTGCTGCTCATCTTGCCAGTGCAACAATACCAGCCAACGCATGCCAAAGCAATAAAATAGCTGTTTCCATGAGCAGCCCCATGTAATTCGAGCTCTTCAGTTCTTTCCAGTTATTTACAAGCATTGTATGTCACAAACAGACCTCCTCTTTTGTACCGTTCTTTAGGAAAGCTGTGTATTATATTGGCATAATAGTCTTCTTCAGGGAGAGCATTTTGTTTTAATAAAATGTGTGCCACCATATTTAATCAATCAGATTGATTGACACCAGCACTAGCTGCGTCTCCCAGCAGATGCTGCTGCTACCTCATTCTTATTCCAGTTTCATTTCTCAATCAAATCCATGTGTAAAAAACATAATGTGCTGCCAACATAATGTAATAAAACTTCAACTGAAATGCACGCCACCACGACTGAAACTGATAAGTCAAAGTATGGGGAAAGTTAACTTTAGCAAAATCATTTTTGACATGAAAATATTAAAGTTTTACAGTTCAGATATGCCTTGGCTAACCCTAACATAAATGCAAAAGTTTCTTGGGTGTTTAAAAAAAACCAAAACTATAGAAAGAAATTCTTCTGGAAGTTATTGAGCTTTTAGCTGGCTCCCAGCATTTTCTAACGTTCAGAGTTTGTTGGTGTCATTGCAGTTTGATTTAGGCTGCCCAGGTGAGATGAATGATCACTTTTACCTGGCCAGCTCAGGTGCCTGTGCTAGGTGAGCACGGGGCAGTGGTGATGCAGGGCTCTGTGCCAGAGGTTTGGAAGGCAAAGGATTCCCACAGCTCAGTGGAAACCCTGCCTGGCAGATGTCACTCACAGCATGAAAATACTCCAAACTCTTTCAAAGTTCAATAATCTGCACACTCCACATTACCCACAGGGCATGTTTGGGTCACAGAGCACATTTCTGGGAATTTGCCTTTCCTGGGCCTACAGGAGCTGCATTCAGACCGCTGGAGTTGAGACCCCTCTCAATATAGCTGGTGCCTCACACACCTGAGGAGGCTGCACCTCAGATCCTGAGGTGAAGCTTCAGAGCAAGCCAGATGGGAATTAAAGCCAAGCATCTGATTGCTTGGCACATTTTATACTGTGTGCATGATGTTCTCATGTGTAATTACTGAAGGAGGTATAAAAAGAGCTCCAGAACTGTTTTCTAAGGCCCCAAAATAAATGACTTCTCCTTCACTTATTTTATATTTCTCCCAGTGATTATATGATAGGAAACACATGCCACCAATTTACATCCTTCTGTTATAAAGGAGAACAGAGGTTTTAATCTGAAAAGATCCCTGATGGTTCAGAACACCTTTTTTCCTTCACCACTAATTTTCAAATTAAAAAGTTTCATTAGCTGCAGTCCTGCTGGACAGTGCTTTGAGCTCACACAAAGAAGGAAAGATTGGGAAATTTTAGGCTGCGAGGAACTTGCCACAGCTGAAAGTTTTTCAGCCTCTTCTTTCAGCAAAATGCCCAAGTGGTAATTATGTAATTAAAAATTACACCTGAAGAAATGGCAAGGCTGACATATTATCAACCTGTCCATTTTAATCTCCAGTGAAATCCAGCAATGTTGGAGTCCCTGTCCCACCACTACCATTCCCCTCCTCCTGTGCCTTCCCAGAGAGGAGCTTCCCAGGGATTCCTGCCTGCCAAAAACAGCAAAGACACAGGGGCAGCCTGACACTGATTCCAAAAAAAAGACAAGGAAATGATTCAGCATTTGGAAAAACCTGCTTCACAGTGCAAAGATCAGCCTACGTAATTCAGTGTAATGAAAATTCAGCAATAGTTTTGTTATCACCTACACATAGTATCAGGAGAGGTAATTCTGACAGCAGAGGGCTCTTTAAGCCAACAGGCTGAGGTACAGAAGGATCTGGTAGCTGCAAGCTCAAGCCAAACACATTTGGACTGAAAATAAGCTGAAATTTATTAGTGATGAAAAAACCTCATCCCTAGGACTTCCTTGCTTTAGAAATGAGTTGGATTCCACAGCAGCTGGAACTGTGGATTGTTTGATTGTAAATATCATTTTCATTTAAATTAGATGTATTTTTTTAGAGAAATAAACTTGTTTAAAATTGCAATTTTATTATGACAAGCTATAGTAAAACCTATGCCTATTGTTATCTTGGAAAAATTCAGATACATAAAATAACACACTGCATCAATGAGATAAAAGTGGCTCCCTGGTCATTGCTTTTTAACATGTACTCTGAGGAAGAAACCTGAACTCCTTGAAAGAGCCCAGGCTGCAAAACCTTGCCACAAAAACATGCAAGACACCACCTGCATTTTTTTTTTAAAGTTTAAAAGTCCTCAAAAGTTCATTGTTTGCCCATTTCAGGATTGAGACCCCACTGGAAGGTGTCAGACAGATGTCTTTTTGTTCCCGCAAGAAACACCTGCCCTCTCCTTTTGATGGAGCGTCCTGAAGGGATATTCCCTGTGGACAGATCACAACTTGCTGCCTCTGAGAGCTCAAGCACTGGCTCTGCAGCATTGAAGTGTCCAATGTTGAAAATCTCATCCCTGTTCATCAGATCCAGGTAGATATTTCCACCAGTTTTGTTAAAAACAAGCAAAACTGCCCATTTTTTGAACAAAGCACACTGGAGCAGGTGATGCATTGCATATTTGAGGAAAGGCAGAGCCAGAAAAGCCAGAGCAGAGTTTTCTTGGAGATGGTACAGTGAAAACACTCCCATGTGGAAAAAAAGGAGCTACCTCTCCAAGAGGTTTTCCTCAGCACTGAAAGGAGTGCTGTGCCTCCATATCACAGAGCACAGTGGCTGGGACAGGGTTTTTCATGGCATCTCACATGTGCCTCAAGCAGAATCTGGCTCAGTGTGGCTTCAGCAGACAGAACTGATGGCCAGGTTCCAGGAAAAAGGGCTCTATCAAAACATAGATGAGAAAGAAAACAGGAGCATGATTTTCAAACTTAAAATATTTTGATTGCATTTCATCCACATCTGTACTAAGATTCTTTCTGGCACAGCCCTAGCAATGTCCTTCCAGGTTATAACATTCCATGTTATTACAGATAGTGCCAATGGAGTCCAAGTACATCCAGACCCATTACTGCCATTTTCTGATTAGCAAAACAGCCACTTGTCTCAGAATCTGGGCATGTTGTTTCTCTTAGGAGTGGTAATTTGCACATAAAGCCTTTCCCCTCTGTTCCTGAATTACCTCTCCCAGAAGCTCTTGGAAGGAGGCACAGTTTGACAATGTGTATATGGAGGAATTGAAGCCCAGAGGTGAAGATCAGCAGAAACATCAGTGAAACATCTCCAGTGCCAGGTGGGACTCTCTGGGCAGCTGAGCCATCGGTGTGGGGCTGGCAGGAGGGAGGATGGCCCCTGTGAGCATCCACAGCTCCCTGCAGGGCAGGGCTGGCCCATGGAGGCAGAGAGTCACAGAGGCTGGATCCCCTCCAGGGTGACTGAAACCTGCCCAAGCTCCCCTCCAGCAGGACAAGGATTCACACAGCACGAGGCTGCTCTGCTGCAGCCTCCCAGAGCAGGAGCTGGACATGGGCCCTGCTCACAGCTCAGAGCCCCAAATTGCCTCTGGAATTGACAGACCCTGCACAGAGAGAGGGAGAGTCCCTTTGCAGGAGGGACAGACGGTGCTTGTCTGAGCTGACACCCCACAGGCTCTGCCACCTTCCCACAAGGATGTCTGTTTGACTAATACCTTTTCATGAATGTCTCTGTGACCTTTTCTGGTTTTTGTTTAACACACAGCTCAAGCCTGTCAAAGGCCTGATCACTGAGGTGTATTTTTGTGTGTACCTTTGGCTCTGGACACTCGAGCCCAGCCATTTCAACCTTCTACCACAGCTACCTGTTGCTTCCTGATCTTTCTGTGTGCATATTTTTAATTAAGTTTCCCTTCTCCCTCACTCCCCCACCATAAATTCTTGCTATAAGTTAGTGGAACAGTGTTCCTCCCTTCCATGAACATTTCAGCCCTGAAGCAGAGTGTGCTACCAGTAAGTCACGTTTTCTTGTGGAAGTGAGGAGATGTACAGAGGGACCGAGGATCTGTGCTCTGGATGCTGCCATCAAGGTGGGGAGGACACATTTTCCTGCCATTTAGGTGGGGAGGATACGTTTTCCTGCCTTCTGCTCCCTCTGGCTGCATTATCTGCCATTCCCTAACACAAGGCCAGGAGTGCTGATTCTTTCTCCCCAAGAGCCTGAGAGCTGTGATTTGACTCTGGATGACAGAAAGGAAAAAAAATGAGGCACAGAGGAGGGTGCTGAGGGCAGAGGAAATGGTGCCACTGCTCCGCTCCCCTTGGCCAGCCAGCATCACCTCCCCTGGCAGCTGCAGCACTCCCAGCACACGCTGCTCCCACTGCAATGCTCTGCTACAGGGCTCCTGCCTTCTATTGGGTTTGGCCACCTTCCAGAATTCCCCTCAGGAATGCAACTGGAAGGAGGGAAACAGCAGTTTTTAACACTTCATATTTCAGCCCGAATGGAGTGAAGCTTCAGCAGAGCAAAAACACAGAGGCTGAGCACCTCTGTAACCCGAGGGCTGCCAAGGTCCCAATGCCAGTGCTGTGAAGGGAAAACACAAAGGACAGTTGTGTGAGGGGATGTGTTGCAAAGCCTGGAAAAAATATTTCATTGCACACCCTCCTCTGGTACATGCCAGAGAAATAAAAAAAAAATCTGGGCATTAATGTTTTGGAGAGTTTTGAAAGTTTATACTAATACAAATACCCTCAAATTTTGGAAACTTTTTAATTCCTATTCAGGATCTGTGGTCTGACTCCATTTCTAATCCATTTGTTACTGCATAGACATTAAAAGTCCTGTGCTGTCCCATGTGGGGCTCCCTCCCTGGCACAGTGGGATTTGCAGCAGCATTGCAGTGCTTTCCACCCATGCTGCTCACCCGGAATTTGGCTGTGGGGTTTTTTACAGCCCTTCCCACCAAACGAGGCAGGGGACAGCTGCCAGCTGTGCTGGTGGCTTTTGTGATGAGCAAACTGAATGCTCTGACTTTGGCTGGAAATGTGTAATTCATTGCACTTAAAAAAATGAACATATCAGACGTGAGGCTCGTGTTAAGTGCCTCGCTGCTTGGCTCGGGTTTCTCCTCCTCTGTGTGAAGAAGCTGCAGGACTATGGAAAGCTGGGACAGCAGCTGTGCTGCAGTCATCCTGTTGGAAATTTGCTGGATTTGAGGGTACTTTTACAAAGACTTTGGCAAGGTACGGAGAGGAAGAAACTTCAGGATATGTGGCCAACCCTGGGAATGTCCCACTGAGGAGAAACTCTTCAGATTTAGGTGTTGATGTTGAAATAGGTTGATGTCATGCCAATTTACTCTTTCCCAAATAACTCAAAGAACAGCTGAGTAGTACCAGGAGAGGTCAGGGAACAGGACGTAAGACAGGAGTATCCTCCTCCCTGCCCATGGGCAGATGTGCAGCCATCTCATCCTGAAGATTTTTCACAAAAATCTTTGTTTTCTTTCATTCAAGGCATCTGTCCTGATGTTTTTCTTGTTTCATCAGTTGTTATGGCTCATCATTCTACACTGGTAACCTGTTTGGGACTTACACATCCGGAAGAATGCAACAGTAACAGAGCCACGATTTGGGTAAAATTATCTGTGCTAGGATGGCCTAAACCAGGAGTTTTCCCATCTAGCATGGAAGAATGTTTTGTAGCAAGTATGAGAACTTCCCTGCCATGACATTACAATCTCTAGAATAACCCAAGTGATTTGATTTCTTTGCTCCACAAAAGAAACCATATGGACTGGGACTTGATGAGAGCATTCAAAGGACTGATGTTATCACAAAATTTGAATAACAGCTCCTGGAGAAAGTGAGGCAGAAGGATCAATGCTTAATCAAATCCAGGCTTTCATTTGCTTGGACTAACAGCTAAGGAAACTGGTTTAATTTCTTCTGTGAGAAAAGTGAGATAAATGATGTATGTGTCTCGGGTAAAATATTTGATCACTTACCTTCTTAGTCATCACTGGTCTTTAATCGCACATTATGTAACATTACACCCAGTACAGATTACATCAGGGGGAAAAATCACAACCATGCAGCCTGCAGAAACTAGAAAGTAATTTGTCTCCAGGAGGAAGGATGCTCTTTTCTGCACACTCTGTGTACAGCACCATTTATCATCTGGGAACAGAACAGCGCTCAGCTGTAGTCACATCAGCCCAGCCCTCCCCTTTGAGGCGCCTGTCCCAACAGCAGCCAGACCCTACAACTTTCCCAGGGCAAAGGCCCCTAAAGCAATGCCAAATCACTCAGCCCAAACAGGTTTATAAGACCTTTTAAACTCTCAGGCTCTGCTGTAGTGAGTACAGCCTTTTCCAAGCCACCTCTGTGACAATGCCATATTCAGAGATCCGCTGCACTTGCAGATTGAAGACAGATCTATTTGGTAATGACAAAAAAAAAGGCCTCCCAAAGCCAAACCCTCTAAACAACTTATTTCCTACTGAAGAAACTTCTCTGAGCCTATGAAACCTAACTACTCTTTGGCATGTCTTCCCAAACACAGCATGCAAAAGTAGTAATATTTTATGTTTCAATTACAGGACATTGTGGGCTGCTGCCATCTGCTATGGAAGGGACATTCTGCTCCCTGAACATCCTGGTTGTAATTTTCACAATATTTGAGTTTCTGAGAGATACCAGGAGCTCCAAAATCGTGTGGATACCCATTAGCACTAACAGCACTTAAAAAATGGGAGAGGTGACTTGAGGGTGGCAGCGGATTTTGGCGCCTCAGAATTTTTCCCCAGGCAGTGGAAAATATTCCAGCATGCACTAAACATGTAAGAAACTTTCCCCAAAGCACATGGCAAAGTGAAACATGAAGGACTGCCTCATTCTATAACATCATCTCCCTTTTCCGGAGTTACAGTTGGGTTCAATTTTCTATTATTGCAGATCTTTGGGGTGGGACTTGTTTGAAGGGCTCAGCCTTGGCCCAAAACCTCTCCCACTGGAAAACAATGAGCCCCTCGACCCCCTCGCTGCTTTAATGGCAGGAGAGCACAGCCAGCACGGAGCGCTTGGGGAAATTCCTCTCCTCCACCCGCTCCCTCACAATGGGTCAGACGTTTCATCCCTGTGTGAAGCCTGAACAAACGGGCATTGCACAAGGAACCGCGGCCGCCGTGCCAAGGGCAGCCTCCGAGGCACAGCCCCTCTGCGTTAACCATTGCAGCTCCTGGGGCAGGATCCATCCTGGATGTCCCTCCTGGGGAGCCCCTGTCCCCCAGCTGCCTGCCTGAGTGATGCCTGGGAAGCTCTGCAAGTGGAGGCTGGCAGGGCCAGGCTGGCCATGACGTGGTTCATGCTTCCACATCCTCACACAGATAACAAGGATGGGGATTGCTGATCTTGAGGGCTATTTGCTGTAGGGTCACTTTTGGTTCCCTGGTGGCAAATTTTGATGCAGGTTCATATTTTTGAAAATTGACCCATTTCATTTATTAATGAAAGAATAACGTGCCCATAAATCATTATGTAGGACCTTCAGAAGGAGAAGAATAATTTATTGTTGAAGTGTCTGACCAAACCAAACCACTCAAAGACAAACCAAACCTGGGGACATCTACCTGCCATGCCACACCCTGGCATTTCTTGACAAACCCTGTCTGACTGCCAGCTCAGGCAGCAAAAACAACCTGTGCTGAAAGACCTGCAAAGTTCACCCACATTTTTATTCTTGGGACTATGGATTATGGTACAGTAAGGAATTATGGATGGAGATATACTGTGCATGAGAGCTTTTTCACCCATGGACTGCCTTGCAGGAGAAGGTGGCATGAGGACCAAATATGGGCTCAACAACCTTGAGCCTGTGCCTTACCTGGGCTATTTCTGGTGTGGTTCATCAGTGCTTTTGCCCAAAATCTCAGGATGTGTGTGGCCAAAAGGAATGGTTAGCTTTTTCTTCTGCATTAGGTAAAAAGGCACAATAAATGGTTCCTCTCAGTTTACATTATTTGAAGAGCTGTCTCATCATCTGCAATGCCAAGAGAGCTGAGCATTGCTATGACCCTTCTGTTGATGGCATAAAGCCCTTTCTCAGGCAGCCCTGTGCACAGTGCGCTCATTTGAGGGGTAAATAAAGAAGACATCACGGCTGGATGTGCGTTCTCTGCTAGCAATCAATGCACAGCATACACTTTTGATGAGGTTAGATAACAAGCATCACATGGAGAGAGGAGTACCATGCACATACAACCTTCTGAATATATGTCAGCAATAAAATGATAACTACAAAGGCAAGCAGTAGCTGTCCACTGTAGGATGTCTCATCTAGCTCAAGTTCAGCTCTGCAATACAAGCCCAGCTCTGTGTAGTTTGATAAAAAGCCGCCCTAAAACAACAACAAACCCTCTACACACTGCTCTGAAGGATTAGCACAAGGATATATCTTTGTTCACTGAGCCTTTTTTAATCTTGAAAAAGGAATTTCTTACATCAAAAATAGAGGATTCTTTCATGTCACTGTCAGCTCCGTAGCCCACCTAAACACTGCATTATTACCACTGACAGAAAGACAGGTGTTAACAGCTGGAGAGAAAACAAATGTAGAGTGCTGTGGCAAAATTTGAGGAGAAACAGATGTGTGAGCAATGCTGCCTTTGATATTTATTTTAATAGTGCTTCTCAAACGTGTTCAATATTTATGCAGCCATAGGCTCAGCTTTCAGCGGCACACGAGAGCCTGCATTATTCGCCTCTGCCACCACCTCTTCTTTTCTTTTCCTCCCTTCCAACAGTCATAAAAAGCAGCATCCACAAATCTCCCAGGAAAAGCCAGCCTATTCCTCCTCCCCTCCCCCAGTATGAAATGGATAGAGTTTTTTAGCAGTGGGAGTTCAGTGTGATTAGTATGCTAATACGGGAGAGAGAAAAGGAAATGGAGATGAGAGATACGCTCCTTTAGCGAAGAAAAGCAGGAACAACTGAAAGGAGGATCTCTGCTAATCAATTAACCTACAATGGACCTAATGCCATAAGAAGCTATTGTGCATAAAGGGACAGAATTCTCGGTGACAGATGGCATTTGGGCTCGTGATATTACAGGGCTGCTGCTCCAGAGCTTGTTTACCTCCCATACAGGGGTAAGCAATAAAGCAATAAAATTGCTTATTTATTTTAAAGAGAGAAGTTGAAATGCTTATTTACCAAATCAATCAAGATTTAGTAAGGCAGAACAGCCACAATCCTCATGGCCCTAAAATGCTGGATACTTCACTGATTTCAAATAGCAATTATCTATTGCAGCTTCTTGAACCCGCTCTGACTGCAAAGAGACATTTAATTTGCAAATTTTGATGAAAATTGTCATTTTTTTAATTGCCTATTTCACCGATTTGAATTTTAAAACAAACGATTAACTAGAAGCTCATTTTTACTTGCCTAGGGCAAGCCCAGAAAAATATTTGTCAAGACCCAAGCCTGTCTGCTTAGCATTTGAGTTGAGAAATGCACAACTGCCTTCAAGTCAACATTAGCTGTGACAGAAGCAAGACTATTATTTAACAGTAGCTGAAAATGTCAAAAACAAGCGGCATTTGGCATTTTGACAAGATGGCGTTGAAAAGAAACTTTTTTTTTTTCCTCAACACTCAGATAACCATAAATCAAAAGTGTACAATTACCACTTGGCTCAGAGTACTGCTTTGGTGGGTTTCTCTGAACCAGTGGGGAGAAGGAGAACAGGTCTCCATCTTCTACTTGCAGCCACCTTCAAGGTCCCACCACAGCCCAGACCCTCCAGACTTCAAAAAATCCATGTTCTGCTCCCAGGAACAGGTGTGGCTTCATCCAACAACTCATGTCAGACCTCAGGCACATCAGCAGGATGAAGACATCCCAAAAGCTAAGGATATATGTTAATGCTCCAAGGTATATGTTTTAGGTGTTAAGTGTCTGCCAGAATAAATTCAGATTTTTTTTTAAGTAGGTGTTGTGCCTGGGCATTAATCAGCTTTTTTTTACATTAGAAATTGTAACAAAGGGTCACTTGAATTAATTAAAAACAGTATTGTGTTGAAGAGAAGCCTGATACTGAAGAAGTGCAGGAAAATTAATATCTAAAGCACTTTGTTCTCACAGTGAGATTAAGTTGGAAGTTACTGTTTTAATCAACGCCAAGATGTGACAGTGTTCATGGTAAACAGTATTGTGAACATCTGAGGGAAACAATGACATGGTGATAAGATACTGCCTTCAAGAGCTTTAGATACCAGAATGAACAGGCCTTAATAACTTAAGAGTTGCCAAAGTGATGAAGATATGTTCATTGCATGCAGCAGACACTGCCCCCCGTTCACCTGGGCTCAAGTACAACAGTTTTTCTAGCAAGGTTTCCCACCCATGAAGTTCCTTTAACATCAGTCAGCATTAGGTAGGGTATCAAATCCCATAAAGATTTATCTTTACAAATGTGTCAGTTGCCTGCTTCTGTCCTTCCTCAGTGAAATCTCATCATGCACTTCAGAGCAGCTGTGCAGGAGAGACATCAGGAGTTTGTTGCACAGACCCTTTCCTAGGTCCCATCCCTTAATCTGCCCTGTACCAGCTCCATGACCAACCTCACCACGTCCCTCTGGGTTTCACTAGTTACGGTGACCTTGGGAATCACAAACTTTCTGAATCTCACAGTTTACCAAAGCAAAACTATTCCATGAAAAGCTGATTCAGGTGATGCCAGAAACCACATACTGTCTCCATAGCTTTAAAACTTCCCTGAATTTGGGGGGTTCTGGTAGCAACCTGGGTCCCTTTCCCTTGCAGAGCACCTCTGGTGTCCTGTTTCTAAGGCTAGTGGTGGGCAGGAGAAGGCAACACCACAGACAACAGGCTGACCCTTTGCACTGACCTTGCATTGATGGGGGAACCACTCCAGCTTCAAGAATCTTATTTTATTGCCTGGGAACAAATTCAGAGACCACATTTGTCAAGCCACAGGCTGTGAGAGCAACACAGCCATCCTCATTTACCTGTGACCTGATCCAGAGTGGTGAAACCTAGTGGGTTTCACATCCCAAAACTCACTGCAAATCCAGGGACTTGGGGTGCAAAAAAGCACCTTGAATGGGTGGGTCTGAAAAGACAACTCTACCTCACACCTTCAAGTTTACTCCCACCAAGGCATAGTTGAATGCAGAAGCAACCTGTCACACCTCTCTTTGTTTTTTGGTACTTAAAGGTGATTCTCCTTTGTAAACTTACATTTAAAAACAATCAAAAAGCCCGTGTGTGTACTGTACAAATACCACTGGTATTTGTCTTTGAGCTGGGCATTCTGACCTGACATTGAAACTGAATTCCCTTTTGTATCCAGCCAGCTTTATCAGTGACCCCCCATCTTGCTGCTCTTTGCTGTCCCAAAGTTCATCCCCTGGACCAGTGCAATGATCAAAGTCTGCAGAACTAACCTGAAAAAACCCACATTTCCAGGAACAGGTGCATACCTTCCTTTCCACCAGCTTCATTACTTCTTAACACTGCATCTCTACTCTTACTACCTACATAATACTGTATGTCTAATGCTTCTTATACCACGTATCCCCACAGTGGACACATCACCTCATTGATTCACATCCTTAAACCATCAGTCTTCAGGATCTTCCAATTCATCTTCTTCAAGCCACTGCTCCAGCACCATTTTTTGCTTGATACACTGATTTGAGGAAACTTGGTTGGTAAGAGGAGTCTGAAACCACACAAAGCAGTATTATTTCTCTCTCCTCAGTTTAATCAGAGCAGGCACAGGTCCAACACAAAGCCTAGCTGAATTCCCTACAAACAAAATACTGGACAATAAAAAAAAAAGAAGTAGGATTGTGGCAAGCATCTATGACAACAAGCTCATCAGCGGCCAAGATTTTGTATTTGCATCATTATTAATCTGCTCTGCCAGATCTGATTCTCCTGAAGAGCTGATATCCCATATAAAAAGCACACACTGCAAATCACAGAGGATGATGACAGTTTTCATCAGTGCTGAAAGAGAGGAGGGAAAGGCAGGATCTGTGGTGTGCTGCTCTTACGTGTTGCACAATGTAGGAATTTTTCTGACCTGTATCAGATGAGAAAAGAAGTAAGGTCTAAACAATTTCATCCCCTTCCAACAGAGTGGGCCAAATTCCCAACCAGCATGAAATGTTGCATATGCAGTGAAATTCATGGAGTTATGCCAGTCTGGCTGAGAACATGGCTTTGCATGTCAGTTCATTCAGCAGTGATTGCACTTGATGTGCAGCTCAGAACAAGCATTTGTTTTTAAACAGAAACAGTGGAGTCTTTCAGTGCTATCCCAGCCTATACATAGTCCTGGCTCCAAGTGCAGGATTAACTGTCCTTAGCTCAGGCTGCTATGTCTTTGTGCAAAGGAAGAATAAGGAGGAGGAAGAAAGCACTTTCTTCTCTCTTTGGCACACTGATGGCATGTCTCAGCATTGAAGACAAGAAATGATGCTCTGCAGAGCAGGGCAATTTTGCTCTTTGCTGGAATCTGTAATTAACACATGCACTTGATGTCCTTACAGGGACTGGGCATCCTTTCACCCCACCTGAACACTGTGGAGTCAGCCCACACTTTACCTCAACATTACCAACCAGTGTCCTGGGCCAGACCAGCAGCTTCGCACAGAGTTCAAATGGAATGTGTCAATCTAAGCAGGAAGTTGCTAAAGCCTTATTCCCAGGAAAATTCTCTGGTGGCACAGCTAGGCTTACCCCAGGCATCCCTAGTCACTGAGGAAACAACTGGCACAGCTGGGATAGAGAAAAACAGACGAGCCAAAGCGTGTTCTGGTGATCACTGCCAATGAGGTGATGCCTTTGGAGAGCAGCTGGGACCAGAACAAGTCAATACAAATGCATCTGTAAGACTCCCCTTACCCTTGTTTTGAAACCCAGAGTACAATCAAAATGATCACTTACTGTCCTTTTCCTTCTTGCAACATCATGGAAAATGCTGGAGGCTCTCCTTGCACATTTTCTATATGGTAAATTAAGGTGCAACCCTGTTCCTCACAGCTTTCCTTTTAGTGCAAACATTCTTCCCCAATAATTCCATGAAACACATCTTTCTTTAAGGTTTGATTACCAAAACCATTGGCATTAAATATCTAAATTGGCATTGAATATCTAAATTTAATTTGGCATTAAATATCTAAGTGTTGGTTACAAGATGTACACTGAACTAATCAGAGAACAGAAACAGCCAAACCACATAATGAATTCAGACAGTTACATATTTATAAATACAGATTTTTCCTTCAATAAATATTTTGCCATATTTGTTTTAAAGGCACAATTTCAGGATTTCTACCAAAAAAGTCACAGAAAGCAGATTGTATGGCTACTCTTGTGGACCTTGCCACTGCAAATGTTCTGCAATGTGTACACATATCCCTGCAAAATTACAGTACAGCAGGTCACCTCCTGCAGGGATGTTTGACAAAGACAAGGCAGAACTGCTACCTGTGGAGAAAGTGAATCCTATGAACCTCAGTCTGGAAATGCTGCAGGTTTTGTACCTGACACAGACGTACAGGGCACACCGGACACAGACCTCTCAACCAGCTTGGCCTGAAGAAAATTAGTAGCTGCCCTTTTGCTTTACATTCTATATATTGCCTCCTATCTGCAACAGTGCTGGGCAGGCTAAAACTGTGGATGTGCAACAGAAGCTACTGAACTTCTGTGCTTCAGAACCAAACAAGAAAGGAAAACCTCAAGAAAATGCCAAACTACATTTCAACCTGTATTTCAGCTCTGATCAGATCAAGAAATAACCCCTACTTCTTCCCCAGCACGGCTTTTAAACATTCAAAGCACAAACTCCCAGTATGCTGCCTGAAAAGTCCAGGCATAAAGTTTATCCTTTAATTTGAGGCTTTGTCATTTGACTGGGGAGGAGGTAATCAGGACAAGGCTCTGGACCATGCTGCTCAAAACATGACAACAGACACACCAAAATTCCAAGCTGGCTGCCTGAAGCAATTAAAGGAGTGTTTACTACTCCATGACAGTTAACATGTTGGACTGACCTTTCATTTACTGTTTAGTGCTGAACATTAAGCTGCAAAATTACTCATGCTTTGCATTTAGTACTGGCATCAGAACTAACAGCATTAGATGGCTATTCCCAGGGCGAGGCACGCGTTCCTCTGCCCAGCTGTGCACCTACTTTCAGCAACACTGATCTGATACCCAACAGCACTTCCACAGGTCCTGTTCGCCCACTGCCATCAGGAATTATCAGTAACAGTGCTCCAAAATGTAAAAAGCATATGCAAAATGTCCAGGGTGATGCAGCTGGTGCAATTAGGTTCCTTGCTTACATACCAGGAAAGAAAAAAAGGGAGGACTGGTGTATGCCCACAGGTCCCCACAGCAGCTCCCAGCCAGATGGCAGCAGGGAAGTGCAGAAACTATGGAGGAAAAGTTTCTTTGTTTACTCTCCTCCTAGCTGCTTACAGCAGGCCTGTCGTAATGAGAGGCACAGGATACATTTTTCAAGTGTCTGACAGGTCAGCAGTTGGAATATTCCCTCAAAAACCAAGTAACTTTCCATTCAACACCCTAGGCTAGAAGGACCTGGAATTTCCACTCTTCGAGGCTACAGATGGAAGAGAGAGGCAGTTTCCAGCAAAACACGTTTACTCATATGCTTCTGGCTAATCTTAGTGCTTACTATCCAAAATTATGTTTATTTCCACCCCTGGCTGTAATCTGCCTGATCAGACACATGGCATGCCCAGGATACTACATTTTGACAGCAGAGTTAGGAATTTTGGGCCACAGGTTGCCAACGCAAAGGATTTTTCCACTCACCCCCTACATGCCTTCCAGCTTTCAGCTGTGGTGCTGCCCTGCTGTGGGATTGCATCCCAAACCCTCGTGTACCTCTCTTCTCACCCTTTTCTCACCCCTGCCTGGATGCTTTTCCATTACATTTCCAAACCTCTTTTTAACAGAATTTTTTGACACAGTGATGGGCACGATGAATGGAGTCTGTGAATACCAGAGTAACATTCAGTTCATATCCAGACCAGAACATTAATAAATACAAATACATTATGAATTTCCCTGCAATTTGTGTTTTGGGGTTTTTTCATATCCATATTAGCTATCTATATCTAATACATTTATATCTAAATCTCTATTTTCCGTATTGTGAGTGAAGTTATCTTATTCCCACTGCAGATTCAAAAGAGTAGATTTTCCAAGGCTGCTCAGCATGGTAATTAAGATAGAATCACGGCTGATTTGATCTTCCCTGCTTCTTTTTCACTATTTTTATACAGATATGCAGCCGATATGCCAGCTAAATGGTCAGAATTATTATGAGATTGCTGATAGAAGGCAACTCAGTGTATTTTAAATATCAATACAACTTCTTAAAGAAAGAGGAAACCTATCAATCAAGGTTGCAATTGTGTTTAATGCACATTTTGCTTTTAACAGCAATTTGCCAGTTTAAACAGCATAGACCTTACAGGAGTTAATTAGTGAAGAGGTTAGAGTGCTTTTAAAGTTGTATCTAAATTATACCTTATTAATTCTTTATTTAACAATATTTTTCAGACAGTCTAATGTTATAACTACACGCTATACAGTAGCAGCATGTCCACACCACTGAAGTTAAGGCTGTGTCACCATTGTCACCATGAACCTTTCTCAGGGTTTGAACTCATCAGCCATCAAATCACAGCAGTTTGAAACAACAGGACACCCACAATGTGATCCTGTACTGATGTTAGTCAAGTAAGAATAAAAACAGTAAGACACATATAATAAAGGACTCCACCCAAATTTATTTTGGATGATTGCTGCCTTTGCACAACATGCTCAAAATTTCCAAAATGAAATTTAAAAGTCAGCGGACAGCACAGTCTAACCAGGTTTAGCTGAATCCGAGCGCAAAGTGGGTGCCACAGATGCTCAACAACCACTTCTCACATACTGCACATTTCAACACACACAGGCTGCTTCTGTGTAAGTATCAGGCTAGCAGGTAACAGCAGTTCTACCACCAAGGGAATAACAAAACCAACTCATCTTCAGTTGTACACACTTGTTGGTCATGATGAAACTACACTGTTTACCAAGTAAGCACACAGGCTACTGAGGTACTGTGTTATTCCCTACAGTTAGCATAAGAAACATCTGAACCACTCATGCCCTGGTTACTCAATAGGGACTTCTCACACTGTCCACCAAGCTGAAGCCATTTGTTGAAGTAAAGAAGGTGGATGAGGTGAAATACTGTAAGAGAGAGACCCAACAGCTTCTTCAGCAAATTGCCAGAGCCTGCCTAAAGAAACTCACCCTTCATTCCTGCCCAGCTTCTTAGTTTTGTCAATAAAATGCTTCTTATTACCTTTTGGTTTGATTAAGAGAAAACCTCAGTTCAGGGATCTACCCAGACATGTTCTGCCTCTGCTTAAAGCAAAGTGCCTCTGCAGGTGCTTTCCTGAAACAGTGAGCTGCAGGTGATGACACTTTCTGGAGCTGCAGAACCAAGCTCTTCATACATCACTTGCGTATTTATTATTTTTACAATTTCCCATTCAAGAAATTTTTCTTTTGTTACAATGCTTTTGGAAGTGCTCATTCCACACTTTTCAGACTTGGAGGTAAGCAGGTAAGACTGAAAAGTTGCCTAGTTACAGCTTCGTGTACAACACATTCACACATTTATTAATAAAAACTTGTCTAAACATCTACTTGTTCTTTGGACCAACTTCAGCCTCCCCAGGTGACTGTAACATGTCTTATAAACCTTTCATGGAAGACTTATAAAATAGTACTTAAAGACAAAAAAGGAAAACAAATACATTTAAATATCATCAACAAAGACAGAATGGGAAAACAGAGCGGCGACATCCCATGCCAAACTCACTGCAGGCACAGGTTAGTGGTGTCCTCTTGAAATCTGCTTTCTGCCTTCTTGCACTTCTTCCAGCTCATGGTCTTAAAAGCCAGCTGCAAAGCCAAGAGAGAATTCCATGTATGCCCCCAGATATGGGTCACACACTGAAATCCTTCTTAAGAAGGGAAGTGCTCAGCACACAGCCCATTTCAGCTCACTGTGCACAGGCTGGCTGTGCACAGGCACCTGTCAAACAGGCTAACAGCATTTCCCTGCCTCACACAACTGCTGCAAGAACAAATGCATTTATGGTTGCCTGGACACAGCAACGAGGGCTTCATCAGTACCTAAAATACAGCACTGCTGATCCCTGCCAACGGAGCAGGGGGTGGGCAAGGACCACCAAAAGTGACATTGGTAATGGAGGGGCTTATGACACTTTATGGTAGTGGCTGATTTATTTCAGAATTGAATTTTGCAATAAAAACTCCCTAAGCTGTTTTCCTATCAACACAAATCAGCTTAAAGGATTGTACAAGAATGACCTGAACTGTATCCTGTTTTGCACACAAGCAGTTTCAGAATCTGTCCATGGTTCACATAAATTCAAAAACAAACATGGATGCTGGGTGTACCAGGGGAAAAATAGTGAATAGTTTCCAGACTCAGTTTCCATTTCTGTGATGCTGGGCACACACCACAGACAAATGAAATGCTATGGTAATAACCCATGAAACCTGCAGTGAGCATCCTCAACAGTAATGTGGGTCACAAGAATTATATACTGTGTTAATAGGCATAAATGAGTTACTTATTGCATCAAAGTCCACCTGTAATCCATAAATTTCACAGAGATAGTATGAGCTATCATGGAAAGAGATCTTCATTGCTAAATGTGAACCCTCTCTGTCTTTTACTAGCTGTTAAGAGCAAATTCCTCAAAACTTTCAAGATAAAGTTAATCAAGAAGTTTCAGCTACAGAAACATAGTGCAAAGGTTCAGTTTGGCACTGCAACATTACAGACAGACAGGAATTTATGGTAAACTGTTTAGATTTGGAAAAAAGAATCCTATAATTGAACCAATATTGTCAAATGTATTGCATACTATTGTAACTTCACAGTAATCAAAATCAGACATCAAGGTTTCTATAGAAGCAGCAATCACAGATTGCAGTAAAGTATACCACTCAAGGGAAAAAAATTGCATTTTGGCAATTTCATAGTCAAGTGTTCCTTATGCTCCTCCAACAGTCATTTGTCAGACATTTTCCTGTTTAAAAGGTGCATTTTATTTCTTCTCAGTCCTCGTGAGACTTCTCTGCGATAACTTTGCATTCATACTGAAAAACAGAAATTGACAAAATAATATTAATTTACATAACTAGTGAAAAAGACTTAAGACATTTTTCTACAAAATGGGTGATAAAATAGCTCTTGTTAAACTCCACTCAGATAAGTTTGATCTCCTTAAGTTCTGTGCACATACTGGTGACTGCCATTTCTGTCCCCTGAGCAGGTCAGACTTTGGGGATGGCCTGATTTCTCCCCAGACACAAATGTAACAGAGTGTACAAAGCAAAGCATGGCTGTATTCTGATTTACAGACTGATCAGCTCACTAAGTACATCAACAAGAAATGATTGCTGGTTTCTACCTCACTGCACACCCCCGAGCCAAACAGCTGGCTGGCATACATGGAGGAAGAAATGGTATGTACATTTAAACTTTTACTGGAAAGCAACCAATCCCCCTCCTCCAGACTCACCATTGCCAGCTGCCTGCCAATATTGCCCATTGTTATTCCACCAGCAAAAAATATACATGGCAACCAGGAACGGACGTAGAGGAAGTCTGGGGATGTGTATCTGGAAAAGAACACACATTTTTGAGCTCAGTGTTGCAATACAGACTCCTCCAAACACAAGGCAAATCCACAAGTAGGAGGATATTTTAACTCAAAAAGATCCACATTACAGAAATTTAATTTCTTGCAGCAAACAACAAAGGAGGTTTCTTATTGATTATAGCTGCATTTATTCAACCAAACAAAGCATGTTACATTGTTGGCAAGGTAGCAATTTTACTTCATTTAGCATTTCCAACTACATTTCTCACTCACACTCACATAAGACCTTTCATAAACAGTCCAATTTATGCTGTGCTCAAAATTAGGCGCTGACAGCTTTGAAAATCATGTCAAATTGTACTACCCCTTCAGTTATTCTGATTAATGTTACAGCTTCAGAACATTATCATTTCACCTCAGGGGAGCAGATACTTACTGATAAACTCCATTGTACACCAGAAGCTGTGACACCAACGTGGCCAGGAAAGCAATTCCTACTCCAAGACCAAAGCCACTTCGTGACCTGTCAAAGGTCCACCAGAGCCCAATGGACAGGGCTGCCAACGTGAGAGACAGCTGGATATTGTTGGCAAAATCCACCTTCTGTGCTGCCTGTTAAGGATCAGCTTGGAAACACCATGGACAAGGATAAAGCAATATTTTTTTGTCATTCTGTTTCTATTTTGGCACAACAGAAAAAAATAATTCCATTAAGACAAGTACAGGGTTACCTGTATCATCTCTCACACAGCTATCAGATGTGAGAAATTAAGGCTTGTAATTATCAATATTTCAGGAAACTAAAAACTTATGACACTTCTTCCAATTTTAGGGTCTCTTCATTGTACAAGACTGAAGAGACTGAAGAGCCTCTTCCCCTACCAAACAATCAGGCATTTTGTACAGACACACAATGTACATGTTACATCTCACCCTCACCTGGCCCTTTATTGCACTCAATATGAAATCTTAAATCTAGCATTCTTAAACTGACAGGGATTTACCAAAAAAGGTATTTACCACTATTAATTACATTTTTAAATCACATAATGCTTTACATTCAGCTCAACATTAAAATGTTAATCTGTTCAATAAATCAGAATGAAAATCTTACTGGGAAGTGTTCATGTAAATCAACAATGAAAGTCAGTTTGTCACCTTGTGAAAGAATTGTGAAGTCACTTCAGATATCTTTGTGTGTTTCACATCCTTCAAAATGTTTTGGAAACACTAACTCATTCTCATTACTCCTGTCCAAAACAGATAATTAAAAAGGGACTTGTCATGTTGCTTTTGCCTGAAAGCAAATTTATGGGATGACAGTATAAAAACCACTGTCCTATTTCCTCACAAAAATCTGGAAGGAGATCTAGTGGAAATGAGAAACAAGCTTGACTAACTGAAATAAATAATTACAGGATAAAAATCAATAGCTTCAGGAAAAGTATCAAAGACGATAGAACCCTCACCAAATCTGGCAATGTGCAGAACTGGCAACAGCTGAAGAGAAAGCAGTCTGGAGAGCTGTCAAGCAGGAAATACAGACAGTACATTACTGATGTCCTGGGATATGGGGAACAGCTGCTAGAGAACTGCAGAAAATTTGCTGTAAATAATCAGACCCGTGTAAAAAGGAGCTGTCAACTCTTATTTCCAAAAAGCAGCAAAGCTGCCATGGGCTCACCCAACAGGTACAGGTAGAGAGAACCACAGCAGAGCATCTCTGGAAGGACAGTGAGGTTTGTGAGGGACAGAGGGAAGGACTCAGAACCTTGGCAGCTCCAGCTCATCCAGCCACACTGGAGAGCAGAGGGTGGGGAAAAACCAGACAGCAACAAAACCAGCAGTGGCCAAGCAAGCCCAGTGAGAATCCAGCCAGCTCCCCACCTTTCCCTTAATGTGCCCTCTCTTCCTGGGAATGAGGAGATCCAGCAGCACAAGAAGAGAACTTTTAGCACCATTTTTGTGAACTGTGCTGGAGCTGATATGGGTGGAGATGAGCATTGCAGAGATGATCAACTTTCTTTCCAAAACCCAGCAGACCCTGGTTTTAGCTGACAGAGGAGGCACTAGGCATAACTGCAGAAAGCCTCTCAGACCCACAGCACTGCCAGTAAGGTGCCCAGTCCATGAGAAATGCATCCTGTCACCCAGAGTGCTCTCTTGGCATCAAGGAAGGCATCCTTTGCAGAAGGGGGTAGCAACATTTCCTGGCATTGTATAGCCCTGGGTATTCCTGGTCCTGAGCTTTCCCCACTCTTTGCAAAGTGCATGTGCTTCACTCATGACCTCAGACAGGGCCTCAAGCTCCTACTGTGGTATTAATAGGACATCAGCTTCCAACAACCTAAAGCACTTTTCTGTAATACCTACTGCATTAATATCTTCCTGCACTAACCTTAATTATTCAAAGAAAATAAAGACTCTAAGTAAGACAAAGCCTAGTATTGAGACATTCCTAATGAAAATATTTTTCAGAACAAAAAGATGTGAGACTCTTTAGCTCCAATCCTGCTACAAGTTTGACAATAACATGTAATCTGCCTTTTCCTTGCAAAAATGCTGCATGTTACACCTTTAACACCAATTCAAATTCACCACAACTGACTGTGTGAGCTTTTTTTAAGAGGAAACCCATTTGTTACCAGCAATGTCATTGGTTATAGGATACAGCACTGGCATGATTTATTCCCACAAAGACTGCCACACATCGCATGACACTGGACCATTCTCTCTTGAACTTATGTGGCTCTCCCAGATGTCTGTCCATGCAGGGGTACAATAACCCAATCACAGCTGTGGAGACAGGAGAGAAAAAAGGCCCTCAAGTGAAAGCACTGGCAACATTTAACAGCCTAAAATAAAGCCTAGAATAAAGGCTATCTAGACTTTGACAACTACAGTCACTACTACAACACATATTTTAAGGATAAACAGCACAAAAATAGGATAAACAACACATACATTGTAAAAGAAGAGGAATTTCCAAGAGTTTCATTATTTTAAAAAACTCCATAAAGTTCAGCAGTATCTTCAGCCACTGCAGCAGAAGTAGCAACACAGAGACAATTTGAACCAGGGGCAGAGGATGACGGAGCTCTCCCCCCACACCAACATCTGCACGGTAGTTCAGAAAGAGCACTAATAGCTTACAGGTTGGCACTTCCAAAAATCCCACACATCAAACATGTTTAAAGTAACTGCAAAACCAACACACCACAGTACTGGTGTGGTTTGTAACATCAATTTTTGTGTTTTCTTCTGTTCTTGTTACAAGCAGGCTTTGTTTGGATAACATTTTGCTCTTCTTCAATGCTACTCTCAAGCTCATCCAGAAGAGAGAAAGCCAAGAGCCTACAGTAGCTGTTGAATACAGAAAGCAAACAGGCATTCCAGCCCCAGGGAACTGAGATGCTCTTTCAATATTGCTTCACAAATGTGTTCTCCACTGCAACTGCAGCTAAAAAAATTTTTACCAAGCACACCAAGGATCTATAATGGTGCCTTAATATTAGACTGTAGTGGTGTGAGCACAGCAGAGCCTGAGCCATGAGTACAGACTGCAGTGCCTTCAGTCCAGCACACTGCTGGGGGTAACACTGCAAATGCTCTTTCCTCTGCCACAGAGGAAACTCATCCCCAGGATTCAGGAAAATAAATCATCAGTAAAGCTGGAGTGGAAAAAAACCTCCCTGAGCAATTTTCTTGCCAAAGGCCTTGGGCCAAACTCATGACTAATAATGGTGATGGATGAAAGGACTTCTCTGAATGCAGCCTCGATCACCCCTGATTATAAATATGCAAAATACCTTTATTCTGCTCATAATAATAAACCATACTGCAGAGAAATGTTACAGCAATTCCATGAAGGCAGTGCAAGTACAAATGGTACGAAAATGGGTGAATTATCAGCATTTACCACAGAGGTTCCCTGTGTGCATGCCAGGAGAGAAGATAAGGAAAAAAATGGAGAAGACTAATAATGAAAAAAGAAAACCCTGAACACCTCAACAGAGTGACTCCTGCTGGGAAAAGCTAATTAAGGCTGTAGTATCTTTAAATCAGATGACTTAAAAATCAAGTACTAAAATCAAAGAGTGCACTTTAAAAGCCATATCCAGTCTTTCCATCAAAACTACCAACCCATCAGGCCCAGAAAGACCCACAAGTTTCTTGATGGCAAGATGTAGCCTTCCTGAGTTCCCACTGGCAGCTGCAGTGTTCTTAGGTGACCCAGGAGAGCACAAAAACTAATTCCTGGACACGTGTATTTGTGTATGCAAAAAGATCAGAAGGATACCAACAGCTCAATGAGGACAGTGATGCTGAAAGGGAATTTTTTATCTTCCCCACCTCTCACACAGGTTTTTGCAACTATCTATCTCAGCACACCAGGCATAGACACACGACTGAACTTACCTGATGCTGTGCCACAGCAAGGTGGAACCCACCAAGCTGAGGAGAAGATGCTTGTGATCACGTCAGGGGGGAAGAGAGTAACATTTCTCTGGATCTGAAGCAAGTTTAATACTAATGCAAGGAATACACCAATAAAAAACAGCACTACACCACGAATTACCAAATTCATGCCACGACTGGTTACAGATGAAATGTATGGGCCACACTTTTTTGGTACGGTTGGTGTTGCATCATTTTCTGCCATGGCTTCTTAAGTTATCACAGGCATCCAAGAGGCTGACTGAGGATTCACTTGCAATCAATATTTCAATTCTCTTCAATTAGGAAACACCCAAACCCTGAAAAATAATAAAAAAGAGTGAAAATTCAGATATAAGAAACATTACACATATTTCCCTCAACTTATTTGGAGATTGGGTTAAAAAATTGCCTATTATATTTTTTCTGAATTTTCTGAAGAGGCAATTAGTCCTTTGATAGCAGAATCAACCACAGCTGCAAAAATGCCTTACAAAGGGAATAGGTTTCACAAATAGTTTTTTCTACTAGGAGACAGAGGAGGAAATATATGGGATGGGACAAGTAGGAATGTGAAAGTACATTCCAGGAGGTGAAGAAATGACACAGGTATCAGATGGAAGAAAGGCTTGCTTTGCAGTAAGAATAAATTGGTTTACTCCCTTCCTTGAAGCAACAACTGGAGAGGTTATATAATTCAGCAGCAAGTACACACAGCCCTCAATTCCACGTCAGCCACAGAGGTTCAGAGATCTCTTTTCTTGAAGAGACACTAAAAAAACATTTCTCAACTGGAAAGTGACAACTCTGAGGCTGAAGTCAGAATTTCAGCAATCCTGCAGCACACATGTTTTGTAACCTCCAGTAAGAGCAAACAGCTTAGCAAACCACAGAAGTAACTTCAACAGAGAGAAATATTTACCCAAAATAACACACATCTGGTGAAAACATCACGACAAACCCTCACTGTAATCAGGCACAGAAGCACCTGAGGGCAAAGGAAAAGGAGCTCCACCTGCCTTCCCACTAGGAAGCCTCTGACATGAGTAACTGCCGGCACTACAGGAATGGCAGAGTTCCCACCCCGATCCCTTCCTCAAAAACAAAAAAAACCTGTCCATCATGAGTCTTGTTATACATGGATTCAGTGCCACACTCATGTACAACAGCGATTTTGATGGACAGCTTAGCCACCTGGAACTTCAGAAAAAAAGCCCTGACATTGTTTTTAAATCTGAAACTGCCAGCTGGTAGCGGCTTCTGTTAACTCTTATTTATGGCACATGGGGAGCCAAACCAGAACATCCATTCCCTTTCCTCTCAGCTCCAGCCAACCCCGAGGAAGCTCTCTGCAGACACAGCAGCAGAGCAGAGGACTCAGCATTCATTCACTTCTGCTGACTGAAAGCCAAAAGGAAAGTTAAATACATCCAGGCTAGTTAAGATACTCCAGCCAACTGCACACCATGGCATACTCCATCACATGATAAAGTTCTGACAGAGAGAGAAAAAAAAAAAAAAAAAAGAGGATAAAAAAGAGAAAAGTTCTCTTCATACAAAACTTCCCAGTGGCAGTTTGGGGAGGCAACAGTGTCTTCCTAAGAACATGGGCTCTCTTCCACACAGCCAATTCTCCACGTTCCTTGTAATCATGAACACACCTTGGGGGGAAAGGGAACCACCAAGGTGTCAGGCTTCTTGTCTGCATCCTGAGTCAGACTGCCAGCCCTGATGTCTGTATCAAGGCTGGCACTGGCACTGCAACACTTCCTTCGAGCAAAAAGGAGGTGCTCCAGATTTTTTTTTCCTGCTCTGGATGGCACGGCACTGGAGCTTAGCATACTTGGATCATACTTCTAGCCTCCAGCAAAGAAACCATGGAGTCACAAAAACATTACAATTTCTACTGAGAGTCTCCCTCGTGTCCCCTGGGGCTTTGGGATTACCTGAGATTACACCAGGTAATCATTGGAATTCTCTGAATTTACAGGAGGCTTTCTAACACAGGGCATTGGAGGCTGTAGCTCCCAAGTACAAACTCTGCAGGAATACTGTGCCTAACATGGGTTTTCAAACTGCTATGTCCCTTCTCAGCTTTGGCTTGCTTAAGGAAATAAACTAAGCTCTTAACTCTCCACTTCACCCTCCCAAGAGCTTTTGGCACTTCCTGAAGTCTGCATATCCCTTTTTTTAAATGCATGACCCAAGCTGATATATAAGGAAGCTCACACTTTTAGTTCTCCCTCTAATGAGCAGCACACAGGATAACAGATTCTTTTTTCAGTCATAAAGTGAAATGTCCTTTGATCCTTTACTTATTCAGGTCTCCCCTCCTTCCTGTTCCTGCAGTCCTTGTTCCCTGGCACCAGCTCCAGACCTTGCACACTGCATTTCAGCCCGTAGGTGTCATTTACGTCTGACAGCCAACTTCAACCCACTTTTCCTGCAGGATCTCTCAGTCCTCTTTGGCCCTGAAAATCTTTCCAACTTTGGTCATTAGCAAGCATCTTACTGCATCCTATTTTGTGCACCAAGCTTATCAATTAAAATAAAATCATAGGATGTTTTGGATTGGAAGACACCTTAGAGATCATATAGTCCCACGCCCCAAATATTGAGAGAGATCAGCCCAAGTCCCTGTCTTTGATGAAATCTAGAAATAATTTCCCTGCATTGATTATTTCCCCATTTTACACTCTCTCTTGGTATCTCCCTCTAACAAGACTCTGCTTCTTGTAATTCTTCATCTACAGGAATCTTCAGCCTAATTAAGAATCATCAACTATCCTACAGGGCCATACTAATGTAAACACTTGGCTCTTACTGGTTTTTCTCCTAGAAGTGCTGATGATCAAGTAAAAGTGCAATTTTATTCTGGTATAAATCACTTTCAAATCATAAAGTCTGCATTTGTATAATTTTCACTTTTTTAATATGCCATTCAGCAAATACATGTTTAATTCTGAATGCTTATCTAAATGCAACAGGAAGGAAATCACTCACTGCTTCTTCACAACCACTGCAGGTGCAAGTTATTCAAGACACCAGAACAGATTTTTATTAGCAGGTAAACAGCCTGACCACAGCAAGGGCACCTGGGTAGGAACATACTGACAGATGTTTATGAAAGTAATTCAAAGTCTGAAACTAGCGTGATGTAGTCGTTTGCACCTGGTGAGAAACCACCACCTACACATACAATATAGTTGTTTTATCAGTTTCCAGATTTTCTACTGACCCTGAGACCTTCTGGCACGCCACAGAGCAACTGGGGAGCACAGCAAAGGGATCAGTGCTCAGGAAACATTCTTCATTGTCCCAGACAGCTGAGGTTCACAATGCCCTGGCACAGCACAGATATATACTATCATCACCTCTCATGGAAATTAAATTACTATCTCTAAAGACTCCAATTCCTCCTGACTAGGAGGCCACTGTTCCTGCAGACAGCAGAGACTCTGTCTCTTTCAAGCCTTATGTTTTACTGCAGGTTTCCTCTCACACAGGAACAGATCACAACATATTGAACCAACACGACTTCTGAGCCTTCATTTCCTGGGGAATGCACATTCCCAGCTGTAGCACGGCACCGAAAGCCGCGGGCTTGGCACTGCCGGAGCCTCAGCCGCACTTCCCTGCTCGCTGGCACACGCGGACCGCAGCCCGAGCTTTTCAACACACGGCGCACCGTGCACGGCTCGCAAGGCAGCCACACGGTGTCTGGCATTGCGCAAAAAGTTAACAAGTAAATTATCACCCTGGACATTTTTAAAACACTTAGTCACTTAACTGTCTCCTAAGGAGAAGATCCCTCCTGCTCCCCTGTGCTCTCCCTGCGCACCGAGAGCGATTCACAACTTCTGGCACCGCACAGACACACCGGGCACGGCGCGCTGAGGCCGACAACGAGAGGGTTTATTTGGGCAACAGCACGCAGGAGATGGCAAGAACCCATCCGTCTGCAGCGAGGCAACGCCAAAAGCAAACAAAACCATCGCCTCTCAGCCATCGGGCGGCGGTTCTGCCCCGGACCCCGGGCCGAGGGAGCGCAGCCCGCCTGGGCAACGCCGGCACCTCCAGCCCAGCCCAGCCCAGCCCGGCCCGGCACGGCCCGGCCCAGCACGGCACGGCCGGCGGAGGGGCCGCGGGCCCGGGCAGCCCCGCCAGGCACGGGTTGTCCCGGGTGCCGCGGAACGGCCCCGCCGGCCTCTCCCTCCCTCCGTCTCCCCCGGCCCTAACGCGAAGCACCGCCCCGGCCCGCGGGCAGCACGGGGCCGAGGGGCGCCGCTCCCCGCCCGGCTCGGCCCGTCCCCCCGGCCCGCGGCTCCGCAGCCCCGGCCCAGCCCGGCCCGGCCCGGCCCCTCCGCAGCGCCGGGACTCACTCGGCCTCCGCCATGTTCCGCAGTCCCCGCCCCGCGCAGCCTCCGCAGCGCCCGCCGGGCCTCGGCCGTGCCGGGCACGGACAGCGCGGGGGGGCAGAGCGGGATGCGCGGCCCGGAGCCGCCCGCTCCGCCTCGGACAGCGCTCCGTGTGCGGCTGCGGCTCCGCAGCGAGCCCGGTGCAGTGCACGGTGTTTATAAGAACAGCACTTCACTTGGAGTGCTGTGTGCGGGAGTAATGGGTGCAAACTGAAAAACAGGAAATTTGAGATTAGGAAGAAATTATTTACTGTGATGGTGGTGAGACCCTGGAACAGTTTCCCCGGAGGGCTGTGGGTGCCCCAAACCCGGCAGTGTTCAAGGCCAGGTTGGATAAGGCCTTGGTCAGTGTGAGGTGTCCCTGCCAATGGCAGGGGGTATCGGGACTGGATGATCCTTAAAGTTCCTTCCAACCCTTAACATTATATGACCCAATATTTAAAAGAAAAGCTGGATGTGTTGGGCTGTTTGCCCCATGACCACGCTCCCAGCTGGGCTGGGGGCAGTGCCACAGCCTGTTCCACCTTCAGGCTCACACGTGGGAATGAAACCCTTGTCCCCAGCTGAAGCTGCCAGCCCAGCTCCGGCCCTCCTGAACGCCTGGTTCCACAAGGACTCTCCCATGCACTTGACTTTATTGATGGAGGACAAATTTACACATCTCCGTATTCCAGACGCCACATTTTCACCTCCAGTTTGGGCCTTTTGGGGAAAATGTACAACATGAAGCAGAAATCAATTTGCTTTAGCCTCTTTTAGGGATTGTAAAGGCATCACAAGAAAAAACAGCATTTATGTATGTGAGATGGAATATGTGAATATTACATTCATTTATATATCATATATTCATATTATTGTACTAATGAACTCTTCTCTTTCTCACACTGATATTGAATACTGTGATTAAAAAGACTTGGACATTGAAATACCCAAGCTTGGTATTTCACTGCAAAGACTTTGACAGAGCTTTCCATATTACAAGGTCTGCAGCAATTCAGTGCCTATCCCCTTACAGTTCTCAGAATAATGACTGGGTAGGATGAAATTTGTAGCTGATCATTGTAGTGGTATCTTTAGTGGTAACTGTGGTTCCTTTGTGCTGGTATGTTGTGATCAGCAGTGTCACCAAACATGCAGACTCAGAGAGAAGGATATGGGTCTATAACAGAGATATTAAGAATAGAAAAGGGAGACATTTGCAGCAGCAGAAACCCATTGCGGTTTAGATGAGCAATAAATGAATTTTCAAATCGTTCAACTTTGGCTTTTGTCACACAGAAACAGTCTTTTTATTCTCAGTAATTCTGCTGAGGTGCCTGCCCTGTCTGTGGTTTAGATGGTTATTTTATTGTACTTGAATGCCAAATTCTGGATCAAGAAAGACAAAAGGTTTTTTTAAATCAAATAAAATATCTTTCCTTAATGTTAGATAAATGCCTTTGGCCAGCAATATGCCTGAAGCAGAACAAAGTGCCTTATTTATTTGTGCCTTAAAAACCAGGACCACCAGAAAGCCTGAAATCAGAAACTTTGGAAACACAGAGTGTGTGCTGTGGTGAGGAATGTATGGCATAAGTAGATGGAGACTGCCAGTGATTGCTGGATCTTTCCTTCTCCAGACACTTGTAAATACAGCCAGGTAATGACATTATATCAATTTATGTCAATAAATTTGGATTAGTTGCAGTCAGGTCTACTGCTGTGTTTAGTGCTATAGAATCACAAGGTCTTCCTACCAAAAAAAAGTGACCATATGACAAATATTACCCATATTAATAGAGGCATATTAAAACTAATATGTGAGAAAATAAATAACCAGTGTTGGTGTAAACCACTGCAACTCCAAGGACTTTATGGCATTGCCAACTCACAGCAGCTGAAGTCTCAGTCCCTACACCCATCTGATTATCTCAGAGGACACAATATCCCATTGCATGAAAATGGGAGAAGCATGAGGGAAAATCATACAAAAATGTATCTAAATTGGAAATTGCCAAAATAAATGCATTGCCAAATATTTTTACAGAGAAAGGAGGCAGAGATATGACCTGAAGAGAAATAGCACTTGCTCTGAATTGACTGGAATTGCTATGAAACATCATGGGAGAATCCTCTCTTGGAAGGCAGCACAGAGTTTGATTGCACTGGCTGCAGAACAAGATAATACAGAATGTTCTGAATTCAGTTTTGGGACGTTGGTGTTGCTCTGGATATAACAAACCTGACAGTGAAAAACTCGGGGAAGTTCATACAAAGCAGAGGAGCCTAAAGCCGCCACATACCTATAGAAAAAGTGGAATTGCAGCCACATACCTATAGAAAAAGTGGAATTGCACCACTTACCTGTAGAAAAAGTGGAATTGCTTTCCTGTCCCTAACAGTGGCTTTTTAAAAGCTGTACTTTGTAAAGGCCTTCAGAGCTGCCTGAGACACTCATTGAGTGAACCAAAGCCAGTTGGCTTGACTGGAAATGTGTCTACAGCAGGACTATAAAGGGATAGTAAGACAATAGATTCATGGATATATGGATGAGTGGGTGAGAAAGTGAAAAAGAAAATAAGAGAGGAGGTAGAAAAAAACTTAACCCGAGTCTTTGTGTGGTGATCCATGATAAAACATCAGGTGTTTCTGAACCTATATCAAGAGTAACTTGGGAAAAGCCTATGTGTATGGCAAGAGAAAGCTTTCTGTAGAAGTCTGAGCTGATTCCTGGTAGGGCTTCCAGAATTTATATAAATAAAGAACAACATCATGTCAAAGTTTTTGTTCTTTCCCAAGGCCTTTGCTGTCCAGTAGCGGGGCAATCACAGTGCACTTTTTGTAAGAAAACCATCTGTGTGGAGCCTTGTTCCCAGGGATTAGGCCAGGTTTGCATCCTGTCAGGTGCATGAATGAATGTCCATAGAGCTCTTCAAGCACAGTCTGCAGATCCTAAATATCTATGACAGCCCTTCTGCAGAAGGCTGTGTGTGAGCTGTGCTGAAGCATGGCCAGTGACCAGCAGCAGTTTTGCAACAAAGAATTCCTGTCCCTCCCTCATTCCACTTTGCAGACAACTATATCAAGTACTGCTGTTATCTGGGGCCTTTAGCTAGGATTGTAAAAAGAAAAAACAAAATCATGCTGTAAGTTCTAAATACTCTTCAGGAATATAAATCTCTTCCAAAGCCTTTTTGGAAGTTCTCCATCCATACAGAAGCCTTCTGGAGGGCCTTCATAAGTAAAGAATAATAGAACTGAGCATGTTTTCCAGAAATGCCTTTTATCTCACTAGCTGGGGATGCTGTTTTGTGGTTTTTTATCTGCAGCAGGAGGTGCAGCAGCCACCCAGGTTAGCACACAGCTGGGTCACAGGCAGAGAGCAGCAGGGCAGACAAGTCCTGCAGCACAGGAGCTTGTTAGGCACAAAGAGCAGCGTGCTGTGAACTACTCTGGGTCTTGGCAGCAGCGCAGCGAGCAGTGCACAAGTTCTATAAAATTGATTTTCCAGTAGTGTTGGCATTTTGGAGAGGAAAGGGAGAAGAGACAGCAGCAGTGTGAAGCCATCGGATCACATGCATTCTCACGTATGAAAAGGGCTTGTGCTTATCTCAGGTCAGCCACAGGATATGCGATTTTAGGGCAGCTATCAAAGGCATTTTTGTTTATTTATTTAGCCACTTGCAAAAGACTCTAGGTTGTCAGCTCCAGGGGCTAAAGTCCTTTATTTGTGTGCTGAAAGGTGCTGTGTGGGGGTTTCCCTGTGTCACTCTGCCAGCGTGGCTCAGCCCTGATCTGGTTTCCACACTCGTTCAGCACTTGCTGAAATTGTCACCTAGGGAGTAAACACTGCCAGCCACAGCCGTGGTTTCTGAGATATGGAGTCCAGCCCAGGCAGAAATTTGCCAAGATAACCTCATTGCAACGCGTGCCAAAGAGCCACAAACAGCTGGAGCACTGAAGGATTGTGACATTTAAACAAGATACTGAAAATGCAAGGTAATCATCATCATGTTAGAATGCATCCAAATGTGGAATTTAGAAATTAAAGACTTCATACCACAGTTTTATATATGCACCAGGCAACATCTAAGTTCAGGGTACAGACTAATTAGCTGGGACACTGATCTTCAGTGTATTTTTTTCAGTGGTAATTTTTTTGGGTGGTGGCTTCTGGTGAGAAGCAAGGACAGTGTAGAGCCTCAAGGTACACAGGGAATGTACATGAATTCGTTCTAGTCCTGTGAGTGTGTGCATCTGTCATAAGTGTGTCACTTGCTAAGAGTCAAAATAAGGTCAATGCAGTTGAGTAAGTTTGTATAAAAAAGGGCAGGGAGGAAATTCATGTTAAATCAAGCTAAAAATAGATGGCTGAGTGGATGAGGAAAATGGCCTAAGAAATGCAAACAGAAAAACTGCAGTCTAGAACAAAAGCAGACTTGCACAAGAAGTTAATTCTTTTTCTGGGCTTGGTTGAAAGTATTTTAAATATGTGTCATTGAAGTTAGAATGAAAATTAATTTAAATAAGTTTGGAGGTTCACAGTTTCTCTACCCATTAATCTCTCGCAGATTCTCTTCCTTCCTGCCTTCCTCCCTCCCTTCTTTTTCCTCTCCTCCTTTATTCCCTTTGTGGCATCTCAGATCCACAAGGAAGGAGAAGATTCTAGGAACTGCACTTGAAAGCTTCTGCCCAGGATCCCAAGGCTTTCATTGTAGTCATTAGCAGGCAGTCACAACTGCATTGGGCAATACTGTTGACAGAATTCATTTCAACTGGCACTATATTTGTAGAAATACAGACTTTCTACCTAGGCCTACAAAAAATACCAACATTTTAAATTATGGTGAGATAGGGCAATAGCCCACCCTGTTTTGCCCTTCAGTGTATGAAGGCAGAGTGTGAATCTCTCGGGCACACATCTTGGGGTGCTGCTGTGCAGGCTCAGGAGTTGGACTTGATGATCCTTGTGGGTCCCTTCCAACTCCGGATATCCTGTGAATCTATGAACAATTTCTACTCCTGCAGATTTACAGTCCAGAGAGTGCAACAAATTCCTCTGCAGGTGGTAGAAAGAAACAGCACACACAGAGTGTAATCATTGTGCTCATTTAATGCATCTATTTTAAGTTTAAAAATTTTGTTCTGGAGAGGCCTGTTTCTTTCCTTCACCTGTTGCAGATGGAAAAGGTGCCAAACTTCATAGACATCCAACTTTTAGGCCTCAGAATAAGGAGATAATGATGTTATCCTGTGTAATTTGCTCAATAGCCCAGGTTATCTGGGTCAGTGTTGAGGAATGTTTGTGTTGCAGCAGTCTCAGGCACTTCTGTCAGACAGCAATCACTGCTGGCATTGACAGTGCTGGGAAGGACACATTACAGAGCAGTTTGAAAAATGTCTATTCCTCTTAGCCAACAGAAATCTGCAAATATACAGTGACAATTCAAATATCACAAGTTCTCGTTTGCAACAAATATTTCCATTTTGCAGCATTCAGCTTCCTCACAAATTTGACCTTTCCCTCAGAAAGCACAAGATGCAAATGCAAAAGTGAAGGAACCAAGAGCTCACTTGGAAACACAATTTTCCATTAAAAGCAGTTTTAATGAAATATATTCCATCAGCTGGAGTTGCTTTTGACAGTCAGTAAGAGAGGCAGGTGCCTAAACACAGAATTCATGGTCTGTCGTAGAAATACTTTAAGGCATCCAGGACACCTGCAAGGAGCTGGGGATGTGACATCCACCTGCAAGAGCCTTGCTGAGGCTGGGCTGGGGATGGGGAGGGACACTCCAGGGCATCTGGAACAGCACTGCACAGCCTGTGGCTGCACAATTAGTCCCAGAATCTCTCCAATTTCAGACAATAAAACATCCCATCTGATGGCATTACTAGTGGGCTGTCAGAGCCTGATAAAGGAGAGGGGGCAGCAGCACAGTGCCCTGGAATCTCACCCTAAATCCATGACACTCTTTTGCCCCCTCCTGATTATTTTGCACCAGAACAGCCAGAAATTTCTGTGCTGTGACCTCCAGCAAGTGCAGCACACTGGGAGCTGGCTCAGCCTGTGCCTCCATCCCGCCAGGGCAGGAGGCAGGGTGCAGGACAGGCACTCTCAGCAGGAGCCCAGGCTGTCCTGGGAACACTTGGAGCACACGGCGTGCAGCCACAGCCAGCTTGGCAAGAAAAAAGGGAAGTCTGGTGTTGGGCAACTGGATTGTGCAAGGAACACCGGGATAAACGGAGCAGTAACCAGTAATCAACTCTGTGAGTCTCCCTGAAGCTATACAAAGACAAGGAGGATTAATAATTGTCTGAGTCAGTATTATATATATATATATTTATTTTTAGTTTTTTTAAGTCTCAAGGTCACAGAGGCAACACTGGAGAGCCATGTGGTGGAGAAGGAAGATGAGAACAACTGGTCCAGGCTGGCTGCAGCTCTGAGCAAGCTGGTCCAGTGGCAGGGGGATTGGAACAGGATGATCTTTAAGGTCCTTTCCAACCCAAACCATTCTGTGACTCTATGGGAGTATAATATAAGTGGAATTGGAATTGTAGAGTTCTCAGGCCTTTTCCTATTTCATAATTATATTACCACTTCTGCTATAATCGCTGTGAAAAGCTAAAGGATTGTCTCTTTATTCTATAATGACCTACTAGTTGGTGTCAGCAAAGAATTGTTGGGCTGCCCTGGATTTCTGAGCTACTGCTTAAACTTGACCTTTTCTGATGAAAGCAGGGGCTTTGCCATGTTGTGTAAGATTTGATGTTACTACCAGAACACAGGGTATGAACCTTCTGAACTTATATTTTAATGTGATGGCAAATGGATCTGTTAACAGCATCAGTTATATTCTCTTCCACATATTTTTAAGCTTTAATGAGGAAGGCCTAAGAAGGTTTAATGGGAAAGATATTTTTTTAATTCTTACCCCTTTTAGTAGAATTATCACACACAAGTTGAACTAAAGTACACAGGGCTTCAGAGGTAATGAAAAATACGTTCCCAGCTGTGCTGCTGATGTGGAAGACTGAACTATGACCAGCTTAAAGTGGCTCCTGGGTTTTCTCTTAGCCCTTTACTCTAACACTACACATTTTGAATGTGAATTTCTGCTGGCATTGTAAATTTACCCCAGTGAAGAATTTGGCCTTCATGTTGCAGAGACAAAAATCTCAGTATTGCGTTTGTGTTTGGATTGTTCTTAGTGGGTTTTTTTGGTAAGTTGTTTTCTTCTTTTTGCTCGAGTGATTCATTTATGAAACAAGATGATGAGATTCAGGTTTCTGATGGTCTTTCCATTACCCAGGAGCTGAAGTACTCTGAGCAGGCCAGGACTTGCATAAAGATAAACACACATGCTCAAAGGGAACACAAACACTTTAAATACAGCTTGTGCCCTGTGCTATTTACCCTGCTGATTTTCTGCTGGGGATTTATGGCTGTTGTCACAGTGCTTTCTTTTCTGGCCTTTCTTGGAAAAAAGCTTTCTCAAGAACTAAATTAATTAAATTCACAGAGTGGTAAACTAAAAATATTGTCCATGCAGATGCACATATATACATGCATATACCTACAATTAGAAATCAGTTCTTCTGGAGATTTGATCTAAACCTGGCAGATTAGAATATCTGATAATTTTAGTTTATTTTGAGTTTAGATTCGCAGGGCAGATGCTGGACTCCAGATAACATAATTATTTTGGGAAAGAGCACCAGCTTTTCCTATATGCATCCTTAGAGTCTTATGAAGATCCATTCCAAATAAATTCAAAGCCATGTGTCAGTTGCCAAATGTATTATTTTTAAAAGGGGAATTTCATGCACCAGTCTTTTTGAGACTAAGCTGCTTATACAATTTCTGGACTCTTACCTCATTTTCCATCATTTCTGGTGCAGCAGAATAAAGATCATGTTTTATTCCAGTTATGAGATTTTAGCTATATATTATTAGAGGCTTTAAAAGTAGTTTTACATGCTTGTAACCAGAACACGGGCCAAAATAAGTTATGTTTTGCCATTTCTGCTGCTTCAGAAAAAGTGGTCTTAACTTCAGAACCAGCAGTGCTGTTACATCTTATATCTTCAAATGGAACTTGGTCTCATGTGGCTGTGCTGGAAAACTGATACATTTTCTGTTTGCTCTGTAGGCAGCATTTCAGTCATCCTGGCTTTCTCTTTTTCTGCATAATAAATAATGCCTGTCATTCAAGGTTTTTTTTCCTTATTCATAAATAAGAAATCTCATCTTCATTTGAGCCACTTCAGATGCTTTACTAACATTTTATTGTCTGCCTCACTAACAAATGCATTGTCTGCCCAGAAACACTGTGGCTTCCTTTAGATTGTTCTATTTATTTGGTTCAGGTGGACAATAAAACATGCTGAATGACAGAGTGTCACTGATGACTAGAGAGCTTTAAAGGAAAACCATTCTGCCTCCTGCCTTTTCATCAGTTTTCATGTATCTGAATGTACCTTGCACACACACATTGTATTTTAATGACCTTGTGGAAAAATTTCTGTGCATTTTTAGTGATTTAAAAAAGGTACCCAGATGTTGAAGATTATAAACAACCTGCTACTGAGAAATGTTGGTTACATGTATTTTTGGTAAATTATTCTGCAGTAATTGGAGAAATTGGAAAACTGAGGGAGGCCCTTTAAAAGCACAAAAGGATATATATATGTCCATCTGCTCTGGGCATATGAAAGAGATGACTGAGAAATTCCAGTCTGTGACTTGTGTCAGGGGTGTGAGTTGGTGGAATACCTGGATTGGTGACAAAAGACATTTCTTCCTCTCAGGTTGGAGTTTGCCACGTTGCAGAGCCTGGTACAAAGCCAGCACCTCTTGTGTTCCCTTTTGGCTCAGACGGTGCACAGGTCTCATGTGCTGCACAGGGATAAGGTGTTATTTACATTTCTTTTTCTTTTTTCACTCTTCCTAGTCAAGCAGAGGTGTAAGTGACTGTAATCCCTCTCTCCATTTACTAGATGTGACACTTCAGCAACTTTTGCCTGGCATACATCTGGTTTTCTGGAGCCCCTTATCCTGGGGGATCTCTTGGACCTTCAGATGCCCTTCAGGTGTTAGATACCCACTGTGTGTGATTTTCAAGGTAACCAGGAGATATTTCTTTATTTCTGAAATGCAGGTAGGGTTTTTTTTTCCTGTTTGTCATATATTCAGGCACTATGAGATGGATATGGTGTAAAATAGAGATGCATTGGGAAGCAGCAATGATGGCAGCACAGGCGAGGTAATTAAATGAACCATCTTGGACAGAGCTGAGACTGGATGCTCAGGATGTTACAGCTCTTAAAATTCCATACACTCTTCACAAGACCTCTTGGTTGAGTTATGTATTTATTTAGATTTTATTTAGTTATTTATTTATTTATGTGGCTGCATGTGCAGCTGAATGTGAACTCTGACATCCTGCAGTGCTGCTCTGTCTCTGGGTGAAGGTGTGAGTGCAGAGATGAACAGAACTTCCTTCTGTGACATTCCCATCTACAGATACACATGAGCTGATAGAAATAACCTCTCGTAATGCCCACAATTTTCTGTGCTTCTAATTTTTATTGTGCCTGCTGCCTGAAAGATGATAAGACTTATTCATAAATTCACACTCCAGTGGTTTGATAAATATATAACAGTCTGAAAAGGAGTTTCTTGGTGCAGTGCATGTTATTTATCAGGTCTCAGTTTTCCTTGGGTTTGGCCCTAAGGTTTGTTGTTGGTTTTTTGTGTGGTTTCTTTTTTTTGTTTTATTTTGACATTTTTGGCTGACTTCTCTGATCCTCTTCCTATAAGAGCCACAAGGAAAAATAGCACTTGGGACAACTAAAACTAAATTCATCGTGACAAAAAATATGTTTATATACCTTTATTATATTATCTCTTCCTCTCTATCTGATAAATGAGGAGGCCAGAATATTGTAAAGTGATATTCTATAGCAGGCACAACGCTTATCAGTTACTTTCCTTTGACCTTCTGCCTTAGAAAATTAATTCACTTGAGCTGTTCCTACACTAGAACATTAGGAAAAAAATAATGTTAGCACTGGTGAATATAATCTCTGCAGGAAATCTGGGCAATTATTCAATGGTCTAATCTTATCTCTTGTTTCATTTTTATATGGCAAGCCTACATTTAAAGTATTAGATATACTGTGCTTCTGCTCAGTACCATCAAACCCCAGTAAATAAACGCTGCTAAGTGCCACCATGAGTGAAGGAGCTTATAATGAGAAGTGTGAGCAGCCCTGTGCACCATTCATCATCCTGTTCAGGCCCATATTGGGGCTCTTTTTATCAGCACTATTCGAGCAGTGTCATCACCTCTGGAATAAATCTTCTGTCAGTGTCTGTCGTCCCCGTGCCCTATTAAACTCATGCTCTCACATAATCACCAAATGTCCTTTGGATGTCTTTCATTAACCTCTGACCTGAACCCTGCTGCCTTCCTGTTGGTAGGTAAATCTCTAACATGACATTTGCTTATGACTCAACCTTTATCCTTGCTTAATAGTTGTGCCTTTCAATTTTTATTTATTTATTTTTTTTTTGGTCTGGAGCAAAAAGATAGTTACAATCTTAAGGCACAGCTTGGATTTTAAAGGTTGGAACACAATATTCACCTAAGTGTCTCCTAATAGATTTTCTAATATTTTTCCACAACTGCATATTGAATGTTATCAGTTGTAAACTGTGGCATTCACATTCTCTGAAAAATCCCTTTGCCCATGTTTTTTCTCTGAGGCTTCTCAGCTTCCCAGGAGAAAAATCCTGGGCAAAGGGATTTTTCAGACAATGTGAATGCCACAGTAAACTGATGCAGGATGTTGGCCTCTCAAGTAATGATTTCATTCCTGATAGAAATTTTCTTTCCCTCAGATATATTCTTGCTGTGTTTACCCAATCAGAGATTAAAGATTAATTAATTCAAATTTGATTGTGTAGCTGTGTCACAGCTTAGCCTAAAATTTCTGATGCTGGCTACTACACAGGGATAATGATAATAAAAATAAAGCAAGATTTTGTTCCCATGAGGACCAAGTGGGCTGGAAAGTAGTTCCTGCAGTGCTCTCCCTGTGTTGCCAATATCTTACTGCAAGGCCTTGGTCAAGCTACTTGCTTTTCCTATGACTCATTTACCTCACTTGTAAAAGGGGCCATGGTGAAACTGTGCCTGCAGAATAAAACATGAAAAATGGCTTCTATTTACCTCTTGTGTGCTCAGGAACCAGGCTGATGCTCTTATTAACCCTGCTCAGCTAAGTGTGTGTACAGAGTTGAAAGCATACTGAATTATATTTCTCTCCCTTCAGCCCTCCCTCCCCCCTGTGAATGAGCCTTAGTTACTCTTAACTGTAATTAGTACCAATTAACTAAAATCCTTAGCAATTGTAGTGCTGCAAACCCATTGATGGAAGGGATTCCTGGCAGTGAAGAGGAAAGGAAGCAATGGGCTTTGTGCAGGCACTGGAATGAGGGGTTTGTGGAAAAGGCAGGAGTGGCTGCTGTTCCTGGAGAGGCTTGGAGGATTGGGCTCAGCCTCTGATGGGAAATGGGAGACAGGGAATGGGTGTGGCACCAGAGGAGCTCAGGGACACAAAATTCAGTTTGAAGGGTGAGGGAGGCTGTGGGGAGAGAGGTGGTGGGGTAGGTGTGGTGGGGGTCTGTCTGCAAGGTGCTGTGGTGCTGGTTCAGTCTTTGGAGTGACCACAGAAAAGAGCATGCAGGAAAATCAGGGTAAAAATATGACTGAATGTACATGGATGGTTTTTGTAATTCTCTGCTAAACTGCTGTAAATCACCCTGAAGCAGTGGTTAAGTAAGAAGAGATTAGATGGCTTTACATTCTCCTGAATTTTACATGCACCTTTAATAAGAATATTTTAGCAGAATTGTGTTCATATAAAAAATTCAGCTAATTTATATAATGATGACAGTGCTTGCTGCACCATATAATGCACACACACTCATTAAATCTGTCTTGATTTTGCTGTGCAGGAAGCTAAAGCAAAATGCCAGCAGTTTGTTCCTGAAATTGTCTTTTACTGTATTCAGGAATGGCAAGTAGGTTATGCTTCTCTTTCCTGTTCTGGTGTGAGGCTGTCTCCTCACAGCTGGAAGGCCCGTCTCCTCTCAGCTTGTGATCAAGCACCATCAAAATGGAGACAATTTCAGGGAATTGGGAATGAACAGATAAGCCATTTGTCTCTTTTTAAACCTACAGTGTTTCGATCTAGCATTTCTCCCTGGTTTTATCAGTGTTGCCCTCATTTCTCCTTTTTCTCTCTCATTTTCTTCTATGCTTGGGTTTGTGTTTTTTGATATCAAAGGCAAAAAACCCCAGTGTTGATATTTTTCACTTCATAAAATACCTGGGAGAGGTTGCAGGGGTGGCAAAGGAAGCTGTAACAAAGCCCAGCTGTCAGCAGATACCCATCCCTGGTGTTGGCTGCCAGCTGTAAATCCTCTGCCTCTCTGGAGAGGTTGTTGGCAAATAAAACCAAGAGCTGGTGAGATGGCAGCTCCAAAACAGGGGCACACAAAAGTCTGGCAAGAGGCTGTTGCCAGGTCAATCTGCTCTCAAAGGGAAAAAAAAACTGGGCAACACATTGTGTGACACCATCCCTGGGCCATCAGGGCCTATTAATTTGGACGCTGACCCAGAGCCCTGCAGTGGCAGGGAGGCAGGGACAGGAGCAGGGAGCTACAGAAAATGTGATGGGAAGCTCATTTCCCTCATATGAGCCTAGTGCCAGCCTTCAGTTGGGCCCAGCATCCCTGGTGGTGCCCAAGATGTGACCTGGTACCGGGGCACAGGTTCCCTGGACAGGGATCTGTTGTGTCAGGTGTCATTGGAGCTGTTATAATTCCAAATAATGGCAACACTAGTGACAATAGCCATAAGGTACAACAGTGCTCTGGAGCTCTAGCTCTGGATCAGAATTATATTGTGCCAGGCCCAGCAAAGCCCTTTCCGTCACCACTGGAGAGTGGGATTGATAAAATCACAAAAGCATGGGAATAGAATTAGAAAATGAAGGACTGTCTCTCTCTACTTTTTATTTGGATTTACAAATACATTTGGAAATGGTTGTCAGGGTTGAATTTGGCAAAATGCAGTTGAGAACCTCTGGAAAAAGAATCTGTTTTGAGGAGAAATGTATAAAGCAAGTCTCTTAGATGGCTCCAGTCCCACAAACCTGAGTGTGCTTTTGATCTGGCCATGGCAAAGCAGAAGATTTTCAACGGATGACAACAACTAAGAGGATTTTGGATGATGGCAGCAAAGAAACACAAAGGGGTGGTTAATTGTGTGACCCACAGGGAGCACTGGAAGACATTAATGGGTATAAAGAGGCCATATTTCCATAAGTGACCATTAGTCTTCTGCAAATGTTCCTTGAAATATAAAGGGATGATTTTCTCTCTCCAATTAATCATCCTAGAAATCCTCCTTCGTGTAATCTTGAAAACACGGGAGAGGACTTAGTATCAGTAAATGTTGCCAGACGTACAAAATGGCAGAGTAATGTGTTGTATAAAATGATTTTGGGTGGCAGAAACTGGATAGAAAGCCAAGAATACTGCACCAACATTTGAGCTTTTCAGCGAGAGGTGTTGCCAGCCTCGGGAGGGAGCACTGGATAATTTATAGGTTAACATTTTCTTTTTATGTGAATAGCATTTTTTCTCATTTATAGTTAATTAGGTTAAGCATGCATGGGGAGTGAGGGAGGAAAGACTTTCAGAGAGAATCTAAAAGATTAGTAATTTGACTGAAGTAAAAGAATCTGCTAAAGGATGTAGCTCTGGAATTAAATATGTTGCTATAACAAGTGTAAGTATCAGATAGGAATTTTAAAGGTTCTTACATTAATTATAGCTGCAGCATAAAACGAGGTAGAGCATATTTACAGATTTGGCACATGGATTCTTTTCCCAAGTAGCTGGTGTTTCATTTTAGTAGAGGAGGAGAAACTATTTGTCCCACCATTTCACAGGTTTATATCTTTTGCACACATTTCTTGTCTCAGGAGTTTTGGTTCACATACAGGATCAGTTAAGGTGAATTACAAAGTAAAATGAACATTTCCTTAACCACTGAATTTCTTCAAATCTTTTTTCCTGTATAAAATCCTCTTGACACTTTCTGGTTGGATGAATATTTTTTTGGCAGATTCTGTGTGTCCGTCTCTGCTCAGGGACTGGAACAGTTTCATGTAGGTCCCTCTAAAAACTTGGCACCATATCTAGTCTGGGACAGACTTAAGCAGACACTCAAAGGCTCAGGGTACTGAAATCACCTGGGCTGCAGGTTGTTTACTGGTGCACAGACCTGTCAAACCCAGCATGGCGATGGTGAGGGTCACACTGTGGGCTGGCATCTCCCACCACGAGGGTGGTGCAGTTCTCCTTTGCAGGGCTGCATCACAGGCTCTGTCCCATCCTGATCTCCCATTTCCCTGGAACAACTGGCTGGTGTCAACCCCAAGCCTGGCTTTTTCACTCTCTGCCTCTGCTGAGTGATCCAGAGCATAGATGCTATGGCCAGAGACAGGATTTTGTGTCCAGGATATCTGTGATGAGCATTTTTACCTGCAACGCCTTCCACTGTGTAATTTTTGAAAATGGTCAAAACAGCTTTTAACTAATTTTCAGTACTCTTAAATGTTGGCTGGAGTTTTTAAATGTAAGCATGTAAGTTCAGATTTAAGCACTTTTATCCAAAGGATGTGATGTACAGATTCTCCCTGCTGAAGAGCGTGCAGCACTTCAGACGACCTGGCAGGACTTGGAGTTAGATACTAAATATAGATTTAACAGTTTATCCCTTGACACCCAAATGATTCTAAACGTGAATGATTTATGATTTCAAGATATGAGTGATTATTTGTACTGGAAAACACTGCCATTTTTATTGCACATGAGCAGTTCCACATGGAGAGTTATTCAAAGTAGTTTAATATTTGTGCTGTGCCCATAAATGCCAGTTTCTTTTTCTAGACAAGGATCTTTAAAATATCCTAAAGGAATTGAATGCTGAGCCCAGTGAAAGTCAGGGAGAGATAAGCACTGAATTCCCTAATTTTAAAAGATCCCAGTGTTTATTGGCTTAGCCCCAGCTGAGACAACAACATTTTAGGATAAATTTGGGGGTTTTCTAACGTGACAAATGTGGTGCAATGAGTTTAAATGCCCTGCCTTGGGTCACCCAGGGAAGCAGAAGCAGAGGCAATAGAACAGAGGCACCTGACTCAGAGCCCATTCACCTCCTGAAGCACAGCCCTTCTCTCAAAGCCAAGGGGATTCTTTCACAGTGGTAAAAATGGCAATATCCAAGGAGAGGGATCAAGGAGGGATAAAAGAAGGACTGGTGTGGCATCTCTTCAAGACCTGGATCACACCACTGGCAGGTGAAATGCTTCTCCTTGGACCAGTTGGTTTTCCCATCTTTGGGAATGGCTCCTTCCCTTGCACCTGGGCTTTGCCTCTTCTCCACTTCCACGCTTGATCATCAGGGCAGTGGGAGGTGCTGGATGCACTAACAGTGCCTGGAGAGCTCATAGCTCTGAATGGCTCTTGCTGTTTCCTTGTGGAATCTATCCTGGAGCCTGTGCCAGTGGATGTTCCAAGGCCTGGCTCATAGTAACATTCCTTTGAGAAATAATGGTTTCACTGGGAGAAGTTGCCAGGACATTAAAAATGTAAGAGGGACAGCATTTTTCACACAAACCCTTGCTGTCAATATAGATAATGAGGTATGTGCTGCTGGTTTCCTTCTTGGGGTGGGAGACAAAGGAGAACTGGACTGTGTGCTGAATGGATGCTTGTGAGAAGCTGGTGCTGTTCAGTGATTCATGAGCAGCTTGCAGACATCAGGAGTAAAGGTTCGTTACATCTCTAATTTTTTTCTTCCTTTGGGCAGGTGGCCTAACAGCCCAACAGCTGATCCTACGTTTTAAATTTAATTTTAATTGAATGCACTGTTAGAGATGCCTTAAATTGACTCTTTTTGTTTGAATTTCCTAAGGGAATTTGCCCCAAGACCTCTATCCTAGTGATAACTTATTCTGGCCAATGGAGCCAGTGTGTATTTATTGTACAGCTCTCTGTCCCCTCTCTGGCTCCTGCTCCCATGAACACTGCAGTTGCTGATGACTAGAAAATTACTCAAGTGTGAACTGTTTCACTGTCTGTCACTTTGCTCATTAGGCTAGTGAGAAAATGTATCTATGGCTCTGTCACACACAGCCCTCATTAGGTTAGCAGCACATTGAGATCATTGCCTGTTTTAAAGATGGCTGCAGGAAAATGGCTGGGTACTTTGATGCTCCTCAGTAATCAGTGGAAGTAGCAAAACCAGGGCTTGCCCCATTCCCTTCTGAGATAATTGCATTGTTTGCAGAGCCTGATCAATGGAATGAAGGGATACTGGGCAAGGCAGCATAATCCCACTTCTTACTCTGAGTGGAAAGGGCAGAAGGTGCTCAAGATAATTCAGTGTTGAGGACAAGGACACTCCACTTTTTGCATGGGCTTCTCCTCCTTGTGCCTGTTAAACTGGAGCCCCACCGAGGGTGGTGTGCTATTGTTTGTGTCAGCATGAGCAGAGTTTAGGTCTGTCACCTGTGGCTCTAACTGGCAATGAGAACCACCAGGGGTTTCTAGTTCCTACCTCCCGCAGTTGGCCAAAGTTGCACTAGTCAATACAGAACCATTTTAGCCATCCTAGAAGGCTGCATTTACACACTCTCACTGGCAAATGTCTGTGCTGTGCTTCTGCTAGAAAACATGTGCTAAATGACCACATGCCTTCTCTCTAATTAGTGCTGTCTTTCTAGTTTTCTTCTTTTCCTAGGCAAAGAGTGCCACTGCCTTCCACACTGGCATTTCCCCTGAAGTGGATCCATTAACTGTTATGTGGTCTGGAAAGACAGGTTGTTGTTTATTCCAACCACCAGAGCAGTGGGGCTTGCAGTAGGACCAGAGTGTAGGATGGGACCATTGCATTGATGGGAAGTGCTGCTTGCTTTGCTGCCAAGGGTGATTCTGGGAGCTGCAGCACAGCCCTTTCTGCCAGGGCTTTGGTGTGGACAAAGTCTAGCTCAGCATCTCTCTAGATGCTGTTAGCTTTGGTAGGTGATGGTTTGCACGTCACTACAATTGCTCAGAAAAGTAATTTTACATGAGGAATTTCTTCCGTGCTTTCATTGTAAAGTATTTCTACTGGTGATTTGTTTCTGTGTGGTGATCCCCAAGACCTGAAAACAGTTTGCACACAAATTTTGCACCAAGTGAATCTTTGTAGAAGTGTGTGGGGCAGTGTCTGGTCGCCCCACTGGACCTGCAGTGCTGATGATCCATCTCTATTCCACCACAGGATGTTCATTAGAGGATCTGTGGTGTTCTGTAGCTGATTAGGTTCATAGCAGATATGTATCCCCAAGGGATAAGATGATGAAAAAAACTTAAGGCCTTTTTGCTTATTTAAACTTGATATCCAACTCCAAGTTAAATTGGATATCAAGTACTTGACTTGATCTGCATATATTCTTTTCAATTCCATATACATAGGATTCTTCTCATTATCTGCATTTACAAATTCAAAGGCAATTAGCCCTGAAATAGCTAAAAATGTAGAGAAAGAAATGTTTGAATTTTTATTTCTCATAAAGTTCACATTTTCTTTTTCATTTAAGTGGAACTTTAATTTCTTTTGAAGCACATAAGACAAGTGTAAAAAAAAAAAAAAAAGAAAGTCCCTCATGGGACAGGAGGCTGAAAAGGACAATTATCATGAAATAGAATATTTGCTTCCTGGGCTGGTGATTCAAACACTCTTTGAGAGGCTGAGTCTATATCCACATGTTGAGAGTTCTGGGAGCAATGCTGGGTGTTTCTAGGGTGTGTGTGCTCAGTCCCAGCCTACAAGGTCACCACAAAGCACAGCCAAAGCTGCAGCACCACACCATCTGCTGTGTCCAGCCTGTCCCTGCCGTGGGCTGGTGTTCAGCTGGCTCCACAGTCCCCAGCAGGAACTCAAATTTTTATCCAGGCCAAGCTTTGGAGATACCTGTGCAGGAATACCTGTGTCCAGCCAGAGGCTGGGTGGGTACTAAGGAATGTGGAGCAGAAGAAAGGGCTCAAACTCTCATTTGAGACATAATCCTGGTGTATCCTGTGTGAAATAGCCACCCCAGTTCCAAAGGCATTGGTGTCTCCATATGAGCAGACAGAGAGAGCTTGGCTCTCATGGACCCAGGCCCTGAGCAGCCACAGGACAGGAGCCAATTTCTTGGATTTTCCCTCTGTGTCAGAACGGAAGCAGTCTGGAACAGGAAAGCTGAGCTGTGGCTGCAGTGGGGGCAGATCAGGGACCTGTCCCCAGCTCTGTGCCATCACTACATCCCTGCAGAGCAGGCACTCCATCCCTGGGCTTGTCCCACCTGGCCACTGGGAATGACAGGTTCATGCCCTGTGTGGATTTTGCACTTGGCTGCAGTTTTATATTAGTATTTATATACTTTTAATACTTTTATATTTAATACTGTTATATTAGTATTTAAGTTTCCTTCTCATACATAACTTGTCTTCAGACACAGCAGCTTTTCATGGAAGTAATTAATTTACAGCAATATCACTTAGTTCATCCAGCTGGCTGGTTGTGCCTTATTAGTGCTTAGGAACAAGACTGGGTTTTTTCTTCTTTCTGACAGGGATTCTTGGAGCCTCAATGAGCAATTAGTTTAAAAAATTAGTTTGAGATGTCTGCAATTTTGTTATTATTTTATTTATCAAAGGATCCATTATTAACTAACAATCTTCCTCAAGGACATATCACCTATTTAAAAACCAGCTTTTTTAAGGTGTACAAGTTAATTTTAATAATTTTAATTTTAATAAAAAATACAACATCATATTCCCAGAGATGAATGAGTGTCCTTCTGAAGAGGTGATGCATCAAGTGTTGTTTGGCGTTTTTTTAAGAATTACATTTTTATAAAGAAACTTCCCAAAGCAGAATTACTTCAAGAGTTGACTTTCAAAGGACAGTTGGTGGCATCAATTTCTTCTTTTTATTGGAGCTGGTGGGACCCAAGACTAGACCATAGACTTTTTAATTTCTGTAAACTCTGCAATATCTGCTGCAGTAGGAGAACAAATAACCAACAGCAATACATGAAGACATTACAGGTAACATGGCCTGAACTAGTACCTCACTAATGTGTACATAACCTGCTTTATAAAACCATATCTTATCCAGGCTAAGCACTTAATTATTATTGATTAGTTCTGCCCACTCTTCCAATATCAGTCATTATTGAAATAATCTCCGTATCCCTCATTAAACATGCATCTGTTTCCATGGGAATGCATTTTTAAATAAGAAGTGCTATTTGAATATTATGGGTTTCACTGGTTGTTCAGGCACTTGGTACTGTGGTTGCCCAATCTGTCATAGTTAATCAACTCTCATCTCTTAACACTGGCTGCAGTTATCAATGAGTTGAGGATTAATATTCTGGGCGAAGCAGATGATAAATCATTTGTATATAATTAGTGTACAGCAAGGTTACAGCTGACATGAATTTTTATCTTAATTATGAGAGAAATTTGTTCCATTAATTTAATTTAGTTTGCATGAGTGGCTAGACACCTAACAAAGTTAATCTTACACCTGTCATTACAGCAGTAAGGAGAGGCTCATTTTCAAGCTGTAGACACAGAAACTCTGGTATATAAGGATAATGTTGCTCATTCTGATGTGAAAATAGATGATCGTAGACAGAAGATACAGAACCTGCTCTCTTTAAAGGCTTCCCAAAGGATTTATGTGTGAATATTACAGGGACTCAAATCTGGTTGCTTCTGTACCAAGCAGACTAATTTTCCTTCATTCTCCTTCTGTACTTCTTCACGAGAGAAGCATGCAGTGCCTACAAACAAAGGCAAAGATTTTCCCTTTATTTTCATTTTAATTACTTGGACTGTGTACATATAGTTAACATGTGACAATACCATAGCCCTTGTGTGACATAATATCTGCATTAATAGCTATGGGTGAGGAAATTGTGCTGCCTGCAATCCAGCCTTCACATTTATGTGAAAAAGAATTATTCATAACTTCATCTACTACACAAATGGCAATTATGCAGGCATTCCTGAGGTTTCAGCAGACTGAATAAACCTAAATTCTGTGTTAATTATCCAAGCAATTATCAAGTCTGATAAATCATACATGATTGATAGATAAGGTGGGGCTGTTTGGGTAAGAGGATATGGTGTTAGTTATTTTGCTGATAATTAACCAAGCACCGAAATGAAAGAAGACTATTTGTGGCATCTCTTATAAAAATGTTTATCTTTATAGATTTGTTGATTATAGTTATTTTATTCCAGTAGGATGACATGGAAAAAGAAAAGCCAATACCTGAGTCTTTTTACAGCTAATGAGATGAGACTGAATACAGTGGAGAGAGAAATATAAGTGAAAATTGCATTCTGCACTAGCTCAAGTCCAAATACATATTTGTAATACAAGCCAGTCTCCTTCACATTTGCAGCATAAAAATAACCCTCAAACAGAAACATTAATTGAACAGTAACTCAGATTAATGTTTTGTAATATTAGTTCACAATTATTACTCTCAGCTAAGGTCAAGAAGTATATAGTTGGATATTCACAAAGAAATGACTGATTTAAAAACAAAGAGCTCTAATGGAATTCAATAGTGCTTTTCAGTCATTCCAGTTGGCATCTCTATTACCTGAAATGATTCACAGTCCATTATGGGAGCTTCCATGCTAATAGAATGTCTATCTTCTGTAATACAGACACATCAGGGCACTAACTGAGAATCTGTCACAATGAATTTCATCTAGATTTCACTTCATCTCTTCATGGACTGTAAAATTTGCTCTTGTACAATGCCTAAATTTACTGTGGGTAATTGAGAGAGATCTATAGATGCAGCACACAGTAAAAAGCAGTTTTCCAAGATCTATTGTAAATTGTGCAGATTTGGTTCAGCTGGGAAAAGATTATGAAATGCTGGACACCACTGGCTGCTAATTAAATGTTTTTGGTGAGCTCTGAAAATATTTTTAATGGATCATGATGAATAGAAAAGTGAAAACAGCAGCCTGGGTAAAATATCTCTCTTGCAGCTAGAAAGGCAATGAAAAAGCTTTTGAAATCTAAGAAACCCAAAAAAAGAGATAGGCAAATGAGTAAAAGCAAGCTCCATTACCCCTTGTAAGACTTATGGATCATATCAAGTAGACCTATGATATTTTTTATCTCTCTTGTGTTTACACAGTGCAAAGTGGGATATTATCCACTTAATCTGACTTCTTCTAGTTCTTCAGAAAATCCTTCTTACATAGGCAGGCAACTCCATTTTATTTTAGCAACTGAGAATATCCATCCTATCTGAAAATGTTGATGTTAAGTTCTATGCATGGATTCTTGATAAAAAATTAAAATAACGTTTAATGCGTGGTTCATTTTTTTTTCCCAGATGAATTCTTGCTCCTCTGCTCATGAAACAGATATTCTGAGCATTTTCAACCATTTTTGTCTATTTCTTTTTAATTTTACTTGTTTCCATTAATAGCTAAACAAAGTTATTGGTATCCTTACTGATCACAGGCTTTAATATTTGTTAGCCAATTGCAATTGTGATATATTCTATAGCTTTTTTCCTAAGCCACAAACAGAATAATAGCATCACGCTTCACTGCAAGTGAAGTGATCTCAGCCTTTACATTAGGAGAAAATCAGAATGGTATGACTGCAGTTCATTACTGAAATAGGTAACTGATGAACTGAAAAGACAAAGGGCATTGTTAAATGAAATGTCATTATTAGAGCTGCTCATGTTTAACAAATGTACTGTAAGTTAATTCAGTGGTGTTTTCTCCAAAGTTCTCTGTAGGACATTCACCATTCATGCTTATGTCTTCACATGTTCAAAGTATTTTTATTTTCTTTATGTAAATAAGCATAAACTAAATCTTAAGTAAACACCAGTTAAACTGTTGTAAAAAATGCTGCATCAATTTTTGTCCAAGGTTTGCTTCCAGAGCTATGGCTCACCCAGTGAGCTCTGAAAGATGAGCATTTTTGATTTTTGAATGTTTATGTATATTACGTTTGAATAAATGCCTTGTTTTCCTTGAAGGAAAACAGAAGGTAAATCCAGAATTTCATGGGAAATAGGTTTAGTCTTTAGGCTTCCATTCAGCAATTTGTGACTATGCAACAAAGCACTTTGGCACGTGTTTAATGTCAGGACCTGAAGCATCTGTTTTAATATGTTGCTGAATTGGGGCCTTAAAGCATAAGCAGAATCTTGGACCTTGTATTTTAAGAGCTGTGTAAAAGTGGTGTTCTGATATCAAATAAAAAACATATCATACTTTCAGCATCTGTGGGAAGCTGTTTGCATTGCCCCAGAGGTGATAAAAATAATTTATGGACTCGGTATTTTTCACAACAAGGAAATGACCTCAGCTTTGGCAATCTGAGGTAGTTAGTGAAGCTTTTCTGCTACATTTATAGATTTACTTGAGCTACATATTCTTTGACCTGTATTTGAGATTTATTGGCAGATACAGAAGTCACAGTGAATAACCTAAAAAGAAATTGATGCTCTGTGCATTTTGTGCATGGATTGACTGACAGATTATGAAGGGCTGCTTCTTCACAAGTGATTGAGGCCTGTGCCCTTGCTTGTTATAAATATGTCTGCTGGGGTGTCATGTGAATTTTTTAACTAGAAGTTTTAATACAACAGGAAGATTAAAAGCATATTGAGACTTTTGGATGTGTGAATATGAGCTTGAAAAGAGAATATATGCTATGGATGCCACAATAAGGCATCAAACCATCCAACTCCTGGGAGCAGCCCTCTCTTCTCTGAGCAGTCCCACTGGCCTGGCACCTCTTTAAGAACAGGACGGCACAATCCAAGTCTGTGTGGCAGAGCATTAGTGATCCAAAAGAGCAGGGCAAGAAGGGTTCCTCTGGTTCCTCTGCTCCTGCTGTCCCAGTGGTGACACTCAGGTCAGCACTGAGAACAGCCAAGGCTTCACCCAGAGCTGGCTTGGTCTTGAAGGGGTTTGGAAATGAATTCTGGGCCTTTGAGGTACATATTCATGGCTCTCCTCATGCACTGCATGATCCTACAGGACTGAGTGGTTACCTTGGTCTGTGAGGGAGGGAGAGTCCTCCTGGGTTTCCTCAGGTGGATTGAGCACTGAGCAGTAAATAAGGGAAGTAGATGCTCTATTTATTTGGTGGTCTAGCATCTGACTGGAAATCACAGACCACACAAGCACCTTTTTTCATGACACTGCCATGGAACTAAGCTATTAATGACATTATGTAGATATCCATAATATCTTTTCATCCTTTTTTCACTTTAGGCAAGGAACTTGAAGCTGCAATCGAATATCTGGACTGGCAGTTCCATCACTTGCCTGATGGAGATTGGAAAACAAACAGCCCCCTCTCCCATCCTGCCACCAGAAGTGAGACTAATTTAAGTCAAGACTAATTTAAGGCAAGACTGTAAAAGTTTGCTCTCAATTTCTGTTCTTGTGGCCTTAATAACCCTTTCACACAGTTTTTTAGCAGCAAAAAATAATTGGCAATATAAAAGTTTTAAAGCAGCCCATGGTGCTGTATCTTCCTTGTGTCAAAGGAAGCACAAGACATAATAAAGAGTAGAAATTCACTCACTTGAAGCTGAGCTTCATCCTCATAAGTTCAGCTATGCATAGATTTTAAATGTATGAAAGAAGGATGTAAGAAAGAAACTATAACAGATTCTCTCTGTTCTACAGTCACCAAAGACATCACAAACAAAATAAACTACTTGGACTGCAAACAGCTATGGATGAATTAATACTTTCTGCCTCCTGAATGTGTTACAGGAGATCTCTGCATTGGAAATCAGCCTTGCACTGTCTGAATATGCCCAGAGCTCTCTGAGCTATCTGCAGCAACACCAGCCACCAGGAAAAACATATTTTCTCGATTTATTTCCACTCATTTGTTTAACTTCACTGCCATCTGCTGTTGAGGAAGAGAACCTGGCCTGCAGGCCTAGGAAATAGGTGTGATGTGCCCAGGTTTGGCTTGCCAAAGCACTTCCACTTCTTACCCAATTTTACTGTGTTGTAAAGGACAGGAAGGAAATTGTTGTTCTATGGTTTGTGTCCTGTGCATCCTTACCTCATCCCAGGGAGTGTTTTATCCCTGTCACACCTTGTGAATACTCCAGCAGCACCAAGCTAAGTCATGCCACCATTCTTTGGGCATGTTTTCCTTCTGCATCTTCCTACCACTTTTGCTCATGTTCTTTTTGACAGCGCTATTGCCCTATGTTCCTTCTAGCAGATCCTGTAAAATCTCATCTTTTCCACCCAGCATAAAAGTACATAGAATAAGGGCTTGAAAAGTAATCAGTAATTATGCCATCTCTCATTTTGTGCAGTGGAAGAACCATCAGTTTATCAGGCAGAGAGTGCTGGAGCAGAGGGATCATCAGCTTCTGTCATTCTGTATGTCTAGAAGTTCCTTCCAGAATAGTTACTTCATCCTGGCATTTTCACTGCATCTAAAAAATAACACTCAGTGTGGATAATGGGTTGCATCCAGGCAAAAAAAAATACACTCAACCAAGTGAACAGCATCCACTCAAAAAAACCCCAGAAATATATATGTATATTTAGGCTATGAATTGAAAAAATAGTCTGCTTATGGAAAAAGATGTCAAAAGTGGAATATATTCTGCTACTGATGGGTGCAGCTAGAGACAGGAAGTCTGTAAAAGCATGACATTTTCTATTGCTTCCTATGTACATGTTTCCAACTTTGACTCAATGACTTAATTCTTTGGCCTGATTCAATAGGAAACAACAAAACTTTCCTTTGACCACAGCAGGCTTTGGCTGAGACTGCTAGCAAAATTACAGTGATATTTGAAGATTAACATAAATGTTGTGTTCAGATAGTTAACCTAATGGCCTTGAAAGGTAAATGATATTACAGTTATACACATTTATTACAAACAGTAAGTTTTTATTCTGCAATGTCAAGAATAGGCTCTTGTCAGTGGCGGTTTACTAATCTGGTATTAAATCTTTCCTCATGGCAATGCTTTCAATCTCCTTGCTTTTCTGATTTTCTTTTTTTAATTACTAAAAGGGCTGATGATCAGTACAGATGTAGAAAAAGCGAGATATAGTCTATGTCCTCTTAAGTCCAAAAAATAAAATTGCATTTCAGATATTCAACAGAATATCTGTTGCTATCAAAGCTAAGTTTTGAACTGAAAAAACGTAGCTCAATTTTCAGATGCTGTGTTAAGTGCAGACCAGGCAGTTAGAAAATTTTATTCTGCTTCATAAGTGGGGTGAATTTAATATGGAGTTCAGTGAAGAAGCATCAGAATGGAACACCAACGTGCTGGTTCCTTCGTAGAACAACATCCCTCAGGGCAGCAAGATGTATGTGAAAAAGTCTTGTCCAGCATCTGGTAACTGTTAGCACAGGAGTAGGTTCTGGTGGGCAGAATGCAGTGACATACTCATGTCCAGATCTCCTGAAAAACCTCAGTATGAGACGTGGAACAAAAGACTGAAAATGAAAGGGTTATATAAAACACTGCAAAAAAAGTTGAGCTAGAGTTCACCATGGTCTAAGGCCTGAGATTTTGCTTTTTTTTCCTTTATGCTCCATTTCTCCATAAATAATTTTAAATGCTTGTTCTGAATCTAACTCTTTCCCATGCATTTCTTTGTTTCCTCAGTTTCTCCTATGAAACAAAAGGATGCTGTACTAGGACACCCATTCTTCTGCACAACCACCCAGCATATGTGGAGGCAGAATTAATGAGCTAGACCTCTTCAGATCTGGCTCAACATTTGAAATTCTGTGTGTTTGCAAGTTTGTGGTACTTAGTAGTTCTGACTTACTGCATGGCACGGGAGCCACCTCTGTCCTTCTCACTTTGGAGCTCCCAGTTCACTTTGTCTCCCTGAAAGCAGCCTTGGCTGTTCTGTCTCTCACAGACCAGCACAGACCTGTTTTTCTGAGCCACTGTGAAACATGCTGCTTCACTTCATACACACTTCCAGAAATAAAGGCGGGAGAATCCTGATGTGATGTTCTGATAGAGCATATGCACTCGATTCATCCTACTTTTTAAATCAAAAAATTGCAGGATTTTTCTTTTTTTGCTATACAAAGGGAAGAGTATAGTCAATGGATTGACTAGATGACAGCCAGTTAGGGCAGCAAAGACAGACAAAAAAGAAAATGCACTGCCAGATTTTTCTTTAAATCTGCAGTAAAAAGGGAACTTTTTTAGAGGTTTCAGCAGAAGACATGAAGACAGAGAAATGGCTTTAAGCTCAGTATAACAGTAGGCAAGGTAAAAGGTTAATTATTCCTTTGGTGGAAGTGATAGTTCTGAATTAATGGGAGTGACTTCATCTCCTCCCTAGAAGCAGTTCCTGGATTCATTTCTGCTCCCCATGGCTCCAGTTACAGCACTTCTCTGTGCTCTCTGCTCAGCTTCCCACCAGCCCCAGGCTTCCCAAAGTGGAAGGAAGTCATTTCTACTGAGCCCATCAGTAGGAAATGAAGAGTTTGGCATGGCTTTTTAGTTTACAAAAAGTCTGAGTAAGAGAAGCAACACATCTCTACAACCACAGGACGTCACAGCCTGGAGTATGGTAAGCTGTCAGAGCAAGGCCAAGGGATGGGAAGCTGGAAGAGGTTATATTCCCTCTCAGAGACAGATTTAGGAACCAGGAGGTAGCTGCATGTCTATTTCTCACAGTGAGTAAAACTAACATGGATCCCAAGAAGGAAGGCAGCAGCAGTGGGCAGCAGAGCTTGCAGGAGTTTGTAACATTTGCCTTGTGACTGAGCTGTGGCTTTAACAGCCATTCCAAACAAACTGTGCTGGGCAGCACTTGGTGCTGTGTCCAGGTGTGCCCCAGGTGTGTGTGTACCTGTAGGAACTTTCCTCCTAATTTCAAAAAGTCATGGAAATTACAAAGCATCCTTTTCCACCTTGTTTCTAGAAGGCATAGTTCCTGATAAGAGGGCATGCTTTGGAGATAAGCAGTGTAACTCCAAATGTGTTACTCCCAGCCTTTCAAAATCATGAGGATATGAACTACTGGAGACAGTGGAGGAATTGCTAGGAGAATTCTACAACAAAAGACTTCATTAGTCTTGAATTGTAAAAAAATCCAACATAGTCACTGGAGTCAGCCATGCTGCTGCTTTTGAGGTGACTGATAAGAAAAATGCTGACAATCTTAGAGGCAAATCTTTCTCCTGAGTGGCCCTGCATAAAGGATGTCAAATTCCATAATAAGGCATTGACAATTCTTATTTTTATTATAAGCCTTGCAATATTTGATGTTTGTTTATAGCCCAGCTCCCAGAATCAAGGGATTAGATTAAGGTCTCTGTTTTAATTAAGAAACAAAGGTTTTCTTCAATTTTTCCACCCACAGTTGTGAGATGCTGGGAGGAAGCACAACATACCACTTTTCTTTCGTGGTAATCATGAGATGCTCTGTGCTGACTTATTCAGACATGCTATTCAGTTTTATGCTAGGTGACATTCTGAGGACAATCTTTACACTTTGGAGGTGTAACTCTGTACTATCTTACTAAATAAAATATTAAATCAATATTATGTGGACCAGATTCATATGATAAATTAGAAAATATTTTGGTAATTACATGACCATTTTTTCATTAATTACATACTGAATTACAATCAAGAACTTCAATGGTTTCAATATTTTTTACCTTTACCTAGTTTTTGGCAAGGTTCCCTGATGTTTAGGGGCTTTGCACAGCTTTTGAAGTGTGAGAGATACAGTCTGCACAAAGTCCAGCCTTAGAAAATCAGTTCTTTGCAGACTAAAATTCCAGAAAGTGTTTCCTAAAGTTATTATAAACACTAACTGCTTTTATTAACTCCTGATGAAGCTCATATTAGCTTGCCCTTGGATTTTAATGAAATGGGTGCCATCAGCATTGAGATGAAGAATCCATTCAGAAAAATCATGTGTTTTATTTGTTAGCATATTTGGCTTCTATTTGTGCTGAAATGAGCTATGATTTGCAAATAATAGTTAGGTTAAGATCCATCCTTTTTCCTTATTTCTGAATAGCTAGAACAGCAAAAGGCAATTCATTTTTCTTAATAATTGCTTCTGTGGAAAATCTTTGAAAAGACAGTTCAGCCAAGTTTCTTGAACACTGTAAGAAAACACTTGGATCACACTCTGAAAAGCCTTGAACTGTCCAGCGCAATAAAACTTGGGACTGCATTTCATGGTGCCCATAAAACCTGCTCCAAAGCCTCCTAAAAAATGTCTCAGAACAATTCAGAAAATGTTTGATTCAAATTACAAGAACTGGGTGATTTAAGAGGCAGAAGTAAGGTCACTGTCATCCCTGATGACATATACCCTATGTATACTCGAATAATGAATTAAACCCTACCAAATGAAGCCCATCCAGGCGGCTTTCCGGAGCACCGCCCGTGCTGGGGAACGCATTTCCCGCTGGCCGCGGAGCTCAGCCTGTGCCTGTTGGCACCAGAGGGTGCTCTCCCACCATTTGTCAGGGCCTGCCTGAGTGCAAGCAAGGTTTGACTCTTAAAAAGACGCGTGGTTCTACTGGCAGCTCTGGATTACGCCAGAATCACAGAAGTTCAAGACTGGAAGAGACCTATAAGATCATCAAGTCCAGCTGATGTTCTAACTGTTCAACTAGATCATGGCAGCAAGTGCCACATCCAGTCTTTTTTTGAATTCTTCAAGGGATGATGACTCCACCACCTCACTGGGTAAATGATTCCAGTATCTGACCACTCGTTCTGTGAAATATTTCCTTCTTAATTCTAACTTACATCTCGCTTGACGCAACTTGAGACTGTGTCCTCTTGTTCTATCCGTTGTCGCCTGGAGAAAGAGACCGACCCCCAGCTCACCACAGCTACCCTTCAGGAAGTTGTAGAGAGCGATGAGGTCGCCCCTTAGTCTCCTTTTCTCCAGGCTGAACAACCCCAGCTCCCTCAGTCACTCTTCGTATGGCTTGTGTTCCAAGCCCCTTATTAGTCTCGTTGCTCTCCTCTGGACACGCTCAAGTAACTCGATGTCCCTCCTAAAGTGAGGGGCCCAGAACTGGATACAGTACTCCAAGTGAGGCCTCACCAGTGCCGAGTACAGGGGAAGAATGACCTCTCTGCTCCTGCTGGCCACTCCATTTCTGATACTGTTTAAAAGCAGTCTGAAGATGGAGGGAGTGGTAGTCAATGGCAGAAAAGTTTGCTCTTCATTTAGGGTTAAGTTGCAGTCAGGCTAAAATTCCTAAAAAACATTGCTTGGTGGGGCTGTTTCATTTCAAAATGCACACATGTAAAAATTACCGATGTTAAACTGGATGTCTATCTCTCCGAATCTCTGCTGGTCAGAGTGACTCTGAGAATACGTACAAGCTTTTTTCCCCAGCCCAGCAGTCGAAGAAGGAGCCAGAATTTTTCTGTTCTCGTTCTCAAGGTTGTTTATTATTTCTTATATATAACATTCTTTCTCTGACCCGATGGAGGTCTGTCTGGCAGGTCAGGTTGAGGTACACTGCTTGTCTTTGGGGCAGTGTTGTCTTTTTCTACTAAAAACTACATGTACACTATTTACAGTAACTTCTCAATACTTACCACCTATGTTAGACTTCTACTAAGCTTCTACTTTAATCTAAAAATGCTAACATCACTTAGAAGATGGAGGCTAGGAAGAAGAAGGAAAAAGGACAAGGCACACTCAAATTCTTCTATCCTGGGACTTTGAGCCTCCATGCTAAAAACTTCAAAAATCTATTTTTCACATTGTGACAAACAAACTAACTATTATTCTACTTAAACTTTCTTGACTTGTAATTCTTCATATAAAGGTTGGTGATTGTTTTTTCTAAGGGCTAAATCACAGGCACAGGGGTCTTGGGCTCTAAGGTCTCTGAGCCCCCTGGCAGGGTTTCAAGTCTTCTAGGGCAGCCAGAGGAATTTCTTGGGTTCTGACATCTATCCAGATGGTACACAGCCTTTTTTTTTCCTGCAGGCTATTTTCCTTTTTGCTTAACTCTGTCCAAGGTTACACTTCCAGTGCTCACCTCAGATCTCTACAGTTCTGTCTTTTTTATCTCTACATCACTGATATTTTTATCTTGCTTCTCTTACCACTCATCTGCCTTTTCAATTCTCTTTCAAAAAATCAACATGGAAGAAGAAAAGCTAAAAAACTCCTCCACCTTAGATCATCATTCTCTTGGGAGTGAGGTGTACCTGTGAGAAGTCTTTTACTGTTTCAGACTCTCTCACTCCATTGGGAAATTAACTGTTTATTCTTACAACTATTTTAAGTGAAGGATGTGTCACAGTATTATGGCATGTAGAAGGTAAAGTCTAAATCTATATATTTTGCCTAAGAATGCCACAGTGAAAATATACACTTCTGTGCCCGTTTGTAAGCATTTGTAAATCAGTAATCCAACAACCTGTAGTCTCTTATTCTTTGAACTTCAAGTAAATCTTACAAGTGATTCTGTTTGGAGAAGTTTTACCTTTCACAAATTATTATAAGTTCCTGGGCACTTGGTTTTCCAACAATTGCATATCAGATTTGCTCAGTCTAAATATAAAAATGAAGGATAGCATTTCTTCACAGAGCTGTGATCTGAAATTTAATATCCTGGCTCAAATCAAGGAGTCTGTGATGCACTGACAGTGCAAAGGTTCTCATTTTGTTTGTTCCTTCTCAGGCCGAGGCTCAGTGAATCAGATTTAATTAGTTGTTCCATGGATGATATGTGAGTTGGAAAGACCCACTTCATTCTCCTGGAGATTAATTTATTTTGAGCACAACGGCTACAGATGACTTGAGACTTTCAGAAAAGATGTGCAAAGGCACTGTCCCAAACAAACCTCTCTGTGGGTGACTGCTCTGTGTCAAGGTGTGCTCTGCCTGTCCTTGCCTGGATTTTTTTATGCACACTAATGTAGAAACTGAGAAACTCCTCAGCAGCCTGGTTTTCAAAGAGAGCACAGTAGCTCTGAAAATCCAGCCTCTCAAAAACTGAAATACCCAAAATGATTGCCTACTTGCATATGGTGACTGCAGTCTTTGAGTCATGCGATCAAAATCATGACACTAGAAAAGAAGTCTGGTAAAAACTTTATATTCATCACATACTTAGTTAGAATATTTTCATTACACTCCAGGCAAACTTCTAGATCTGGAACATGAAATTGTAGAGAGGACCGGCCACCAGTTCTGTCAAGTTCTGTCATGAGGGAGCTGTGATTTTTTTTTTTTCCTTTCTAGAATCTCAATATTTCCACTATCAGATTACCTTTTCCTCTACAAATTCCACAGGCCACAAAGTCTTTCCTCTTTCAAGTAAGTGAGCTAAAAATGTTTGTGTTCATATTGCCAGTCTTACAAAACAATATTAAAAATTACACCAACATAATTTTCAAGAAAAAGATGTCTGCCTGTATGTTTTAAACTATTAAGTGCTGAGAATAGGAATTGTTCAGAGACTGAACAGGCTGGACTGGACCTTCTAAATGTCACCCACAGGTACAAGAGTGAGCATGTTTAAAACTCCACTATTTCCTGTTATATGTGAGTGCTGAAAGGGCACAATACCTTGTTAAGAATACCAGCTGGTCTGATGGGATGCAATGGTCTGCTGCAGCCCCTTACACAGTGGCCACTGTAACAGCTCTGTGACTTTTTCATTTCACAGTGCACAGTCTCACTGTCACTGAGGATAATTGGGAATTTGCAGTTGCCCACTGAATGGTTCTCCATGCCTACATCTCAGGAAAGAGAAGAAGGGGAACTGAGCAACTGTAAGGAGATGGGACACAACCAAGACAAAAAATTAAAAGAGCAAATGCATGCAGAGGAAGATACTTGTGCTGTAGCCAACAGCACTGCTGATTCTAGAAACCTGGATGGAAATCTTTATCACAGGAATCATTTCATTAGGGAGCAGGATGGAAGTGATCTCTGTGCTGGGGCTGCCAGGCAACTAAATGGGTTGAAAAAAGAGCCCACCCAAGATATGAGCCCCAGAAAACAATGCAAAATCTGACACTGAGTTTGGAAGGCTTGGGCTTAGTTCCCTACAAGTGGCTTCAGCTTCTCCTGTAAGTAGGAATCCAACTGGGAAGATGCAGCCATGGCAGTACCAAGGTGCATGGCCTGATGCAACCACTGAGATCCTTTCCATTTACTCCAAGGTCTGTCCATGACACTTTGTTTTATGGTATCCTTAAAAAAACATTGCACCCTAACAAGAAATGCTGTACAAAGGAGTATTGCACAGGAAGTTATACATACTTTATTTTATCTATCATGCAAAATGGAAATAAATCTCTTCTAGGCCTTCTCAGAATAGAGAACATTGGAAAGTTACTTAAATTACTTCATCTAACTGTGTCTGCTTGACAAACAGTGGAGCCCTTGCTGTTGCTGTTACAACTCCATCTCATGTTTTTATTTTTATTACAAGAAGAAACAAATATGTGCTGAAAGTGAGATCTACTGCTACATTTTCAGTGGTGACTGAGTTTAATGTTGTCACAAGTCCAGGCTGAGCAGCAAAATGAATCACATGGCTGTACAAAAAATGAGGAAGCTTTCTAGCTCAGCTTTGTGGGATCAAGATTAATGAAATAGAAAAATCAAGACAGGATTGCTGAAAGCAACTGCACCAAGAACCAGAGCTCACCTTCACAGATCAAAATAAAGTAGGGAAAGGGAAAACTAAGCCTAAATTGAAACTGCTAGAGATTTGCAAGCACAAAATCTAAAAATCTAAAGGAAAGGAGGTTTTTCTTTTTTAGATGGTACCCCTCTTGGGACTCCTTTTAAAACTAATTGATATTTAGAAGATTGATTATCCAGATGTCATAGGGGACAGCAGCTCTGTCTGGGTAACTGAGTGAATTTGCATCACAATTAGGTGTTGGGAAGCAGTGCTTTTGCAAAGTATTTTATTGAGGTTTAAGTGATCCGAGTTGTAATGACCATAGATTGTTGTATTTTCATGCCTCACTCTTTTCTTTCCTAACTACGTACCAGATGAAGGAAAATTCCAGCCTATAAAGGAGAAAAATGTTTCCAGTCTTTATTGTCTCATAGACATAAAGCAAATTAAAAGAACGTATTACATTTCTGTAAGTACATAATTTCAAGCCAGCTTTGTGATTTTGGGGGCCAGCCGCATGAGTTATAAAGTTCATAGCAGTTAATTACCCCCATCTCCCTCCTTTGCCTTACTGTGCTTTAAAAAGCCAGACAAACAGTTCCATTTCCCATGGTAGGTTAGTTCCCTCCCTTGTCTGATACTCACTACTTAAGCCCCTAGTTCATAATACCTTTGGCTTTTTATTTCTCATTTTTGTTAATTTCTGCACTTGCTGCTGCGTCTGAAGGTCATCTACATCCCTCCCTAACATTCTCCTGTTTCAACCCTTGTCTTTGCTTTTTGTGGGCTTCAGTCTTCCTCACCATGGCAGTGAAATTAGAGCCATACAGTTCTCTGTGAGGAGAAGACAGACAAAACACAGAAAGCCCGTATTGCTGTGGTGACCACGTTAACCTCTGGGGCTGTGGAACAAAGTTCTGAAACTCTGTTTTAACAATGTGGCCTGTGGTTACACCACTACATGGCTTGAGCTGGTCTGGCCTATTTTTGCTATTATTAATTATTATTAGTATGGCCTAATTTTGCTTTATTATTATTATTATTAGTAGTAGTAGTAGTAGTATTTATTTATTTAGATCACTCTGTCAGGGAGGCAGTCATAATGGAATGGCTCATGTATGCTCTGCTGCCCTCCAAAGGATGGGAATGCTGCACTCCTGCTCCTTCACCTTATTGAGATGCTTCCAGCCACAGCTGAGTGCAAGTTGTTGTTTGTTTGGGTTTTTTTTTTTTAATACTCTGTCTGGAAACAAAACAAGGACACCTGTGATAGACTTGACACCCCTGTCAGGTATTTCCTAAGCCATCGCCAGCAAGAACGCTTCCCAGCTTTGCTATCTGGCTGTTCAGCCCATCAAGTCCCTGTGCATTGGTGTGATTTTATTCATGAATAAAGCCACCATCCCTGGAAGTGTTTAAGGAAAGCCTGGAAATGTCTCTTGATGCCAAGATCCAGTTGACATGGTGGTGTTCGATGTTGGACGTGCTGATCTCAGAGGTCTTTTCCAACCTAATGAATTCAGTGATTCTCTGACCTGTGTGCAGAGCAGAAAAAACAGAATGAAACCCCACTTCAGCTCTTAGGTCACCAAAGGAAACACGGCTGGCAATGAAGAAGTGTCAGCGCCCAGCGGAGCATGAGCGGCCGTGAGGCGTTTCGCAGTCACAGCACTCAGTAACTTGTCCTCCATGCTGGCGGGAGGCCTCAGGACCCCTTGCAAAAGGAAAAAAAAGGAGAAGAGAGCGGCGGGCGAAGGGCAGCACGGCGGAGGGGAAGCGCCCGGGGCCGGCGGAGAGGAGCCGCGCACTGAGGGGCCGCGGGCACGGGGGCACCCGGGGGCGCCCCCAAGGGCGCAGCCCGCGGGCGGGGCCGCGGCCGTTGCGCTCCGCGCAGCCAGTCAGTCACATGAGCCGCCGCCCTCCTTCCCCGGCACCCCTCGGCCGCGAATGGCACGGCCCGGATGCGCTTGTACGCAAGGAGGGTGCGGGCGAACCATTGAGCGGGGGCGGGGGAACCCGGCAGCCGCCGGCCGGGAACACCCCTTCGCCGGGGCGCTGCGGCGGCGGGGAGCGGACGTGACAGCGGCGCGGCCGGCGGCGGAGCGCGATGGGGGTCCCGCGGGGACAGGAGCGCCAGGCCCCGCAGGAGGTACCGGAGCCGCGTCTCTCCCAGCCCCCCGTCCCCCGGGCGCTGCCGAGGCCCCGCTGCACCGGCGTCCCCGGGATCCCCGCCCGCTCCTGCCCCGGTTCCCGGCCCTGGCCGGCAGCGCGGGGGTCGGTGTCGCTCAGCGCGCTGGGCGCGGGGGACGCGGGGAGGCCTGCGGGGCTGCCGGCAGCGCTGTGCGGTCACCGTCGGTGCTCCATCGCCTCCCGAGTGCCCGCTGCAAGCCCGCCTGGCCGGGTTCCCGTGGCAGGCAGCGGGGAGGAGGAGGGTGCCCGGAGGGGTGGAGGCGGGCAGGGTGGGCAGGTGGGGCCGTGCAGCCCTCGGGCACACCTGGAGCCCTGTGAGCGGCTCTCCGGCCTAGGGCCGAGCTGCTGGGGAGCGCTGTGCCTCTGGGAAATCGCGTGTATCCCCGGAGCTGGGGGGTTCCATCCTCTAAGGGGGGACAAAAGCCCTGGGACGGGCTGGCTGTGCTGGTGAGGCTTCGGAGCACTGGGGCTGTCCGGGCTGCCCCTCACAGTTCACTTTTGTGACTGCCGTGCTCTGAAATTGCATTGCCCAAAAAGTGGAATTCCGTGTGAGCGTCTCCTCCCGGTTTTGTAGAAGGATTAGAGAAGCGTGTCCTGGTTTCGGCTGGGACAGAGGTTAAATTGAGGTGTGTGAGTTTATGAAGCCTGAAATTAAAAGAAACGTGTGAAATGGAGAATAAGTTAAGTGGCTTATGGCAATAGGACAATCTTAGTAGTTAGGGGCAAGCAGTGGACCAGGAGTATGAACAGCAAAAGCAGATTAAAGTATTTAACTGGGTGAAAATATTTCTAAATGGACTTAACATCACATGTGCTACCTGTTTCTTTAATGTCTTTCAAATTAACAACCAGGTTGCTAATGTAAGGTAGGTTTACCCTGATATGTGGTCTGTGCCAAGGCTCGGAAAATGCTCACTCTTCAAATGAATGAGAAAAACTGAATTAGTGTTTTGTTGTTTGTTTGTCAGGTGGAAACGAGAGAAGATGAGGAACAAAACATCAAGTTGACTGAAATCTTGGAACTGTTGGTGGCTGCTGGGTATTTTCGAGCAAGAATCAAGGGGTTATCACCCTTTGACAAGGTGAGACCATTACAATATTTTAAACCCCTCTTTTAAGTATAAGAGGCTTATATGTTTTGCTGGTTTGCTTAGCAATTCTCTATAAGACAGTTGCAATTTATGAGGCTTCTCTGTGTGAATAATTCTGCAAATGACCTAGTTTCAGACAGACAGGACCTCCTCAGTCTTGAAAGACAATTTTGTGCAGCAAGGCCTGTTTTAAAGGTGAAAATTGGATGCAAACTTACTGCTGTCTGCTTTTTTTGGGTGCTATGGCCTATGCTAGAGTTGTGTGCAGGGAATTTTCCTCTCTCTCCCAGCAGCAGCTGGAATAGCTAGGCTTTGGATACTTGGAGATAGCATGGTAATTATTAATACAGCATTGATGAGAAATGAGGAAGTGTCTGTGTAAGAAAGGAACAGTTAGCCTGGTGAGATTATTTTTGGGCTGTTTTTACATATCTTTAGAATGTCATATTTGTTAACCTTTCATTGTTGTAGACAGGAAATGTGTGATGCTGACAGTGAGCAAAGTTCATGTTGAAGAGAGATTTCTGAATTGCTTTAATGCTGACACTGTGAGAAATTCCTGAACCAAGGTTTGAAAACACAGAACTACAGCAGCCTTGAAATGGATTCTTCTGTTTTCTGCTCTCTCTTTGATCATAGCACAGCCTCACTTTGCAATGCAATTTTATTTTATTCAAACTCCTTGGTATTGCTAACAGTCGCTGCTCAGGAGTCTGTGCTTTCAGACGGAGAAATTTCGAGGAGACTGCTTTGGATGTAACATTGTTGCATTTGTGTGTAGAAATCACTTACAGGTACTTAAATATAATTGCAAAGTTACCATTTCATGACAGTGCCCAACCTCACCAAAATGAGCCTTGCTACTGAAAATAATCCCACTGCTAATGCAAAAGGGATATGTAGGTTATCATAGAGGGGAGTGTGAGAGGGGGAATATGGCAGAAACCTTGTTAGAAACCAAGGTTCCTAATTTGCTGTGTGATAATGGCAAGTTATTCCACATTTTAATCCCCTTTTCTCTTCTTTGCCTTTGCACACATTTAGGTTATTTTTCACATGTTTATGCAAGGTTGTATTTAAATATTTATGTAAAGTTGATGAAATGGCTCAGGAGTTTAAATATGCCCATGTCAGAATAGGGCCTGAAATAGAGATTTCTGCAGAGCTGGGGATTTCCTGTGTGCTGATGCTGTGCCTAGCACTTTGTGTTGCATGTGTCAGCAAGCAAGAAATAATAATAGCAATGATGTATATAAAAAGGTAAATATAAGACTGCAGTAATTATGATCCTTGATAAAACTTTGATATGGTCACTTTTTGGAGGTCATGACATTTAACATACTGTTGTGTTTTATCCTTTTGATTGTTTGTTGGTTTAGTTTTCTTTTTTCAATCTGAGAGCTGTTTCAAAACTAATATCTAAAGCTAAGAGAGGAATTTAGGTTGTCAACTGCTGGGTTGGTTTTTGTCTTCTTGTACACATGTATTGTGTATAGTATTGTATGAAGTTGGTATGATTGTGTTATCTGAGTCTGTCTCAGAGCAGAGAGAATACTGAGGGTGGTGAGATTACTGAGATGCAGTTTCTAAAATAAATAAAGCCTGGAAATGTATTTGTGTTTACCTGTTCAGTTTAGAATGGCCCTGACCATGCTGTTGCTCCTTTGCCAGGTGGTGGGAGGCATGACGTGGTGTATCACTACCTGCAGCTTTGACATTGACGTGGATTTGTTATTTCAGGAAAACTCTACTATTGGTCAAAAAATGTAAGTTGATTAAATGGCAAGTGGGGGATTTTTCTTCTTTTTCTTAGAAAATAAAATGTGGGTGGGGAGGGGGAGGTTACCTGATGTGTTTCTAAGGAAGAGTTTTAGTTCCAATTTCCTGCTTTTGGGGACTGTCTGTTTACAAAAGGCACAGGTTTCTGGGTTTCTCAGACTGTAGTTCCACAAATTCTAAATCCAGAAAGAAGCTTATTTCAAACCAGGCAGGGCTATTCCATTTGGGCTGCCATGCTCTTATATCCCTACTAAGCACTGAAAGCATTTATGTGGCTCCACACTGAACTGAATTGGGAACTGATCCAAATTAAAACCTACCAAAAAAAACCTGAAAAACCAAAACCCAAAAGAAAAAAAAAAAAGAAAATAGTTTTAACATGAATGAATTCCTGGATCCAGTTCTCTGTGCAGCTGCACAGATGCTTGTGCTGGCACAAGGGGATGATGCAGAGGCCAAAGCAAAGGGCAGAGGGAGCCCACGCTGCTGGAAGCTGCAGTGCAACATTAGAAGGCCTTCCCTGAGATCTCTGTGTCTGCAGTTGTGCTGTGTCAATAACCCCTGACTCCCTTTTATGGTTCTGGGTTAGAATTGTAGCATCAGCAAACAGAATTTAAAGCATGTCACTGTTGCCAAAATAGTTACCTGCCCCATACTGAGGGGGAGGATTTCCTTCCTCAGGGTGACCCAATGAGAACATTTTGTTTTGATTCATTTCTTATGCATGGAATTTGCTCATAAGCCAGCTAATTCCTGTGCCAGGGAGCTTATAGACATTGTTTATGCTGGGAAAGGGAACACATTCTAAACTCCATTATTTCTTTACGTCTGATAAAAGAGACATAATTAAAATTTACAGGAAACAAGTTTAGCCTGATAAGTTACAGTGGTCTATTAAGAGACTTATTTACTTAGTGTAGTTAAAAAGGACATCTTTCTGTGTTTTCTTGAAAATCATAGAGAATTGGCAAGGGTTTTCAAAATAAATATTTGTGGGTATTGCAATTGGAGACACTCAAAGATATAGATAACTAACTACATCATAGATAACTAACTACATAAAGCATTGCTGAGTGCAAAGAATTAAGTAGAGACTAGGAATGAAAATGGCAGTGGTAGTTTTTTGTCCTTGCTTTCCTTAAAAACATGGTAGGAACTGGTTAAGTCGTTCCCAAAATGTTCTGTTATTTTTCCAGCTGACTGGATGCAAAACTGGCAAAACAAAAATCAGGCTCCTCTCCCAAAACAGCAACAATGATTTATTTGTAAATCTAAAGTGTTCAGAACATAGGAGCATGGGCTGTTTTGATGTCCATGTAATGTTTGTGTTGGTAGAGGCTCAGGGCTTCTGTGGTGTTTTCAAGATAAAGCAAAGTTAAACTGTGTTTTCTCAGTATTATTCCAAAGTGATGGTGTTACACCATTGTGATGGTGTCCTGTTATTTAATTGCTGGGCTCAAATAAATATGGAAGCATACATTAGGATAGTTTTTTGTTTTAATTGCATTTGCTTTGATTGTGCTTCACTTCCCTTTAGGAAGTAAAATGTTTCAGGCTCTATTTCCAGATTTTGGTCACTGTCTCCTATCTCTTGATCCCCTTTTGTTCTTCCAGGACCTTAGTTGTCCATTTGGACAGTGCTAAATATCCGTGAGGTCAGTACTGGAGCAGTTAATTTCTTTTCCTTTATGGGAAAATAGCTTTGGATTTCCAAGTAAAATTCTCATCCTCAGTGGTTACACCTGCTTTAAAAATGTACTTGCCAACATTGACAGCAAAAAAAATTCCTCCCCTAAAATTAGGTATTCAGTGGAAATAGGATGAATTTCTTACAGATGGATCCCTTGTGGCAGGGTAATCCTTTCACTTAACCAGCTCTTACTGAGCTCTAGAATGAGATTGCTGCCAGCAAATTCAGTTTTAGTCACTTGAAAAGCATGTGAAGTGCACTGTGTATTTAGCTTTCAAGTGCAGTATGTATTTAAATTCAGAAAGTTTCAGGTGTAACATCAATATTTATTTTGAGAGTTCTGCTAAATAAAGTTTTAAGTCCTTACATTTGTTTCTGGACTTCCTTGGAGTGTACATCTCTTAATGTAACTGCTCTTAAAGCTACTGTCATGTTGGGTGTACCCTATAACATGCAAAGGTTTGTGGTGGTATATTTTAAATGGGTATTTTCTCTGTCCAGGCATGCAGATCTTGAAATTTTCTGTAGTAGTTAAATGAATTTCCAAGGTAGGAGCCTGTAAGTGGGGCTTAATCACCTTTTCACAGACTGATGATATAAATAGTGCCTGTAAAAGCTGTTTGGGAAATGAGTTGGATTGCTTTTCATTATATATAGTGGAAGTTACTAGAGGGAATCTTTGAACTACTGTGTTTGCAAAAATAATCTGTAATTTACAAAAGAAAATTGTAGCATATATACATCTGTCTTTTTATTGTTTTTATAATAGTGCCTTAACTGAAAAAATCGTGTCAGTATTACCAAAAATGAAGTGTCCACATCGTTTGGAACCACATCAGATCCAGGGACTGGATTTCATTCATATATTTCCTGTTGTACAGGTAATAATTTTGTGGTGTATTGATACTTTGCTGAAAAAAGTCAGAAAACTTGCATAAAAAATAGAACAAAGCTTTGAATTATTTGGCTCTTTATTTAACTTTGGGATAAGTAAGCACAGAGAAGTAGTTTGGATTGATGTTTTTAAAGAATGAAGTGACATTATGGAAGATGGAATTTTGAAGCATTGTTTTATCCACATTTAGAAAGTAAACAAAACAAACTCTGAATTCTTGGCAGTGGAGTCAGATTGTGCCTATTGTGGAATGCCTGCTGAAAGAAACCTGAATTTAATCTTGTTGTGGAATCTGATAGTCTGCTTTGGCAGATTAGGAAATAGAACAAATGCCTTCCAGTCTCTGTTTAACTTATGGAGTAAGTTATGCAGATAAACCATGAATCAGAAGGGTATGAATAAGGCAAAAGTCATTGGGGTCATTTCTTTAAGCATAATTTATCCTTATTTCCTATCACTTAAAACTGTGTTCTGACAAGTGATCCTCTTACTGTGTATTTGCTGAGCACCACTGACTCACCATGTGCCTCATTCTCAAGTTTATTGAGATTTAAGCTAACACTTGATGTGTTCCAGTTACATGTGGTATTTGGAGAATCCTTGGCATTTTTGATTTTCCTTTCATCTACACACGGAAAGGTATCTTTGAGATAGGGAAAATGAAGACTGTTAAGCAAGCTTCTTTTCCAATAAATATCTCCTTACCTCATGCCTGTGAAGGAATTTAGCAAGTAAGAAGAATCTAAATTTCAATCTGTAAGAAGTGGGGAAAACTTCCTGGTGCTCTTTCCTCTTCTAGTTGCAAGCTCCTGAGGAAAACCACACTTAACTGCACTCCCCACAAAACTTTCTGTGGTGTGTGCTGCTCTTACACAGCTTTCAGGCTCTGGAAAGTTTGTATCTTGCTAATGTGTGTTTTTGCTTCTGAACCCTTATTTCCTATACAGAAAAAAAAATAAAATTCAGCCCAGGTGAGTTTCTTGCCCTGGTCACTGGATGGCAATGACTGGTTACTTTTATCAAACACTAGGCTTCTTTCATAGGAAATATATTCCTCCTGTAAAAACAATAGCACTAGGTGTTTTTTTCTGTCACCTGTTTTATCACAAATCCTGGTGTGGGATATTGCTTCTGGAAAGGAGAACTATTAATTCTAAACAGGGAGGAAATCTGCTTCTGTGTTTGTCTGAGGGCAGTGACTCCCAGTATTTGTAGCTGGCCAGTAGGTGGTACAGCTGACTCATACAAGTCTTTTTTTATGGGCTTAGTTTTTGGTATGTAGAGGATCTTGGTTTAAAAATTGTGGCTTTCTGTCAGCTCCCTGTGAAGTTCTGCCTGCTCCATGTACTGCAGGTCCCTCATTTCATCCCAGCCAAGACAGACTTTCAAGAAAACTTGTTGGTGTCACCAGAATACTGTTCTGAAAAAGACCATGCAAAATATGAAATGCTGACTACACCATGTAGGATTTATGTATTTGATAATGGCACTTTATTCAATGCCCTGGTAAAATCACGATTCCACTTTCTATCTGTAAATCTCAAATCAGTTTTCAAATACTACAAATGCTTGCTCTTAAGTCTGGCATTGTGTCCCATTAGCTCTTACACTGTGCAAGTATTTAGATGGATCCTTCCCTACAGGAAGAAATTGGGCTGAGTTGGCTCACTGCCATAGACTGTAGCAGAACTTTAAAAAAAAATTTAAAAATCTTACAAATACTCCATTGGGCAGAAATGTCATTGTACTTCCTAATAAATTCTGCATATGATCACAGGCAAAATATGTACACAGTCTTGTGTTGAGATGTTCTTGGTAATTAATATTCTTCATTTTCATCTCTTCTTGTCATCACGTTCCCCTCACTTTCCAGGGGTTCATCGTTATAGCACAGGAAACAGTTGTTGGTTCAAACTTGAATCCCACAACTGATCTCATCTCTTCTGTGACCTCCTGCACAGGCTGTCAACAGTCTGCAAGATTTATCTTCTCCAACACAGTTTAAAATGTACTTCAGTATTTTGTGGCTTTTTGTGTGGTCTTATAAATGTCAGAAGAAGCCTTTTTTCTTGCACAGCCATGTGGTTCTTCATGAGCACTTCATAGGCTTGAAGATCTGTCTGTTCCTGGTGGAGCTGTAGTCTTTTAAACCAGTGTGTGATCTACAGTAGGAGAATTTCATACAAGAAACATATGCACAAAAGAAAAAGAAATGTTTATAAAGTCACAAATACTGACACTTTTTGTTAGGGTTAGGCCAAAGAGTTGCCATGATTACAAATAAATCACATGCTCTTGTTTCCATGCTTAAAAATGTGCTTTTAGCTTTTATCATGTATTAAAAAATTAGGCAGCAGTTTGGTGCTTGCTGCTGTTATTGTTTTGTTTTCAGCTAATACAATTTTTTTCAGTGGCTGGTGAAACGTGCAATAGAAACAAGGGAAGAAATGGGAGATTATGTCCGTTCTTACTCTATATCACAGTTTCAGAAAACTCACAGGCTGCCAGAGGTAAGATTGAGGCAGTTCTTGTTTCTGTTATATGTCAGATGTTCAGTTGCAGTACCATCCTCACAGCTCTGAAATCTGCACGCTTCACCAGAGTTGCTCTTGCCATTTTATGAATGAGTCCTAAAGAAATCCCCTACAAATTTATCTGGGAAAAAATTGAAGCATTATTGTGACAGAAATTTTGTAGATTCTGGTTAACTTTTGCCTAATGATTGCCTTAGTTTTTCTGCAGTATTTGGTATTTTTATATCTTTGTGTTCAGAAGCACCCAGCATGCTGTGGAGAACCTAATGTAGTTAATTGAGAATGAATATGCTGTTAATACTCTGTCATTTGGGGTTTCTTCCAGAGTGCTGAAAGGCAGCTCTTGTCTTCCTGTATCCAAACCCCAAAATTTGCTTCTGAAAACTAGATTTGTAAAAAACTTCATTCAATAACTGATCTTTTCTTCAGCAATGAGATGAAGTTTCCTTCACAGAGGAGGAGAGATTGAATGAGCTTGGATATATGCCTGTAGTGCAAAGCCATCAGTTCTGTTCTCACATATCAGTTGGCAATTCCATTTTTAACATTTAGAACCTAAGTTTTGTCCCTTAGTAATAGGATTAAAGATAGATGTCTCTTGTATGGGGATAGACAGATTTAATTAACTTGGCATGCTTTTGATTTTGGTTTTTTTAAATAATTATCTTTAATGCTTAGAAACTAAACAGTAGGGGAAACTTCTCTTTTCCACATCAAGCCTATCCCAGCTTCATTTCTTAATAGTGTATTCAAGATTGGAGATCCCAGTAGTGGGCTGGGACTGCTTTTGTGTCAGGACCTGCCTGAGCAGAGAGCCCAGGCTGCTGACCTGGACACAGTTTTGATGACCTATCTCCCATCTGAAGGCAGAAGCAAGTACTTTCCTTTTTGCACCAAATCACTGGGCAACTCAGAAACTGTTTGACAGCTTTGTTTCACAGAATCATTAGAATGTTGGAGATTTAGTGTCCATTCCTGGTGTTTTAATTACCTCCACTAATGTCTTTCAGGATGATGAATTCATGCAAAGAAAAGAGAAGGCACTCAAAACAGTTACTGATATCTTTGTAAGTATGTTAGATTTCTTTTTTTTTTATGGCCAAGTGAGTGTTTTTAGTAATGAAATGGATGTGGTTAATTGGGTTTTCTCATGAGAAGATCCCAATTAAGTTACATGTTGATCTTCATCATTGAGACAGGTCTCAAATGCCAATATATCACATTGATAGGTGAGCACTGTATGAGGAGATAAACCACATCCACTGCCTGCATGGGCTGTGTGGAATCCCACACTATCAAACAAAAGTCACAGGGTAGCCTGCAGACTGTTAAACCCTCAGCAGATTTAAATGTGTGTTTGAAGCTATCAGCAGTTGTGCTATTTGCCTTGAAATTGGTTAATATGGTGATGATCTCAATTATCTGCATTTCAGAACTTGACTTTTTCACTTGTAATTAGCAATGAAAGTAAACACCCTGCTTTCTTCAAGTAGCAGATGTTGGTTGGGAAAGGTGATCTCACCTGTGTTCTCCCTTTTCCCATGCAAATCTCCTAACTCTTGGATAAACTGTTTGTATATATTTTTTGAAAGCTTGTTCATGAATGCACAGAGAGGTAAAATAGTAAAATACCTAAGCTCTCTCACTCTCATACCTGAATTCAGCTGTCTGGCTGCAGTTTCTGTCCTTGCTTTCTAATTTCCTCTTTCCTTGGGACCATCAATTCACCATTTCTGACTCACAGTAGTTCACTGCTGCTTTGGGTTTTTTGGACCATCTTGATAAATTCCAGGGCAGCATTTGACAAGAGAGGAGAAATCTGAGTTTGCTTTGAATGGGACATTTTCAAGGTTCTTCAACAGAAAGTGAAACCGTGCTCTCCTGAGAAAATCCCTGTTTTTTCAGACAGCTCTAGCCAGGCACCCTGAACTCTTCATCCACAGATGGAGGTGCTCAGTGCTGGTGTAAGGAGAGGTTGTGTAATGGGCCAGACAAGTCACCTTACTCTTTTGGCAGGTTTTGGAGGGAGGTAGTTGTTTTTTGTACAAATGACCTGAGTGTAATATATGTGGTTGAATTACAGATGTGTTTGCAGAATAACATTGCAATGAAAGTCTCCAGGTGATGACCAATGTAGCTCCTTTGTTAATCTATTTGAATAATTGTCCTTGCTTTGGAAATTTCAATTGCAGTTTCTAAAATGTTGTTTCCCATGTTTTGATTGAATTTTTTAATTATTAGCAGACTTACAATGAGTCTTTTACTCCAGCTAGAAGCACTTGCCTTTCCAGTGAGACATGTATTCTGTTTTACACATTAGCTTACCCTCTATCAATTTGTACTTGTTTGAAATCTCCACTTTGGGATCACATCTTTGAAAAAGATGGAAAGCCATTTCAGCAGTGTTATGGTGCAGGAATTCTTTGTTGAAAATAATAGTTTGTGTGGAATGGAAAGCCAGATTTAAAACAAAATGTTCTCCCTTCTGTTTTTAAATTGCAAGCAGCTCTATCAGTACAAAATAGTAATTGTGAATTCTTGTTTTATTTAATGGGCTGTTGTTGAACTAATGGATTACACTTGGATAGCAGAAGATTAAAGTCATTTTACTACCAAACTTCTTGAGACTTTTTCACTGTCTTGCAGGAGGTTTACAAGCCCCAGAGAAAATACAAACGTCAGACAGGAGCTGAGGAGCTGCTGGATGAGGAATCAAAGGTTCATGCCACACTTCTGGAATATGGCAGGTGAAAGGCTTCATTTAGCTCTCTCTTGGTTTTATTGTGTTTTTTATAAAAGCAGCTTAAATACATCATCCTTCCAGATAGTGTGTCAATCAGTGTTAGGTTTTTGCAAGCAATCCACTGAAAATTTGGTGAAAAAGGACCTGCAGTTGCTGTTGCTTCTTTTTGTCATTCTGATGTGGCTGCTGCATCAGGAGGCTGAATCGTGGTTGAATGTTTTGTCTTCTCACTTTGCTGCAAACTTTCATTCAGAGACAAAGCTACCCAGCCTTTCAATTTTCCATTATCTCTGAAAGTCCCTCTGGTTTACTGAGAGCTCTCCAAACACATAAAAATGAAGTTACAGAGCTTCTATTTCTAGTTTCTATTTCCAGTTTTCCTTTCACAGTTTAGTGGTAAGGACATCTTGTCTGCTGTCTGAGCTCTTAATACTTAACAAGTGCAGATTACATCTGAATTCCATTTTGTATCTTCTGGGGCTTCTTTTCCCCCATAGCCATAGATTTTTTGATTTTTTTGTCTGATTGTTTTGAGTACTTTCCTTTTAACAGTAACATGAACTGTAGTGTAATAGCTCAAAATTAACTTTCAAATGGGAAGAGAGCATTGCCTTTTCCTCTCATGAGCTTTACATGATAATATTTTATGGAAAGTCAAGATTTGAAAATCTTGATGGGATATGGCATATTCAGATAATGGATCTGAAACCATTCTGTAAATATGCTCCAGTACCTGCTTATTTGGTTTACTCAAAACATTTCAAAACTAATTTGATCCTGGCTCTTGGTGCATATCTTATGTTGAAAATTGATAAAAACTTAATGTATTTGTGGAAGTCATAAACAACAGTATTTTTCCTTCATGTTTCTATTGTTCTTTTAGGAGATATGGATTTAGCAGACAAGCAGGAAAAACAGAACAGGTAAAAATATACTAATTTAAAATCCTCAAACTGTGGGAAGAACAGCATTGTTGAAGTGTTGGTTACTGTTAAATCTTAAAATACAGCAGAATGGACAGCTATAACTTCTACTGTTAACAGATTTTAAAAATGGCTAACTGCAATTAAAAATTGTATGCCATGAAAGGTGTAATTGATTACCCTTTTTAAAGGATTTCCTTCATCTCTGCTTACAGATCACATTTTGCAAAATTATTTTTTGTTTAAAAGAAAGAGGGTTTGGGCATTGGGTTTGTTTTGGTTTGACTTTTATTGTTAGGTAATGACATATTTTCTATTTATATTTTTCAACTGAGTGTTCCATAGTGTGATCATTAAAGAGTCTTTCTTTTTAAAGAACCATTCAGCTTGGTAAGAAATATTTTAGACATTTATTACAAAACACTTTGTTTAATGTGATCGAGAAACCTATAAATAAATAAAATTATAAATAAATCATTGTCCTTCTGGAAAATTAGCATCCTTGCTGTGCTTTTGATGGTTATGGCATCTTAAAATGTCCATAAAATGCTGGGTACCTGCAGTTTTGTGATTTCAGTGCAGATATTAATTTGGCTACAAGTCTTTATTACAGAGATAATGAAGGTAATGCATTAAACACATCATGGACCCAGCAATACATTGAGTAGATTAAAGTTGCTCTTCTTCATTATCTCAGTATTCCACATACAAATGTCACATTTATGTTTTTATAAATGGAGATATTTCTCAATCTAGGAATGCCTTCAGAGTCACCACTAGTCATGTTTATAGAGTTCATTTTGTTTCTTCAAAAATTCTGATGCCTTTGGGATATTGTATATTAGATATTGTGGAAGCTGAGCCCCCAGTAAGGCAGAAATGGACAGTGAAATATGTTAGTGGTGTGGTAGGGTGACCTAGAAATTGAGTCTGGCTGTCCCCAGTTCTCTTTGCTTCAGTGGTACAAATTCTTCTAACTGAACCAGGCATGTTTGCAATTTTTATGTTGTATGTTTGTTACACCAATATTAAGTTGCAAAAACGATTTATTAAAAAAAAAAAATCAGTCCTGTCCTGTGTAGTAGACATCATATTCTGGGTTGTCTGAGGTTGGCAGCTCTCAGAAGGCTGTGCAATAAGGAATCTTCAGACCAGACAAGTCCATAGGAAGGCAGAGACACAGTTGGAATACCTGTGAGAAATCAGGAAGGCTTACATTTCAGTTGGCATGATTTGGAGGGTGAGGATGTTCCAGCAGCTGAAATGTAGCTGTTCTGTTTATATGAATACATTCCAGTTTTCTCCTTGATGTCTTTCTTAACACTTTATTATACCTAGTTCCAATATTCTAACGTCTTAATTTTTCTTTAAAAGGCTGAAGATAAAAAAGCAGTGCTACCTCCAGGGCTTGCAGCAGCAGGGAAGGCTGAGCCTTCTGATGAAGATGACCTTCAGGCTGCTGAGGAGGTGAGCCCCAGACACAGCAGGCATGGGAGTTACTAACCTGGGGGAGAGACTTCAATTTTCACTGCCCAGTCATTCTCCAAAAGAAGGAAAATCTCCATGGTTAGTTAAAGTGAAAGTTGCTTCCCACAGGAGAATACAGAGCTTGACATTGATCCACAAAATTAATGCTTTTTGGTATTTAACACCTATAACCTCTTTATTATTTCTTGAATCTGAGCATTTTTTAAAAAGGTTGATTTTTGGTTGACAGTGGGAGTGGAATAGTCTGAGTGAAAGTTTACTATTACAAGAAATTTTCCTTACATTTGGTAACTTTAGCCACCTCTTCTTTTCACAGACTTAGGGCCCTGTTGCATGTTTTAAAATTACATGATTTTATGCATGATTACATTATATTATACTAATTTTATGTATATGTCCCTGGCAGAAAGATAACAAAATGTTAGAAGTTAAATTGTTATGTATAATTCTTCATGTTTTGCTGTAGCTTCGCATTAAAACTCTGATGACTGGCATGGCTGCAATGGCAACAGAAGAGGTCAGTAGCATTTAAAACTGATATAGTTTTCTTTAAATTATGGTTGATTGTGGTAATTATTCTTAAAATCAGGCTGCTGATTCAGGTCTGAAGTCATGGAATGACTGTGTTTAAATTTTCATAAGGAGAGTGCATAAAAATGGTTGAATTAGGAAGACAGTAAATTTTACAAGGCTAATTAGTTCATTTGCCTTGAAATGGTAATGACAGTATAAATAAATGCCTATTCCAAATGATGTCTACAAGAATTTCAGGGGAAAGACATCACCCTGCAGCTACCCAAGATGCACTATCTTACTTCGTTCATCTTGTGAAATTATTCGGAGGATTATTGGGGAGAGTGCTGGAAAACTGTGCCTTTCAAGGTTCTTTTCAAAACACTTATAAATACAGCATTAGTCTAAGACACAGAAAATACTGGATATGTATCTTCTTTTCTTAGTTTGTTGTATTTAATGAAATAGTGGAACTTGTAGTCTGTTCTTTGATTTCTGGCTGAAAGGACTGGAAATAATTTCAGCTGTTAAACATTGTTTCTGTTTATGGTGGAGTCATGAAAGAAAAGGTAATAATTAGTGTAGTCTCAGAGTTGACTGACCTGATTTCTACTGAAATCCATTGTAGAATTCAGTTCTGTTTGAAAACTGGTTTTATACATGCATGCAGTTTAAAGGTGAATTCTTGCACGTGCCTGCATGCTTAGAGGTTTGTTAAGCAAATGCAAAATTCAGTATAAAGAACAAAAGTTTCTGAAATAAGAATAATTTGCTAAAAGGATTTAAGTGGGACATTTCTGTCAGCAAGATTAGGTTTGGGGGGTGGAATTTTTCCTGGACTTTTCTTATGATAGGGATTTTTACTCATTGTGCAAATTTCTGTTTAAAATCAGAATTTATTGGAAATTATCATGTAAAAGTACGGGCAGTTCCAAAGCTCCAAGCATTTTCTTGATACAATTGCAGGGCAAACTGACAGCAAGCACAGTTGGCCAGATTGTTGGGCTCCAGTCAGATGAGATCAAGCAAATTGTGTCTGAATATGCTGAGAAGGTAAGTGTGTTACCTGAGTGGGTTTAACCACATGGTGTTTAATAGCATTTTAATTTAGGCTTTAAGCTGCCAACTTCATTGCCATGATTCTCTTGAAACACACTTTTTAATACATGCTGTGGGCAGCAGTACAGCCAGAGTTTAGGAAAGTACTTCAAAGAGACTTCAACACACCCAGGCTTTTGGTGTGATAGTACAAGTCCCTGAATTGCATTTGTGACTAATTTGGGTTTAAGACCTGCCTAAATCCTTTCATGGATGAAGAGGAGCCTGAGTTGTATCTATTCAAACTAGAGGCCTAAATTCTTGATATGCTTTAAAATGTTCAGTGTTAAGCACAGAAATACAGCTCTGTGGGCCTGCTCAGAGAAAAGTCTAGGCCTCCTGCACTCAGATTTCCAGATGTTTGCACTAGACTCCAGTTCTCAGTCATGCTCTGTATCTCAAGTTTTGAATCTCATCTCATCAAACCCAAAGCTTTGTTGGTTTGAGAAGTCAAAGCAATTAAATGTGTGTGTTTGCTCCAGTTGCTGTGTTCAGCTGTGATTGTTTTCTGCAGTAATGTGAAAAGAAAATCTGGCTCTTCAAGCAATTAATGCATCCAATACATCACTGCCAGATATGAGTTATAGGTCGCTCTTACTTGTCCAACAGTCTTCTCATATTTCTTCCTTTTTGTTGACACATTTGAGGTATGGAGCTTTCCCATTTTGGAGATAAACCCTATAGCTCAACAGCAAATTCTTGGCCTTTCTTTATTATAAAAGATTGGAAGAACAGAAGCCCAAGGGTCATATTTCAATGTTACATTTCTTCTGTTCTGAGAGAAGGGAGCAGGACCTTGACTATTATAGTAGAGCAATGATTAATACCCTGAAAAGTAAGAACTGATTCAAGTCAAACCAAAAATAGATCACTTTTCAAATCTATGGGATGTGATAAAAAAATAGAATTTCTGTGCATGTATGCATGCACCAGGAAAAGAATTAAGGATGTTATCAAAGAGTTTATTGAAGCATCAGCAATGTTTGGATGTAATTTTAATAGTCATAGATCGTGGTAACTGTACATAACATGAGAAACACAGCAGTGCTTGTTAACTGTACATAACATGAGAAACACAGCAGTGCTTATTTTTTTATCAGTTTTGTCTTACCACAAGCCCAGTAAAGATCCCTGACAAGCCAAATCCTAGGTCGGATGTTGGCCATGGGCCAGGACCTTCCTTACACAAGGCATTTTTGCAGAAGGTCAATGCTTAGAATTTTCTGCATTTGCCCCTCCATTCTGCTGCCATGTTAACCTGCTGAGTGAACTGGAGGAAGGACTGTAGTGTTATTCCTTACCCTCTGAAAATACTGGCAGAAAATTATTAATTAATAGCAAATTGATCATCTTTAAACAGTCAGAGACATTAGCGATGGTTCTTTCCCATTTTCAAAAAGCAAGCTGTAAAGTTCACTTTTTGAAATATGATCCACTTTTTTTTAATGGCAAAGCTGTACTACATGGATTTTTACTATTTCTGCAAACATCAGTGTCAGAATAGTTTAGCTCATGTTTGTTTCTCTTGCATTTCCATTTTTCTCCATTTGTGTCTTATGCATGTGAGAGGCTAAATGTGGTGGTGAGAAGGATAAGGTTTTGGAATGCATAACATGATGAATGTAATTTGACTAAATAATGAGAGGAATAAGTAAGACTGTATATTTGTTGAGTCGTTCAGGGTCACAGGTGTTGCTTAGAGGCATTTCTTCCTTTCCTAACAACAAAAGCAAAGAAAGCCTCTGAATTGTTGGGTTAAGCCATCAGAATTGGGCTTTTCTTGCTGTGGATGTAGAAACATAAGATCATTAAGCTGCTGTTCAATATGAATTACATAGAAAATGTAGAGGAGGAAGACAGGCTTTGCCTCTTATTTTCATTTAAAATTAAGCTGCTTACCCATCTGCCTGGAGTGGAACCAGGAGCAGATATAAGTGAAGAATATATCACATTCCTTGTAGCATTTTAGCTGATTATGCATTGTAGCAGTTGTCAACATTGGGCAATTATTCAAAAAGCACTTAGTATTGAAGTCTTTGACAGACTGTAAATTAGCACTTGAGGTACTTGAAAATGAACTGGTTTTCTAGTGAAATATTGGAAAATGGATTAAGTGAAAAAAAGTCTGAGTGTGTGAAGCAAATTACAAAAACAGATGGATGTAAGTATCAAAGTGAAGACTTTCAAAAGGTACAAATAATTTTTAGGCAAATAATCCCTTAGAGATCAAGATATCACTGCTTTTTAATGATTCTTTTGTCTACTGCAAATATACAATTTCTATTCTAAATGTTATTTTTCCTAAAGAATGTTTCTGTCAGCTTTGCTTTCACAATTCAGAGAGAAGAGGAGGCTGGATCCAGATTGCTGTCTCTGTTATCATTTATGAGACACTCTTGGCAATGCATGCTGGATGGAGTAGTTCTCCAAGGCTGGTGTCAGCAGTGCACATGCACACACAAAAAAAACCAAAAAAACAAAAAAAACCCCAAAAAAAACCCAGAGTGGTAAATGCATCTGCCACACTGAGTATGTCATTGTCATTCAGCATGGAGATGCAGCCAAGCCTCTATTTCAGAATACACTATTGTTCAAGGCTTCTGAAAATTCTGGAGCTACTTGTTGGGGTGTGGAACATCTCTGATTCAACAAGTTCAGTGAATACCATGGCTTAAGGTGTTTTTTAGTATGCTTGTATTTTTTCCATTGAAGAACTCTACTGGGTTTAACCATAATGCTGATACAAAAGAATTGTCTATCTTCTAGTACACTGTAGTATTTTCCACCTGTCCCAGGGCAACTGACTTTTTGAGCTTACTTCACTTGCAAATTTTGGAATATAATTCAGTTGTTCAGCTGCTTGCTTATTTTGATGGGAGGTAGATCAGTAAGTCATTCTTTTGGATAGACACAGTTCTTGATAAGGAATGTCACAGGTGTGTCCCACTTTGGTATTTCCTGAGCTTCTGAAGAATCAGAAAACAATGCTGTGGGGTCCAAAAGGCTGTTGTTCTTGTTTTTCAGCAATCTGAGCTTTCTGCTGAGGAGAGACCAGAAAGGCTTGGAGCTGCCCAGCAACACAGAAGGAAGGTGGCATCTCTCAACAAGCAGATCTTGCAGAAAACCAAACTCCTCGAAGAGGTAAGTATTGTGTGTGTAGTAAAGAAGAAAACATTGATAAAGAGGTTGATCACAAAGTTTTTGCCATCCAGAAAATACCTGCAAGGTGTCTTCTGCACCAGCAATTTGTCATGCTGAACACTGATTCCTCTGCTTGCATTGTCCTTGGATTGTGAGAGCAGGCTGTGTTCCTGGGGGCAGTTAGCTCAGCCTTAATTTTGGGAAGAACCATGATTTTACCATTTTGAATGCTGAGGGCCCTTTAATTCTGTGCAGCTTGTTTTCAGTACATAACAATCTCAGTGCTGTTTTTATATGGGGAAAAAATGTACTGACAGCTGTAAGCCAAATATAATCCTTTTATCACTTTACTAAAGTAAGAATTTCCTGGCTGAATTTCATTTACCACTTGCCAAAAGCAGCTTTTGAAATCAGTGACAGTCAAGAACAATGTCTTTTAAGAAATATTTATGGAGTTCTGGCTTCAATACTGCAGTAAGTTTTGGCAAGATTTCTCAAAACTAAAAATTCATGTCAGTTTTCATGAGATGTGGACTGGAGACTTAAAATTTTTTAGTTAGAGTAAAATTTGTTGGTGAACTATTGCTAAAAAATATGAAAAACAATTAAAAAGCTTTATGTTTATAAATTTGGAAAGGGAAGAGTGGAGCATTAAGTCACAGCTGTGTGTTGTGAACAGCACACTAAAATAGCATGAAAGGAAGTGGAACTGAGCTACATGTGCATTTTTTGTTTGCTCACTTTTGCTCCACTTTTGTAAACCATGTCCTGTTTTTGTTTTACTATTTGCAATCTTACCTTAAATCATAGGGAATTTAAAGAAGGATGTTCTTCTAAAATTAGCTTCTGTAAATTAATTGACACGTGAAATGTCTAATATTTGTTTATAATACACATTTTGCTCACTGCCTTATTAGACTTTCCATAGTTACACAGAAGAGAACCATAAAGCAGCTTGGTTATTTGGTGTGGCAGTGTCTGTAGTTTGGTGCCATGGTGCTTCTGTGCAAGTCTTGAATTGCCCTGACTTATTTGGAGAAGTATAAAATGGGACTCATTCTTAGCTTGGTGTGAAACTAGGCCAGTACAGCCAGGCTAGAAAAGTTTGAGCAGTTTAGCAGAGATTCTGTCCAATTCTGTTGGCCTCTAATTTGGAAAAGCTGTTGTTTATTCTGGGACTTCATGGACCTAAAGGATCAGGTGGTAAATGTTTGCTATTAGTAATTAAATATTCAGTCAGAATTCTTGCAATCAGTTGCAAGAGTAGCTGACAAGAAAAGACAGTGTTTGTTATGCTTGGCCTGCTGTTTGACAGACAACCATTATGAACAGCTCAAATATTCTCTGTTCTCCATTACAGGTGTAATTAGTGTGAATATAGAATCCAACTCTTTTATTTTTTTCTCTTTTGTAACAGTTGCAAGCTAAATATGCTGATCTGCAGGAAAAATGTACCAAAGCAAAAGAGACATTAACAGAGGTAATCTTTAGTTTTTTCTGTGCTGTTTGTAGCTGAAATTTTTTGAGAAATTCTGTTTGTGAAGGGATGTATTAAACACTGAAGGTGTTTGCAAGCTTAACTCACTGATCTCATGGTGTAGGAAAGTCAATTTATTATTAATCAATTAAGTATCAATTTATTATTAATTGTAACCCTTAGGTTAAGAGTTACAGTGAAAAGCTGGACAAGGAATTGGCAGCCTTAGAAACAATAGAATCCCAAGCAGATTCTAGGTAAGTTTCTTCCTTTGTTACCTTTGAAATTCTGAAAAATAATGGTTTTAAAATGAATCATTCAATGATTCTTGGTTTTTCAACCTTAACAAATAGCTAACATTTAAATAAAATAAATTTATTTTTATAAAAATAAAATTATTCTCCAGCTTGCTTTCCAGAGACAGGGAAACATTGCAATAGGATTCAGTCAGAATGAAAAGTGTCAGTCTGTAGTTCAAAATAATTGTAGGTGTTTAAAGCAGAGGTACCCTAGACACATCTGACAAGTAGATGAGGCCTTCTTGATTTATTTTGTTCATATTTGAAGCCTTCATCTCACATAAATGAAATGGAAGTCTCTCAAAACTTTCACAGTAATGAGGTTAAAACATAACAAAGCCATCAGAATATTCAATGTAACACTCCACCTTTATTTTGACCTTGGTATATCAGTGCTGATATTTGGGGTTTTAATTTACCCAGGTTTTATTGTAAATTTATTTAGAACTAAGCTTGTTTTAATGTATATTAATTCTCCATCTGTTTAAATTAGAAACTAAAAATCTAACATAGTTTACTGGATCTTCAAATTTAGCATATTACAGAGTCTGAGAGCACTGGTGGCCATGAATGAAAACCTGAAGAGCCAGGAGCAAGAGTTCAAAGCACATTGTAGGGTAAGTTCCAGTGTCTTCTAGAAGGATTCATTTAAAACTTTGTAAATAAGCACTTTCCTGGTGTGTTGTTGTGCTGTGTGTCCTTGTCTGTCATCTGTCCCACCCCCCAGGTACTGCTCACTCCAGGTTTATATTGAATATTAGCACCCCTGGAGCAGGGAGGAGTGAGGAGGAATCTGAGCTGGTGTGGCCTTCCTTGATATCCTGAAGCAGGAAATGCTGTTTATTCTTCCAAATTTAAATATGTGTATGGTCAGCTCTGAAATTTTTTTAGAAGTTGTGTTGTCAAGATCCTTCCCTCATATCTCTTAAGATAAGAGGTCTCAGTTAAAAAAAATCAGCTTTTGTTTGTTTTAAAGGAAGAAATGGAGAGACTACAACAAGATATTGAGACTCTGAAAGCCGAAGCAGCGGAAGATGGGGAGGAACAGGTAAAGCAAAAGCCTAAGTTCTTATTTTCAAATTGCATTTTGGAATGTTTGTTTAAGTCTTTCTGATTTCTGGGACATTCTTGTAAGCCTTACAGTATCTGCTGGAATATTTAAAAAGCTCTGTAAAGCCACAGTTCAGGCTAATAATCCTAGAATACAGGAGTGTGCGAGCAGCAACAGCATTATCTGTTCTTTTTGCAGAATCCATGGGGCTCTGCTTGTAGATGCTTTTGTGCCTTTTACTTCTTTCTCTGTAGTACCAGAGAAGAATCTCTGGGTGTTGTGCTAAAAGCTGTGCATATCTCTGACAGAAACATGTCTTCCTCAGAAAGAATGTTTGGTTTGGTTGTTTTTTCTTAGAAGTGGGGTTATCTGAAGGGTGAAAGCACGAGCTTTCAGTGCCTCGGTGCACTGCATGCAGTGAGCAGCTGTCAGAAGTTAGACTTTAACACAAGTGCATCCAGACTGATGGCAATGAATAATGAATGAACAGAAAAGGAAAAGCTTCAATGACTTTATTTTCAGTGGGTAAACATTTGATGCATTCTTACCTCTGGAACAAGGCAGATTACAACTTCCATGATGCTGCTGTCCTCTTCAACACAGCATGAAAAAAATTAAAGTGCAAACTGAAATCTTAAATTTTTCAGCAAGGAAAAAAACCTATCTAACATAGTTTACTGGATCTTCAAACTTAGAAGCCCACACTGCAGGAAGTTTAGAACACGTCAGAGGCTTTATGTTCTGTTCAGGTGCCTTGTTTATTCTTAACGCCACCGCTGAATCAAAGTATAAACACTCAGACAAGGGGTACTGACAGTCTTTGGATTTGTATCTTCATCTGAAGTGTGACTGTTGTAAAGCAGTGCAAAAGCTATTGATAACTCTTAAAAACTGAAATATCAAAAGTTAAAAATCATTTAAATGTCCTTGTTTAGAGTAAATGATGTCAGGCTTTTAATACAGATAATGAACTGTTATTCTAAAAACCCCCAAACAATGAATGGTGGTGTTATTGTGGGAGCCAAAGATAGGCAAAACCAGAAAACAAACCAAATCTGCCCATTTTTGCACTGCAGTTCTCGTATGCTACTGTAATACACAATTGTTTTGGGTTCTCAACTTCCAGGAGCCAAATAAGATTATAGAACAGCAATACAAAGCTGAGAAAGAGAAACTTCAAAAGATCCGCCTGCTACTGGTGAGTTACTCTTTGTGTCCTTACTTGTGTAAAATTGCTGATGTTTGTCTTATCTTGGAATTTCTAATACATTGTCTTGTTGTGCTAATTTTAACAATTGTTTCTGTCACAAATCAATTGCAAAAAGAAAACAATAAATTGATCCTCAGCCAAAGCTTTTTGTTTTTAAAATCAATTATTTAATGACAAAGTATTGCTGGGGGGGCTTCATCCATTTTAAGAAGAGAACAAGAAGAGGCTTTGTTTTCTCCCCTCCTAACTTTCTATTCAGGCACGAAGAAACAGAGAAATAGCCATTTTACAGCGCAGGATTGATGAAGTACCCAGCCGAGCTGAGCTCACACAGTATCAGAAGAGATTTATTGAACTTTACAGTCAGGGTATGTATATCAAGCAGGACCATCCTGCTGAAGGCTAAAGCCCTGAAAGGAGGGCAGTTGCATTTTAAGCATATGGCATGTAACAACAGCACCTGCCAATTTGGTGGTATTTTAAAGGTTTTTGGTGTTCATGTTACACATCATATTTTTGAGGTTTTATAAGCTGGGCTTTAAGACTCCTCCTGAGGGTGAAACTTGATGCACAAGATCTCTGGGCTAAATTTTGTCTGCAGCAGGTTCTGTCATTTAGGTTAATAGCCAGTATGTTCTGAAACTCCTTAATTCACCATTTACAAATGAGGTTGCTGTGAGGTTGAATCGTGTTTAATTAATTTGCCTTATCATTAGATTGCTTTTATTGTTTCCACTGACATGGCATAACTGGTTCTGAACCAAACTATGTCAAGAACTATCAAGTAAAAACAGTTTCTTGAGGGAATTGACTTCTTTCATTTTTAATTAACACAATCCTGCTATATCTTGGTAGAAGCAGAATACAAATTGTCTTTAACTGTTATGATCAGAAATTATAAAATTGGAAAAGGTACAAATGGAATAAAATTTTAAAGTTGTTCCACTAAACTGATAACAGACCAGTATGCTTACTGGTGTATATTTAACTAACTTGTGTGTTAGCATAAGAAAACCTAGCTAATGATTCAGAGATATTCAGCATTTATTAAATAAATGTGTGAAGCAAGCTCTGGAAGGGTGGGCAATTCCAAACTGGTTATCTGAGTGGGATCCAAATCCCCTGCCCTGGTGAGGTATCTCCAGTGGCACAGTTCTGTGCTGTCCTCCGCGGGTATTGTGCAAACACATGGAATGGATGTGAGTACAAGTCCAGTGCTTCTTCCCCCCTTTGCTGTGCCATGCAGTTTATTTAATCCAGTCCAGCTATAAAGAGTTTTGTTCTTTTTCCTTAAATTTTCTGCCCATTCTCTGTCATGTCTGGTCACAGCTACCTGCTCAAAAGATGGAGCTTCCTTTATATCTGAAGTACTGAGAGATTAGCATCAAAGAGACTTGGGCAGCTTTGGGGGTGGATTTAAGATGCTTTTATGGGACTTTGTTTTCTAAAGTACCAAGTGTGAGTAGTATCTCAGGATAACACACTGCTCAGTCATGGCTGGGAACCTGGACTGCACAGGCTAAGCTTCTAGAGAAATGAGCTGGAAATCTCTAGCCAGTTTTTCTGTGCATTGTTGTATTTTTAGAGGTACTTAGAGGCTTTTCCCTTAGCCAGATTCAGGTGACCTTCAGTTGCCAAAACATGGATTTTTTTAACTTTGCTTCAAGGGGTTAGACAGGACAATCTTCAGCACTAACCTCAAACCATTGTGATTTTGTGATTTTTGCACCAGAATCCTTTTCAGCTATATTCAGTGTTTTGGTTTTGACCTAACTGAGCCTCTTCCATTGAAAATGTGTAAGAGAATCAAAGAGCCAATTGGTTCCCTCTTCTTCTTCCCCTTTGTTTTACCCTGCTTGGGTTCTGGTGTGTGCCCATAAGGCTCCATAAGTTGGCACAACTTTCCAACATAGGTGAAATATTGAAAGGTTTTCTGAGTTGTTTTGTGGAATCCACTCATGAAAGACTTGTGACTACCAGAGCTGCTGGAAGAGCAGAAGGAGGTGCATGAAGGAAATAGTTTGGGAAAGGCCTCTTTCATTTGGCAGCAGTTCTGCAAATCCCAGGCTAATGAGTAAGATTTCACTGAGGTTTATCATTTTTAACCCATACATTTTTTCCAGCTTGTGCTTTCTAGCCAGAATTACTTTTGCTGCCTGTTGAACTCTTTCCTTGGGAGTCACAAATATATTGGATTTCCTCAGGCATTGAAGAACTAAAGGCTAGAGTAAGACTCAGCAGATTTGAGTATCATCTTGTAGACCCAAAGGGAAGGCATGTCTGAGCCTTACCTTCCCAGCTGAGCTCTGACCAATATCTGCTGTAACCACCTAAACCAGAAAATATTATTTAATTCTATCACCACGCATAGATTATGAAGAAAATAAAAAAACTTTAAAACAGCAAAAGCTTTGTTGGGCATCTTGCACATGTGTAGCTTGACATTTATAGTCTAATGCACTTTTTCCCCACACAGTCCTACCAAGATTATCTGCTCTTCCCTGTCCCTGCTGAGCCTGTGCCCCTCCAACAGCCCAGGCAAGGCCTCTGTGAGCAGCACAGCTGCCTGGTGGTGTCAGGGCACAGCACAGGCAGGCAGCTGCTGGTGCCACCATGGGCTGGCAGAAAGGGCTGCCAGCAGTTGGGCCTTAATTTAGACTCTGAGCTGTGTTGTTCCTCTAAGAGATGAAAGCTGGAGCCCTGCTGAGAGAAACTCTGGGAGGATGTTCCCTCTGCATGTACATTAGTGACTGTGTTCCATTATTGATAGTGGAAAATATGTTATAGAAAGCCTACAGAGTATTTTTACAGATTCCATTTTACCTCATATTCTTTTATTATTCTACCCTCTTATTTTTTGTTTGCAGTCTCAGCAACTCACAAAGAAACCAAGCAGTTTTTTACTCTTTATAATACACTGGATGATAAGAAAGTATATTTGGAAAAGGAGGTAAGAAAATGTTATTACTATTTTCCAAGTATTCAGTCTGTGGGGAAGGAAAGAAAAAGTTTTTCTGTCAGAGCAGACTTACTGGTCTTTGTAAACAAAAATGGAACAACAGAATCATAAGAATATTTGTAGTCTTGGAGGGGCAATGGTCTGTGTTGTAAAAGAATTGCTGTTAGTACAGCATGTTTAAACACTCACTGTGCTCTTGAAACATGAATAGCATTTATCAGCAAGTATCTCTGCAATCATAGCACCGAATTACCCTTTCCTCTCTTTTTAGTCAATACCTTTTAGTATGAACCCAGACCACAGTCAGTAACTTTGGAGAGCAAATTCCAGCTGCTGTCAGCAGCATCAGATTTAGTTCTCAGGGTCTGAGCTGCCTACACTTTATTTGCTGGTGATTTCACTGGGTCAGAAGAGTAGTTTTCATGAAAGAATGGTTTTTTCCCCCTCCTCTCTCCCATCTATGTAGTGTTCACTTCTTTCTTGGGCATAACTGAGCAATTTCAGTCTTCTTTTTTGTAATGACACGTGTCTGATTTCAGTAAAGATGGAGAAATAGGAGGAAACAAGAGTATAAATAAAAATTATGACTTTTAAAATACAAAATGTTTTGATAGCTCAGGTTTCTCTGTTTATTCTAATAAAATAAGAACAGACAGTGAGTTTTGCATTATTTAGATATATTTCTTTAGTTTGTGAGACAAGCAGTGGTCTAATTTCTGACTATGTAAAGACCCTTTTTCAGTGTCCTTTCACATCCTGTTTTGGAGATCATGAGCAACCATTTCCTTCCCTTAAGCAGCTGATTCTAATCCATGTTTAGGTAGTTTTCATTTTTCCATTCAGAACAGTCCTATACCATATTCTTAAAAATGTATGAAGTACAAACTATATTATTTAACATTACTTTAATTTCTCCCCTACATTAGTATTTAGTACAGACTTATTTGTTGGGGGTTTTGTTTTATTTTTGGGGTGTTTTTTTGAGGGTAAACCTGAAAATTTAAAAATTATAGAGAGACTAGTCTTGGAATGGGGCATAAAAAGTAGATTATAGAGAACAGAGAAACAGAATATAGAACAGATTTACTTCACTGTTGTATAAACTGGGACTACTCTTGCCAAAATAATTCAATGTCTTTGGGGTTCACAGGGGGAATGCTGAATGTCTTCTGATGCCATCATAACTTAGTTAAATGTGTAATCTCATTGAGATTTCCTTGAGATGCATTTAATACTAGACCCAAGTTTTCAGCAATTAAATATTGTCTAATAATGTATAAAACATGTCTTTGGCATCTGTGCTTCACAAAGATTTCTGGAATATGCTTTTACTTTTTCTTGTTCCTGGGTTTTGGGGAGATTTTTCCCCTTTTTCCTCCCCACACCAGCCCTTTTGTAAAACACACTGAGCATCATTGCTTTAAAACAATAGTAAGAATTGTTGTACAGTTGAATTTTGGCTATGAGGGTTTTAATTCTGTCATGAAAGGTCTCTGTGATCATGGCTCATATTTAACCCTATTTTGAGAAAGATGCATTTTTTAAAAGGCTTTAAAAGTAACTTTTTCATAATGTCTTTCAATTTTGGGGTGTGTGTGCTGATTTCACTGTAGTGTGACACATCCGCACTCTTCCTATGCCATGGTTGTGCAGCACTGCTGGGCAGGGCTACTTTTCCTGGCTTGAATGTGTATATATACAGATATATATCTGTATAAACTGTAATTATGTTCTCAAGCACAGGCTTAGCTCAAGTATCTTGAGGCAGGGCTGTGAACATGGCAAATATTGATGAGTAATGCAATATTTTCACTGCTGTAAATTACAGGAATTCTTAAGCACCTTGGCTGCTTGGGAGTCTGTTCAGAATTTGTTTGAATTTATCCAAGGGAAGGTCAGGAACACCTGCAGATTCTGCCATGCCTGCTTATTTCTGTCTTTCAGGTGGAGGATTTTAGATTTAGGAGATGAGTTCAGCTTTCTGTGGCAGTGGGGCAGGTGATTCTGTTTGCAGCCCTTGGCTTTGCTTAGTGCAGAACTCTTCAAGTACTCATCAAAAGGAGAAACTGCTGGCAAGGCTTAACCACAGGAGACTTGCAAGATGCATTCAAAGCTGAGAGAAAGGATCACATTAATTTCCAGTTGTTGAATTTTAATGCTCTAGGCAATATGTAAAAAACAGGAAAAAAAATCAAAGGCAGTTACATAGGATGTATTCCATATAGTTTTATTAGTTGGGGGAATTTATACAAGCAGCAAAATATTCCTGGCAATAAATGTTATAAATGTTTATTTTTGTCTTCATTGGGTGCAATGCTACTGGCTTGTAAGAGAAGCCACACCTCTGAAATGCCATTCTGTACTTTTTATGAATTCACCTTTTAGCACCCAGTAAAATACACATAACAAAGTGAGTAATGGTGCCTGGCTGGTAGGGAATCTGTAAACCTCATCTGCACAATGAAAGCAGTGCAGGAATTCACTGCACTGCTTGGAGAGTCTTCAGAGCCCTGTGTGGAAATAGATTGTGTTGAGTTGTTCCCACCTCAAAGGCAAAAGTGTTTTTTCCTGTTTATTTGTGACGTGCTTGTGCGCATGTCAGCAGTCACTGCTGAACACTGGACCAGCATCTGCTTTTATGTCAAATTCCAACACCTGCTGAACACATGTACAGTCCATTTTACTTTATTGCTTTAGTTTGGGAAGGCATCATGCTGGAAAACTCTCAGTGCTATAATTGAGTGCCAGTAAAATTAAAAATATGTTGTGGTCCAGCACTTCTACTTCTGTCATTCAACCAGTGGGATGGACGTTACTAAATCAAAAGGATTGTGGTTTATCTTCTGAAAGAAAACTCGTGGTGATTTTTGTAGATCTGTCTGCTTTTGAGGGTATTATCTATTTAAAAATAAAATTCATCTTATTGTCTGTGCAGAAAAGACAAATTTGTATTTTCTTTTCTTTTTCCAACTCACAGGTTAACTTACTGAATTCTATCCACGACAACTTCCACCAGTAAGTTATGGTTCTTTATCTCCTAATAGTTCAAAGAGTGGTAGAGTTGGTTGGACAAATGGGAGTGGGCACCAGTTATGGAGACTAAAAAATTTCTTAGAAGATTTTATAGTCATAAACTGATTTATAGAATAGTTTATTAACTCTGTTTAAGCCGGTTTGGGGAATCAAGGACTTGGAATTACGTAACTTTTATAGCAAACATATGTTTTCAATATCTGACTCTTTAGATGTGGAAATTCAGTCATAATTTTCCTGGAGTTAATTTAAATCTTTTCCTCCTTTTAGTGGAGTTGTGGTTATTACATTATGTACAAAACATTAGACTGGACATATTTCAGACATGTTTATTATAAACTACCTCTGTATTTGGAGATTTTGGTATATTGTGGAGTCTGTGTAAAATTAGTGCTTTGGAAGTTCATGGTCAAAGATCAGTGTGTGAATCAGCCAGTGTTTATTTTTCTCTAATGATTTCAAGGTCTAAAATGACTTCTAGGTTTTCCCTATTACAATGTGAAATTGTGCATTTGCTGTTCTCCTAGACCTCTAGTCACCTTTTTACTATTCACAACAGAGGCTTTGCTTAAAAAACTATGGTTTTATTAGTTATTAGCAGTTGATCTCTGTGCCCATCTCTTTGGTAGCTGAACAGCTTTAGTGTCAGTGGTACCAGTGATTAAAAGGATGAATTTTTACACAGAACACTAAGCAATGAGAACTTTGGACATGGGTGGATGTGCAAGACAGCAGCAGCTGAGACCCAGTGTCCCACATCCCTGTCAGGTGTTCCATTTTCTCCTTTCCAGAGCCATGGCGTCGTCCGGATCTCGGGAGCAGTTTTTGCGGCAGATGGAGCAGATTGTAGAAGGCATCAAACAGAATCGAATGAAGGTCTGACTCCCCTCACTTTCTTTGCTAAAACCTGGGAATTATCTCAGCAAAGCCTCTTGGATCTTTCTGTGCACAATTATTATCCATTACATGAGGTGCAAATTAGGCAAGCAACTAAAAAGGATGATTTCTTTTCACATGCATCAGAAACTTCTCACCACTAAATGTCAATGAATAGAGTATGACAAAGGTGTTGTAACACCTCTATCCTGACAGGAATCTTATATCCCTCAACTTCATTACTGGCACTGTAGTGATTTAAATGCCTGAGACAACTGAATGTCACTGCAATCAGTGAGAACTCTTCCATTTGGAATGTGTGCGTGCAGTCAGACCTGCACCTCAGGCACGGTTTCTGACTGTGGGAGCTGATTGAAACTTTCTGCTGCTGAAAAGGGTCAGCAGCACCTCAGAATCCCAACCATCATGTGCCCTGTTCCCAGCTGCACCTACAATGCCACTGGTACTGAGACTTCAGCATTAGGCTCTTAATTTTTAAGAGCTGACCTAAATGTTCATTGCATTTCAAGCACAAGCCAGGGCTATCATTTATGAAGTATCTGTCTCCCCTAGTGTGTTACAGATAGCTGTTCCTTATGCACTGTGTCCATGTGTATCCCATATATCTGATCTCTTACCCTTCCTGCATACCAACAGATGGAAAAGAAAAAGCAGGAAAACAAAATGAGAAGAGACCAGTTGAATGATGAATACTTAGAGCTTCTAGAGAAACAGAGGCTTTACTTCAAAACAGTGAAAGAATTTAAAGAGGTAAGAACACTTTTGCTATGTTCAGCTGTCATGTTCTGTGACCTATTTGATGTACTTGTGCATTAACATATCCACAAGATTTCCTGATGTGATGCTTATCACACCATGTTCATGATGTACCTTGGTCATTTTCACCTTGTGAATCTTGGACTCTGAATTTGATTCTGGGAGTTCTTTCACTGCTAGATTGGCACCTCTCCATGTTACAGGGAGAGGTTATCAAGCAAGTGGTGTATTTAGGTTTTTCAAGTGGAATGTCATGAAGGTCTGTGAGCAGTTAGTTATTGGAGCAAAGAGGAGTGTGGAAATGTGTGTGAATGAGGAGGAAATGCAGGATCTTGGTCATTAATCTTCAGGAACCAGCCTTGTTGCCTAATGATTGTGAAAGCACTGTATAACACTTCATTGATTTAGCCTTTCCCAAGCTTTTAATCATGATGGGCTTCTGTTACTTGCTGTCTCCATGAGAATGAATGAGTGAAAAGGAATGCTGCAGGCAAAATTGTCATTTGGCTTCATATGTTCGAGGAAAAACATCTTTGTGTAATTATTCCTGCTTTGTTCTGAGACAGTTCCTTCCTGCTTCAGACAGAATGACAGGGGCTGTTCAGCTACTCTGACATGCAGAATTTTACATCCTACTTGCAGAATTTAGGTAGATTTATTGTTAGGTTTTTTACCTATTTTTCTTCCATTGCCATGTGAAGGAATTCCTGCTGAACTCTGCTACCCTTAAAAATAAAAGTCATGGTTGTGGTACTGAACACAGGTGTACTTGTGTGAATATATTTTCTGACTGAGAGTTGTTCCCTGAGCACTGACTCTTTTGCAAACTGTCCTGAGAAGTTCCAGATCACCTACAAGTAATGCCCATTTCAGATTTATTTTACTTATAAGTAAAAAGCAGAATTTGCTTTAGCTACATGCAGAAACTTCAGGTGGGTGGTCAAGCAGTGTTCCTTCTGGCTTGCATGTCATAAATTCAATATATTGCCATTGGAATAATATTATGGATGAATCAATATTATCTTCACCTCATCACTCACTCCAAGCTGCTTTGGATTGTGGAGATGTTTCAAAATGGAAGAAAGGGTTTGTTTCTGTTGATGTGGAGATACAGATGGCAGAGTTTGAGCAATTCCTCCTCACTTGTTTGCTCTCTGTTAACAGGAGTGCCGTAAGAATGAGATGCTGCTGTCCAAGCTGAAAGCCAGTTCTTCCTGAAGAGCTCCAGCTGGGGAAATTTAGAGAAGACTGTTCAGTCCATTGAATCTCTTTTGTGAGGTGACAGTTATAACTGCAATGTAGATGTATATATATAGATATATATAAAAAATATATATACACACAGCTGTAAAAGTCTGGTTTTTCCAGTATGTGTTCAGTTTACATTCCCTCATCACATGGCTGTACTATTCATTATTGCCTCCACTACACAGTAAAGAGTTAACACAGTACAGCAAAATAGAAATGTCTAATTTTATTTATTTGGGTTTGGGGCTTTTTTTTTTCCTACAGTAAGGACAGTGGGAGTTTTTTATTATTTGGGTTTTAACACTGAATTAAGTGAAAATTCTGGAATAAGTTTACATGTACTGTGTAGTATGTCCACCACCCCACAGGAGGAGCACTGCAGAATGCAGTACTTTGTTAATTTTGGCCCAAAAAAACCCTTCAAACTCACTTTTCCAGCTAATAACTTCACATTAGTTTAGTTTATACTCTAGCCATATATATAGGGTTCCAGAGGATAACAATTAATTTCTAATGGCTAAGAAAATGAAAACTTACCTTGGATAATTCCTGGTGTAAAATTATAGATCTATATTTTTATAAAGTCTAGCTGTTGTATAAATTTCTTTGAAATTTCATTTTTATATATAGAGAGTGTGCTTGTTAAATTAATAGCTCCAGGAAACAAACACCTTCATACTAGGATCACCACGTTATCCCTGGCTGGGATGAAAATCAGAGTCTGTCACCTGTAATATAGGAGGATAAAGATTGAGACATTCTGCTCTAATGAACTGATGCTCACCTTTGAAGACAACAACCTACTTACCCTGCTGAAGACTTGCTCTTGAAAGTTCAGAAACTTTGTGGGACACTTTCTGAGACATTTTTATATCTGTATATACAGTATTTTATAATTCAAACAGTTGCTTTTTGTACTTAACTCCAGGATTTTGGACTGGCTTCTTAATGTACATGACATCTTCAGGAGAAGAAGACCCATGTTCCTTTTCCCACTGACACTGATGACAGCACTGTTCAATTACTGTCTATGGCAGCAGATATAAAATAAAGGATGTTTGGAATCCAGTGACATTCTGATATTGTGTTTTTAAGGTGGAACTTGCCTCAGAAGCTTTCCCAGGCTCCTGAATCACAAGTGCATTAAAAGATGAACTGTGTCCATAGTTAAATGAGTCACTGTGTTTGTGATGTCCTGCTCCTTCAGCACAAACAGAAAGGGAAGCTTCCCACTGAGCCAGCTGGGACCTTGCTCCCCCACACTGGTCAGTGAGGGAATAGAGCTGGGCTGCTCCTCTTGGATCTGTTCAAAAAGTCAGTCTGCCCAGGACTGGCAAAATCAGATTCCAAGTCCCTTCAAAGAAGGAAAAATTTACACTCAGCCTTCCTTCAAAGAAGGAAACCTGCATTGAGTGCTGCTTGCAGAATTTCTGTAGTCAGCTTTGATATAGGAGGCATTATATCTGTCTACAAACTTTGCCCTCTATAAAAACAATAGAAAGCTCATTCCAGTTTGTAAATTGAATAACTCAGCTTTGGCACCAAGGAGACCTGCTTGGGAATTCAAGTCATGCTGTGTTTGTGTACTATGCAACTCTAAAAAATTAACTTGAATGGGCATTTCAATTTGGGATTTATCATTTTAATCAGAATTGCTTTTTAGCATCAAGCAAAATTTCCTAGGTATGGTAAATAGTAGGGTAAATAATGAACTTGCATGTAGAATAAATTATGTCCTTATTTGTTCAGTATAATGTTGAAATTTATACTTACCTGCTACAAACACAGTAACCTGGAAACTTCCACAAGGAATATAAAAATGTGAGATCTGTTGTTCTGACTAGGGCTTGTGTGATTTTGACTAAGATATAGATCTGAGGTTTGTAGAATGCAGTTATTGCTCACAAAGGATAAATCAGAGTCCAGATCATAACTCACTGTCTGGTGTAGATGGAGCCCAGGGCAGATGGCCACAACCTTTGGTGTGAGGCCCATGTGAAAAGGAGAAGAAATGAGCAGGTGAGGGTGTGAAAACACTTCCATCAGCTGTTTTTGCTTTCTGGCACAGGCTCTGTGTGTTGGGTGCCATTTCTCCTCAGACCTGGGGAGGAACTGACAGCAAGGAGAATCTGCCTTAATTCTCCATCTCAGCTGGTTGCAAGCAAGGAATTCTCAGAATTTTCCTTCTGTATTGCTGGATTTCCTTGTTGAAAGAAAAATGTCTTGCCCTGAACTCATTTGCTGTTACCTTGTAAGGCTTGTAAAGTAACATTTACAGGACTTGCAGCAAAACCTAATTTCTTTGTTAGTGTTATTAGCATTGTCTGCTCACACTCATCTTCCAAAGCCCTTTCATTTCTGCAGATTCTGGGCTCCCACATTGCACCTGATGCAGGATGCAACTCTGCCCTTCGGCTGAACAATAGGCTCCAGTAAATTTTTCTGAGAGCAAATTCAGTGTCAGGGAATAAAGTTTAAAACTAATAGTCCACTGCTTACAAGCAGAGATGATTGGTGTACTCAAATTGGCAGCTTGTATTGAGGAAATAAAGACACAGCATCTAAGCTGTGCCAAATGATGTCCCTTTAGAATATTTGGGTTGTTTTTTTTTCTGTTTGGATAGTCAAGATACTGTCATTAATCTTAGTTCACATGGGAGCATGCAGCAGGTTAGGCAGCAGCCACTGATAAATATTTTCTTTGCCCCACAGCAAGCTGTGAATAAAAACCAGAATTTTAAACCCCGAATCTGTGCTGCCACTCTTCTAAATGCAGTCTGCATTTAGAGGCAGTGTGGGAAGCTGATTTTGTTGAGAGCTTTCTAAAGGCACTGCAATGAAATGAAAGCTCTGCTTGCCTCTCGTTGCCTCTGGCTGTGTGGGAGGCAGGCTGTGTGAGCCCACACTGTAACTCTGCTGCCACAGATGCTTGGCTGGGCACAGCACTGCCTGCTGAGCTTCCTTAGAGCTCCTCACAGCACAATCCCAGAGGCCCGGCCCAGCCTCCTAAGGGAGCTAAATCCATCCTTGAGGAGGAGGAGAGCTGTGCCAGTGCCCTGCTGCTGCTCTGCTGCTTGTGCTGCAGGTCAGTGTCTGCAGCAGTGCCCTGCATGTGTGGCTGCAGGAACTGCACAGGGGCCTTGCAGCTCTGTGGTGTCCTCCAAGCTCCAGAGCCATGGCAGAAGTGCCTGCACAGCCTGTGCTGCCCCTGGAAGTGAAGCTTGGAATGTGCAGCTGGAGAGCACTGCAGCCAGACTGGGATGGGCCAGGGCACCAGCACTGGCACTGGATTTGTGTCACAGTGATGGCTTGGCTTACCAGCCTCAGGGACTACAGGCACTAAAATTTGTCCAAAACATGATTATTAGAAACTTCAGGAGTTACACATGCAGAAGATTTGTATGCTTTTCAACACCAGCTCAGATGACCTCTGCATTTCCTCCTTCCATTTCATCTGTTTGGATTTTAAAAGTTTTAGGGCAGTGACTCTTATATGAAAAAAATGAATTGATGTGAAAAATTTGTCAGTGGCTCTGAATGAGGCTGCAGGTTTTAGTAACATTCAGTCTCTTACATATGTGCCTTCCTTCTGGTTTAATTAAGCCTCCAAACACTAGTTTGAATGGTAGCCACTCCATATGCAGGCAAGCTGAGAGTCACAAGGGAAAGTTATTTAAATCAGCATTTAAGTCTGAGTCACTGTCTAACAACTCTTTGAAATTCTAGGTAATTAAAACTCCTGAATTCCCACTGAAATGGAGAGAAGCATCCTCTGCAGGAATGCAAGACACACAGGTGGCTGTGGGCACAGCAGGTCACACTGGACTGTCACGGCACTGCAGGTGTGAGGTACAGCACTGCCTGTGCTCCTGACATGCAGCCAAGCTCCCTTCAGCTTCCTGGGACTCTGGGCCATGCTAGAAATACTCAGAGATGTGTCAGCTCTCCCACTCAGAGCAGGGGAGGAAGTAAAACCCACCAGAGAGACAAATATGGAGCAAGATGGACTTGGCAGTATGCAAGGAAATAGATTATTTTTGTATATATTGTTGGGTCAGGGATGTTTGTCAGATCTTGGGAAAATGATTTAAGGCTTAGGTTTGAGTCTCTGGGTTTTGGGGAGTCACTTACACCTGATGGCATCAAGCCTTTGTTACAGTAGGAGGAAGTTGATGCCAGCTGACAAATTGTGGCCTTCACCCAGGTTGGGTGCTGAGCACATGGATGGTGCCAGGGCCCCAGGCTCTCACCCACCACTGCCAAGCAGCCACACATTGCTGCAGCACACCTGGTGTGACTGAGCACCCTGTGTGGTGTTTGTAACACAGATGCCTGCTCAGTTTTATGGCAGCATGAAATAACCATGCACACGGCCCCCATTCACTTGGAGGTGTTGGTGTCTACCTTGAGCTCACCTGGGTTCCATAAAACAGGGAGAGTCTGAGCCTGGCAGAGTGAGAGAGGACAGCACAAGTGAAAAATCCTCACTAGATCCTCCTGTGAGAACACATTCTCAGGGGCTCTGAATAATTCTAGGCTTGCCTCTTAAGTTTCACTTAAGCCCAGGGGACACAGCTGACCCCTGTCTGCCCATCAAGCCCTGCTGCTTGCAGAGCACACAGCCCCTCAGTCCTGCCAGGCTGTGTTTCTGAGCTGGTCATCCTCTTTAATTTCACATCAACTCAAGGACTGATTGACCGCAGCATGTTTATTCCCTCCCAAATAAATCTCAAACCCGAATCCAGCATCCTGTTCATATCACCAACATGTCAGTACTGCTCAATTAGCAGTGCCCACGGTGCCTTTGCTAATGAGGAGAGCTCCGGCAGGGCCCCGGGGCTGGCTGGGCGGGATCAGCCGTGCTGGGTGTGACAGCCGTGCTGGGTGTGACAGTCGTGCTGGGTGTGACAGCTGTGCTGGGTGTGACAGCCGCGCTGGGTGTGACAGCCGCGCTGGGCGGGATCAGCTGTGCTGGGCGGGATCAGCCGTGCGGGGTGTGACAGCCGTGCTGGGTGTGACAGCCGTTCTGGGTTGACAGCCGTGCGGGGTGTGACAGCCGTGCTGGGTGTGACAGCCGTGCTGGGTGTGACAGCCGTGCGGGGTGTGACAGCCGTGCTGGGTGTGACAGCCCTGCTGGGTGTGACAGCTGTGCCGGGTGTGACAGCCGTGCGGGGTGTGACAGCCGTGCTGGGTGTGACAGCCGTGCGGGGTGTGACAGCTGTGCTGGGTGTGACAGCCCCACTGGGTGTGACAGCTGTGCTGGGTGTGACAGCTGTGCTGGGTGTGACAGCCATGCGGGGTGTGACAGCCCCACTGGGTGTGACAGCTGTGCTGGGTGTGACAGCTGTGCGGGGTGTGACAGCCGTGCGGGGTGTGACAGCTGTGCTGGGTGTGACAGCCGTGCGGGGTGTGACAGCTGTGCTGGGTGTGACAGCCCCACTGGGTGTGACAGCTGTGCGGGGTGTGACAGCTGTGCGGGGTGTGACAGCTGTGCTGGGTGTGACAGCCGTGCAGGGTGTGACAGCCCCACTGGGTGTGACAGCTGTGCTGGGTGTGACAGCCATGCAGGGTGTGACAGCCCCACTGGGTGTGACAGCTGTGCGGGGTGTGACAGCTGTGCGGGGTGTGACAGCCCCACTGGGTGTGACAGCCGTGCAGGGTGTGACAGCTGTGCGGGGTGTGACAGCCCCACTGGGTGTGACAGCCGTGCAGGGTGTGACAGCCCCACTGGGTGTGACAGCTGTGCGGGGTGTGACAGCTGTGCTGGGTGTGACAGCCGTGCAGGGTGTGACAGCCCCGGCACCGCACACACCTCACTCAGCCTGTGCTGATTGAAGAGCAGACAGGAGGCATTCCCTGCTTCCACCCTCCTTGCCAAACACTGGCGGAGCACATCTGTATTTCTAAGGGGAGACTGTAAACTCTCAGTAGGTTTATATCCAGACATCTTCCATCTTTTTCATCGCTCCTAAATCCCCTCAAGTAGCTCTTGTGCATGGCAAATGTTCATATCACAGGCATGTTTCCCTCAAGAAATCTCTCTATTATGCAATAATCTCCTCTGCGTCCCCTTTTATCTTTGCTTTACAAAAAGGTTCTTGAAGGCATTGTTGTAATTTTTGTTAAATGCTGTATAAATGAGAGGATTAAAGAAAGAATTTGAGTAGCCAAGCCAAAGAAAGATGCTTTTCCAGATGGGCGGGATGTTGCAGGAACAGAGGGGACTTATTAATTCTGTGATGAAGAAAGGGATCCAGCACAGTACAAAAACTCCAATTAAGATGCCAACCATCAGAGCTGCTTTTTTCTCTTTCTGTTCTCTCCATGTTTCTCCATCTGTCTGGAAAGTGATAGCTGCACGACGAGCTGTAAACACCATCTGTGGTTCCAGCGAAGCTTCCTTCACCTCAAACAAAAGCAAACACAGTTTCTTACCAAGACTGTTTGAGTGAAGTATTTCTTTTAAATGACAGCACAACATCTGTGCACCTACCACAAAAGGCCTGGACTTCATTCCTTCCATGCTAAAAGAAAGGAAATGCCCCAGAGTGCCAAACTCACTACAATGGAAAAGCTGCCAAGTGTAGCTGCAAACAAAGCTAAATAAAGAATACCTGGTACCATGTGTGTTGTGGGACTCTTTTTCAATTTATTGTCTTAGATGCCTTCAAACCTAGGGGAAATGAGGTTGTTAAGGCAGGCAAACAAAGGCCTGTGTCTGCTGCCTATCCCTGCACCGGACTCATGCTGCCACGTGGCCTTCAGAGCTGCTCTAGTGAACTGCTTCAACAGAGCTTGCACCAGATCATCTCCAGAGCTCCCTCCCAAGTCCAACCATTCTGTGATTCTGTACTTTCTCAAAAAGTACACCATTGCCAGAAAAATACCATTTCAATAGACCTTCAGTTCAAACTCTGGCTTCAGTAGAGGTTATACAAGAGAGGAAAAAATTTCAGCTACTTCAGGCTGAAATTCTGTGCTTCTTGACTCCTCTCACTGAGGGCAAACAGCTTCTGGGCAGAATTTATTTGTGTGCTTTGAGTCTGACCAGATGAAGACACTCCTTAGAGATTTTAATCTGAAGATGGAAGTGTCTGTGATATTAAAGTTCTTCTAGGCACTACAGTTATGAAGAGAGTACAATAAAAGCAACAGCTTTAGGCTGTAAAATTTGCCTGAGTGGTAATTCACAGGCACTCCAGATATGGGCCACTGTTATATTAGCTACATATTGCACATGCATGTGCTACCTCTGCAACAGAAGGAGAGCCTGTAGTGAGTATGAGCACAGCAATTCAGACAGTGAAGCACTGCAGTGGCTGAACAATCACTCTTCAGGATGGATGTCCCTGTCTGCACCCTCAGACACGAGCCAGGGCTGCAGAACATAAGGGCAGTAGATTATGGGCGCAGGCAAATAATGGAGGGAAATGAAAATCACATCTGTTCTGACAATTAAAATGGGACACCCCTCATGTAGCAAGGATCACACCATTTGTCTGCAGAAGGACTTGCTCTGCACGTCCTTAATCACACTCTGCAAAAAGGGATGGATGTATGACACGAGGACAAATCTGTGACAGCAACCCTGAAAGATGATGTCTGAGCCCTGAGGAGCAGTTACCTCAGTGCCTCTTGGGAACAGCCATACAAAGGACTTCTCAGGCACAGTTTGGAACCTTCAACTCTTGCTCAGAAGATGGAGCTTGCTGTGTGCCATCATCAAATCACAAAATCAAATCAGAGATTCTTCTCACGACTTCTGACTGCAGAATTTCCTAGCAGTGACCCCTTTATCACTTAATTGCATATTGTAAGAAAAGGTTATTTTGTTTCCTTTGCTAGAAGATACCTCAGCCCTCAGGTGTTTTCCACAATGAAGCCTGCATTTTCAGCCTGGTCAAGCCCCTACTGAAGTAAGAGGAGTTTATAAAAACTTCTACAGCTGTTAGGTCAGGCCTCTGAAAACAAAACAGCAAGTGAAACTAGATCATGGTACATTTTGTAAATTATTAGATCATGGTATGTTTTGTAAATTACTTGCTAGAACTAAATGCAGCTCTAACTGTATCAAATCTGCAGTTGCCAGTGCCAGCCCCAGAGGCTTCTCATGACTCCAGTTTCCAATGTAAGTCCCAACAGCTGCCCTTTATCCCCATAGCACACAGAACAAAGGACAAGTACAGAACCTGTGCCCCCATTTTGGGTGCACTGATGAGCACTAGCAGGCAGGCTGTGACAGCAGAAGAGGTGGTCACAGAGTGTAAATCAGAGCAGTCCATGGAGATGCCTTGGGTAATGCTGGAGCCATCTCTGCAGTGCTGCACACTGCTCTCAGTGTCTAGCAGCACACTCTGCCTCGGGCACAGATTTCCTTCCATCTGCCTGGGCACTGCTCCAGGAGCACTAGGGAAATATCTGGCATGAAAGGACTGCTCCTCTGAGGCCAGAATTTGGTTCAGAACTCGTGAAATCAGCTATTTCCAGGACAATGGGCTGTGAGAACTGCAGAGATAACTGCTGTTCTGTGAGACTAATAAAAAGTAAATGAAGGAAATGAGCTCAAGTACAAATCCTTCTACAGTCACAAAGGAGTTTGGTTGTAGTTCCAGAATTTATTCTTCTGTACACTGATCAGCAATTACAGTTCAATGCCTCTTGTTTGTCTGTCCCCAGCAAATTACTATTCCTAAATGGATACATGTTCCTAGAGCTGTATGTTCCCATTTCCTGTGTTCCTAGAATGTCACAGAAAACATGCCACCAAGGAGCTTCTAACAAAATCTCTTGATTTAAAAATGTTCCTTACAGCTTTAATGATTGTTATTATTGATCCTTTGTGGCAGGTGCTCTGTGTGTGTCTGTCCTGCACCTGCAGGGCCTGCAATAACAAAACAACAGTAATGATAAACATCAATCAAATCTGCCTTAGCAGCACAAATGTAGAGCTTTGCCTATCACAGTGTGGTGCAGCAAAGGTCCTTACTGCCTCAGTGCAGCCCTGGCACACTTACTGCTCTTTGAACAAGAGCACAAGAAGATAAATGCAAAATAAATGATCAAAACAAAGAAAGGTCTACACTGTCTTGGATGTTCCACTAACATGACAAACAGCTGGTTTGACAGGGAGAAGAACACCAGCTTTCTCTCAGGATTCTCTTCTGCTGTAAGCAGGACTAACTGTATTTCTCCTAGGAAATCACTACACACCCCACTTTGCTTCCTCCCTCACTCTTTTCTGGACATTTTTTGCACCTGTTCTGGACAGCTGAACTTTGTTTCCTGACCCATCTCTTCTACTTGTGCAGAGGCACAAATAAGAAATAAAAGGTCTGAGATCCCTTCAGAAAAGGAGAATCTGGTTTTTTTTTTCTCCCACATTGTCCTGACTGGTTAAGTGAGTTGGAGAAGCTGAATGGGCCAAGGTGCAGAACAACACAGCACCTCTGGAGCTGTGGGGCCTGATGTTATCCAAAGGGGGAAGGACTCTCAAAAAACTCTAAGGTTTGGATCATGCCTAATGTTTTCATATACTATATAAGTACTTTGAGAGGGCAGAAATAAAAAAAACAAAGACAAAATAAAAAAGACCCAACAAAACCTTCACCAATCATCAACAGAACTTGATTTTTAATTCTTCACATGAAAATTTAAGACTGATTTTGCAATTGTTACATGTAAGTAATGCAGACATTCAGATCCCATCATCCCCAATTTGCTGGGCTATCCCGATGCCACAAGTGATTTCATTGATTTAAAAGGGAACCATCCAGCAGTATCTGCTGCTTTTCAAGCAGTCTCATTTATTTCAATTGCACTGTTTAGAGAGAGAATTATTGCCTGCTGTCAACCAGGTGTGACAGAGCATAGCTCTCTGTCACTGATGATATGTCACTAGGTTTTTAATGAGGGTCACCCACGTCAGTGTTGCCTGCAGAATTCACTTTTCAGGGAGTTTCATAATCGGCAAGCAAAAAATTCTAAAAGCACCAGCTTAATTTAGGATCCCAATTTGGCAATTATTTTATTTCAAAGGAAACCAAAAACCAAGTTGTCACTAAAACCAGAGGCATCTCAGATGTTTCACATCCATCTCCCTCACCTGAACTTTTTCAAAGGTTTTGAAAAGTATTTTTCAAAAACACAAGTAAAATTTTAACCAAAGAATGACTCAGGAAAGTTATTTTGTACCTATTCTATTCTGCAGCTCTGTAAGAACATAAGGTATGTATGCCAACTCCCAGTTTGAAAGGAATGCCCTTTCTCTATGAAAAAGCCCCAAACCATTAAATATATACACACGCCCATATATATATATGTGTATATATATATATATATATAAGCACTTTGGTGCCTGACTCTGCTGGCTGACAAACATCAAGGTATCACCCTCACTGCTCCACTTGGTGCACTGGTTTTTCCAAGATTCCCCTACTAGCACCTGAGTGCTATGAGCTCAGACCTTTTCTGTCCTTAGACTTACCAGAATTAACCAGTTGGTTGTAGCTCAGGCCACCAAGTGCAGCCCTGCTGTGCAGTTCCAGTCCAGCACCACCTGACAGCTCATTCCTGAGTGCAACTCAGACATCTCTCCCAGCAGGGATCACTGCTGTTAGTGCTCACCTCCAGACTGGGAAGCACTGCCAGCCTTGGGCATCGTCTGCCAAAAACTCCCTGCTAATATTCCTCAGATCAGCTGGTGCAGGGTAACCTGGAGTGAGGACTGACATAGATGCAGAGGGGATTCACATCCAGAGTCACAGTGACAGAAGGAAAACGCTGCCAGGGTGAGCATGACAGGTGAGCATTCTCTGAGAATGGAGATGGAAGAAAGTAGAGGGAGGAGAGACATCAAGGGAGAAAGAATGGGAAAATCAGAATGAGCTGATGGGCAAACCATGAGAAGCAGAGCAGAATTTGCCCCATCAGAGAGGACAAAGCTGATGCTGACAGCCTGATCACCCCTGCAAAGTTTGGCAATGTTATCTTTGTGTTTGCATGTTAAAAAACAACAGGGTTTTGCCAAAGAACAGTAGTGATGTGTGTGAAGATTCCCCTCCAGAATTCACTGGGGAACTGCTACTCTTCCTGTGAAAGTGATGGATCCTACTACCACAAGCTTAAAAAAGATCAGGATAACACTCAGTGAGTAAATCTCAGCATCTTAATTTAGAAAGAAAACAAGAAATGCATCCTGAATGCCAGCTTGCTTGATCCACAAGTTCATTACACGTGTGCCCCATGAGCTCTTGCTTCAGGAGAGGAGTAAAGTTTGCATCTGAATCACAGAAGTCTTTTAATTTAAGTCAGCAAATGGAGCTGCTGGGACAACAGAGGAAGTCGCCACTACACACCAATTACAGACTCAAGAATCACTGTCAGGAGAAGTCAATCACAGTTGGTATGTCAATCACACCAATGACAAAGAAGACCTACTGGCTGGAGCATCTGCTGGCATTGCAATAACTCCCCCAAAATGGCTGTGTAGCTCACTGTGACAGAGCCCTTTTGCCAGTGCAGCCTAAACCAGCCCCCAGCCCTTGCATTACAAAAAGCACTCACCTGGCAGCCAAGCTCAGGGCCTCCTGCAGACAGAACCATGACATTGTGCAGCCAGAACCCGTCTTGCTGAAACTGTCATGTGATGTTGTCTCTCCACTGGCTCGAGCAGCAATGCCTCAGCTCATTTCACTTCCCAGAATTTTAGATTCCAGACATCTACTACTGTATGGGTATGTGTGTATGTAAAAGACAGAGCATGCAAACACACTACAAACAATCAGCTGGCTCTTGTGCTTTAAGAGATTATACATTAACTCCAAGCAATACTTGCATTGTACTTAAAACAATTTGGAAGAAATTTGGTGCGAACTAGGGGCTGAAGATTGTAGGGAAAAAAATGCCACAAGAGAAGACATTCTCTACTTTTCTAACAAAATTTTTGCTTTTTCATAGAAGATACTTTCATAAATCAATATATATTAGAAGCAGCTTCAAGACATAATGATCCAAATCTGCAAGTCTAATCACACATAATTACTAGTGCATTATGCAATTATTGCCACTGCAATTATGCAATTAACTGGGGACACAACCCACAGACTCTTACTTGTGACCATCATAATGAGCTTCCTTGCCTCCAAATGAAAGATAGGATTTTGCAGGGGATGAGGCTCTGCAGGATTAACCCCAATGGAACAAAATGTTCTCTGTAGGTATCTCTAAGATCCACACAGCTCATCTTTGGCTACTGGGAAGGGACTGGGCTTAGGAAGTGCAACATGTAATCACAAAAACATAAAGACTGGCAGGATTAAGAGCAAGAGTGGGTGACAGAAAACAGGGAAAGTTTACAGGGAACACAGCCAAGCACTGTGGAGGCATGGAATGGGTGACAGCAGCATCATGCAGAGAGCCTGACTTATGGAGCACAAGGAGCCAACCCCAACCCTTCTGAAGGGACACAGCTTTCCTGTTAGCAAGGTGTATCCCCAAAATGAATGAGACCTCCCAAACAGCTAGGGCACTGCAGGGTTATAGGCAATCTTTGGGATAAGAACATGGTTATGAAGCAAGTAATTTTAAACCAGAAACGATTGCTGATTGTTTCAACACTATGCAGTGAGCAGCATTCAAGGAAAAATAGTCCAAGCACACCAATATATAAGTTTATATTGTGAATAGTGCTTAATTTGCTTACCAGAATGCATTCAGACACACAAAGTCTGTGCTGGTAGATAAATGTGCATTTATCTTGGTACAAGACCTGGAGATCTGTTTATCTTTTTTTAGACAAACCAATGCTTTTTTGGTTTTGCTAGAACTTTGGTTTCCCTCACCACATAAAGAGGAAAAAAAACCAAACGCAAGGAATGGCAAATTCAGAACAAAGAGACAATTTTCAAACATCTCTCCCGACTAGCAGTGAGTGCACCTGTCCCTTACTCTTATAACCCACAAGGAAAAAATAAGAACAAAGCTCTTCTCCAGGAGCTGCACTTTTTGACTGGGTAATTGATGCTCGCGTCCAGTCCGTGACAAACTCAAACACACAGGGAGCCCCAGGGCACCTCGCAGCCTTCTCGCTGTGCCGAACCCGCCATTGGGGATGGAAAAAAACCCCTCACCAGGGGCGAGGCCCGGAGCTGAGGAGAAGCAGGAGCGCAGAGCCCGAGGGAGCAGCGAGGGCTCCCTCCCCTTGCCCGGCCTTACCTGGGCAGCCTCGGGCAGGGGCAGCACGGCGTTCCTCCTGCGGGCCCCCATGTGCAACTTGGACGCCTTGTAGATCTTCCAGTAGACGAAGAGCACCACGCAGAGGGGCAGGTAGAAGGCGCCGCCCGTGGAGACGATGGTGAAGGACGGCTCCTGGCTGAGCTGGCAGCGCTCCTGCTCGGGGCTGTAAGTCTCGCCCCAGCCCAGCAGCGGGGCGAGGGAGATGGCGGCGGACAGCAGCCAGGTGAGAGCGATCATCACGTTGGAGATGCGGCGGCGGGCGAGCAGCGTGTACTGCAGCTGCCGGGTGACGGACCAGTAGCGGTCCAGGGCGATGGCCGTCACGTTCCAGATGCTGGCCGTGCAGCACAGCATGTCGAAGCACACCCACACGAGGCACAGCTCCCGGCCCAGCCGCCACCGCCGCCCGGCCGACAGTTCCTTCACCAGGCTCAGCGGCATCACCAGGGCCGCCACCAGCACGTCCGACACCGCCGTGGAGGCCACCAGGTTGTGGGGCACCCGGTGGAAGGCCTTCACTCGCAGGATGGTCGCCAGCACCAGCAGGTTCCAGAGGAAGGTGGCCACGGTCAGGAGCACCAGCAGGGTGAGGATGAGGACGGTGAAGACGGAGAAGGGCTCCCGGCCCCTCCACGCGCTGCCGCCCACCACCGAGGAGGAGGCGTTGGCGTCCACGTTGGCAGACGAGGTATTGGCGCCCATGCTGGGCTGGCACTGGCCCCGTGGGGAGCAGGGGCTCAGGGACTCCGCCATGCCCGGGATCAGGGCTCGACCCCTCACCGCTGCCCCTTCCCAAGCCGCCGGCACCGTCCCCAGCCCCGCTGCCGGCGAGCGGCAGCCCCACACCGGGACGCGGCTCCGCTCAGCGGCCGCCCCACATGTGCCGCCGCCCCAGCGCTGCCCGCGGCTCCCGCCCGCGCCCGCCGCTCCGCACGCCCATCCCGGGCGGCTGGAGAAGGGAGGCAGGCTGGAGAAGGGAGGGAAGCACGGCGAGGCTCCGGCATGGGCAGCGCGGGCGGGCGTGCGGGCGGCACCACCGCTGCCGCCCCGCCCCAGCGGCCGCCTCAGGGGCGGCGGCGCGGCCGGGCCGTGTGGGGCGGGAGGGGGCGCCTCCCCGGCTGCTGCCCGCGGCCGTGAGGTGCGAGACGCTCGCTGCTCCCGGGGTATCCGAGCTGCTGGGGTGCAAGGGACCTCTGGGGATCACCCCGTCCCACCGCCTTGCCCAGGCAGGGCCACCTCGGGCAGGAACGCGTCCCGGTAGGTTGGGAATGTCTCCGGAGAGGGAGACTCCACGCTATCCCTGGGCAGCTTTTAGTGCACTGCCGCCCTCAGTGTAAAGAAGTTCTTCCTCATGTTGAGGTTTAACTTCTTGTGTTTTAGTTTTTCAGTGGTGTCGCTGGGCACCACTGAAAAGAGTCTGGCACCATGCTCTTTGCACCTGCCCTTGAGATCCTAATGTACATGAGATCCCCTCTCTATCCTGTCTTCTCCAGACTAACCAGGCCCAGCTCTCACAGTCTCTCCTCTTAAAAGAGATTCTCCAGACCCCCCATGACCTTTGTGGCCTCTGCTGGACCCTCTCCAGTCGCTCCTTGCCTTTCTTGTACAGAGGAGCCCTGATTTGGACACAGTGCTCAGATGTGGCCTCAGCAGGACCAAGTAGACAGCAACAGTCTGTGCCCCCACAGCCCCAGGTGGTGACAGGACATCCCCTTCTCCCCATGGACCCCATGAGGCTACAGGACACGCCCTTCTCTTCACAGCCCTTTCCTGCCATGTTCCCTCAGTGCTCCCACCCACCATTTCATTGCTCTTAAAATAAACAATCAAATATGTGACCAAGGGCTTGGAGATGGACAATAGAATCAACAGTGAATAGATGGGAATGTCATCTTTCCATCTGGATGTTTGGTGCTTTGTGATGCTTTTGAGAAGTCTGAGGGATGCAAAACACAGAAGGATAGAAAATAGCAATCTCTTGTAAGTCTAAATACTTCACATCTTCCTTTGCATCTGTTCTCACTTTTCCCTGTTGACCCAAGAATTGATGAGAAAAGCGCTGGTGACAGAGGGGAGGAATTGCAAAATACATTTCCTAGTCCTCATCACTTCACAAAACATCACTTCAGGACTCAATCTTTAACTGAATCTTTTTGGACCCAGTCTTGTCATAATATTTCTTTGTGTCAGTCTGAAAGTTCTTACTTGGCTTAACCCTCCCTGCATCCTTGTAATTCGTGTCCAAGCTCCCCTGTGCTGAGCTGTGTGAGGAGGTGTCTGTGCTCCCCAGGGAGCAGCTGCCCAGGCCAGCACTGTCCCAGCACCATTCCCAAGCACTTCCAAGGACAGCACGCAGCTTAGTAACAGCTCTGGAGGGTGATGATTCATCCAGAGATAACAGAATTCCAGCCCATTTTGGGAAGTGATGCTGTATATTTATAGCAAATATATAAAATTTAATAGTACATTTTCCAGGAGTTTGTTTTTATCCATTACAGGCAGATTATTTTTAGACCATTATAAAGGGACTGCGCTGAACTTGACTCTTTATATATTTTCAATTTTTTGTTTTAGATTCAGAAGTGCTAAAAAAGGTTCTAGCAGATGCAGTTTTATTCCATCCTCTTTAGTAGAAAATCAGCCCCCTTTCTAAAGCATTTTAAAGAAAAGTCAGTTATATAAATCCGGCAATTGATTTGAGAAATATACAGAAAATT